>NC_057357.1:2304791-2939583 GCF_016509475.1 Prionailurus bengalensis
AAGTAGAAGCGAATGCTGGAGAGTTTCATTACATACGGTAACGTTTCTATTAAAACAGAACAAGCTCGGGGGCTCTATCAAGCCCGTTCCGGTGGGATTCGTGTCCGCTGTAATCCGGCATTCAGGCTCCGTCTCATTAACATAGCAGGCTTAATTGGCGTTTCATGCCTGCTTTGTGCCTCCAAAATGAGCAAGGTGTAATTATGGTAAAAAGAGCTCTCCGCCGGTTAGCTTCTCATTCATGTCTTTCATAGCCTCCGACGAAGCACAGATGTTCCATTGGACGACAGAGGAGGATGAGCGGCTTTCAAATGACTCCTTTTTAGCTTAAAACTTTATTTAAACTAAAGCGTTATTTAAGTGAAATTTACAACACAGTGTTTCTTTGCCTTTGTCTTACTCGCTATAGGGCAGTAACTTTCAAAAGCTGGTTCCGCGTAATTTGATTTTTCATTTTCAAATGAACATCTGTGTTTAGGTCTAAAAAGCTCTTTGTTTAAACATACAGAGCCCTAGGAAGGGTCTGAACAAAGCCCTCCTCTGTAAACACTTGATTACCAGGAAGGCCTGCTTTTCAGAGAGATCCAGGGGTTGGCAGGTCCGGGGGAGGCTCGTGGGCTCGCGTTCCTTCCAGTGGGTAGGAAACTTTCCTCTTTTCAGAGCAGGAACAACAAAGGCGCTCCGGCTGGTGACCTCCTGGGCTCAGCACTCCGCCCACGGTGTGGACAGAGCAGGAGGAGGGGGCTGCCAGACCGGACGCTCCGGTCTCCAGGGAGAAGTGGTCTCGGCAAAGGTGGCCCAATCGGACCCCACTCCCCCTTCACAGGCCTGTGTCCACAGGCCACAGGCATCCCCGGGAGGGGGCTTCGGCAGGGCCTCCCCGGGCTCCCTGCACCCACAGCCCCCGCGGGCAGGCCTGCCTCTGGAGACCCCGTCACCTCACACCCACCCAGACGGAGCCCTTGAAGGTGGGAGCCCAGCTTTGCTCCTGAACCGGAGCAGGCCCTCGGACGTCTACGCCTGGCACGAGGCCACCGGAGGCACGCCCAGGATCGGGTGCAGAAAAATGATTCTATGAGCATGCGACACGAGTGAAACGTGAAGTCAAGCCCCACCAAGACACTCAGAAATGGGGGGTCCCGGCGGCTGGGCAGGAACTCACAAGCCTGCGCGGCACGGGGGCGAGGGACACAGGGCCAGCCCCACAGCATCTGCAGCCTGCTCCGGGCTGTCCGCGCACAGCACGGGTGAACCGCGTCCTCTGGACGCTGACACCCCTCGTCCTGGTGAGCGTGGGAAGTTTAGCACAGGCTCACTGCCGCAGCGTGGGTGTAAATAGTTTGCAACACTTCTGTGTTTTTACAGCGCTAAATTTAGAAACCTCTAAATAAAACCCACGGAGAGTGTTGCAATAATATACATTTTTTAAACTCACTAATTGAATGTTGCCATTACAAGTGCTATTTTGGACCATCTGCTAAATATGTAATTTAGGAATTAAGATTCATATCTTACAGGATACGCTAATTATTCCTTTGAATGCATCCGGGGACTTCCGAACACACATGAGAAGTCCTGGGTGAGCGACAGTAACATGCCGTGTTCCACGGTGCGGGGTCAGGGCCACGACAGGGGCACCAGCAGGGGCTCAGCACAGCCACGAGCCATCAAAGCCCGGGGACAGATAGGCAGTGAGGGTCACGAGGCGGCACCTTTCCAGTCCCAGAAATGGTCTGTTCCGGACGGAAAAGCAACAGGAGATTCCCCGTGTTAATAAACCAAAGCCTTTCTCGTGAGGCTTCCTGAATGCACACAGTATTCACAAGTCCAACACCTTACCCCATCCCCAGAAAATAATCTCCAATAATAATAATCCCCAAATAATCCTAAACCCTCGTCTGGCTGCCACACTGTGAGTTAGTGACCGTGCTGTACCCCGGGCCCCGCACACAGCAGGCGCCCCCAACGCGTGACGGGGACTGTCCCCATTCGCGCGGTGCAGCGTCCAGACGACCCGCCAGGAGCCGTCCCCAAACGTCAGGCAGACCCCGCGGGGGCTTCGTGAGACCGGGAGCAGCACAAGGGTCCCTCCTTTCACGCGATGCTCTACTTCTGCTAACACGGTCCGGGAAAGTTTACTTTCAGCATCACAGCACAGCAGGGAGGCGGTCCTCACCACTCGGACCGCGGCGCGGCAGACGGGGCCCCTCCTCCGTTCTCACCGTAGGCAGCGGTTTGGTCGCAAAGGTCTCTCCTGTGTCCCCAATAAAATTCACTGTGCCAAAGGATGCATCGTTTCGGCCCATCACGATGCTTCAGGGCTCTCCCCTACGTTTCACCAAGCAGTAAACTGTCTGTATCAAGACCTCCATGCCGCCAGCCTGGGCAAAGCCCTCAGGACACGCCACGGGAGAGACGCTCGGTGCACCTCACACCGTCCCCAGGAGGCTCAGCAAGCCCCCGAGATCCTTCTCTCTCCCACGCCCTGGCGCCCTGCACACAACTGGGAGACAGAACCCCAACCAGGAAACAGTAAAATACAAAAAGCAGAGAAAAGGGGCGCCTGGGTGGCTCAGTCGGTTAAGCGTCCGACTTCGGCTCAGGTCATGATCTCACGGTCCGTGAGTTTGAGCCCCACGTCGGGGCTCTGTGCTGGCAGCTCGGAGCCTGGAGCCCGCTTTGGATTCTGGGTTTCCCTCTCTCTCTGCCCCTCCCCCGCTCACGCTCTGTCTCTGTCTCAAAAATAAAAAACATTTTTAAAAGAATTAAAAAAAAAAAAAGCAGAGAAAATTTTCACGTGAAGTCCCTACAGCACAGTAAGACCAAGTCCTCGGAGGGAAAGTGACTTGAACACAGAAGAGGGGCAGAGAGGAAACACCAACAGGGAGAGACCTCACCTCGAGAGTCCACCACGTGCACCGCACCCCACCCCCCCATCCCCCCACCCCCGCCCCAGCGGCGAGGGTGGGGCGTCGTCGGCCACGGGCAAGCCCACCAGTCAGACGGGGCTCACTGCAGCCCTCCTCCACAGCGCCCGCCGCACCCTCACCGGACGACAGGATGACCTCGCAAGCCCGTGGTGCCGGGCACCTGGTGCTGGCCCGGGTCAAGGAGCTGTGCCCCACGTGACAGGGGCAGGGTGTCCCTCCAGTCCCAAGAGAAAAGAAATCAGTGAGGCTGCGGGCAGAGGGAGGAACGGGGAGAGGGAAGGGAGACCACGGGCCTTCACCTTCCAAGGGATTGAAAGAGAAGGAACCAAATGCAAGCGGACGTGGGAAGTCCGAGGGAAGAAACAGGCTCCACTCGGTGCCCTCAGGGAAGCTACACAAATCCCCCGTCAGCAGGCACAGACAGATCTGGAGGGGAAGCGCGTGCCAGCGGGGCTGGGAGGTCGAGCCCTGGAAACCACCCCGCGTAGCACCCACAGCCCCACGAGAACGGCTGAGAGCACAGGACCGCCAGGGCTGAGGGCAGGCAGGGCACAAGTGGCCGGCAAGCTCACACGCGGCTGGTACGCGCAGAGCGGTCGGCGCTTTCTCGAGTTACACGTACGGTGGGAGCCAGCCTCCCGCCCCCAGAGAAAAGAAATCCAGTCCCGAGAAAAGAAAACTCCTTCACACGCAGCCAGTGTGGAATTCATTCAATTGCACCACACGCCAAGGCAACAAAGACATCCTCCACCGGAGAAATGGAGGAGTGAGCTATGGGCCCTGCGCACAGTAGAGCACACCTCAGGCGGACGGGGCGGCGAGCCGGGGTTCGTGCAAAAGCACCGATTCTTGCGTGTGTTTCGATACGTGCAAGAAGCCAGACCCAGGAGCCCACAGGCTGTAGGATTATTCCCACAGCACTCAGGAGACGGCAAGGCTACAGGGGCAGGACGCACTCGGTGGGGGGGAGGGGGTGGGCACATAGGGTGAGGGGCGTGGGGAGGGTCGGCCACCAGGCAGGTCTGGGGGCTGCGTGGGCCGTGCCTCACCAGGCTGGGGGCGGAGATGGAGTGGGCTGTGCCCGGCGGCACCAGGGATGGGTACGGAGAAGCAAGGGACGCAGGGCCCAAGCCGCGGGAGGCGGTGCTCCGAGGGGCGCTCCGCGGCCACAGACGGGAAGGCCTCCATACAAACCCACGCTGCGGATTCCCAGGCAGCGATCGGGGATGTCACGTGCTCCAAGGCTGAGCCAGGAAGGAACCAGACGGCACGCAATGATGCCAGCCTGTCAATATATCGGGGGAGCACACTGAAATCACGGAGGTGAGCGTGACCCTGGGGGTGCTGGGCTCCCAACAGGGGTAGCGGGAGGACCCCAGGTTCTTCAGCACACACAGAGTTAAACGCAACGCGTGTATGTGCACAGCGCCAGGGCTCACCAGCTTGGGGCACTCATGGCGGGAGGAGCACGCGCACACCTCACACCCGGGCCCTCGTGCTTCATCAAAAGGAACCAGAGATCCTTGGAAGAGTGGTGGGTTCCCAAAAGGGGCAGGGAGAGTCAGAGCATCTTACTGGCCCAGAAAGAAGAGAAATGCTCACCCAAAGATGAGGGCAGATCAGAAAGGCACAAGAGCCAGGGCGCCTGGGTGGCTCACTCGGTCAAGCGTCCGACTCTCGATTTCGGCTCGGGTCACGATCTCACAATGCATGAGATCGAGCCCCGTGTCTGGCTCTGTGCCGACAGTGCAGAGTCTGCTTGGGATTCTCTCTCTCCCTCTCTCTCTGCACCTCCTCCACTCACTCTCTAAACAAATAAGTAAGTAAATAAACAAGCTTGAAAACAAAACAAAACAAAAAAAGGCACAAGAGCCAACAGAAAGACCTCCCAGTGACCTGAGCTAAAACCTTCTGGGCAAAACAAATCAGTGCAATGCTCTCTATCGTCCAAAGTGACATAAACGTCCCCAAGTCCGTAGAGCTAAACCGAGAAGGGCAAGACTCCTTACCTAAGAATCCCATTAATCAACGTGGAAGAAACGGGACAGAGAGCAAGTCACCCCGTCGCACCACAGCAGTAAGTGCCGCACACAGGATCCTCCGATGAACGCTCAGAGTTAGTAAGACGCGGAGAGCAAACAGGCTATTGACACCCAGAGGCCTCTCCCGAGGCAGTTGTTAATCACGAAGGAAACGCCCCAGCCTCGCAGCGGGAAGACACGCAATCGAGGCCGACGGGACAGGTGGACACCACCGTGCGCCCCGCCACCGTGCTCTGCGAAGGCACAGCCTGGCTTTTGTGGTTTTCTGCCCCAAAATGCATCCCCTCGATCGAATCATGATGAAAACTCAGGCCCCAACCTCAGGACGTTCTACAAAATACCCGGGCGTGCTCCTCGTGAAGACCAGGAAAGACGGAGAGGCCACCCCAGGTGGAAGACACTGAGCGGCAGGAGCGCACGTGGCGTGGGCCCGGGGGCCCCGGGTGGGAGAAGCGCACGGCGGGAGACCGGCGCTGTCCCAGCGCTTCACTATGTAGTGGTGAATCACGATACAGCGGTGATGCAGGATGCCGGAAGGGGGGCGAGGGACGTACCAAATGCTGCACGAGTTCTGCAATGTTTCTGTTAGATATTTCAAACTAAAGTTTTTTCAAAGAACGCACAAAACACACATATGAAAAATAAAACGGTGAACGACCCAATGGCACCACCACCCAAATGCCAGGCCAGTGTGCCCTCAGGCTGGGAGAGCCCCGGGGATCTCGTCACAGGAGGCCCAGCCCCCGCCCGCAGCACAACACAGGTCTGTGAGTGGCGCACACTGTCCTCAGCAGGGGCGACGTGCAGACACGGCGTGTGGGGAGGCACGTCTCAACCCGCTCTGGCATCCGTCTCCGGGGCTGCCCCCCAGCCGCATCACAGAGACGACAGACACGTCACCAGGCTGGGCACTTCTATGATTTGGACGGTGATTTTTCAACAGGGCCCAACGGGACAAGCCTGGCCCAAAGCCTGTCTCCGTCAACAAAGTTCTCCCAGAACACGGCCAGGCGGATTAGAACACGCACCGTCTCCGGTTGCTTCCGTGCCCCAATGACAGAGCTGAGCACTGGTGATGGAGCCCCTGTGCCCCACGAGCCCTGCGTGGGTCCATCTGTGGCTCTTTACAGAAAAGGTCTGCTGCCCTGTACGCTGAGGCCAACAGGTGGCACTGACCTTACAATCACAAGGGTCCACACAGAGGTTTCCGGGGTGCACCCCTGCCTTATTCAGAGCGCCTTTCCGGAAGTCCCCGCCCTCGGGACAGGATGCGCAGCGGTCCCGGGGCTGCGCTGAGCCAAGAGCTGAGAACCAGGGCCGTGGCAAAGAGGAGACACCACAGACCAACCGGGTTACAGCACTTGTCTTCTTGTCCGCGGCCACCTGCTCGCTCCAGCTCACACCCAGAGACACAAGGTGGGGGCCGCGTGGCCGGACGCGGGCCTGCAGTGCTCTCAACCACCCCGCCACACACTCAGGTGGTGGGCCCAGCCCGTCAGGCCACAGACCAGGCCTCCAACCCTGCAGCCACGTGCCCAGCCTCAGCCGGGAGGAGGCGGGACCCCACCTCGGGGGACAGGAGGCAGTGAGTGGCCAATCAGGCGACGCTTTGGATGGTCCGGGAAGAGGAACCGTGGGGCTGACCCAGGAAAGCGCCATGGGGGATGGGGCCGTGCACAAGAGCCTTGGAGGAGGAGGCGCATCTGGGAACCAGGAGATCCCCTCCCTAAGCACACCCCTTTCAGCCGTCCCCACCCCCTGGGGACAGAAGAGTGGCCCGTAGTCTTGGCACACCAGCTGCTTCTTGACCCAACACCCTGCTTCTCTGCGCGCACAGGAAGGACTTAACATTATCCGCTGATGTCTGACGGCTCCCGGGGGACCCTACCCCCACCCCACGTGCCTTCCACGGTCCAGCGAACCCCTGTCCACACTAGCAGGAGCCAGCTCAGCACAGTGCAGCTAACACACCGGTGCGGCCTGCCCTCCAGGAGTCACGACGCACTGCGACAGCCCCGTGACGAGTACGGGCAGGGGGATTAGCAAGGGACAGGTCCTAAGCACGAAGCGTCCGGTTATCAGTGGGGCACCACGGCCTCTGGGGCAAAATATTTCATTTTTATGTGCCAGCCCGCCAAGAATTCCAGGGTGCTCAGCACCCCAGCCCTGTGCACGGCAGCCCCTGGGGGCACCTCCTCCCCCACCCCCACACTTCCCAGCAGGCCGTGGGCAGCAGCTTCCAAACACCAGGGCAAGACCACACCACCCAACTCCGAGAGCCCCTGCCCCCCCCGCCACAGTCCCGCTTAGGCCCCCAGCACAGACCCACACCAGAGCGCCTGCCAGGACTGAACGGCCTGCTTCTGGCCTGTCCGTCCCTGGCCTGGAGTGAACTGAACCACGGGCCAGAGAACAGAGACACCTCGACCCTTGCGGGGGCCCGGTCCCAGAACTTGACCTGCACCCAACACACAGGGTGTGGCCGTGGCCCCCAGTCTGACCCGCACACTGTGGAGGCCGGGCCCCCCCGCCCTCCTCACAAGCAGGGCTTCTCACTGCGTGCGAGCAGACTGTCACAGGTGGGACAGCCACGGGAACCCCGGGAGTGCACACACATCAAACGACCCCAAATGGGCACGAGCGCTGCTGGGTCCACAGGGGCCGAGGACCAGGGACATATATCTCCCGCCTTCTTACTCTCTCCCAAGCCAGCGCTACAGAACCTGTCCCTCCTAACAGACCCTCAGGGCCCAGGCTTCCTGGACCACGTGACACGGTGCAAACACACGGCCGTGCTCAGATTCCGCCTTCCCTGGAAAGGTGCGTGCTGGGTGGTTCTGGAAGGTGCGTCCCGTCACCCCTGCTCCTCTCCAGCGTCTATTGCTCATGTGCTCAGGGGCCTCTAGGAAGCGGGCTCTGTCCCACACCCGGCAGCCCGGCGGCCCTCCCCTTCCCAAAGCCACGTCAGACCAAACAGGTTAAACAAAGGGCGCAGACAGGCCGGCCGTCTGGCACTCCCCTGCTGTGTGCATCGCAGCTTGTTTTCAGAAGAGAAAGCTTCCTCTTCACGCAGTTCTGCGTCTTTCCTCTGCGCTCTTTGCAGACCAGGGCTGGGGGCCATTGGTCAAGACCCCAAACTCCCTGTGCCCGCTGTCCAGCAACCAGCCTCGAGGAGACGCTGCTGGCCAACCAACTGCTTCACAAACCTCTGCGTGGACACCCGGGGGTTCGCAGGGCTGCAAGGTGCACCGGGCGCCCAGGACCCCGGCCGGGGGGCGTGTCTACGAGGAAGGGGGTTCCCACGGCAGTGCCCCCGCCCCCGGCTTCTCTCTTCTCCCGTCCAACCCTCCCTCCTTTCTGTCACCATCCTCCCCCTACTTGAAGGTCAGAACGAGTGGCCCCCCTTCCCGCCCCGAGGCCGCGCCCCCCACGCCCCTGGGGCCCATCTCCCATCACTCCCGACGGAAGTCCGCCCGGCACCCAGGCACGGGGCAAGGGCTTTCCTCGGCCCCCAGCGCAGCGCGAGGCAGGGCTGTCGCAGGGCACACACCCGCCGTGCTTGGGACAGAGCTGCGAGATGCCGCCCAAAGAGGCTCTCTGGTTCAGGACCCCGGGCTCTGTCACGGTTGGCCCCAGCCAACGCTCCCTGGGGCCTCTGACCTGGTGGGAAGGGGACAGTGCCACTCTCCGGCCCACACACAGGAGTCAGCGGCTGGTGCTCAAAAGAGGGACAAGGGCTGGAGATCTGGGAGGTGGTCCGAGCCGAGAGACAACGTGGCCCGGAAACCAGGGTGTCGCGGAGGGAGGCGAGCCCCACGCCCGCCTCCGGAGACAACAGCCTCTCCCTGGCAGCATCCACAGCCACGCTCCACTCACCTGCTGGGCACCCTGTTCCCCTCTAAGAGGCCCGTCCACCTCATCTAGGGACGATCCTGAGGCGTCCCCACCCCACTCTCTAGTCCAGGTCCGACACCAGCTGGGCCCTCCCATCCCCGCCGGGCGTCTCTCCTGGAAGGCCACAGAAGCACCTCAGGTCTGCACAGCCCCAGGGCCTGCGGCACTCCTGTTCCTACTCCCAAGTTCTCCAGATCAGTGCCCCGAACCACGGGAGCTCAAAGCTAGATGTCCAAGAGCCTCCCCCCGCAATACCGTGCTCCCGGCTGGGCCCCATCTGACACCAAACTCCGGGACTACATCCGGACAGCACGTCCACTCCCAGGAACAGCCATCGCTCTCCCGATCTCCACCGGCCTGTTCCCACTCCAATCACCCATCCCGCACGTCACACTACATAATACTTTGCAATAAAGCAGACTTCAGATCGCATCACCCCGCCACCCAGCCCCCGCGAAAAACCCTCCACGACTTCCTCCCAGGCTGGAAGTACAGTCCGCACACCCGGGGGCATGTGCCACCTACACATCAGCTCCACAAACCACACCCTCTGAAAGAGGACCGTGGTCCACCGAGGCCGCGCACCGACACAACTCACAAAACACCAGGAGGACCCGAGGGAGCACCGCCAGCTGCCAGAACCATCCCTGAGACGTGGACAGACAGCCCACGGGGCCCTCGTGCCCGAGACTGGGGGAGACGCCTACAGGATGGACAGACCCCCCTCCCCTCCCCCCTCCCCCCCCCCCCCCCCCCCCCCCCCCCCCCCCCCCCCCCCCCCCCCCCCCCGCTGCATGGCAGGAGCCGGATGCCTCCCCTGCCGCCTCCCTTGCATGCACCGTGGCTTGGCCTCCCCCCGCCCCTGATGACACGGGGTCCTCCCTCCCTCTGTTTCCCCAACAACGCAAAGCCGAGACTTTTCTAACACATAAGACATTATAATTATCTCGGCACATCATTCCAAATTTGTAAACAGGAGCATGTGCTGGAGACGGGGAGGGGAGGAGAGGGGAGGGACAGAGGTGGAGGAGGATGCCACCTCAAAGCCGCATCTGGTGTTCAACCTGAGCGGAAGCTGCCTCCCGACGCCTCCCGGGCGAGACAGCCCCGGTTTGTGTGGCCTCCAGGGACAGTGCACAGACAAGGTCCTTCACTCGTCCGGCCCTGCCCACACGACTGTGCACAGAGACCAGAGGTGGAGCCCAGCAAGGGCAGCAGAGCGGCCTCCGGCGTGGAGCGTAGGCCCCGCGGGGACGTGGACACAGATACCCGCCCCTACGCCAATGGGCCTGCCAGCGTGGAGGGTCCACGGGCGCTGCAAGGGAGACAGGAGGGCTGTGAACAACCACACGCCGCCACTCGGGCCGGCGGAGCCTGGGAGCACTCGCCCCCGCCTGGCGCTCCCAGCAGCACAGCCTCACGGCCCACGCGGGAAGCCCAGCAGGTTCGCGGACCTTCCTGCTTCTCGGCGTGAGAGTCTTGGCGCGGCGTGGAAGGACCGGGCAGAGCAGTCCCGGGCGGCAAGGGCCACCGCGCCCGGCACGTGCCTCCACCCACCTCCCTGACTGCCCGTGAGCGCCGTGAACCTCCACCCCCGGCAGCGGCCGACCGCCTGGCGCTGGCGTGCTGCGGGGACACACGGATGTGCGCACGGATAGACGAGGCAGATGGGGCAGGGACGGGAGGGAGGGCCACGGGTACACGCACAGAGAAAAGCTGAGAAAAGTTCTGGAAAAAAAACCCAAGCTGTTAACAGCGATTGCCCTCGTGGGCGAGCCTGGCGGGTAGATCGCCACAGGCTTACGGGGGACGATAAGGAGTAATTTCTACTGTTTGTTTCTCGTTAAACAACTAACTGAGAAATACACAAACATCTCAGTGCAACTAAACGACCCTGGTTGAGGCCGACAGACGGCCACTAGCGAGTCTCGGGGGCCCTGGTCGCGTGTGACTGTGGACAGGCCGCTTGGCCTCCTGGGCACCAGGACACTGATCTCTCCCGCAGCCCCGGACCGCCAGGATGAGGTCAGAGTGCCAGTGTGGACACGGGCCTCCTCCGTCCTCCTTCAGCCACGCGGACGCGATCGCCGAGAGAAGGTGGAGCGGGGTCTTCTCGGCACGAGGCAGGCGCAGGGGCACGAGGGCAGCTGGGGCCGGGACCCAACCGTGATGGGAGCAGGGCACGGAGCACACGGATGCGCACAGACTCCACGCTGCCCGTGCACGACCTGTCCACTCCTGCTGCGCACCTCCAAACAGCCCAAGCAGCACGTTCTAACTGTTAGATCACCGCCACTTAAAACTCTAAACTCCAGGCACTGAGTCCTGGAGCCCCAAACACACCCGGCAGGCTCGCGCCTGCTCCGGACGGCTGGGAGCGAGGCAGCCGAGCGTCTCGAGGAGGCAGCACGTCGCTGGGGCACTGACAGCAGCACCCCGGCCGGTCAGGGCGGGCCTCAGAGTCCTGCCCGCACACACCGGAAGTCACTGCCGGTAAAGGACAGACAGAACGTACACTCAGACGCACGCTCCAGAGCCCCACATCCGTCAACCAAGAGGCTGCTGCAGGGGACAGTTCCTGTTCCGTCCCCAGCAGCTCCACTCCCCCCATCCCCATGGGACCATGTCCACCACACCCCGGCCACAGGGGTAAGCTAGCAAACAAGGGGGCACTGACGTGCCATCTCCGTCCGCCGAGCCGGCCCAGGGCAGCGAGGGACAAAATGAAGCTCAGTAACAAACCCCGGGCCACAGGTTCCAGGCCTCCGGCAGCCGAATGGCCAGCGGGCAGGGTGGGGAAGCAGGGGGGCGCCGGTTTTGCCCCCGGTCCTGTGACCGACACCGACTCCCCGGCCACTCGCAGAGATGACACGCTCTGGCACCCAGGCTGGTCACAGCCAGGCTTCCTTCTCTTACGACTGACTCACCCACCCAGCGGCCCCAGGACCCTCTGGGCGCCAGACAGGGGTGCAGCCAGCAGGGCCTGGCTCCTGCAGGGACACACGCTGGGGAGAGACGGCCGTCCCAGGGGAGGCAGCAGCCCGAGCGGGGCGACAAATCTGAGCGAAGATTTATGGAGACACCTGGCGCTAGGAGCTGGACTTGAGGTAATTAAGCCTATTTCAGAGTGGGTTTGGCAGGAGGTGCCAAATCGATAGATCCCCTCCAGCCGCGTGTCCCTGCAGGTAAGGAATCAATCAGGCAAACGCTTCCAATCTGTTCCCGCTGAGCCAAGAAGCAAAGCTGTTTACCATTCATGCCCAGAAATGAATAAATAAAGCCACCAACTAGTCAGCACCCTCTGTTTCTCTGGCAAAAGCTTTTTAGTTACTTAAAGAAAGTCAGTGCCCCTGCGTGGTCCTCCATTAAAGCACAGACAGACGTAGAGAGGCGCACGCACGACGCGGGGGGAGGAGGGCCCCAGTCCCGGCCTGGACACCGCACAGCTCAGTCTACCGCAACTTCCGGGCCTGGGAAGACAGAAGAGAGTCGGCGGGTAGCTGCCAGGAGAGAGCGCACCATCAGCGGCCCTGCCGCGGCCCTGCCCCTGCACACGGTGTCCAGGAGGCCCAGTCCAGAGGGAAAGCAGCCCCCCTTGGGTCGATCCAGCGGCACCCCAGAGAAGAGGTGCCCCCCCACGCCGAGTGGCCACAGACTGCCTGGGGGAGGGGAGAGAGAAGCTGGGGGCAGTGCCACCTGCCCCAGACCACGGCCTGCACACTAGAGGGCTAGACTGATGGCGACGTGGACCGCGGCTGTGGAGGCCCCAGCAGAGCCCCATGCCTGTGACGCTGACATGAGATGAAGCGAGCGGGGCACCCCGCTGAGCACCTTACGTGTATTAGCGCCCGAACCCTCCCATGGCCCCGAGAGGTGCTGCGGGTGCCCACCTCTCACAGGTGAGGGACTCACAGGTCAAGCCCAGCACCAGGGACTCGCGGGCGCAGGACCAGGCTCCGGACCCAGGTCTCGGACCGAAGAAGCTTCTCTAACTCCTGGAGGGTCATCCCGAGAGCAGCAGCCACCTCCCTTCAGAACCCCCCAGCAGCTGTTCGGAGAGCAGGGGAGGCCAGGCCCCCACTGGGCGAGGCCTGAAGCAGGGGGTGTGTGAGAGGAAGGGAGAGGCAGGAGGCAAGAGGAAGGCGGCCAGGCCCAGGCCAGGGGGCCCCAGGGAGGCAGGCGTAGGGGGAAGGCCGGGGGACAGTGGCGGGCAGATGCGAGCACACACCCGATGCAGAGAAACTGGGCTCGGCATCCTTCACAGATCCTCGCACACTCACAGAGAACGGGGCAGAGGCCGGCTGGGGAGAGCAAAGCGGTGACGGTGCCTTCCCTCAGCCGTTCAATCAGAGGCCCTGAGTTGGATGACATGGCCTACACATAGCGTGAACCACCCTGCACTCTCCGTCCCAGTGAGTGGAAGCACCCGTCCGGCTCACTCGGCTCCTACCCGGCGAGGAACCAGTGTGCGGGTCCTGAGAGCATCCACACGGGAGCAGATAACTCGCCAACCCTCTCACCCAGGCGGGAGGAGGCCGAACAAGTCCTCAACACATCATCTCCAGGCTGGGTACGGGTCCTGCCTCAGTTTCCATCCACTGGCTTCCTGGGGCCCTTCGCTGGCACCTCTTAAACTAAGGAGATACTATCAAGAAAGACTCCTGACATTTGTCCAGCCTGGAAATCTCAGGAAAACAGACTCCCTGCCTGACAAGTCAGCTCAAAGCGTCTGTTGAAAAGTGAACCAGCACTCAGCTCGTGGGAGGCAGCCAATTAGTACCCAGCCCGCTGTCCCTCCACCTGCTGACATGTGTGGTTCTGCAGATGAGAAGGGCCAGTGGCGGCCAGCCAACCCCTTCAAGTGGACGATGCTCCTGCCTGGGCGGGAGGAGCAGGGACCGGGGTCTCCCGCGAGGACTCTTGGTGGGTCACTGTAAGCGGGCTCCTCGGCCGTGGAGGGGCACGGCCCCCCTTTGCCCTGGCCCGGAGTGGACAGAAGTGTGGCTCAGGGACCAAAAACTCCCCCAGAGAGCGACTCACAGAGGGTCCCTATTCACTGAACCAAAAATAAAAGAGACCAGACCTAAAAGCAGGGCATATTCAAATTTCCTTTGCAGATAAAGGAAGACCCAGGCCCTCCCAGACACACATACACGGGGACCGCCTCTCCCACGGCAGGATGGACAGCCACCACGGGCCACTCCCCCACGCGTGGACCCTTCCCGGCATCGCCAGGCGAGGCACAGAGCAGCACAGCTCTGCCCCGAAGGCCCAAGCGCGATAAGGACCAGCTGATGTTGTCACCCCCGGGTTTGTAAACAGCAGGCTGCAGTAAGTCGCTTCTGCACGCAAGTCGTGAAACACCCGCACGTCAGCCCCCCATCAAACACATGGCCTTGGCGAGGCAGGCGTCTGGCCACCGTGCCGCCCTCCCCTGGCTCCGGCCTCACCAGAAACCACACACCTCGCGATAAGTAACAGCAGCCTCACACTGCCAGAGACGCAGCTGATAAATCATGTTCCTGTGCATCTAACAGGGCACTTCAAACAAATGGCGAGTTAAAGCTCGGGACCTGTAACACAGCCGTCGATCCGAGTAATGACG
This sequence comes from Prionailurus bengalensis, assembly GCF_016509475.1. Taxonomy (NCBI): domain Eukaryota; kingdom Metazoa; phylum Chordata; class Mammalia; order Carnivora; family Felidae; genus Prionailurus; species Prionailurus bengalensis. The sequence continues at coordinate 2,319,263 of NC_057357.1, forward strand.
CTCACGTTCCGGAGGCAAGCCCGGGGGAAGGACAAACACAAGTGGGACCAGGACATCTGAGGCCCTGCCCCAGGGTCTCTCGCCAACGCTCCCATGGGGACGGCCTGCACAGTCAGCCACACGTGGGTCTCTCAGTCCCGCAGGTATCTGACGTGCCGTGGTGAGACCTGAGTGGGCCCCTGGTCCCAGGTGGGAACACCCAGGAGATGTGCCCATGGCATGGCATCACAGGACACGCAGATGGGGCCCCAGGAGCGTGGAGGGGAGGCCTCGGTGCCTCTGTAAGAAGACGCAGAAAGCCACGTGGAGAGCAGCGAGAAGACAAAGCCAGGGGCAGGAAAATACACAGGACAGGCCAGCAGGCAGTGGCCCGGTCTCCGTGCATGGGGGTGGGGGGGGATTGGGGGGGGGGGAGATGCAAGGAGAGAGAAGGGGGCCGGCCAAGGCGGTTCTGGGACAGGACAGTGTTCAGAGACCAGACCACGGGGAGGCAGCAGCACCGCCGCCCAGAGAGGAGCCGGAGCAGGAGAAGGTGCTCCGCAGCCCTCTGTCAGGGCCTGGGGGACACCGCCGCCAGCATCAGGGCCCGGGGGACACCGCCATATGCCACGGCGCATTCGCCGAGCCACTCCACCCTGGGGAGACGCCCACCCAGCAGGCTGCTTGCTGTGGGTCTCAGCGCCAAATTCCCACGGAGCTGGGCCAGAGAAAGGTGTTCTGGGGGACAGCAAAGTCTGGGGGTGCTGGGTGGTCACAAACCCCATTGTCCTCATGGGCACTGTTGGCCCTGGGAATGGCGGTCCAGAGAGCAGGACACGGCAAGAGTGGTCAGCGTGGGACCTGCTCTGGACGGGCTCCGAGCACTGGCTACGTGACCTTGAGCCCTCGGCTCTGCAGCTCATGCCCGAAGACCAAGGCTGGCGGCCACCTCCGGCGCCACGAGGGTGACCCCAAAGAACGCCGCCACGCTCCTCACACACGGTGAGCACCGGGTACACAGAATGCATTTCAACCACGGTGGGCGGATACGAGAACGCACTGAGGCCGCTTCAATTCTTGGGATTCGGAATCTGGTCCGAGGCATTCCCCAGCTCGGTTCCAGATCAATTTGGTTTCCGTGAAGCCAGATGACTATTCCTCATACATCTCTGGTCCCAGACTAATTATTTCGCATTTCTGTAAGCGAACCGCATTTGTCAGTGGCGAGCTCAGCCACGTCCTGCAGCCGAGGGCTCTCTCGTCACACCGAACGGCTCTGCTTAAAACTGGCAGAGTGGTCAGCTGTGGAGTCCCGGGGCCAGGCTGCCGTCTGGAATGCGACACCGGTCACTAGGGGGGCCGGCGGCCGGGAGGCAGAAAAGCACAAGCCAGTCAAAGACCGAGACGGTTCGGCTCCCACAAAACAACCTGCTCGTCAAGAAAGGATTCGCAAGAGCACAAAGTAGGAAGACTTCTTCGAGAAAATGACAGTTGAGAGCAGCTGGGGGTGATCTGCTCGGACGGCCACAGAGACCTCTCTGATGGAGGCCACCAGATCACAAGTCCTTAACGGAGAGCACTGCCCGAGGCACCCCGGTCACGCCTGCACGCAGAAGAGCATTAACCTCTATCAGAGACAACACCGGGGGTCGGGCCTGCGGCCTGGGCCGGCACGGGCTCGGGGACCAGCAGGAGCCCCCGAGTGGGCACCCCGTCAGCTCCCCGTGCCATCAGCTGGGCTGTCTGGCCGGCACTAAACCCCTCTGTCCCCCGAACTCGGGGAGGAGCCCGGGAAGCTGCTGGGATCGACCCCCTGCGGGAGGGTCCAGCTCCCCCTGGACCTCCCCATGCCCTGCAGCCCAGTCTGGCCACAGCCCACCCCCCAGGCCAGGCCAGGCCCACCCGCCGCCGTCCCCAGAGGCAGCAATCACTCCGCCCTCACACGTGTGGGGATCCATTCTCCCTTCCCCACCTGCACCCCCCAACTGGCCACACGGGGGGTAAACTTGTGGGGAGCGAGGGCAGACACCAGAAGGTGCCAGCGAGAGAGGGACAACCTCTCTCTCACGGCCTCAGCCCCAAGAGGTGTGTGCTTCAGAGATGTCTCCGGCCATACGGAGAGAGCCAAGTGGGGCCACAAGGCCCGGCCAGAGCAGAAACGACTCATCACCCACGCCCGGCAGCCTTCAGGGGAGGCTGACGGGAGAGGCCCCTGCAGAGGGTGAAAGTCGATCTGTGGGCAGCCAGCTCTCTGATCTCCTTTCTGGGCCCACAGCCAGCGGGAACTCGGCCCGAAAGCTGCCAAGAGCCTGGACTGAGTGGCATTGTCTCTGTGACAGGCCTGGCAGGACCCCTCGCAGAGGCAGCAGAGAGGGAAGCACCGTGTTACAGGTCGGGGCCTGTGCACACTGGTTGTGTGTGGACAGCTACAGAACACAAGAGATTTCTCTCTGCGGGACATGAGCGTGCCCCGCCGCCACAGGGTCCGCAACACCCCATCTGTGGCCGTTTGACGGGCCACCGACCGATGACAAGGATGCTGCGGAAAATGGTCTCCCAAGGCCCGGCTATACACAGGACTCCAGAACGTGAGGCCCCAAGGGCCTCCTCTCACACGGGGTGGAGAGGCCCCCGGTCCGCAGGGACGGCCAGGCCCACACGTGCGTCTCCCTGACAGAGAAAGACAAGCACAGTGGACACACCCTGGGGCCCGGGGCTCCCTCTGCCCGCGGCTGGAGAAACCAACGGAGTTGTCTCTGCACACTCGAACGAGGTGGTCCTCGGAAGGGCTGCAGGGGGCGACGGGGGCGGGGGGCTCTCACACCGCAGCCCACTGCTCGGCTGACAGCCACCCCCGGGGTCCGGCCTGCAGCACCACCGTCAGAGGACCGACAGACAGGCAGGGGGCGGCAGGCCCAGGGGCCTCACCGCGTCGTCCCGTCAGACGATCGGGGCCCGGCAGAGGAGCGGGCGAGCCCGGGCCCGGGAGACCGAGAGGCAGGTGCCCCGAGGGCAAAGGACACTGCCACCTCAGTGACCCCTCGGTCAAAGCAGCCCCCCGTGTCAGCAGGTGGACCTCCACAGGCACCACACCCTCTGCCCGAGGCCCAGCCCGACTCCCATCCCTGAGACCCCACAGCGTGCCCCCGGCCCGCCCAACCAGACACGCCGGCCCCTCTCGACGCCTGCTGTGGCTGGGAGCTCTGAGCCTCTTCCACGAGCAGAACAAGGACACGTCAGCTCCGGCCACGAGCTCCACAGGGCTGCCCGTGTCGAAGGCCTGATGGCGTCCACACGGCCAGCAGAGGCCAGCACGAGACGGGGCGTGGCGGACAGATCAAGGAGCATCGGGACCGCTGGCCGTGGCTGCCTCCGGCTCTCCCGCTGGGGGCCAGAAGACAACTCCCGCCGCCACCGGCAGAGCCCGCGACAATCACAGAGGACGCAGACCGTGCGAGGAGAAAACCAAACACACCTGGGGCGTGAACTGCAGGGTGGCCTACAGGCTGCGGTCCTGCCCCCAGGACCCCTGTTAACCACGGCACTCTCCTGGAGGACCGTACCTATTCACGAGAAACTAGTAACTAATTTTTGAAGGTGTTTTGTAGTGAACACTAGAACATATGACAGAGTGAATTACACACAGTCACAGGTGGATACAGAGCAGCTCTCCGGGGTGGACACCAGCTGGGGGAGCCGGGATGTCCCCTGCTCGGGGGCCCGGGCGGCCCCCAACTGACCACGCGGGCGGCATGCAGATGCTCCCCACACCGCAGCCGCTGCGCTCTGGGCCGGAGGACACTCGGGACCAACGGAGACAAGCCGCGATCCGGGCCACCTCCCCACCGCCGCGCCTTGCTGCCTCCCGAGGGGCATCTGGGGCTAAGCGGCAATTCTCTGCACGTGGAGGGGCCGTCAGCAGCCGGGGAAGCCCATCACCTTGAGCCACGAGGCCTGACACGGAGCGCACCAGCCCTCCCCCGAACTCCCCCTTTCCCCAAACCCAGGCTGCTACAGGCGCGTCTGTCCTCTCCCGTGGCACCGCGAGCTTCCGAAAGGGAAGACGGGCCATCCGCTCGTGCTGGGGCCCCACGGCCGGCCAGGCGCGCACGACACGGCCCGTGGTGGGGCCGCAGGCGACGGCATTCCCGGAGGGCTCCACAGAGGCCCGGCCACAAATGCTTACCGATGGAAGGGACCGCCGTTCTGAGGGCTCGCAAGGCGCACACCTCCTCGTTCCTCTGGCTTTTATGAGAGGCTATATTAGATACAGCTCAAACGTGATAAAACCTGTTACGTTTACAGCAAGAAAATATGCGAAGATAATAAAATTAGCAGAGCATAGAAACGAGGTAATACTAAAAACATTCTCGGCTCTCCAACAGAAGCAGACAAGGTACGGCAGAGACTGCCCAACTGAAAGGAATTTAGACCCATTTAAAATTCAAAGTTTCAGGCCTTCTCCGTCGAGCCCTGTCCCTGGGGACCCCGAGCACAGCACCCAGGTCTCCTGCTCACCCTCCCAAACAGTGGCCTGGAACATTCTGGCTGCTCTGGCTGGGGTGACCACAGAGCAGCCCAGATGCATCCCTCCCTCAAACCTCACTCCCCCAGGGGCTCCCTTCGCCTGGCCCGGCTCTCAGACCTGAGGTTACACCGTGACAGCCGTGCTCATCGCTCAAGAAACGGTAACTGGCGGTCACGAGAGCCCCGGATCCCCACCCAGAACCCCACTTGAGACAAGCACTCACAACACCAGAGGCGAGTCGGGTGTTTTTAAGAGGCTGCTGAAGGGACGCGCCTCCACTCCCGCAGAGCACAAACTCACGCCTCCTGATTCCGCACGGCCCTCTGGGCTCCACGCTGCGGAGAGCACGAGACGAGGCAGACAGGACATCCGTGTGCATTTGTCCCAGGAGTCTGACCGCTGGGACAGCTCTTTCTTTGGGCCCATCTTACTTGGTCTCCTTTTGTTTTAGATTAATAGACATTATATTTTAGGGCAGTTTTATTTTTGTTTCATTTGAGAGAGAGAGAGAGTGGGAGTGTAAACATTCAAGGGAGAGAAGCAAAGGGGGGGGAGAGAGGAGAGAGAGGAGAAAGAGAGAGACAGAGAGAGACAGAGAGAGACAGAGAGAGAGAGAGAGAGAGAGAGAGAGAGAGAGAGAAACCCAAGCAGGCTCCACGTTCAGCACAGACAGAGCCGGACGTGGGGCCCGATCTCACCACCGGGAGATCAAGAGAAGGACACTCGACTGAGCCACCCAGGAGCCCCAGGAAGTTGTAGATTTACAGAAAACTGAGCAGAGCTTACCAAGTTCCCACAGACCTCCCACCTGATTCCCAACACTGACACAGCGTTAACTAAAGTCCATAGTTGACATGAGAGCTCACTTTTCTACAGATCGGGGCAGATGTGCAATGTGACCTGTCCACCTGGGTCATAAAGAACCATTTCACTGTCCTGCAAATCCACCATACCCCACCTGTGCATCCCCCGCCAACCCCCCCACGGCACCCACCCGTCCTCTACCGGCTCCCTGGCCCTGCCTTTCCCAGAAGGCCACTCGGCTGGGATCACCCAGGGTGCGGCCTCTCCAGACTGGCTTCCCTCACGCAGTAACCTGGATCGAAGGTTCCTCCGCGTCGTTCTTGGCTTCGCAGCTCCCTTCTTTCCGGGGCAGAGTAAAACCCCACCGCCCGGATGGAGCCCGGTTGTCCACCAGCCACTGAAGGGCGTCCGGTTGCTGCCCGGGTTAGGAATCACGGATAAAGCCGCTGCAAACCTCCGCGTGCAGGTCTGCGTGCACGCACGTTCTCACATCTTGGGACGTGACTGCAGGACCGCACGGCGAGACCGTGCTCGGTTTCGTAAGACACCAGGGTCCCTCTCGGAGCGGCCGCGGCATTCTGCGTCCCCGCTGCTCCCCGTCCCGCCAGGACCCGGCGGTGACGTGCTGTGGGCCGTGGCCCTTCTGACAGGCGGCGGTGGCCTCTCCTTGCTGTCTTGCTCCCCGTTTCCCTGACGGCACACGACGTGGAGCACGTTCCCGTGCATGCCTGCCCTCCCACACGCGTTCTCCCCCGGCTTCTGCTCAGATCTCCTGCATGTTAACTGGGTTGTTTCCTTACTGTTGAGCTAAGAGTTCTCTGCATGTTTTGGATAACAGTCCCTTATCAGAGGTATTCCCTCCTAGTCTGTGGTTTATCTTTTTACTCCCTTAACAGTTCCTTCCACAGAACAAAAGTTGATAATTTCAATTGAATTCACCTTATCAAGCTCTCCTCTCACGGATTACGCTTTCAATTTCATATCTAAAAAGTCATCGCCAGAGCAAAGGTCAGCCAGATTTGCTCCTGGCAGATTCCGCGACTTCTGTAAAAGGTGTGCCCTTTACTTTTAGGTCCGTGATCCACTTGGGCTCACTTCTGTCACAAGGTCTGTGTCTAGATTTATCTTCCGCACGCGGACGCCCAGTTGCCCCTGCGCCACGCATTAAAGAGACCATCTTTGCTCCTCCGTCACAGGTCGTCTGACTGTGTCCCGGGGTCGATTTCTGGGCTCTCTGCTCCATTCCCCTGACCGGCTTGTTCTTTCCCCAACACCGCGCTGTCCCGGGCGCTAGCGCTTGGTGGGGGATGTTGGCATCGAGTGGCCGTCCCTCGGACTTGGTGCCTCTCCTTCGGCACCACGTCGGCTGCTCTAGGTCTCCAGCTTCTCGCGAACAATAGACTCGGCTGGCCCACATCCGCAGAGGAACGTGCTGGGACTTTAACTGGGTCAGTCAAGTTAAAAGGAAGGGAGTGGCGACGACGCTGAGTCTTTCCGCCCAAGAACACACAGTCTCTCTGCCTTTATTTAGATCATCTCTGATTTCTCCCGTCACGGTTTTGTCGTGTTTCTCACGTGCACCTTGCACGTATCTGCCAGACGTACACCTGCTCATGTAAATGGTGCGTCTTCGATTTCAAATTCTAATCACGTGCTGCTGGTTACAGGACAGTGCTTGACTCGTACACGTCAACCTCGTGTCCTACAAGCCTGCCGTGATGGCTCAGTAGTTCCGAGACTTCTCCGGTGGAGTCTCCGGAATTTTCTATGGAGACAATTGTGTCATCTGCAGTTTTATTTCTTCCTTCCCACCGTACACACTCCCTTTTCCTGTCTGACTGCATCAGTAGGACTTCCAGCACGAAACTGGACAGCCTCGACTTGTTCCCAATCTTGGTGACAAAGTCACTAGTTTCTCATAGGGATGAAAGACAGGAACACGTGAGCACGAGAAGTCAGCTCTCTGCCACGATAAACAGAAAAACCTGCCCATTCAAACGGCATCAGTCCCCAAAGAGCTCAACTGAGTTCAGCAGTTGCAAATGTCTCTGAGACTGCATCCTCTCACTGAGGGCCGTTCTTGGCCCCCAGAGGCCTATGCTCCCCAGGCACTCGGCGGCCACCAAGGTCTCAACTCCAGCGGAAACCCAGTGGGAGCCGCCGCGAGCCCGGCCGGCCTGCCACACTCATCCCCCACACAGGAACACCTGGAAGGAAGCCCCACGCTGCTCCAGAAAAGCAGACATCACCTCCTTCAGACACCACAACGGGCGGCAAAGCAGGCCTTTTCTCTGACATGCGGACGAGGAACACCTCCCCGAGAAAAAGCGAACTGGGCAGGTCTTCCCAAACGTTTAATGACGGTGCTCCTGACTTCAAAGGGAGAAACGTTACAAAATGCCCTCGACGCTCCAATGAGGAACTCAAAGAAACACCGTAGAGAAAAGACCAGCCCCGGGGGGTGTCCAACAGCAGCACAACCCGCCACGAGGAGCTCTGAGCACCAGCGGGGCCAGGGGCGGGGGGGGGGGGGGGGAGGCGCCTGGCGCCCAGTCAGGAAGGTCTGTGCAGATCTGCGAGGTCCTCCTCTTCCGACTACACATCTGTTTGAGGCCGGACTTTTTCATATACTTCCAACTAGAAAACCACAACAGACAGAATACGGAAGCAGATAGGAGAACCCAGCAATCTCCCATCTAAGCGACATTGAAAAGATGTGCACGAGTGTGAAATGTCATTCTTCTCACTAAATCTCACTATTTCAAAAAAAAAAATTTTTTTTTAAGAGGCTGTGAGTTTCTGTTAATGAAATTATAAATATATTGTAAATAATTTCTGAAATTTAATTTCCAGGAATAGTGACTATCAAAAGACACAAACCCTACAAACAACGGCTCTTTGCTTCTAATAATTTTTTAGCATAAAGGAGTCCTCAGACAGCAAAGGGAGGGCAGTGTGGTGTGAGGGCGAGGGTCTCATCTGGGTGGGTGGGCAGGAGTCCAGCCTCTGCCAGAGAACATGCTGGATTCTCACCCACCAACTCACAGCCACAACGTGTGCGTGCCAGTCATGAACACGAGGGAGCGGTGTGCTAAGTGAGGCGTAACGCGTGGTTAGCAAAGAGTCCTAAATCTCAACCTCTCGGGGAACGTCCCAAGAATCTGCACCTTCAGGAATTTTCCTGCACAAAATTGTTAAGCAGCCAACTGGGAATCTGTGCAGTTCTGGCACCTGGGAAGCATGGCGGAGATCAGCACCACCTTCCAGTTCTCCGGTCAATTCGCTGCTGTCCTCCCTTCCCAGGCAGGAGCAAAGCTCCTCCCACGCAGGGATTTACTTGATCCCGAAGGTCTGCAGCACCAGCCACAACGATTGGGCACCAACGGGTGTTGGGTGCTTGACAACACACTGACCACTACCGCCCGCCCGTAGTTAAAGCAAGGCTGTTCTCCCTACTGAGTCTGCTAAATGGAGTTTCTTCACATCAGTATCAGCCCCGGGTCAGTAAAAAGGGTCTCATGACCCGAAGGGGCGATCCACAGTTAACCCAGTGTGAAAAATCATCACTTGACAAGAGACAAGATGATGAGAGAGCACGCAGGTTCTGGAGACGGACACGGCCGAGATCACACCCAGACTCCAACGTGAAGTGACCGCCTGACGGTGAAACCGGTGCCAGCGAGGAACGCGGCATCTAAGGCGCAGGTCAGCGCAGGGAGCAGACACGATGATGCACAGGAAGCTTCTGGTTTCCTCAGGTGCTTCACAAGCATACCCTTCTTTGCTCCCACTCTGTCTTATCCGCTTTTTACCAGGCTCAGAGGCACCAACCAACGCGCATGCCGAACGATGCCTTCCCGCGGCCACTGTTCTCAAACAAGTTGACCTGAGCTAAACGTGCTCAACGGACGCTGAGGCCCCCAGGCCGGGCCCTCTGTCCGCGAGCTCCTCTCCGTCCCAGTCTCCCTACGCTTCCTCTGGGCCAGCCTGTCAGGCTGAGTGGGTTTTAATGCTTTGCAAACAAGCTGAAAAGCCTACTGAGGCTGACTTACGACATCAGAGACTCGCTACCCGGCACTCGGACACGAGAATCAGCAGGTGTGTTCCCGGGCTGGCTCCTGAGAATGGGCCAGAGGCAGCTGGGCTCCCCGGCCGAGCCACAGAGCTTACCGAGTCCACACAAAGTCATCAGGAAACTCGAGGGACTCGTCCACAAGAATCCCCGAGTCTTCCTCCCAAACAGAGGCCCTGGGCTCGGGAACCGCGAGCCCCCTTAAGCCACCTCAAGCCCCCTCAGACCCCCTCTGCTCCAACCACCATGCCACGCCGCCTCCGAAAGCAGCTCCGTGGGACCAACGTCACCTAAGAGTCTCTGGGGGCGGGAGAGAGACATGCCACGACCCGTTAAGCAGCCGCGGCCGCAGAGCGCGCGGGGAGGCCGAAGCCGGGCTCAGAGAGGACAGATCTCGTCGCCGGGGGAGCTCCCCACGCACACTATTCACGAGTTGTCCCGCCGGCCCCCCCGCTCACTGCGCTCCCAGCACACGCGGGGCAGAGACGGTCTCCCCGCGAGCCCACGGTTATCCCAGGACCGCAGACAGAAGCCCGAGTAGACTTGCTGACAAAGGTGAGGCAAAACTACACTTAGAGGTGAGGATCCAGGGCAGGAACGGCAAACTCGAGTTTCCTGCTTCTGAAGATAAAGTCCAGTTCAAGGCAAGGAGGCCGGTGGGGGCCGGCCAGCCGGAACCAGGGACTGAGTCAGGGCTGCAGGGACCGCAACGGGCAAGACGTCCTCAGCGCCGGCCCTCAAGCCGGGAAGGCAGGAACCGAGGCTCTGCCGCAGGGGCCGAGCTGGCACAAGGCCAGCAACCACGGACTCCGCTCAGGGCAGCGACGGCCGCCACCAAGCGCCTGCACGGTGTCGGTGACTTCCGCCGTGGTCGGTTCTCCAAGGAACCTGCGGAGCCTCTGTCCGGACAGAGGAGGGGCAGAGGTTCCGAGGACCCGAGGAAACGGAAGCACCTAGAACCTCGGCTCCAACGTTCAATAAGAGGCCCCAGGGAGACAGCCAGCCTCTCCTGTCACCCAGCCACCATCCCATCCCGGCGGTGTGAGCACAGACAGCATGCCTCGGTCTCCTCTCACCACGTGCGGGGTCGGACCCCGGAGACAGGGCAGGGGCCGTGGGTGAGGGCCGCTGTATGAAGCCAGGCAGCGCCCCACACACTGGCCGGCCGTGAGCCGAGCCCCAGTCGTGGGGAATGCCCACGATGGGCTCGTTCCGCCGCGGAGCCAGACTGAAAACAGCTCCCTGGTGTGACCTCCTAAAAAGGGAGTCTGTCGGCCACGAGCAGCCAGCCTCCAGCTCGGCCCTTCCCCTCCCAGGTCAAGGTCTGCAGACAGGGTTGGCCAATGAAAGTGTGCCCAAGTGTCCCCGCTGCCTTCCACCTGGGCCCACAGCGTGTGCGGCCCTGGGCGTCTAACCGAGCCCCATCTCTGCGCCTGCCCCTGGTCTCCAGAGGGACCGGCCACCGGGACAGAGCCCTGAGCAGGTGGAAAACACAACAAAAGTGCCAGAAAAAACTGTCTTTCAAACACTTCTGGAGGCCGGCGGGACAAAGGACATGCCCTGAGACGGCCCTCCAGCTACAGGAAGAAACCGGGGGAGGCCTTCAAGGCTGCGACGTGAAGGGGCGTCCAAGACCACCCCCCAAGGGTGACCAGCATGCACCCAGCACGAGGGTGTCCGTGTGGAGACCAGGCACCTGCAGCTCAGGGGCACGCACTCTGACACCGCGTCTGTGAATCCGGGTGCGCGGGGACGGCCGGCCCGACGGAAGCGGACACTGCCCGTCACGCAGCCGTGGGGCCAGGAGCAGGTGCTCACGCTGAGGGCTGCCGTCACGGTCCGCGGCAGCCCATCCTCCACTCGGGCAGGGCAGTGAGGGTGACGCCCGGGGGTCTGCAGCCCAGGGCGCCCAGGTTCACGGTCAGAAACACTGCAGGACTAGTCCACACAGACTGTGAGACCTCATTTCTGGCTTTGCCGAGAGTGTGCTCTGCCCCACGCGTCCGACTGTATAAAAACGTTGAAAACTTGTCATTTTGTCTTCTAGGCCTCTGTGTGCTACGTATGAAGGCCCTGCCTGAGACGAGAAAAAAATACCGTGTGAAAACAAGAAGGAGCCCAGCGGCCAAGAAGCACTGCACTCCCGGCTGGCCCCGTCAGCGACCCAGGGCGGAGTCGAGCCAGGCTTCCCTCCTCAGCCTCAGTCGCCCTGGCTGCTCCAAGGACCTTCCAGAGCGGAGTTCTCTCGTTCGGGCTCTAAGGAGCCCTCGTTTGGCTACTCCGCACCACACTGACCACGGGGCAGGCCGCCGTGGCCACGACTCTGGGGGTTCAGAAGCCCGGACAGCCCGTGAGCTGTCTCCGTGAGCCAATCTCGACGTCCACGCAAGACCCCAAGGCCGACGGACGTCCGGGGCACCCTGCTCCTCGCCGGTCCTCGGTGACTCCACTCAGCTCCCCACCACCCACACGTCCCAGAAGCTTGGCCAAGCTGACCGGCGCCCGAACTCAGGGAAACAGAAGTACCAGCGGGTCTACGACCAGCCCCAGGCCAGCACCTCACACACCCCTAAAATCATGACCCCGAAGGAGCGGACAGGCGCCTGGCCCCTCCCCACAAACGGGAGGAGGGCGACCGGCTCTGTCCAAGTCCCGCGCCGTCGGCAGAGCGGGAACACCGCCGCCGCCTCACCCGGGGCTGGGTCTTCTCCCGCAGAGGCTCCCTCGGGTGCCCGTCCGCAGCCGGTGCGGCATGAAGCAAGGCGGACACTGCCCACACCGCCAGGGAGGGCGCGGGCCCGGGGGGCAGGGCTCTCTGGGAAGCAGCCTGGGTCTGCCCGGAAGGCTCTCTGGTCTGCAGGGAAGGGCTCAGCCCCGTCTACCTGACGTCCCGTCCCCGCTCCCAGAAGAAGGCCAGGCCTGGCCAGGGAGAGCCAGAGGCGAGGCACGGCCCGGGGCCTGGCAAGAGACGGGGATGCAGGCCGCGGGCCCCGCCCAGTGTGGCCAAGGGCACGGGCACCCGAACCCCTGACACGCTGGCTTCCCGGGTGATTTTCCTACAGAACCGCTGCAGGACTAACCGCCCAGAAAGAGACTTCATCTTGAGGATGAAAATTCTTCCCAGGCCTTGAATAAAAGGGGGAGTTTCACATTTCATCCACTTGCGTGTCCCTTAACAATAAAAACTTATTTAAAAGACCATGAATATGCAAATTCCGTTTTAAATATGGAAATGCAAAACACGTAAGAAAACAGTCTGGGCGTGAAGCATTAATGGCATCTCCTCTGGCTGACAAGAGAAGACGCGAGCCGGCTGCTGCAGCAGGCTGACAACCCGTGGCTGGAGCCTGCGGCAGCTGGACAGCTCAGCCCAGAGCAGCCAGAGCCCTGACCTCCCCAGCCCTCCCCTGCCCTCCCCTACCCACAGCCACACCCTGCCCTCCCCTGCCCTCCCCTACCCACACACCCACATCCCCAGCCATACCTGCCCTCTTCTGCCCACGGAGTGGGCCGGGCTGGCCTCTGCTACAGAGCCCAGATCTTCTGACCCACTGCTGTCCTACACCCTGCCCGCCATCCCGTCTATGCAGCCCCTCCCTGCAGAACCACAGGGCCAAACAGCGTGTCCCTGCCAGCACAGCCCCAGGTGCACAAGCCCCAGGGCGCACAGAAGGGGCACTGGGCCTGAGTCTGGACAGTCCAATGAGGACAGGCTCTGTCCCCCAAGGGTACAGCGGTGACTCTCAGACTCCGGAGCACCAAGCACAGGGTAACCTCTTGGGTCACAAGCAGGACTCCAACAGAGGCCAACCAGGCGGCAACTCACCCAGCACAGTCCCATCGGGCAGCCTAGAACCCTCCTCGGGTCTCCATGTGGAGCGAAGGGCCTGGAGGCTGGCCCAAGGTGATACACGTGTACACGCGCCCACGCGCCACCCCCACGGAGCAGCACACCTTGAGTGTAGCCACCCCAGGTGAGGGCCCCGCCAGCGGGAGGCTGATGACTCCCGACAACACCGCCAGTCCCCCTACGGAAAATCCTGCCACCCTCCGTCCAGAGAGCTCAGGGAACTTCGGGGACCTTCTCCTGAGAAGCTCTCTGTGGACAGGCAGGAAACCGAGGCAGACTGAGAGCACTTCTTGCCTCTCAAGCTGTGGTCCTAGGAGCTGGATGGAGAAGTGGGGCCTGCTGTCCAGAACTTGCCTTGAAACGCTTGCTGACCTGGGGGCCATTCGGAGGCCACGCTACGGGCGCCACACGGCAGAGGAGCCGGCGAGGTCTCCAGCCCAAAAAGCTGCCACGGCCAGCACAGCTCCACACGCACGCCCTGATTTGCGCTCTGTGCGGCCCGTGAGAAGCACCGATCCCCACGACGACGCGCGGCTCCGTCGTCCGGCTTGTCGGAAGACTTAAATGACACGTCCCCAGACCCAGACCCAGGCCCTAGACTCGGCTGCCTGAGGCTGTCCCCCTACACCCGCCCCTGTGCCAGGCTGGCACCACCAGGAAACCCTCGGGACCTCAGATAGACTGGGCTCTCTCCCAGGGGTGAGGGGCCTCAGGACAGGAGCTGGACAGTCACGGTCCGGATGATGGGGGCAACTCCTATGCTCCCTGGCCGAGCCGGAGAGGGTGTCAGTCGAAGGTCTGCGCCCCCCAGGAGGCCTCGAGGCGCCCGCCCTGCGGGTCTCGCCAACACCGGTCAGGAGACGGCCGGAAGCACCGCAGCCCGCGGCTCCAGGAGAGGCATCAGGGAAGACGCCCGCCACCTGCAGCGCTCCCCTCACGCTCCCCCCTCCTCCCTCCCCCTCTCTAATTGGCCACAGGATTTATAGGCTTGGGAGCGGCAGTCCTACGGGGGGGGCGGGGAAGGCCGTGGAGGAGGCTCCAGGACCGGCGGGCGCAAGAGGCTTTCAGAGCGGCGGGCACCACCTCACGTCCAAACATGGGCACTGCAGGCAGGTGCCGGCACCCCTCGGCTGGACGGCGTGGAAGGGGAGGCCCAGCGTCCCTCCGTTCAGCCTCGACGGGCACAGAGGTTCCTGGGTTCTCTTTCTCCTGCTGACGGGCCCAAGAAGAAAGCGGGTTTGAGAACCGACGTGAGGGGTGGCCGCAGGCCGACCCCGTGCAGGAAGGCAGCGGTCCCGCAGCGACCACACCTGCCCTGCCCCAACTGCCTCAAAGGCCCAGCTCACGTCCCCTCAGGCGGCCGAGGGTTGGGGCGCCGCCACGGCTGAGGGGAGGAGAGAGGCCTGTGTGGACACGCGCGTACCGGACACGAGAGCTTCCGGAAGGGGCTGTAAACACAGACCGGGAACCTGCCTGGGCTCGTACACAGAGAAAGGCTGCCTCTCACTGGGCCCGGACGGCTGGCTGGTGCCGTGCTAGCTACAGGCGTGACACCCACCCCTGGGACGTAGACACTGTCACGACCTCCACTCCGGAGAGGAAGAAAATGAAGTCCGTGTGGGCAGCCTCGACTCACGTGGGCTGACACACGTATCCCACCTCCCCGGCCACCAAGCTGGCTCGGGCAGCGGGGCGCCCCGCACCCTGGCGGACACGCGTCTGCGGGGTCCAGCCTGCCGGGGGCCAGCCCGCGTGGGACTGCAGGGGTCAGGGACAGGAGCAGGACACAGAAATCCCGGGCAGGTTCCCCACAGCCAGGTGCTCCCGGAGGACGGCCCTTGGGGCCTCACCAGCAGCCCTGACCCAGGGCCCTGCAGTCTGCGCCAGCGGACAGATGAGACCCCGGCCGGGGGGGGGGGGGGGGGGGGGGGGTGGCGCTGCGAAGCATGTCCTTCAAGACAGACGCGTGGGGCCCGCGAGGCAGGCGGGACATCCCAGCTCTCATCCCTCACACTCCTCACGTATGCTGTTCTCTGGTTTGTTTTTGTTGTTTTTCACAGTCCCGGCCAGATCTAACTCAAAAGCTACTGGGCCCGCAGAACGTTCCCTGATTGACCTCGTGGTCAGAAACAGCTACGTCTCTCTGATCAAACACCCTTCTACCTCTCAGAGCCTCTGCACCAGTGTGAGCACACGTGTGCAAGGACACGTGCATACACACGCGTGCACACCCCCAGCCCCTCCCCACGGGGGTTACCCACACCGGCCCCGGCACAAGCCAGCACTCCATCGGGCCTTACATGGCCCGTGGTAAAGCACTCGATGCCCTTCAGGGCCACAATCTCAGTGACGACACCGGTCTGCTCGGAGGGACACATGTGTCACAGCCACACCGAGGACACCAGGCTGTCTCCACTTGGGCATCAGCCGCAAACGGGAGCAGGAAGAGCCTTTCCGGGAGCCGTTAAGGGGAATTACAAAGCTCACCACTTAGAATAAAGCAAAGCAGCCAAGTTTACCCTCTAGTGGGACGTGCGGGAATGGCTTCAAGCCACTCAGGCGGCACAGCGTGAGGGACAGCAGATCACGGTGAGAGCTGGCCGCACCACGGCCGGGACGAGGCGTCGGGAGTCAGGGGGCAGCGCCGGGCCCGCTGCGGGCCACACAGGTGCCCACGCACCCCCCCCACCCCACCCCCGACTGCCGCTCCATCTGGCCGCCGGGCGGGGGCGAGGACGCGAGGACACGGGCACACGATGGTGACGGAAGGGGTGAGAGAAGCAGGACCCCGAGGGCGGCAACGGGCCACGGTCCCCCTGGCAGGGGAAACGGAACGTCCCAGAAGGTTTCGCACGGCAGAGGCCGCCCGAGGGACGTGATCTGTCTGACACATGTCTCCAGGGGACCCTCCTACACCGACCCCATGGGGCAGGGAGAGCGGCTGGGGCCATCCTCACGGTGCGGCGGTGACACGGCTGGTGCCGGCGGGGTCGGCGCTGCGATTCCGGATGCGCTTCGCAGGCAGAGCCGCGATAACCGCCTGTGGTTTCAGCGACTGAGAATGACCAGAGGGCCGGGGCCGGGCCGAGCCGAGGCCCGCGCACCCACAGCGCTGGTGGCACCCACCTCCGGCAGCGCACACGCTCGCCGTGCGCCCGACGTCACTCTGACCAGAACCGCAGCTGTGACTCCCACGACCTAGACACATCCCCGCGCCAGGGTCAAGGTAAACAAGCACGCAATCAAAACACACTTCATACGTGACACACAATCTGACAGGAAGCCTAGCTGAGGCGGGCAATTCAAATGCAGCCGAGACCTGAGCAAAGCCCCGGGGCCAGCAGGGTCCCAGGCGGGACGACCTCTACCTCCTCACGGGCTCCTCAACATAAGCACGTCTGAAGTGACTTCCTGGTCACCCCCCATGGACACACGAAGCAGGCTGCTGTTCCACGAGCTCCCACCAAAACCCCACCAGTCTGGTTCTCTCGCCTGCCACCACTGTCCTTCCCACGGACCACGGGCCCAGCCCCTCCGCGTCCTCCCCCGACCATACACAGGAGACAACTCTCAGCACCCTGCCCTCGGCCGCCCCAGAGGCCACCGCTGCCCCGTTCCCTCACCGGGCACCGGGCCACCCAACACTGACAGAAAGAACCTCCGTACTTGGCTCTCGACAGCCCCATGACAGTTACCGCCACCGTTGTCCCGACAGGTGAGGTGGAGAGGCGATTCTACTGCCTAAGACACACAGCAACTCGGTGGCGGGCCAGGACTCCAGCACGGGCAGCCTGAGCCTCGAGCCAGTGACCTGACCGCTCTCCAGGCACAGGGCTCCCCGTGCACAGAGAGAACAGGTCCTCGGTCATCGTGAATCTTCTGCGGCCATCACCAGCCCTGCTGGCCTTGGGACAGCTTGAGAGCACCATAACTCACATAGACACAGGGTGACAGAGGTGACAAGGCCTAATCATACTCCAGGCGGTTTGAGACGACAGCCCAAATGCTTCCCATGAACAGTAGGGAAAGAGCCACACAAAGAATTATGACCCTGATGCTGATCTTAACCGCCCCCCCCTCGGGGGTGACACAGAACCCATCAGCCGGCCGGCTGCCGGGAAAGCACACAGCCAAGGGCAGTGCCGCTCGCAGCCAGAGACGGGCAGCGTGCGCAAGGACCGCCCACCCACCCGAGTCCCCTCACCACACAAGGCCCAGGCGTCCCCAGTCAAGGCCCAGCGCTCGTGGCAGCGGCGGGAATGACGGGCTGGCCGTGTGCGGCAGGACTGTGAGCCCGGGTGCGCCACGGCTCATGACCCCTGACAGCTTGCGACCGGGGGCTCTCGGGAGGCAGCTCTAACCCAGAGGAAGATGCCATGCTTCAAACCACCTACAGCGACGGGAACGGCCCGGGGCTCGGATGTGCTTACGGATGCAGCCCAGGGTCCCGGGACTCACCCACCCCAAGTGCCAGGACCCTCAGCACGAGCGCGCAGGGCAAGGGCTGCGGGGCTGGTTCTCGAGGGCCCGTGGCAGCTCCCCCTGCCTCCACGTCTGTCACAGGTGCAGATGCTCCCCCCACCCCCGCACCCACACCAGTCACAGGCGCCGTGGTCTGGGCCCCAAAGGAAAACAACCTCCCAACCGTGGCCCGGCTCTAGAAGCCAACTGCGAGCGGTGCACAGGTTGTGTACTGAGGCCCGGCGAGGGCGAGGCGGCTCACAACAGCATCCCGTGAGCTCTGGGCGGAGCACGGGGTCACAGGACACACCCAGATCCTCCACAGTCACCCTGTGTCCACGGCACACAGCCTGGGGGGGAAGAGCGTGAGCCTTCAGCCTCCGAGAACCAAAACTAAATCTACGGCGGCAGCAGCGAAAAGGCAGTGTTCCCTGCGCTGTAATTAACCTCCTGTCTGAAGGCACCACCAAACCCCTTCGCGTCAGTGCGCGCTGGTGCCCTGCAGCAGTCCGAGAACGGCCACGGAAGGAGAAACCGCAGAGAGCCTGGCCTAAGGGTTCACAACACCCCTCAAAGGGCAGGGGTGCCCTAGCGCCAACCGGAAACCCTCCTGACTCCCGGCCCCACGCCACAGAGGGCCCCACGTCTCCGGGCGTTCCCAGGGCGCTAATGAACACTGGGGCCATTATCACACCTCAAAACAGCCCTCAGGGTAGACACGGGCCCCACTTTGACATAAGGAAATCAGAGCTCAGAACTCAGGGAAACGTGCATGAAACCAGCAGCGAAGTTCATCTCTACCGCCAGAAGAAGAACACCTCCACCCCCCTGCAACTTGGGAGGGCTCTGGAAGGTTCCTGCCTCTGAATGCCCCAGCCCACCGCTGGCCTTGCGGCCTCCGGGCCACGGGCACGAACATCGAGGGAGGCACAAATCCCAGAGAGGCTGGCGGCAGCGCGGGACCAGGCCCGCCAGCAGTGAGGTACGGGCACACTCCGCTCCACTCTGGGGTTGGCCAGCCGTGGCCCAGGGATGTGCCTTCCCTCACCTCCCCCAAGTGAGGTGAGCGCAGGACACTAGAGCACCAGATCCTTCCCTGAATGAGCCACGGCGAGGCTGGTGCAGCCTGACTCGAAGCCGCCACGGAAGGACCCGGTGAGGGACAGACCAGAAGAAATGCCTGGGGCCCAAACTCACAGAGCCCGCCCTCCGGCCTGGGCACCACGGCCTCAAGTGCTTGCTCCCCTGCTTGTGTGAGCGGGAAGGCCCTCTGAACCCTCAGGCCCTGCCCCCTGCGTGCCTGCACCTGCCGAGACCCCGCATTCTGGGCCGCTGGCCAAGGTGCCTCTTCCCACGTGCCTTCAATTTCCGCTTCACTGGCCGCGAACGTGAGAAGTGAGGTCCGCCATCCTGACCAGGCCTCCCTGCCCTCCACGCAGAAGGCCACGACCAGCCCACGTCGCCTTCTTGCCCACGGGACCAGCAGCTGCCCGGCAGCCCACCAGCATGAAGGATGCCAGGCCACAAACCTCTCTGTCCCGGTCAGGAAGGGCCACATGTCAAGGGCCCCCCCACCATCTCTTCCCGGGGCGCACACACGGATCTATCATGAACAAGCACAGCGGGAGCCACCTGGCCTCCCCTATCACCCGAGGGCTCAGCTCCTCCTACGGGGCCGTGGCCCTGGACACGGCCACGCCGTGACAGCCGGTCCGCCCTGGTGGCCGTGTGCGGACTGAGTGCGACACCGAGGGCCTGCTCCCAGGGACGCCCGAGATGTGCCCTTGCTCTGAGGTGGCCACTCACTCTCAGAGGGGACCGGGAGGACAAGGTGCCTGGGGGTCCCCGGGGTGGGGACTGCTGCCGGAGGCAGAGGCCATGCCCAGGCCAATCCCAAAAGGGATCAATGCAAAGGTCACTCCGCGCTCACACGTGCAAGCCAGTGCGCAGTGGGCCCCTGCGCCCTCGCGTCCCCGCACGCGGAAGCCGGCCTTCCTGCCACCTCACAGCTAGGCCTGAGAAAAATGAAGACGAGTTTTCTTCCCTCTGACAGTTCGTTCTGTCCCAAATTCAAAGTAAAATGAAGATCGTCTAGAAAAATGTAAAATCTTCAATTTCAAGTCACTTTTAACGCCCGTTTCATCTGACAGTAGCTTTGAAAGCAAAAGGCAATCTTTATCGTTTGAGGTTCTTAAGCTAAATTGACGTGATTATGTCCAACATAACCAGATGCTTCTAAAAGCCCATTTTCAAAGTGACATCAACCCCCAAAATAAGAAAACCTTCCCTCTGGCTCCTAATGAATCCTTAAGACGCCACGTCCACAGAGGGCTGAGGCTGCCTTGTCACAGACCCCCGCAGCTGTCCGCCCCTTGAGGGGTCCCCGCGGGACGTGGACGAGCCGCAGCATCGGGGCAGCCCCGTCCCGCCGGAAGAGCTCTGGGGCAGGCCGAGGAGGCCGGAGGGGGACGCGCCGGCAGTAGGGCGCAGGTCTCTCCTTCGTGCCTGCGGACGGGTCGCCAGAGAAGGGAGGAAGACAACCCTGAGAGAGCCTGGGAGCGGCCCAAGGACAAGCATTTGGTCTCTGTCCCCTCTCCCAGCACTGAGCTCCTAAGAGCCTGGGCTTCCGAGGTGAGAGGGGCATTTCGTCACTCGTAACAAGCCCCTCGCGACCCCAGCCCCATCCGAGCTAACGAGGGGACCACAGGAGTGGCTGCAGCGACCAATCACATGCTGGGGGGGCTAGGACTTCCAGGTTGGGGACCGCAGGGTGGGGGCTGAGCTCTTCACCAAGAGCCAGTGACTTCAGCACGGAAACTCCATAAACACCCCAAAGCAGGGCTCTGACAGCTTCTGAGCTGGACAGCAGGCCGAGGTGCTGAGAGGGGCATGCCCAGAGAGGACATGGAAGCTGTGCACCCCCACCACTCACCCCCGGCCCCCCCCCCCCCAGCTGGCTGCTCGGAACGCATTCTTTGTCACAAACCAGTGACTGCACGTGAAGCGATTTCCCGAATTCTGAGCTGTTCTAGCAAATCCTCAAACAAGGCTGGGGTGGCGAGGGAAACCCTGCGTTTGCAGGCAGCCGGGGGACCCAGGACTGGAGACCGGGGTCTGGAGTGGGGGCAGCGTGTGGGACCAAGCCCTCCACCTGTGGGGTCGTGTCAGAACGGGACGGAATGACAGAGCGCCAGCTGGCCTCAAGTGGCATTCGGTGTCAGGAGGAAAAACCTAGCACAGGAGAAGTCACGCAGCGGCTGGCCAGCAGGCCACCCTCCGGGAACGGGACTCCTTCCTCGCCGTGCCGCCGCGGGGGCGGGTTTTCCTGTTACTCGCCACCAGGGGCGTCCCGGCTTCCATTCCTCTCTGCGCACACAGGGCACAAACACGTAGACGCTTCTCCCCCCCCCCCCCCCGCCCCCATCCACCGCAGCCTGGGGTCCACACCATCAAGGGGTCAGTCGGAGCCCAGGCCACAAAGACAGGCCGGCAAAGACAAAGAGGTTCCCGGTCCAGGCGCACATCCTTCTCGTGGCCCCCCAGAGCACCAGGAAGGTGGCGGGCGGCCCGGCAGTCACATGCTGCCTCGACAGGGTCCCCACCGTGAGACAGAAACGGGGGGCACCCTTCACCCGCAAGACCGGCCCAGCCCCCGCTCACTCAGGCCGAGGGAACAGTGACGCACAGCTGTTCCGGAGCCAAGCCCAGGGGACGCACGCTCCGTGGCGCCCCCGCTGTCCGAAGCCAATGCCCCCCACAACCACCGGGGCCAGCAGGCCTACCTGCTGGTGATGACATTGTTCCGGTCCTGCAAGGCAAGTTCTCGCTGCTGCAGGTCAACGATGAACCTGGAAAGGTCTTCCGGGGTCCTGCGGGACCAACAATACACGTTAACATCAGCCGTTGCCCAGAGGGGACCTCATTCTGTGAGTCCCAGACCTGGGACAGCTCAAGCCCCGCGCACCGTCCCCGGGCCAGTGTGGTGGGGGCACTGCACACGCACCCCAACCTGGGTTCAAACCACAGCCCGCCACTGGCCACGTAACATCAGGTGAATTACTTTTATTTGACAGGATTTTAGTTCATCCGTAAAAAGCGATCAATAGCCAGCCGACAGCGTCACCGTGCAGAGGAGGGGAGATGAGGTGCAGGGGTGCTCGACATGGGTCAGCGTGCCCTCCTCCCCTCCCTCCTCCCTCCAACCAGCAACAGTAAGAGACACCCACAGTCTGTGCTTTGTCACGTTCAAGCTGCTCAGCCTGGCCGTGTGGGTTCCCCTTCAGGACAGCCCTGCTGCTGCCCCATCCCCCATGCAGACAAGGAAGCGGGTCCAGGGCATTAAAAGTGCCCCAGGGTGCAATGGTCTTTGAGCAGTGCTGGACCTCAATCTGGCTCCTGGTAACTCAACACCGTAACTCAGAACATGCGCCAATGTCTCCGAGAGAATGAAAACACCCAGCTCAGTGGGAACGTTCCAGAATCAGCACAAAGCACGCAAGCTGGGGGCTCCCTGGCCTGCAGGTGGTGGGTGAGCTCAAGGCCGACGGACCAAGCACAAGGCCAGGCAGCACGTGCGAGACAGCACGGCCTCTTCTGTCACCAAAGGAGCCACGGGGACTGTGACCAAAGCTACACCCACAGGACTCTCCCTCCACAGAATCAGAGTCTGTCACAAAGCTGTGGGAGTGGCTATTGGTCACCGTGGCGCCCGAAGGCCCTCTTCCTGGCCTCTTACAGCACTACGGTACCAGGCTCCCAGAAACACCCCACTACCGGGCCACGCCCGGGGGCTCCGCCACCCACAGCCTTGCCTCTGGACACGAACCCACCAACCCACTGCCCCCGGACTCCGCGGCAGGTCACCCTGGCTCACAGTGCTCCTCCTCAAGCCGTATCAGGACAACCGGCACCTCCCGGAAGAGGGCCGCTCCCCATCCCACCTGCCGCGCTCGGCGTGCGTGCGCGGGGCCTCTCAGGGCCTCTCGGGGTCCGCCGTGACAAGAACGTGAGCTCCCAGCACCACGCGGAAGCCCTGCGCAGCCCAGTCCTCACACCCCTGGGCCTCTGTAGGCCACATGCCTCCCGCAGGTGCCCCCCGGCTCTCCCACCCTCAGTCACCCTCGCAGACGCCCCCCCACCCCGAGATGAAGCCCCTCACTGGGCCTGGGGGAACCCCTGTGCTCCTCCCCACAAGAGGATTTAAGGGACCTCACGCAAGACCGTCACCCAGGAGGAGGAGCCTGTGCCAGCCTTGGATGTCAGCTCCCACTCTTCTGGGAGCTTCTTCAAGCTCTACGACCTTGGGACTTAAAGACACTGGCACAGAAAGAAGGAAACCTTTTCAAGCCAGGAGGGATTTCTTTCTGAAACATCCTACAGAGACGCTCAAGGGGTCGTTCCTCTATGTAACTCCGTCGAAGGGGTGTGCGGACCGTTACCAGAGCCACAGGCCAGGTTTACTGAAAACAAATCCACAAAAGACCCCGGCCCCCAGCCCGCTGCAGGCCTCGTCTTCCGCTCAGGCCCGTGCAGAGGACCGTCAGCAGAGGGCCACCCAGTCTCTCGGGGATCTCGGCAGCGGAGGCAGCAGCCCTCTCTCCCGGAGGGCGGGTGGCCTGCGGCTCCCTCCCGCCAGAGCCTTCCCGGAATCTGGAGCCCAGGCGGCAGGGTCGGGAGCACCTGACAACAATTTGGAAACCAGCTTTGGGCCCTGGGGGCAGAACCCGCCCCCCGCAGAGCTGGCGGCAGAGCTGGCGGTTAGAGCCGGCCTAGAGCCCAGACCCACTCTCACCGGGCTCTCCGGCCTCCTTCTGAGCGAAGGTAATGGAAACGAGCCAGTTTAATGATGAGGGGAACACCGCAACGGCTCAGAAGAGGAGGAAAGGGACCTTAACGAGCCGTCCCTCTGAGATGCTCCATCCCACTGACGGCAGGCACCCGCGTCCCCTGGGACCCAGGCCAGTGTGCACGGGCCGCCCACACACGTGCGCGCGCGCAAATACACACACCCGGCCGCGCCCAGGAGGCCGGGGTCTCTACCCCCTCCGCTCAACACTCACACGGAGGCCATCAGGGGGCCAAGTACTGCCAGACTTCTGGGCGGCCATCCGGGTCCTGGCCCCACCAACGAAGCAAGCAGCAAACCTGCTTTCCCTCCCCTCCCCCAGAGAACACCGGGCCTGCCGACGTGGCCCCCTTCGCCCGAGGCGGGGGACGTGGGCGGCCGAGGTCGCCCGAGCCCTCGCTGCCCCTCCCGGAGCAGGTGGGTCGTCCCCGCACAAACCACAGGCACGAGGATCTGGCTCACACGCCCGTGGCGGACTCTCCGCCGGGCTGGTCCTTGGCCACAGTCCCAGCCCCCGAATCCCAGGTGCCACCATTGAGCCACCCCCTCCTCGCAGAGCAGGGACGTGGGCTGCAGAGCCTGCCTCCCCCACGTGCCCCACTGCACAAGACTAGAATGCGTGCACGATGCCCACACCCGCCCCGGCCTCACGCCACCACCGGACAGCCTTTCCCTCGGTGGCCTGCGACTCTGGCTGCAACGAGACCCAGGGCCCTTCTGGTCACTCCCACCAGCACCAAAAACCCAAAGCACAGAAAACTCTTGGCCACGCTCCAGAATCTCCCACCGACCTCAGCGACAGCGAGAAGCCAGGACGTCTTCGAGGAAAGAGAGCGGGTTCAGTCACGGTCCAGACAACCGCAGGCTGACGTGCCAGCGCGACAGGGCTCCTCGGGCCTATCTCCAAAGCCCCGAGCCCCAGGCATGGTGCGGTGCGAGCACCCGACAACCCTCGCGCGGCTGTCAACTGCACGGGAGCAGGGAGAGACGGGAACCTGGACAACCGTCTCCTGAGGTGCACTTAACGCCGTGTGGGAACAAGGACAAGGCATGGGTGACAACGACAGTGAAGTTGTCACACCTTGTTACATAACTGAGGAACATAAAGTCCAACGTGAAATAAGTAATCGGTACGTTAAACCGCGTGGAGTCCTGCAGACCTTCAGGTCTGCAGCTGATCAAAAAGAAAACACGTTCTGCTGGAGGACCACCGTGTATGAGCTTTAGTTAGAAATGGTTCATGGAGGGTGATGGTTCCAGAATGTTCCGCACAAGAAAAAGGAGAGACAGAGAGGTGGGTTTTGCAACAAGTGGACGCTCTAAAGGCAGAAGGCTGAGACAGGGGCAGGGGTCCTGGCTACAGGTGACCTCTCAGGAAGCTGCCCCAGCACTCGGCTTGCTGTGAAAACACGCCCTAGGAAAGGACGTGGGTAGATCAGGCACCGAGGGACTTGAACTGACCAGGTCCCCTGGGGCACAGCTGAAGGCGTTCGGGAGGCACCTGGGGGCAGAAGAGACAACAGCAAGGGTGAACTCGCTCATCCCCAGGTCTCCGTCAACCGGGACAGCTTCCCTGTCTGGTGTGTGGCTCCCGTGACCTGGCCGTGCAGCCCCCACTACCCCAAGGAGGGTCGGGCCGTTGGACAAGGTAAGAAACGTAACCAAGAGGGGAGTCCCCGCCCGCCAACCCAGAAGCACTCTTCAGGGAATGCGTGTCAAGGAAGCAATGGTGCGTGCCTACGTAGGTGGGGTGGCAGTCTGTCCTCCTGTGGTAAAGTACTCCTAACGCGACATTTACCCTAAGCATCTTTAAGCATCCAGCACGGGGCATCAAGGGCCTTCACCTGCAGAACTTTCTCATCTTCCCAAACTGAAACCGGGTCCTCGTCGAACGCCCCTCCACACCCATCTCCAACCCCGGGCGCCCCCGCCTACTGTGTCTGTGGACTGGACGTGAGGGGGGCCACACGGTCCTTCTGTGGCTGACGTCACCGAGCACCGCGTCGGAAAGGCTCACCCATCTTCTGGGTCAGAGTGTCCTTCCCCCCTGAGGCTGCACAATACTCCAGCGTGTGGACAGACCCTGCCTTGTCTCTCCGTCACCATCTCCCCATCAGCTGTCGCGGAAGCGGCTGTGAACACGGGCGCACAGCTATGTGTTCGGGTCTGTGCTTCTGACTCCTGGCTACATACACACAAGTGGGGTAGCTGGATCATTCCATCCTTGGTGTTCTGAGGAACCGCCATACTGCTTTCCACAGCGGCTGCCCGGCACACATTCCCCACGTCACTGTCTTTTACGTTAAAAAAAAAAAAAAAGCTCAATAATGGACAGTAAGTAGGTTCTCACGTGGTAGCTGTCTACTCATGAGACTTGCTGCTGGGCAAGGAGGGGGCAGGCGGTTGCCACAGCAGCACAGGGCACGGGGAGAACACGGGGGGCACACTCACTGGACAGGACAACGGGACACACGGGGTTCCGCAGGTGGGGGCACCATAACGGGGTGGGTCATCTGGAATGGGAACAACGGTCTACATCATCCAGAGTCACTCCAGTCCACACACATCCACCTCTCAATCCACGGAATCAAAACCCCTGGAGATGGGCCCAGGACCTACAGACGAGTTCCCGTGTTTCCTACGCACAACTCAGAACCCTGGTCATTTGCAGAAAAATGGGGGCAATCCAAGCAGCAAAACTATCCCCCGGACGGGACGCTGCAGGGCAAATCACCAAAAAGGTTATGCCCTCAAGAAAACCACCCACCGGACATGTGACAAAACATTCTCTGAGACTCTGTCCACTTGATAGACAACTACTAGACTCGGTAATTAGGTCCAAATCAAAAAGAAGAATCCCGGAAGACAAGGCCATGAACTACCACGGCCCTCGTTTTATATGACGGGGGCGCAGAGGCACAAACCAGTGAGGCTGTGTGCCCACGTCACACAACCCGCAACCGCCGGGGCTGGGGGCACACCTAGGCTGGTTTCGTACAACAGGGCACACTCAACGCCACGAGAACATAAGGAGAGGTGACAGGAACGAGATTCTGAAATGCTAACATATGTGGATCTTTTGACACCAAAAAATACACACACTGAGAAAAGCAAAACCAGAAAGTAAGATCAACGAGATGAAAAACGCATCTGTGTGTGGGGTGCCCAGGTGGCTCAGTCAGTCGAGCGTCCGACTTCGGCCCAGGTCATGATCTCACGGTCCGTGAGTTCTAGCCCCGCAGCGGGCTCTGCTGACAGCTCGGAGCCTGGAGCCTGCTTCGGATCCTGTGTCTCCCTCTCTCTTCGCCCCGCCCCCGCTCACACTCCGTCTCTGTCTCTGTCTCTCTCTCAAAAATAAATATTTTTACAAAAATGTTTTGACACATGTGTATGAAAGAAAGAACAGGGAAAAAATAGAAAATGTTCAAGAACAAGCAAGACCCCAAACATGGCAGCAGAACTCTGCTCTCTTCACTCTTGGAAAAGTTTCTATGCCGTGAGAATATGTTTCAACAAGTTTTTTTAGAGCTGTACGTCTAAGCTGTGGACACGGGGGCCACAGTGGCCAGCGCTGACCAGGTGAGACCGCACAGGTGCCGAACGAGGGTCCTCAGCCCTCCCAGCCCGGCGGCCCAAGCAAGGAGACCGCTGAGGGGACACGGGGACCCACGCTCACCGTGGCGTCCTGACCGCTCAGAGAGGCAGGGCGCGGGAAGCTCCTCGGGCCTCCCCGGCTTCATAGTGCAGGTCAGCAGCCCGAGGGCTGGCCCTGCACAGCGCATGGGGGCCCAACCTGCCATTCCAGAGGCCCAGGCCCCTCTCTCCAGCGGCCTGACCGATGGCAGCGGAGGAGGCAGACGCGTGCGCCTGAGCATACAGTGTGTCACAGGTCGGGTCTGTGGGTGCTTGTCCGGCCAGGCTCTCCAAGTCACTCGGGAAAGAAGGCAGCCTGTGTGCCGTCAGGGAGAGGCGGCCGCAGGCGGTACACGCCGGGCGAGGACGAGGCCCGGAGGACGGTGATGCGGATCCCTGGGACTCGAGCAGGGCGCTTGTTTATTCAGACCTTAGGGACCCCCTGGCCCGAGGGCAGGGCCCAAACCCCATCCTCCAGAAGCACCCCGTCTTCCACCCAAAGGGCAGGTAAGTCCGGCAGGTGCTCGGGACACTCCAGGACAGGGTCCCTAAAACCACACCAACAACTTCACAAGTCTAGGCTCAGAAAATACGCCAACGACACATGCGTGTACCTCCAGACCACACCCTGCAAAGACTCACCCCCGGCGGATAGCGGATGTCGGCAGGCACCAGAGGGCCAGGGCCGGGATCAGCGGTGGCAATCGAAGGGATCTTTAGCTTCCTGCACCTCATGTGAATTTCTTACGACAAGAGTTTGGGTGTGACGCGCACGAGTACAAAAAGAACTAACACCACCCTGCCACACGGTGCACTACATGCAAAGAGCCGCTGGGAACGCCCAGCTGGAGAAGCAGGGGGGTGACAGATGGGGCTCACCCACATACGCTCGACACAGCATGAGCCAGGGCGCCGGGACACAGGGAGAAGGGCATCTGGAGGAGGCGCAGGGGGACAAGGCAGGAGAAGCCCCGGGATCCGGGGATCCAAGAGCCACACCTGCACCACCAGCCACCTGTCATGAGTGGCCCGGCTGCTGAGGAGCCGTGGAATCGGCCAGAGCACCTCCACCCGGCAGAACAAGCATTTACCTTCCGGAAACCTCCTGGCCTGCTGTGTGGCCAGAGCTGCTCGGAGATGTCTGCCAAGGGTGTTCTGGGGCTTAGCTGAATGCTCACGGTGAGCGGGACTAGGCCCAGGGGTCAGCCCAGCCCAAGACTTCCTGTGCACACACCAAAAGGTGGACGGCCTTCAGAGGGTCGGAGGACCCTCCACAGAGAGGACAAGAAAGTGACAGTCTGCAGCCCGAGCCGTGACAGCTGCTGCTGACGGCCCTGACTGGTGGGCTTCCAGGGAGGAAGGCGTCTCTTTGCTCACAGTGCAGCTGAACGTCGGCTCGCGCTCAGCCGTGCGTGTGGCATGGCGGGGGCGTGGGGGGTCACCGCACAGGTGGCGCTCTAGGAAAGGCGGTCCGGCCCGGCAGCAGCCGCTCCGAGGCTCGCGCCAACAGGTGCCAGGGCCCCTGTTGAAGCCCAAAGTGCCAGTTTCAACGGGTCTAAGAGACGTGAGACGCAGAGGAGTCCGACTCCCAAAGTGAAGGAAGCCTCCAGCTCTCTCCTAGGAAGCTACTCTCCCCAAGAACAAAGCCCCCAGGCCGGGGGTGGGCTTCGGCGGGGGCACGCTACAGCAAGGGGACGAGCCCCCCGTACAAAGTACGCAAAACTGGGAATGGAAAATACTGCACAGCGAAACTCGGCTTAAACCCAAAAGGAGGACAGACGCTGACGACTGCAAAGTCACAGGGGCAGTGGGATGTCCCGTTAAATCAGGTTTTTCTTGATAACGTGGCACAGGAATGTGGGGAGGTGGTGCTGGGGTCGGGGGCATCAGGTCACCAAGCTCTGAGCTGGGACAAAAGCTGGCATTCGTCCCAGGATGGGGAGAAGCAGCGACTGTTTTCCCGAAGAAAAGGATGAATTCTGTATCCTGGACGTGGACCAGGTTCTGATAGGGTCACCATCAGTGCCTGTCCCTGCTGTACCCGGCCCTGTGGCCACTGAGCTGGAGGTCAGACGCTCCAGAGCCAGTGACCACTGATGGTCCCGAGACCACAGGCACCCACAAAGGTCACCTCTCTTGCCCCTACGTGACACGTTGGCCATGTGGCAGGCCACGGCCGTCGGTACAACTTCTAAAGCTGCCCGTTTCCGAGATAAACAGAGAAAAGTCACTGTTTCCCCCACGGACAGTGGGCCGGCCAGTGACCGAGACAATCTGTGGCTCCAGCTGCCTGCCACTCTCCGGCCCCACGCAGGCACCCAAAGGCCCACAGGGCAGCCCGGAAGCCAGCAGATCCCCGAACCACCGCAGGCACCCCCAAAGTTAACGAAGTCCGCACGCTGTAACAGACCGACCTCCCCACCGCCACACCGCCCGACCAACTACTGCCCCTCAGCGGCCCTCCGCGTGGGCCCCCACCGCCCATGCAGGTCTGCAGGCGGCTGCTCAGGTGCCCGTCCCGTCCCCCCTCTGCTGGAGCCCCGGCCCCCCTTCCTCACCATTCTCTGCTCGGTGTCCAGCGCACGGTCCCTGGGTTCCGCACGGAGCGACAGCCCCTCAGGGCTTCCCCGCACTCTCCCGGGACAGCCCAGTCCTCCTCGGGCTCCTTGCCAGCCCTTCCCCGCTGGGCGCCTCCTGCCCCGGCCAGAAACCCACCTCTTACGTTCCCTCCCCGCCTTGCCCCAGGCTGGACCCCCCAACATGAGGCTCTGGGTCCTGCATTCTGGGGTTGCCCCCCTGCCTCGTGGACAGCTCCATGCCGGAGGGCACCTGCCTGCTCCTCCAACCACATTCCTCTTGTCTTCTCTGTTTCTGGAAACCGAACGGGCCGGGCCAGCCACCAGGACAAGCCTGTAGTCCCTGGGGCCGCGTCCAGGCCACTTGCCCCCACTGCTACAGCGTCAGCACAGACCCGGACACGGCTGCTCACACGGGCTCTGCCGCGACCGTCGGGTGGCCTCCTGGTCCAGCCCCTGGGTCCTGTACTGGCCTCTGAGCATCAGCTCGCAGCTCAGCAACCACAGCCAATCCTTTAGAGTGTGAGTCAGGTCCCACGCCTCTTGTCCAACTCGGCGGCGCCTCCACGACGCCAAGGAGACGCCAAAGTCGCCACCGGAGCTTACGAGGCCTGGCGCAGCCTGGCCTCCCAGGCGCCCACCTCGGGGCCTTTGCACGTCCCGCTTCTGGAAGACTCTCTTCCAAGGTGTCTGCGCGGTACACCCCTCATCAGCTCTCTCGGGTCTCTGCTCAAACGTCCCCGAGGCCTCCTCCGGGTCCACCCCCACCACCCTGTTCTGAACTGTAGCGCCGGCCCGCCCCAGCCTCTGTCCCGTGGCCCCACACCCACTCCTTCACAGAGCACCTCAGTGAGATGTGCCAGGTCTCACCCACCCCCTTACTTGTCCTTCTGCTTCGACCGGAACGCAAGCCCAGGCGAGCCAGATGCTGT
Organism: Prionailurus bengalensis; assembly: GCF_016509475.1. Taxonomy (NCBI): domain Eukaryota; kingdom Metazoa; phylum Chordata; class Mammalia; order Carnivora; family Felidae; genus Prionailurus; species Prionailurus bengalensis. The sequence goes on from NC_057357.1 coordinate 2,349,943, forward strand.
TTGCTTTCTCCCACTGGCCATGAACTAGAACAGCACCCGGCACGGAAGCAGGTTCGCAATCAGGAGCGGCTAAATGAACACGAGACCACGCCACCTTTGCAGAACGGTAACTGTCCAACCAAAATGTGTCCAACCAGAGCCGGAACTCAGACCGCTGGCTTACCAGTCAAACACGTCACGGCCCCCCCGTATGCTGGAGTCCGTTCAAAATAAAGAGAAGAGCAGACTCCGTGTATGTGTTCACACAGGGAGGCCTGGAAAATGCAGGACTAGATAAAAATATGAGCGGCAGAACGTGAGTACTATGCACCTTTCGTGGGAAAGAAATACGACACGTGCACACAGAGCTGTGCTGGTCTGTATTCGCCGAAGAATGTCCAGAAGGACAAACAGGACAAAAGCAGCGGCTTCCTGTAGGACAGGACGAAAACCGGGCAGGAGACCTAGAGCTACCTACCCCTTGCATAAGGTTTAGTAATCACGCCCAGGAAATACAATAGCTACTCAGAAAACAATTTTGAAAACTCAGCACTGTAAACGTACGCTGCGGAATTCGACGGAACACAAACGTCTTCTCAAAAGGAAAGCGTTATCCCATAAGTTAGCGCATAAAAATCTAACTGCAGCCGTTTATAACCGAACGACCGCGCATCCTGCGTCGGGAGCGTTCGCCACGTGTGATGGCATGATCTGCTCTCCGAGGGAGGCTCTCCGAGTGCTGGCGGAAGGCTTCCTAGCTGGGAGGCCAGGACGGCGGACTGAGCCCGGTCGCTGGCTGACGTGAGGAGCCCAGTGCTTTCCTCTCACACATCTCAAACGTCCTCACGGAAACCGTGACGCGTACGTGGTCGACCCTACGCGGCAAACTTCTTCCCCCGCGGCTGCGCTGGCTGGAGTCTCACCTCATATTGTTTACGCAAACCCCGGATCGGAATCCACGCTTCTGGCTTTGCGTCTTGCAAACGGACTCGTGCGGTCTGCCTAAATTTTACCACCCTTCCTCTCAATCTTGCAGTCAACTCACTATGTTCAACGGCAAACTTTGGGCAGTTTTCCTCGGAGACTCTCCAAAGCCCTCAGCTTTGCATTCACGGAGACACCGTTCCCTTACCACTCAGTTTTCATCGGTCTCCGTGACGCCGAAGAAGTTACGTGGCTATGGCAACACGTGCACGGGACGGAGACGGGCACTTCTCGGGCGGGGCCGCAGCACCTCGCGTGGACAAGGCTCGGGACGGCCGGCAAGTTCCACAAAGACTCAGGGCGCCAGGGCTGGCTCCGCGGCAGGGGCGGCGACGAGTCCTCAGAGGAACCGTTGTTCTTCGTGACTTAAGGGTAGAGACAGGGCCGCACATGCTCCTTAAAGACGTGCTTTTTTCTGTGTATAATACGTTTCGTGTGTTTAAACACCAGCCGGCGGCCCAAGCACCCGCCGTGCTGCTGGAGGGTTTCAGGCTGTTTCAGGCACAGACGGGAGCAAGGCAAACCCGTTAGATGAGAGAATCCGAGTCCACAGAGCCACACGGAGGGCGGAGGGAGGAAGAGAAGGAACAAGGGGTGTGGGGAACCAGGTGCCCTGCTGGGTAGCGACCCCGCCCTCGAGGAGGGCAATGACACGCTGCGGGTCAGGTCAGGACCGGTGGGTAACAGGCCGTGGCTCGCTGACGGAACGTGAGTCCACGGGTCCATGTTTAAGAACAAGCCTGGGGCTGGAATTCCAGCCAGTGCAGCCCACCTCCAATCGGCGAAGCCTGCAGCGTGAGACCTCCGAGTTTCCCCGCCTCGGTCAGGCCTGTCGGGGGAGCGAGGCCCCTCTTTAAGTGACTCTGGCACAACTACGGGCTCCCCGCGTGTGGACTCCCCACGTGGACAGCCGCAAGGCGAGCAAACTCCTGGCCGTGGTCAGCAGCGGGCACCAGACACTGCGGTCCACTGGCCAAAACGGCGTACCTGCTTCGGGGAAACAAGTTACACGGGTCCCCTGACACGTGTAAATAAAACGAAGAACTTTCAAACTTACACTTGCTGCCTTCAAATTCCTTCCCCCAGCTCAGGCAGGATTAAAAGGACTTCAAAGCAGCCCGGGTCCCAATTAAGCCGGTGTGACCACCCCAGGGATGCTAGAATATTCTTCACACTAACAAGAGGTACTCTTTGAACTGTCTGAGCTAAAAAAAAGCTCTCAGAAGCTTTCAAACAAATGCCACAATTTTCTCTCCCTATTCCCTGGCTCTTGGGAAAAGTTGATCTTTTGAACGCTTTAAACATTCAAAAAGGCAGCTTCACAGGGCCCCAAAGACCACTTCAGCCAGGGGCTCGGAACAAGGGCAGCCAGTGGGGGGCTCGGCCCGGCTGGACACAAGCGGCCACGTCCACCCCGTAAGCGAGCACGGCCGGCAGATCCGCGGGCGGGGAGGACGGGCCTCATCTTGCACACCACACCCAAATGCTCCTCCCAGCACCAGGAAGGCCCACCTGGGAGGCCAGGCTGGGATCTGGGGGGGACCGCAGCTCACAGGCGAGGTCTGCTTCCACGGACAGGGGCACCCCGGCCCCACAAGCGGGAGGACACGGCAGGTGGGAACAGCGTGAGCCATCGGGGATGTCACGTTCGCATCCGCACGCACGCCGTCACTCAGACGCGCTTCCGACGCCACTTCCGACGATCTACTCCAGGGCCGTGGCCCTCCCTGTTCAAGCATTAGAAAACCCTGGACGATAAAATCAGCACCCCCCGACCCTCGGCCCACCCAGCCTGCCTGCAAGGATTCCTTTCAGCAGAGGCAGTGGGTGGACGGCAGGGCAAAGGACAGAGGGCAAGTCAGGTGGCTACTTGGGAACAACCAAAGGCAGCGCAGGAACAGAGGACGTCGGAAACGAGGATGCTGAGGCAACAGCCGGAACGAGGGAGACGCTGAGAACGTGCTGAGCAGCACAGGAGAGGGGGTGTCAGAACCAGGCAGAAGCCGCAGGCATGGTGGAGGCCCAGGCAGCGGGCTCGGGGGGAGCTCCAGCGGGCCGTGCAGCCCCAGGCAGGTTATGGTCCCTTTGTGAACCGGGTCTACACTTCCTCCGGTGAGGAAGGGCCCCGGGGAACAGGACCTCTCCTCCTGATCTAGGATTCTGTTTGCAAAAACAACGGTGCCCAGCGGACCGGGTCGCTGTGATGACAGGAGCCACATGGGGGACAAGCCCGGCAAAGCGAGGTCGCCAGACCAAGGGTGCACACGAGCGCTGGGTCCCTGAGGCACAAACCCAGGAGGGGGCTCCGGGAGGGTCAGGGCACACCGCACATGCTCGGGGCTCAGGGTCCGGACGTGCGGCCCCGTGGCGAGTTACACGAGTTCCCCGAGACGCCGGGTTTTATTCTCAGTGTGATACAAGCCACTGGAGGCTCAGAGCAGGACAGCGACACGGTCCCGTTCGTCGGCGTGTAGAGAAAGCGGATCTTGCTGTCTGTAGCAAGGAGAGCCAGCAACGGCCCAGCTCCCCCCACGGCAGGGAACTGACACCAGCACGACACGGGACGGCATTGGGCAGCCAGCACACGGGGCCGCGGGCGGATGCTTTGACAGAGGACGGCGCGTGAGGACCAGGGACGACCGCGAAGGCTGCAGCCCCCACCCACGGGACCACCTTCCTCCGTCTGTGCACCGACGCCGAGGGTCCAGGAAGATGAACGGGACCCCCAGGGAGTGGCTGCCGCCCAGGACTCGGGCGGGGAGGGGGTTTTCGGCCTGCACGTATCTCGCTATCTTGTGACGTACGTTCCGTGCGAGACACGATGAAGAACAAAGTCCCACAGCCACCTTGTTCTACTTCGTTGTCAAGGAAAACAAATATTTACGAACACGAGTGGTCTCCCAACTGGTAACACCAAGAGCACGCGGCTGCAAGGGATGTGCACTTGGACGTCCCCACAGGCCGGGCACTGCGACCCACGAGAGGCCAGTCATCACACCACAAGAACACAGAGAAATAAGCAGCTGGGGGGTGGGGGTGCTGAGGGGCTCCTGGAAGGCTCTGTGGGAAGACAGGTTTCAGATAAAGCTAAATACTGAGCAAGCATCCTCCCAGAGAAGAGGACATCGTGGGCCCCGCACTCAGACCCCACGGACCCTGGGCCTAGGTCACGGACTCTGGCCACGACTCCGCGACCTCACGGGATCCACGAGGCAGCTCTCTCCAGCCACGTGGAGGGCCCGTGGAGGGACGCTAATGCCAACCTCCTACGTGTCACCAAGGCGTCACAGGGTGAACAAAGCCAGCCTGGACGCCCCATTCTCAACAGAATCTAATGGACTGTGGCCACCAATTGCCCCGGCCACCTAAGGAACTGTGCAAGGCACGATCGCTGGCGCCAGGGACAGTCCGGGCAGGGCCACGGAGGCAGAGTCCAGGCCCAAGGGGCAGCTGTCAGCCACGCAAAGAAATGCGGCTTGGTCGCAAGAGCAACAGGCAGAGTGACTGCCCAGAGCTTCACTGACAGACAGCCCTTGGGAAGCCGCAGCGAAGAAGGATCTTAAGAGGTCACGGTGGAGACAGCTGGCCGCTGGTGACGTTTTAACCGCATGACAGCAGTGAGCACAGCCAAGGCTGGCGCGACCTGGAAAATGCTCTGGAGACAGATTGGGAGGCGGCGGCGGTGCGCTGGCGGGGAGGGGGGCGAAGACGAGAACCGGGGGCTGGGCCGGGCGCAGAGTAGACACGGTGCCCTTCCCTGAGACGGGGAACGGGGCCAGGCGCCGGGCTGGCCGTCCCAGGGCGGGTTCCTCACAACAATCCCCAGGCCTCAGCGGGAACAGGGAACTTGTCGTAAGAGGCAGAACTTAACGCCGACTCCAAAGGGCCGGGTTTCCGGGCCGTTGCACGCGGAGGCTGCGCTTGAGAGAGGGGGCAGGAAGGAAACGGGACAGAGCCCTGACAATCCCAACATTCAGCCGAGGGGCGGCGGCACAGAGCGCCGAGCTGACCGACCCTCCCAGGTCACCGGCAAGGTGACCGAGGAATCAACAAAGCCAAGATTAGTAATTTCTAAAAGCAGATAAACAGGGCGCCTGGATGGCTCAGTCAGTTAAGCGTCCAACTTCAGCTCAGGTCATGATCTCACGGCTCCTGGGTTGGAGCCCCGCATCGGGCTCTGTGCTGACAGCTCAGAGCCTGGAGCCTGCTTCAGGTTCTGTATCTCCCTCTCTCTCTCCCCCAAACCTGCTCGTGCTCTCTCAAAAATAAAATAAACATTAGAAAGGAAAAAAAGAAACCAGAATTACACCTTCTAGATCCATCCATGTCATTGCAAATGGCAAGCTCTCATCCTTTTCGATGGCTGAGGAACGTTCCGCTGGGTACATATGCACCACGTGTTTTCTGCCGGCTCATCAGTCGATGGACATCTGGGCCGCTTCCACAGTCTGCCTACTGTCCATAGTGCTGCTACAGACATCGGGGTGCATGTGCCCCTTTGAGTTAGTGGTTTTGTTTCCTTCGGGTAAACACCCAGTAGGCGATGAGAGACTCTTAATCTTAAATCAAGGGGGGGGGGGGGATGGGTGAAACAGACGACGGGGATTCAGAGCACGCTCCTGGCGGCAAGCCCTGAGGGACGCACGGCAGCGTTGAATCACTACACCGTGCACCTGACACCCAGGACACGGTAGGTCAACTCTGCGGAGAAAATAACTACACGTATACACATGTGAGATGATGGAAGGCTAAGCATGTAAATGACACTGATGAGACCAGCTGTGGCTAAAAGGACAGGAAGCTGTCTTAAAAACAGGTATCTTCCTTCCTGGGTCACGCTTCCCGCCTGCACACGGGGCATTCTCGATGCGAAGGGGGACTCTGCACGGTGGAATCGCACGCCGCCTTTACCTTCTCCCATATCCTAAGAAACCTAGTCCCTCATTTAAACTTTCTACATTTAAAAAAATGAGCATCCCTTAAAAAGAACGTACGACTAAAATCACACTGAACAGTGAACTGTTAACGGCCTTCCCTGAAGACTGAACAAACGAGCTGCCGATGACCACAGCCGCTATTCCACGCCGGCCTCGCCCATTAACAGGCCAGGAGAAGTGAGCACCTGGGTGGCTCAGTCGGTTCTCGATTTAAGCTCAGGTCGTGATCCCAGGGTCACAGGACCAAGCCCCGTGTCACGCTGGCCGCGCGGAGCTGCTTGGGATTTTCTCTCTCCCTCTCTCTCTGCCCGCCCCCCACTCGCGCATGCAAGCTCTCTTCCTCTCTCTCAAAATAAGTGAACTTTAAAAACAAAAATCCAAGAGAAGAAAGGCAAGATCAAAAGAGAGAAGGAACTGTCTTTACTTGCACACAGCACCATCATTCACATAGAAAACCTTAAAGAATCTAAAAAAAGCTCACCGATGCTAAAAGTAGACTGAGCAGAGCACACGGCACAAGGTCAATATACAAAATGTATATTTCTCATGTTCTGACTAGCAGCAAAATCTAGAAAGTGAAATTTTTCAAAATTCTACTCAAAAACAGCATCAAAACTATAAAAATATTTAGGATTCAATTTGTCCAAAGGTGTCCTCTTCACAGAAAGAAACACTAGAAATAACTGCGTGGTCAGTTTCGCGGCCAAGAGTTGTCAACCCAGAAGAGCTCCCCAGAATTCTTCCGTGTGAACCCGTGTGAGTTGCTGTTACTGGTGTGGACTTGGGGAACCAACCACGTGCTTCAGCGGAAGTCCTTGGAAACCCGTCAGGGCCCCGACGCTCCGAACGTTTTCACCTCAGGAGAAACACTCCTCAAGACCCCCATCCGAAGTCCGTCTCCCACGGCAGATCCCGCAGGCGCTGTGCCCAGCGGCAGGTGGTCACAGCTGTGACAGACCACGGTGCCAGCGCCGGTGACGACGTCAACCGCTGCTGACCACGACGAGCCTCTCCGCCCTGAGTCCAGCACCCTGCGGGCCAGTGGCTCCCAGACTTGCCCGAGGAGTCTGACGAAAATAAAGATGGCGAGGCCCTCCCGCGCCTTACGAGATCTCTACACGTGGTGGTCTTTCCTACGTTCCCCAATGTCTGGTGTCAGAATCACTCCAAATTACACCTCAAGGTGGTTATCTCCCCATAAAAACCACGCTCATCCATTTCGATGAGTCAGATGTTAATACCCACTTACTTCTTTGAAAACAGGATTATTCATCATCCTTACACACATCTCGCCTAACTTTTTAATGTTGTGTTTTCATCTCTGCCCCAGAAATCATCCAATTTCATCTGCTGCGTTATTCTTCTTTATAACAACCTCAGCAGACGGTTCACACTTGAAAATTATCAGGAATAAGTTAACCAAGGCCATTAAGCCTCTGTCATCTGTGGGGCCGGCCTGGAGCTGTACGAGCACCCAGACCCCAGCTGGTGTCTTCCCCGGAGGACAGTCTCAGAGGCTCCCGGAGAAGAAGTGAGCCAGGCATCCCCAACTTTCGGCCCCTCGGTGCACAGACTCAGGGTGCAGGCCCAGACGTGACGGCATTCAGACAGTGTTCTGACGCATCAGTAAACGGTCAGGATTTCCTGATTTTTATTCAGGAAGAACGTGATTTCAGACTTCGTTGAACCCAAAATGTCACAGGGTGAGAATTACACAGAACTAATGAACTACAGAGGGACCCTTCATTGGGGTTCTTTGTGGATGTCGTTTGAAAGTTCCACTTTCTCGACACTTAAGGTACTTCCTTTGTAAGCTTTCTGTTTTCTTTATTTATTCTGAGAAACAGGGGAGGGGCAGAGAGAGAGAGGGAGAGAAGAATCCCAAGCAGGCGCGGCACAACACCCAATGCAGGGCTCGACCCTACAAACCGTGAGATCGTGCCCTGAGCTGACACCACATCCAGAGACTCAACCGACGGAGCCCCCTCGGCACCCCTTTTGTAAGCTTTCTAACCAACAATTTAGTGACCTCGGCTCTGATGAAAGTAAAATTTGCAAACGATATCTGACCCTCATTGACACTCCGGAATTTGGAAATCTCCTTTTCACGGCAATATGGTTATTTGTGTACGTTCTACAAGAACCTCTCTTTTTCAAGAGCCCAGAACTGGACAACTAGACAACCAAAGCCTCACCTGGACGGTGTGTGTTTGAGAACGACGCTCAGTGGATAGAGCACACCAAACCGCTTTTAAGGGTCAGACGACGACTGCCCTCCAGCAAGGCCAACAAACCCCCAGGAAAACAGCCTGGTCCATGGCTTATAGGCACTCCGCCCCACGGGTCGTCAGGCCACTTCCAAGAAACCAGGAAATTTAGGATACTCGGGGGGGGGGGGGGGGGGGGCTCAAGAAGAGAGGAGTTCACCGGAATTTATAGGCGTGGCAGGTGAGATCTGGTGGAGAGGATTTACAAGTCCTGTTTCTCAGCCTACACACAGCAAACAGCCTGTAAACGTCCAGTCTGAGATTTCTTATCTGAGTCTCCACAGCAGCTAATGCCGTGCCTGGTTACCACCGTACAGCTCCGGGGTTCTGCACAGCCAGAGAAGGCCCACGTGTCCCACGAATACAACCAGGGCACCCACAGCAACGATCAGGTCGAACCTACTGACCCCAGCCGCAAAGAAGCAGCTTTCTCTGAGACTACGACTGTCACAGAGGGAGGCAAAGTGAAAAGCTTCGAGGGGCGGAGGAAAACGGTGAGCTGGTATCCAGTCTTGATAACCCTCAAGGCTCTTCCTCGCTCCCGCCATCTCTGACCTACGCCACAGCCTGGTAAGTAGAAGAAAACGGACAGTAAGGCGAAAACTATCCACAGAACTACGCCTTCCACCTGCGAAACACGGCGGCTCCCTGCCCTCTGGACACGGACCATCCTCCATCTGGCTTCCTCGCACAGACTCACCCCCGTCCACTAGAACTACGGCCACAAAGCACAAACAGGTGCGCGCCGATACGGATGGAGGACAGAGCCACCGCGTCCACGGTGCCGGTCACCCGCGCTGCCCTCGCACCCGGCACTGCCAACTTTCTGCTGCTCTTGAACAGGCACCGGCACCAGAGGGGCGCGCATCTGTCGTCCAAATCTGCTCCTTCGGCAAGAAGAGACGACCTTACTGGTGCCGTCGTTAATATCTGATACGACCTACAAGAGCCCTTCTTCTATTAAAGCTACCAGAACATCACTGCAAAAAATGAAGAGACACACCGCGAATCAGAAGGGTCAACGCCGTCAGACGGCAGTTCTCTCCAAACTGATCCATAAAACCAGGCAAACTCGATAAAAATGACATCAGGATTTTCGCAGATGCTGACGGCCATTTCTAAAACATACACGAGAAGCAAGGGAAACTCTACCGCAAACAATCGGAGGAAAGGACAAAAATGTAGAAGGCCCGTGCCACTGATTTCAAGACTTACGGTAGAGCCACAGCATCAAGAAAGCAGCACGGGCACGAGCATATGGATTCCAGAAACAGACCGCCACGTACACGCAACCTTCATCTGGTCACAGTCACAACGGTAAAGGAAAAAGAGCGGCTTTTCCAAAACCAGTGTTAAACTTGATCAGAGAAGGAGTTAAAATGGAGCCCTGGCTCCAGCCGCGGGCTGCACGCAAGATGGATCACACAGCGGCGCGTAAGAGACGAGAACACAAAGCTTCTAGAAGAAAACACAGGACAATGAATTTGCAAGCACGAGACGGCAGAAAACTCCTTAAAGCATAAAAACCACCCACCATAAAAGAAAAATACCGGTAAACTGAATTTCATCAAAATCAAGCCACGCCATCGAGCAAACGCGAAGACATCAGACGCTTCGTGGCGGTGGTCGACCACGACTATCCCCAAGCGAGAAGGGCCTGGCGGGGCTCTGTAATGAGAAGACCGCCACTGACCAGGCAGCCGGCCGTCTGTGTGACATCCCACAGTGGAAAGGCGAAGAAAAGACCAGACAGAGGTCTCCAGGGGCAACCACGGCAGACACGGTTCAGAGCCAGCGGGAAGACATACAGTGACGTCTGAGATCCCGCTCTCGGGTCGGGTCTGCAAGTGCCGCACAGGGCATCTTATCTTCACATCAGTCATTGCACGTTTCAACTGCACAATTTCTATTGTGTCCCTTTCTATAATTTCCGTGCGTTAATATTCTCTACTTCTGTTGAGCGTTTTGCCTGCGTTTGAGTTGCCCTTTCCTGTTTCGCGGCGCATCTCGTACTTGTTGTCAGGAAGGGGGCATTTCGAATAGTCACGTGGCAGCTCGGGACACCAGGACCCCCCCCCCCTACCTGGGAGGCCGCGTGCCGTGTGGATCCCGTGTCCCCAGCTTCTCCCCCGCTGTGTGCGGCACCGAAGGCTGCCCGGCCCGGCCGCAGGAAACACAGATCATGGCCGTGAGCCAGCGTGGCACGCCCAGGCAGACAGCGGCGACAGAGACCGGCAGCAACGTGGCGGGGGGGGGGGGGGGGGGGGGGGCGGCGCTGGAGGGTGGCGTGGCACAGCCGCCGTGGAAAACACTTGGGCAATTCCTCGGAGAGTGAAATCAAGAATTACCCTCCGGCCCAGCAACCCCATCCTAGGTACTTACCCAAGATAAGTGAGGACACAACCACACAGAAGCCTGTTCGTGAGAGCTCCCGGCACCACCAGTCACAGCCCAAACGGCTATCGGCTATGAGCGGATGAACAAAATGCGGTACGTCCATCCAAAAGGCTAGGATTCATGCACGAAAGTAACGAGGTACAGAGACGTGCGACCACATGGAGGAACGCTGCAGAGGTTACGTTAAAGTCAAAGCAACCAGACGCAAGGGCCTCGTGTGGGATTTTACGAGAAGCACCCGGAGGAGGCAGGTCCACACAGAGAGAAAACAGACCCGCGGTTGCAGAGGCCGGAGGAAAGAAGGCGGCGTGGCTGCTAAGAGGTGCAGGATTTCATGTGAGGGTGGTGAAAATGTTCTGGAATCGGGGCTACAGCTGCACAGTCTTGGGAGTATCCTGACAACATACGCTTTGAAAGAGTCAACTTGATGGAACACGAATTACGTTGCGGCAGTTAAATAAAACACACTAAGATACGAGAAGCCGGGCCATCGACTCGGCGGGAATACTGGCAGGGCACACAGACAGTTGCCCTTGAAGCACACAGGCGCCAGCTGCTGGGCCCCCCCATGCACACTAATGGTACGGTGCTGTAAACGCACTCCCTCTTCTGCATGATTCTCTTAGGAACATTCTCTTTTCCCCAGTTTATTCTGAGAATACGGTACAGAATACATGTAACATATAAAACACGCAATTGACTATGTTATCAGCAAGCTGGTCAACAGCAGACAGTAAGTTTTGGGGGAGTCAAAATTATGTGCAGATTTTTGACTATGGCGGGGAGGTCGGCACACTTAGCCCCCGCGTCTCTCAAGGGCCAACAGTCTGCATAAAACACCTCTGCCATGTACCAGGCCGTGGCGGTTGTCTTGAGGAAAAGCACTTCTCTGTTTGACGAGCCGATTTTTGTGGAAAACCATTTTCCTTGAAAACATGACTGACAAACAACAGTTACTCAAACCTGAGTATCTGGTACACAATTCTCACAAGGGAGTTGAGAGAGTTTCTCACCTCCGACAAAACAACCAAGAGTATTTGCTGCCAATGACAACGTGAACTTTTCAAATACCAATTAGGATTTTTAAAAATTTCTGTCTGCCACCATAAGCTTCACAAGGTCATATTTCTAAAAGACTTTTCAGAATCTGTTGGCAATGTGATGTTTTAAGATGCGTAATAAAACACAGTAACATTTATAACATCTGCACAACTCAGTGAACTGGTATTTGTCAAATGGCCAACGTGTGGATAAAATATCCACTCCAAGAACAAGACAGACCAATGAATTTCAATGCAAGAGCTTGCACAGAACGAGGGGTTGGAGACACCGTGGACAGGGCTTCAGTTCCCACACGGCAGTGGGCCTCTGACAAATCATCACTTGCACAAGCCTTCACGCTAAGATGCCAATACGAATCAAAGCAATCAACAAATTCATGCCACCCCTGTCAACATTCCAATGACTTTTGCAGAAACAGAAAACTCAATCCTAGAATTCATATGAAATCTCAAGGGACCCAAAATAGCCAAAACAATACTGGGGGGGGTATGTGTGGGGGGGGTCATCATAGTGGGAGGGCACATGCTTTCTGATTTGACAACTTATTACAAAGCCACAGTAATCAAAACAAAGTGGCACTGGCATAAAAAACAGACATGCACGCTCGTGGAATACAGCCGGGAGCCCAGGGGCGCCCGTGGGGCTCAGTCGGTTGGGCGTCCGACTTTGGCTCAGATCACGATCTCACCATTCATGAGTTCAAGCCCTGCACTGTGCTCTGTGCTGACAGCTCAGAGCCTGGAGCCTGCTTCGCCTTCTGTGTCTGCCTCTCTCTCTCTCTCTCAAAAATAAACAAACATTAAAAAAAAAGAACAGAGAGCCCAGAAATAAATCCTCGCACACACGGGTCAAATGATTTTCAACAAGGGTGCCAACACCATTCAGTGGGGAAGGTCAATAAACGGGGCTGGGGGCCCCGGACATCCATGAAAAAGGAAGGATTCTGGACCCCTACTCAAGATCATATACAAAATAAACTCAAAATGGATCAAAGGCCTACAAGTACGAGCTAAATCTGCAAGTAAGACTCAGAAGGAAACACGAGGGGAAAGCTTGCGGACCCTGGACTTGGCGATGACTCCAAAGCACAGGTAACAAAGGAAAGAGAGAAGCCGGACTCAGTCAAAATTGACCACTTTTGAAGAAGGACACCAGCAGCAAAGCGGACGGCAGATCACACGCTCTGACAAGCCCCAGCACCCGGAACACAAAGGATTCCCGAAAGTGAGCATCCAGAGAACAAACGACGTGAGTGCGGGCTGGCAAAGGACGAACACACGCGCCCGCAAAGACACGCAGAGGCCAACGAGCACATGGCAACACGCTCCCCGTCCCTCGGCACTAGGAACATGGAGACAGAAACCAGTCAGCTACCACCTCGCACTGGTGAGGGCGCTTCCCGTCAAAACAAACCAAACAACAACAACAGCAAAGAGCAAGCAGACAACAGGTGTTGGCAAGAAGGCAGGGGGAACCTTCTGCCCTGCCGGCGGGAACGTAAAGGGGGGCAGCAACAGAGAACACGGCACGGTGATCTGTCGAAACAGCCAACACGGAACCACCACGGGAGCCAGCAGCTCTGAGTCTGGGTACAGACCCCCTGAACGGAAAGCGGAGTCTGGAAGAGACGCCTGCACCCGCGTTCAAAGCAGCAGTGTTCACGACGCTCCGAGGGGAGGAGGCAGCAGTCCGAGGGTCTGCGGCCGGAGGAATAAAGCAGCCGGGGTCTGTACGCGGCGGGTTACGCATCAGCCTCAGACAGGAAGGAGATGCTGACGCCCGTCAGCGGGCGGGTGAGCCGAGGACGTTCCACTAAGTCAAACTCAAGAGCAGACTCTGAAAGCGTTCACTTCTGCCAGGTCCCTGGAGTCCTCAAATTCACGGGGACAGAGAGGAGATGCGGCTGCCGGGCGCTGGGGGAGGGGAGGGACAGAGGGGCTGGGAAGAGGAGGAAGTCCTGGAGGCGGGCGGTGCGGACGGCTGCACGACCGCGTGCGTGCCAGAGAAGTGCAGGCCTGAAGATGCCCGAAATGCCACCTTGGACCCACGCACGCTTTACCACAATAGAGAGAAACCCCGTAACCTGTTTGGCAACCGTGCCCAACGAGCCACAACCGTCTGAAAAGCCGATTAGGGTGCGTCTGCCCTGAGTGCGGGGAGTGGGCGCCTGAGCACAGCGGTGGGAGGAACGGAAAAGGGCACAGCCCCAGCCAGAGACCGTCCCGGACCTAGAGGCGTGCTAGTGCTAAACGTAATCGTGTCAATTATGAAACATTTTAGGTACAAAATAAGTCTATAAAGTTAGAACAGAAAAATACGGAAAGCATCCTCACCCACCACGGGACACGCGATCACACACCCTTCCACGCAGCTCGCGGTTCGCCTCGAGGAAACACCACCGCCGACACGCAGACGCACACAGGTTACCATATACGCACAGCATTGCTTGTAATTGCAAAACACCAGAAACCACCTGCGTACTAAGCCCGGGACACTGGCTGAAGAATTAGGATAACAGCGCACATGACGGGGTACGAGGTCGCTATAAGAAGAAAGAGGAGGGGCGCCTGGGTGGCTCAGTCGTGAAGCATCTGACCTCGGCTCAGGTCACGATCAGGGGTTTGTGAATTTGAGCCCCGTGTCGGGTGAGCCCCGCTCCTCTCTCTCTGCCCCCCTGCTCACGTGTGCACGTGCTGGCTCGCTCGCTCTCTCCAAAAAAAAAAAGAAAAGAGAAAGAGTATTGATAAAAACCAATCGTGCATTGATTTTCAAGAAATATCGTTACGTAAGACAAAGTGCCTAAGAGTATATACAGAATGCTGCCTTTTGTGGGGCAGAAGACGGAAGAAAATACGCATATTCCTCTTAATTACAAACAGTAACACAGGAGGGATACAGCAGGAAAAATAAATAAAATAGGTTATCTCCAAGGGAAGGGAAGGGAAGACTGGAACGGAAGGGGCCCGGGACGGAAGACACTTCTTTGGATTTGCCTCCATGTACAGGTGTGACAGTCTAAGACGTACTAAGGCTCCATACGTTGAAAACAGTCGAATGAGAAAAATAACTCCAGGGGAAGAGCAAGCAGAGAAAGTATCCCACTTAATTCAAATGAGTATCATAAAGGCTCAAGAGTAAAAAGGAGGGAAAGAAGAGGAAGGGTGTAGAGGGGAAGAGAGGAGGGCGGAAGGGGAGAGGGGAGGCAAAGGGATGGAGAGAGGAAGGGGGAGGAGGGGAGAGGGGAAGGGGGGAAGAGAAGAAGGAGGGGGAGAGGAGGAGACAGAGGAGGGGGGAAGGGAGGGCAGGGAAGGAGGGGGAAGGGAGGGGCAGGGGAGGAGGGGAGGAGGGGAGGAGGGGAGGAGGGAAGCTTACTCGAGAGGATTCCTGGGAACAGCCCAGCATCTACCAAGGAACCTGCATGTGTAGTAAACACGGGCCAGCGAGGAGGAAACGTACAGTGACAACACCAGACGCCCGGGACCTGTCACCCCAGACGAGGCAGCACTGCAGGGACAGGAAGCAGAGGGGAGGCAGGAGTCCGCCAGGGAACTTCGGGGGCGTGGAGGCTCTCCGCACTCTGACTTCAGGGCGCCGACTTGACCGTTAACGTGTTTGTCACGTCGTAGAATCGAACCCATTTTAAAGGCTGGCTTGGGGCGCCTGGGTGGCGCAGTCGGTTAAGCGTCCGACTTCAGCCAGGTCACGATCTCACGGTCCGTGAGTTCGAGCCCCGCGTCGGGCTCTGGGCTGATGGCTCAGAGCCTGGAGCCTGTTTCCGATTCTGTGTCTCCCTCTCTCTCTGCCCCTCGCCCGTTCATGTTCTGTCTCTCTCTGTCCCAAAAATAAATAAACGTTGAAAAAAAAAATTAAAAAAAAAAAAAAAAAAAAAAAGCCTGGCTTCACTTTACATAAATCATACGTCAACAAATTTGGCTTATGAAAACCAGCAGTTGTGTAAAAACATCCGCAGAAGCACGTCTGTCTGCAGGCTCGTGTGCGTGGCTGTGTGTCATGCTGCAGGCGGTGATGATTTCAGGAAGGAAGGACAAGGGGACAGGCGCGGGCAAGGAGTTCTGTAGCCTCAACGTTCTCTCCGGATTCTGTGGAGTCTGTACAACTTTTTGGGGGAACACAGCACAAAAAATGAATCACAAACCACAATAAAACTTACTTTCTGGACTTTAGAGTTAACACGTTAAATGCTGTAAGTCAGAATTTGGGGTTAAAAGATTTACGAAATATGTGTCTACGACAAACAGGTTAATTTTTCTGCACTGTCACAAATAGAATTGTTCTCTTTAACCACAGGAATAGTTACTTTTTGTTTCTAATTTTGTCTATCACATAAACAGAGCGGGCGAGCATATCCCACCGTGGCTCCCTTGTCCCTGCCTCCCAGAGTTGGCACTGTGCTCGCCCCTCCCCTGAGTCACAGGTCCCCTCCAGGCTGGACGGCCCCTCCTTGACAGTCACAGGTCCCCTCCACGCTGGACGGCCCCTCCTTGACAGTCACAGGTCCCCTCCACGCTGGACGGCTCTCCGTGATGGTCACAGACAGAGGCTCCCATCTTGCTGGCACCGCTACTCCCCCCGCCCCGTGGCTCACAAACCCAGCAGGGCCAGGTGCACCACCAAATGATGCTCGCAGAGAGGCGCACGTGACAAGACACCGAGCGCTGCCCGCACACGCGTGAGCAGGGAAGCCGAGCCTTCTCAGTGCAGCCTTGAGAGGAACACCACCGCAGGTCAGTCTGCCAGGATTCATAACCCGCGGGGACTTAAGGGGAGAAATGCTGTTGTTGAAGCTGCTGAGTCCCAAAGTAATCTGGACCAGGACAACCGGGGACCAGTGCACGTATGTCCTCTCTCATCTCCAGAACCCGTCCCACAGGCGGGGACCGCAGCTCAGCCAAGCCTTCATCACGGGCAGGAGCACTCCCCCATCAGGCCCACATGTCAGGCTCCCGCCGCCTCTCTCTCCAGGACGGCCCAGAGTGCCTTCCAAGAGTTGGTCAAGCTCCAAACGGCCCAGCAAATGGGACCCTCACTGGTGCTCACTAGGCTGTGCCACAGCCCCTACAGACACCCCTCTGCCCCATCCCTCAGCAAGACGCAGCACAAAGCCCCAGGGCTCTGCTCCTCCTGGAGCCATTCATAAAATGCACACGAGGCAAGTTCTCCCAGGGGCACCTGGGGGGCCTCAGGTCACGATCTCATGGTTCAAGAGATCCAGCCTCGCGTGAGTCTCACGGCTGACAGTGTGGAGCCTGCTTGGGATTCCCTCTCTTCCTCTCTCTCTGCCCCTCCCCTGCTCTCTCTCTCTCTCAAGATAAATACACTTTAAACAAACCAACAAAAAAGTCCTCCCCATAGAAAACAAAGCAAAAATAGAAAAACCTGGGGGGTAGGGGGTGGGGGAAGCCTGGAGCCCAGCAGTTAGGTCCAGCTGAGAGTCCCCCTCAACTCTGAAATCTCAAGGAAGCATCTGGACACCTTGGTGGTGCCCTGTTACCTCAGACACAGGTAAAAGTGACAGGCACACCCAGGAGGAAAGGGCACAGGTAAGGGTCTGGGGACAGGACACACACAAGGCCCAGCGATGACCATGGCTACAAGGTGGCTTTATAGGAGGGGGGCAGGTGGGGTGGCTGGACGCAGGCTGTATCCAGGCCACCCACCCGAGCTGCACACTGGTGATGTCCCAAATCCAGCTAACTGAGCCCAGGCACTGCTTCCCAAATCGGGAAACGTCACACGAAGACTATTCCTAGCTTCTCGTGAAGATACGGAGTGTCTCCCAGCACCAGCCACACACCGATACAGGGCAAGCTCCAGGGGGGTCCAATCCCCCCGTTCCCACCCCCCACCCCCAGTGCCTGCCCCCAGCTTGGCCCTCTGTGCGGCTCAGGAAAGGGAACTCCGAAGGAAGGCCCAGCCTGCGGGGACAGTCAGCAACAATGTCCCCGGCACATGGAGGCCCTGGATCAGGAGGGCCGGGGACTCGGGCCCTCGGCCACCAGGAGGAGGTCGCGGCAGGCGTACGAATCCGGGGACACACAGCAAACGACCCTTTCTGAAACAGTGGTGTTTCTCAGAGAGGAAGGAGGTGGCCCTGTGAAAGCCTCTTGTGTTTTCTCCCCCGCGGTTATGAAATGTGTTCACTCTGTTTACGTACTTTTTAACAGCACACACGTAACGCAGAATGAGGACAGAGTAACTCGTCAGTCATGAATCCACACTCGGGCCGAGAGGGGAGGCCACCGGAGGCCATGGTCCCCTCCCCGCCCGCCTCAGTGGTAAGAGCTGCGGGCGTGCCCAGAAGGCTGCCCCCCCCGCCCCCCCCCCCCCCCCCCCCCCCCCCCCCACACGGGCGACAGCACAGGACAGCGTGAGGAGGTGAGGCCAACTCCCTGGGAACAGGTCCTCCAAGGAAGAGAATTTACAACAATTTCTGACAACAAGCAGAGGATAGGGGACCTCTTCTCCCTCACCTGTCTCGCTCCTACGCGAGCACCGTGCCCCAAGGAGATGACAGAAAGGATGTCATTAAGAAATTATTGCAACTTTCTTTTCAATGGTGCTGAAAAGTATATGCAAATCCACCGTAATTACGTTTAAAAATTCCATTTCATGGGATAATCAGACTTCAAAAAACTCAATTTTAGTTTTAATCAGACTTTAACAAGGATATTAAGTCCATTTCGTTTAGAAAAGGGGGAAAAAATGTGAATTTAACACAAAATGTATTCAAGCTTAGCCCCGGGAGATAATTAAATAAAATTAATTTGGCAAGGGCTGTCAGTAAATGAAGGCGCAGCAAACGGAGGCTCACACTTCTGACAGAAACAAGCAGCTCCCTGCCACAGAGGCGGAGGAAGGGGCGGCGGCCGACCCAGAGCACAAGGAAGGGGACCGAAGCAGCCCTCGGAGGCAGAAGGCCAGGGCAGCCTGGGGGAGGGGGGGGACAGCTGCAGGGAGGGAGATTCCCGGAAACCAGGCTGGCGGGAGCAAGGGGTGGCCTCGGGGCGTCCGTCTGGGCTCTTCCACCGGCCCGCAGTCCGGCCATCAGTGGGGAAGCGGCGGGGCCCAGCCAACTCTGGCCGCCCTGAGAAGCCACCTTCCCCGCAGGAACGGGCGGGGCCTCCTGCTCTGGCCCTCCCACCCCGGCCCGCTGCGGGGGGGTTGGGGGGGGAGGCCCTGTAACATGACCCCGCTTTGCTCAGTGGCGATGCAGGGCCCACACGTACCGTACCCCGTACCGTGCTCTCTGCCCGCCAGAGTCACTCGGCAAGCATCTGTGGCATGGAACAGATCTGACCACGGTCCCCGTCCCGGGAACGCTTAGCCCCGGAGAGAAGGCACAAGCGCTGCCAGTCCGCGGGGAATGACCTTCCCTCCCGACAGCTCCAGGCGCCCCGACAAGGCCTCCCGGCGTGATGTCCACACCACCCGAGTGGTGCCGAACCGCGACTGAGGCGCCCCAATCGGGCACCAGGCTCACCCCCGCTAACGACCTGTAAGCCAGCTCACATCCCACGACCAGATTCTCCCAGAGCGGAGAAGAGGAAGGAAGGAAATCAGTGCCATCCTCTGTGAGTAGAAGTTTTGGGCAAAGGAGAGAGCAAAGTTCCGGGCCAGCAGGCCAGCCCCACACCCTGAAACGGGTCAGCACACCACGGCCTTCGGGGAGAGGGTCGCGCCCGCTCACTTACATCTTGTCCCGGGCAGCTGTCCCACAGGACGACCCGCAGTCCTGCTTGGGGCCGGGGTCCTCGAGTGTCATCACGAGAAGTCCCAGGTCCCGGGCCACGTTGCCCCCACGCTGGTCATCACGATCTGTGCTGCAGAGGTGAGGACCGGCATGCCGCTCGGGCCCTATGGGCCCCAGAGCCCCAAATATTTACTACCCGGCCCTTACAGGAAACACTTGTAGCCTCTGCCCTAAACCCAGCACTCCCAGGCACCCATTGTTCAGTCACGAAAACTCAAAAAGAAAACTAGCCTAGCAAAGGGACAAAACAAGAGAAAGCACGTTTTCCACCAGGAGAAGGCTGTCTCGGAGGGGGACGGGCACGAAGGGCGCCGAGCGGGGGCACCGAGTCCCAGGGGAGGCGGGGACAGACAGCAGCCCGCCCGTGCTGAACAGGGTCAGCACAGGCCTGTCGAGTCACTAAGTCGCACACCAAGTGCCACGTCGTGTCAACGGAGCTCCAGTTAAAGGGGTGTGGCTCCAAAGGTCCAGGCCGAGCGGTGTGACCCCTTCTGGGACAGCTGAGCTCTAGGAAACAGTGAGAATGCCCCAACCAACCACTAGGCCTGGAAGAGCTCCTGGCGGCTCTTCTCAACCCTGACCTTCCCAGAGAGCCTGTGAAGAACCGCCCAGATTCAACGGCGCCTTCTCGAAGCCCAGCGTGCTGCAACGCACCTGCTCTCAGGGGTGAGCCTGTGGCCACGCGTGTAACTGCAGTCCTCACGAAAGGCAGCGCGCTCCCGACGCCTGAGCGCAGCAAACCATAGCGACGCAGGAAGAGCGGAAGCCAGAGAACAAACGGGGAACAGAAGCGCGTGTGTCTAAGTGTCCTCCACGCAGACTCACACGCCACTCCCACCAGTGCACAAGCTGACACGCGGCAGCCCCCTGAAGCCTCACGCCAGGAGGGAGGAGGGAGCCTGCCCCGCCCCTAGCTGTGGGAGGACTGTTTGGCTCCACAGAACTGAGAGCAGTTTGCGCGTAATAAAAATTAATTGCTAATCTCCTCACTCAGCCGCCTCCGAGAACAGGAGAGTGTCGTGTCGCTGCCCCTAAAGTTCAATCTTCCTCTCCCAAGTAATTACTGTCTTCCCCTACCTCGCAGAGCCTCCCCCATCTGAAAAGCAAATCCCAGCAGTGCCAGAAGGTGCTCGGCCCTGAGCAAAGGCAGGGAGGCCAGCCCTCCAGCAGGCTGGCAGGCCTTCCTTGCCAAAGTTCGGCTGGGAGCCATCAGGCCTCAAAGAGCTGCTATCAGCCGACAGGCTGCACGCCCGCCTACGTGCTGACGCTCCACGGGCGAGCCGGTGGGCAGGGCCCCAACAGAAGCCTCAGATGCCAGCAGCGGGCTGCTCGGCTCACAAAGGCGCAGGACCCAGCTGCACGGCACCACGCGGCCAGCCAGATGGATGGAGGTGACGGAGGGCAGCGTCCACCATGCACCGCGACCAGCCAAGCAATCCAACGCAGGCAGCACGGACTCGCCGCACGACCTTGGCCTGTGAGCCCCCAGAAGGTCCGGGGCCTCCTCTGCCGAGCGGGCGACAGCCGGGCCACCTCGCCCACAGCCGGGAGGGATGGCAACGACACTCCACGCACGCGCTGGCCTTGCAGGCTCTCGGGGTGGCCCCTCCAGGGCGGCCCCAGCTCCGACAGAGCCGTCCTCGGGGCCAAGTAAGGTCCTCTTCAGAGCAGGGCCCGTCTTGAAACAAACACGCTCTGGAACCTCGTCGGCCACCAATCTCTAGACCACAAATAACACGTGGCCCTGTGCCCACTGACACTATTCAAATCCGGCAAAGACGGAACCGATGGTCGACTCCAGCTCCGCGAGACACTCCAGCAAAATCCGGCCGCACACGCTCACCTTTCTGAGCGTCAAGAGACTCCCCGGCTATCCTCACTGCTCAGAACGCTCGGTCCTCCCACCGTGAGGGCCGAGGCCGGGTCGTGGCTCTATCCCCAGAGCCGGCCTGCTGTCCGCCAAGCGGCAGGCCTCAAACCTGCAAAGGATGACTACGGGATCGACGTTCGCCAAAATCTCAGTTCTATCGCCAGGTGACAAGGCCAGCAGGAAACAGGCAGGCGTCACTCGCCTGTAGAGGAAACAGAGGCCACGATGGAGGGGACCTGGCCTGGGACACGAGACACCTTCGGGGTACCTGCCACCACCTTGACTCTCGAGATGTGCCCACTACCCACCCCCGCTGCCGACCCCCGCTCACAGGCAGCCTGTCCCACCACCCCCGAGGGGGCACCCTGCCCCCGGCACAAGGCTTCCGCACCTGTTCAGAGCCACCCAGCCACACGGATGCCTACCAGGCAGGGTCTAGTTGAAGACAAGGCCGTGTCTCAGATCTCAGGGAAGAGGCCGCAGAAAGGCATGGAAAGGAAGTGCTTGCTGCCACACAGTGGATATTTGCCACCCCACCCTCCCACCCCTGCAGGCCAAGGTCCACCCTCCACAGCAAGACCCAAACACCTCCAAGAACCGATCCCGGCCGTCCCGTCGGCCTCCACCACACGCCCACACACTGGCCGAACCACTTGGAACTGTGGTGCGCCAGGTCGCTCCGGGTGGATGGGTTCGTGCAAGCCCCTTCCCCACCAGGAACGAGGTCCCAGCCTCTCAGCTCAAGATCAAGGGCCACCTCTCCCAGGAGCCGTGCCTGACGGACCCAGCACCAGCCTGAGAGACTGTAAATGCTCGCGCCACGCCCACACGGGTGCAACAACGGCAACGGGTGCCTCTGGCAGAGGCAGCACGAGGCAAGGGGCAGAGACAGGCCTCGGGGTCAGAGGACAGACCCAGCCTCCGACACACAGAGCCGGCAGGGCTCTGCCCGTCCCTCCTCCCGTCTCTCGCGGGATGGCTCGGGTCTCCGGTCAGAGCCCGTACATCCATCCCCGTCTCGCCAGCGGCCACGTGAAACGGTAAACGTTTAGGAAGGACTGGCTCCCTGAGCCCTTCGGAGCCAGCAGCGAACACTTATCCCTACTGTCACCTGCCCCTGAGTAAACCAGGCCACTACCCGAGCCACTCAGACACCCTGCTCAGCACAGCTCCCAGATCACGGAGGACAAAACCTGAAGAGCCGTGAACGTGTTTTCTGTATGTCAGTTGGGTCAGGGCCCCAGAGCCTCACAGAAAAGGCAAGTCTTCAAAGCCGCCCTCCTCAGGGCCCTACAGGTCAGCAGCGAGCTTCCCGCTCACGGCACGGTCCCCTCGGTCGGAGGCCCTCCACTCACTCGCGGCGGGAGGGGAGAGGCAAAGAGAGGACCCTCATCAGACAATCCTGCAACTCCCTAGGAGACACGTGTGCCCCAGAAGGGCCCTGCCTCCCCTCCTGGGCGGAACTGGCCAGGCTGCCCCGGGGCTCCCAGACACGCACACAAACGCACACACGCCTGTCCCTGGGACACCCCCTCCCTTGAGAGCCACGGGAGCTGCGTGCCAAGAGCCGAGGTCGGCGCTCTCAACGTTACCGTAGGACACTGGCAGGTGCCAGGTGCCTGCTAGAATCAAAGAACTGCACCAGGGTCCCATCACCTGCTCTCCCACGTGTGCAAGCCACAGGCTTCACCAATGTCACTGCCACAGCCCCACAGCGGTGCGGGGACCCACTCGCTCTCTGTGACCCATCCTGACCTCCCTGGTGCCACCAACCTTCTAAGACACAGGTAGGCGGCCAAACAGGTGAGGTTCCCATGCAGACCAGGGAAGACTGGCGTCCCATCTCCCAGGACATCCGGGGCCCAGCGCGGTCCCAAGGTGTCCTCGGGCCAAGGGCGTGCTCCCCCCACCAGGGGACGGGGACTGACTGACCAGCTCTGCCAGCTACCACATGCCAATCGCTCTGCCAGCCGATGGCTAGACGCCATCACTGACGTGTAGACGAGGAAGCTCAGACTCAGGCAAGCCCGCAAGTGGCCCCCTCTGCGCAGCCTTCCCGCCAGGGAGAGGCCCTGGACCCCAGGCCTCTGCTGTTCCCCATCCGCGTTGCTCCCTAGGCCGGCCTGGCCACCTCTGCTAGTGGTCATGCGAAGATGACCCAGAGGGAGCCCTCGAATCCAGACCTGTGCACCCGTGACAACTCCCTCTGGCTACTTCTGTGGCCCTTCAAACGCACATGTGCTACATAGAGTCCACAGCTCTCCCTTCCTAAGAGCCAAAACCTGTCCCCGTGTCTGCCCCATCTGCCTGCACCCTCCCAGCCCCCCAACTGGGCCAGGTCACCTCCTGTCTCGCGTGCTGAGGACGTCTCTCAGCCTCTGCTCTGTCCCTGTGGCACACCTGCTCCAAACTGGAGCCAGTCACTGTCACAGCCGGCTGCCCGCCCCATCCCTCAGCCTGCTCAGCAGCCTGTGGCCTCTGTCCTGGGCTGCACACTCACCCTCCCCTTCACACTTCATCCCCGACCTGCCCTGCCACCGCCTACCCCACCCCTCCCCTGGGCCAGGGCTCCCCGAATACAGAAGTGCTGTCCTAGGCCCGGCTATCCCTTCTGCCACCTGGGTGGTGCTTTCAAGAACGTGTACCTCCCACGAGGCGGGGAGCATGCACTTGGGCGGCCGTGCCCGGCGCACAAACTCGCCCACCGTACATTCTACCCACGGGCTCTCCACGACAAGTGGGACAGGAAGGACACTGGGGATCCTTGGCAGGGACAGCCTGTGGCCTCCGTGCCCCACCGACTGACCGATCCAGGAAGATAACTTGCAACCAAAGCTTCGATGGTCCTTCCCCAGGCAAGACATCGATAAGGGACATGGAATCACTGGCCAATAAAAACAGACTTCCCGAGTACAGGCCTCATTAAGTCGGTTAATGAAAGTCATTAAAGCAAGCCGGCTGGAACAGGTTCCTTTCCTCAGGGGTGAAGGGACTCAGATTAAGGGTGGAGACAGGCCACTGGTCGGTGACCCGGCGGTGTGCCGCTCCCAGCCCTACAGCCCCACAGCTGTGAGGCACAGCTTCCTGGAGCCCACAGCCCTTCCGGCCATCACTGAAACTGAGACCGGCCTCGGGGAGCCCCAAACTCTGCAGAGGGAACGGTCTCCCGCCCCGTCCCCTAACTATACCACATGCAGGAGGAAGCATCGCGTGCCTTTCAGAAACTGGGCTCTCTGGGCGTGACACGCAGCGAGAGAGCTTGGACCAGCACCTCCAACACGGTGAGCCGGGGCTCAACAAGGCGCGTGCCGGCAGACGCGTCAGTTGCACGTGCATCGAGCGCTTGCGCAAAGACGTACCAAAGCCAGCAGTGCCAGCGGCCGGCAGGAAGGGAGGCCCGTGGCCGGCAGAGCAAGAGGAGAACTGTCCCCATCGCCCCGACACGTCTTCTCAACGCCGAGCCACGTGAACGCAGCGCGTGTTCAGACGAGAGTCTCCAGCCCCCTGTGATCTGAAATGACCCCGGTCGCTCCGCAACGGCTTCCCACAGGCCACAGAAAACACCCAGTCAACTTCCCGAAGCCCTGAGGCCTCAGCATCTGTGCCCGGAGATGCCCGGGGTCCCCACCACGTCACCGCCTGTCACCATGAACGCGTGCCCTCAAGTAAAGACCCCACTTGCGGCCGCACAGGAACCTCACTCAAGATGAGCACCTGCGGAAGCGAAACGAAAGAGAGCAGACACGGGAACAATTAACGCCGCGCCTCCTCGCCAAGGACAAACCCGCCGTGGCCTCCACGGAACTAAGACTTCGAGGAGACGTGAGGGCAGGAGGAACCGCCGAGCAGGGCCCCCGCTCCAGGCCAAGGGTCTCCACTCCGGCCCGTCCAGGGTGCACTCACGGCCGGCAGCCCGAGTGAGAAAGACCCAGGCCTCCTGGTCCCACCTGTGCCACACGAAGACCGGGTACGGCAGTACCAGCACCTGGGGGGTGGCCGCCGACACCCCCTGGCGCCTACCCAGCTGGTCCTCGCCTCTCCCTGCACCTGCACGCCTTCTTCCTACGTGCCCTGCCTCCTCCTCGTCCTCAGGACGGCCACCCGCTGTAGGGCACGTTTCCCAGGAGACAAGAGCCCACCTGTGGCCACGGCCAGAGCCTGCGGTACACAGCAGGTCTGAGGAGCATCCACGCAGCTGGCCTAGACGCCATCCCCACCACCACCGGGGCCTGAAGCCCGCGCGGCGCACCAGAGCCGCGGGGGGCGCGGTGAGGTGCAGAGGCGTCAACGCGTGCCCCAGCGTTCTGTCCCTGAGACGCCGACGACGACAGGGAGGTCCGGGCTTCATACCCGGGAACAGTGGGAACGACACAGAAGCAACAGTGCAGCAAAGCCACGTCACACGGCCCATCGCGGCCGCCCCGCAGTCCCGTGCCGACTGGCAGCCACCATCTAACAGATAATCCCGCTTGGCTTCTAGGAACACAAATCGGTGTTCGTGCCGTGACCCTGCTTCACAGACACGTGGGCTCCCACTCGGTGCTCACAAAGGCCAGCCACCCTCCAAGCCGCGACCCCCAGCTCGTGTCCATAGAACCAGAGCCCATGTTTCCAGGCAGCTCCCAGCCCCCTCCCCCTCTGCCTGGGGGTGGGGGACCCTGGGCAGGGACGAGGGAGGACCCCCCAGGAGGACTTCAATAAGGCCTCTCCAAGTTTGCAGCAACGGCACAGGGAGGTGCCTCCTCCCTCTCCAACCTAATCCCCGGGTAACTCAGCATAGCCTGTCTTGTCTAAATCCTTTCGCTACCTGGCTTTAGACTTTTTCCAATCGATTTAACACGACGTACAGAGGTAGAAGGGCCACGTCTATAAAGCTGGGAGTGAAGCCCTCCAAAGCGCTTCGAGGGCCACACCGCAAGTGCTGAACCACCAGGCGCGTCCACCTGGGACAGGGCACCTGCCTCACCGTGTGCGCGGCCAGGGTGACCACACACAGGGCGGAGCCCCGCCAGGAAAGCGCTGCCCTTCTCGTATTGCCCACAGTGCGGTAAGCACGGCCAGCTGTGCGCACGGGGGCAGAGGGGACAGGCCTGTGCCCCAGACTGCGGTCCCCGTCACAGCCCCCCGGGCAGCCCAGCCCCGTCCGCGGGGGGGCCCGGTGTGGGGAGCCGGCCCGTCGGGGATGCTGCTCCGTCCGGCCTCGCCACGCACGCCCGCTTCTGCCCGCTTCTGGCGAGCGGAGGCCAGACTCACGTCGGAAACCTCAATGGGGAGCAAGGGACGGGCCGGGGCTGCTCCCCCGGACCCAGGATGGGCTGTCGCAGCTGAAGAAAGTCGGCTGTCAGGAAGCTCTCTGCCGCACCTGTCGTCTGATTCCCACCGGATCACAACAGTGTGAACAACACGGGAGCCTTGTCGCCGCAGCCAAGCCAGCCGACAGGGCCCCGTCCCAAGTCACAGCTAAGCACACACACGGATGCACAAAAGCAGAGCAGTCCTGTCACGACTCACTCGGCAAACGTCTACCACATGCGCTGGCTGCCAGGCTCGGAGCCTCGGAACACAAGCCCCGCCCTTCTTTCACGAGACCAAAGACTGAGGATGCCCAGCAGAGGGACAAACACGTGGCTGAGAGTCAATCACGACAACGCCTGCTTCTGTCGCTGGCCTCCACGGGGACCTGCAGAGCCGGGATGGGCTCACAAGTCTCCGGGCCCTGCCGGCACAGCTCTGGGGCCGCCGGGGCCCAGCCCGCCCCAGGTGCTCAGGCCGACAGAGAGCCCAGGGTGGGTGAAGGCGCCCCTCCAGGGCCGGGGCTCCCAGAGAACAGCCTCCGGTAGACAAAGGAGCCGGTGAGGGAACAATGCCACGTTCACGGCTGAGGCCACAAGAAAGAGCCACGCTTGCAAGCGCCCAGAAGGTGAGACTCTTGCCCAACCTCCTCCTCCTCCTCGTCTGGAGCCGCAAAAGAAACCAAACCGAGACCAAGGGAAACGGTGAAAGAAGCTTGACGGCACGGCCCCCCGCCCCAGCGCCAGCAGCGCCTCGCGTCCCGAGCAACCCCAGACCCAGGGCATTAGAAATGGCGACCAGAGGACGGGCGGCCACAAAGGT
The DNA here is from genome assembly GCF_016509475.1 of Prionailurus bengalensis. Classification (NCBI taxonomy): domain Eukaryota; kingdom Metazoa; phylum Chordata; class Mammalia; order Carnivora; family Felidae; genus Prionailurus; species Prionailurus bengalensis. Next base: position 2,377,324 of record NC_057357.1, read on the forward strand.
GTCAGGGGTGGCCAACAAGAAGGAATCGTGCTCCGCCTCACTGTCATCCTGACTGGCCTCACACATCACACATCGGGGGCGACCGGTCACCTGGCCAGCCAACAAAGGCTGCTGGGAAGGAAGCACGCAGGTCGGTGCCGGGTTCCCGTGTCCATTGCGGGTGACAGGTCAGCAGTCTCAGGGGCACGACCGCCAGGGCTCAGAGCCAGCGAGACCCGCCAGCCTCTCGGCCTCCCTAGCGCCAACAGCCTCCGAGACCCGTCACTCCGTCGAACCTGCGGGCTTCCTGACAGGCACTACGTCCTCCCAGCCGGACTGAAACCAGGCCAGATCTGGGGACAAAAGGACGGGGGAAGGAGCCAAATCGCAGAGGCTCACACGCCACCAGCAAGTCATTTCCTCTACAAAATTAGGGGCTTGACTACAGAGGGACTCAACGTGCATTCCTCGCCCGCTGATAAAGCTTCCTACAGTGGGAACCGTCAAACGAGCTTTTCAAAAGCCGCCCGCTGGAGAGTCCTGCCTCCTCGCGGCACCGCGGCCCCACGCCGCATCTCTGCCGAGACCTCGGAGAGCGTGCCGTCCAAACTAAGCGGTGCCACTCGTACGCCGGGACGGCGTTTCTGGAGGGCGGTCCGGCACCATCTGCCGATCTCAAGCACGTCCGTCTTTGAGGCAAAACACCTGCTTGAGAATCTGTCCGGCCGCTCAGGCGCCGCTCACACCGCGAACCGAGGTGTCCGCCAACGGGCCTGAGGCAACACAGAGCTCGTCCACTTCGCGGAGCGCCGTGCGGCTCTTTGGTTCAGCAGCGCCGCGTGCCGGTGCGGAAGTACCGCTGGAAATCCACCGGGAACGTGCAGGACACGGACCGAGCGCCGTGTGACGGAGGGCACCACAGGGCTCGCGTGCTCGTCCGACTTCCAGAAAGCCACACAAGAACAGAGGCAGTGGACGGTGCCTGGACACACCGGGGGTGAGCACGGGGACCCCAGGCCCCCTCCTTTGAGAAGAGCACCCCAGGCACGAGAGCACTGAACGATGGGGACCGGGCGGCGGTGACAGAGAGCCAGCCTGGCTGAGGGCGATGCGAGGTGGGAGGGCAGCAGTCAGAGGAGGGCGGGAGGAAGGAAGGTGACTTTCACTTTCTGTCCTCCCCCCAACCCCCCCACCCGACCCGACCCCCCCCCCCCCCCGCCCCCGGCAGGCGGTGAATTTAAGCAGTCATGCCCACGGCACCTGCCCCGAGGCCCCAAGACGCAGGCCGGCAGACAGAGCCCGGGTCAGTCCCACTGCCCACGGGCCCGACCGGCTCAGGGGATGGGCTCCACCCAAAATGGAAGCTTCAGCACCCCCCACCACAGCCTCCCATTGCCCACGGATCAGCTCCACAGAGGCGGGACGCACGTACGAGCACGCACACACGAGCAGCCGCCACAGCAGCCGAGGGCAGGCGACTTCCGGCACGCTGCCAGGGCCCCTCACGCCCCCATCGCATCCCAACCCGAGACGCGCGTGGCCTCCTAGCACTCGGCGTCAGCAGGTCTCCCCCACGTCCGAGCACCGTAGTCGGGCTTGTCGCTCGTGGCTGCGGAGCACCCCTGAGGTCGCATTGACCCACTCCCCACGGCCGGGCAAGCCCACCGTCCACAAGCGCAGGCTGGTGGGAATAGGCCGCTGTGAAGACTCCGGGACTCGTCTTTGTGAGGCCACGTTTCCACCTCTCTTGGGTGAGAACCAGGACGGAAGAGCCAGGTCACGTCGTAAACCTGCAGGAAGCCACCAAACGGTTTCCCAAGTGCCACGTGGCTCTCCACTCACCTTGCCCCTGCGGCGGGCTGCTCACACCGTCACGGCCCCTGGTGTGACCAGCCTGTGCTCCCAGCCATCCCACGGGGCCAGCTGCAGTGTCCCAGCGCCCCCCAAATGACAAAGGATGCCGAGCATCAGTCCCCTCCTTATTCACGTCTGTGGACCCTCTTCCGTGAAGTTATCTGTTTGTCTTCTGCCCAGCTTTTAAGCAAGATCTGGCTGTGATCTCCCGTCAACCTACCTAGACGCATCACAAAGATTTTCTCCTGGCCCAGGGTTTGCCTCTTGCCTTCACTGCGTCTTTCTGAGAACAAAGGTGTTTCTCGTCTTGGGGAACTCTAAGTGAACGATTTTTTTCATCTTTGGTTCACGCTTTTGTGTCCTAAGCTTCCAGAGCCTTGGTTTTTCCCCAGGTTAGGTCCACGCCCCACTGGTTCAACGCCAGAACAGTAAGGGACCAGAATCTACATCTGTCCATACAGACATCCCCCTGCATCAGCACCGTCTGCGAAGACTGACTCTTTCCCACTGATTTATCTTGTCACCTTCAATGGAGACCAACAGATTCCATACTCGGGTTATTCCGGAACTTTCTAGTCTTTTCCGTCGACGTGTAAGTCTATCCTTACACCATTAACCCGCTGCCTTGATCAATACGGTTTACGGTGCGTCTGGAAATTAACCATCGTAAGCCCACGGTTTTCTTTCAAAAACAAGTCTGGCTATTCTAGATCCTTTTCGTCTCCATAGAAACTCCAGAATCAGTTAGCTGGTTTCTACCGAAAGGCCTGTTGGGACTTTGGTTGGGGATGCACTGGAGGTGAGGATGAATTTTAGCACACTGACGTGTCCCCACCACGGACTCCTCCAACCTGCGAGCACGGGATCGCTCTCCACCTGCTGATATCGCTGCTAGGTGACTTCCTGTCATTCTAGAAAGAACTACTACTTTACACCGTGCAGATTTCCGTTGCATTCAGCCTCACATTTCCAACGCGACTCTTCGGGGCTGCGTGACTCCAACTGTTGGCTGCTGGCACACAGAAACTCAGTCCGCTCGCGCGCGTTGTCCTCGTAACCGTGAACCTGCCAGACCTACTACTTCCGGCTCTTTACAGATGCCCAGAGACGTCCTACACGGACGACGTGCTGCCCCCCACCGGAGGCAGCTTTACGTCCTCCCGCCCGGCCGCGGGCCTTTCCTCCTCCCTCCCACTGTGCGCTGGCCGCACCGCCGCTGCCGCCGCAGAGGAGCGGGGAGAGGGCGGGCTAGACGCAGGGACAGCAGATGCCGCATCTTGGGGAGGGGGGGACCCTTCCACTCCTACATTGCTCAAAGGTTGCGATCGTGCGTGGGTGCTGAGTTCCCACCAACACCTCCACACCTACCGAAACGATCACGTTTCCTCTCTAAACTATTTAAATAGCAAACAACCCCGGTTGTCTCAAGGGAAAGGCCCGTCTACTGCTGCAGGTACCCCCTTTGCTCCATTTTCCCACCAGCCTCTCCGTCAGTCCTTCCCCAGTGCCCCCGGAAGGTCACATCCAGGCTGACACAGACACAGAGCGTCTCCTGGTGTCCGCCTTCAGCACCTTCAAACCCTTCCGCCGGGCCGCACTCCCCGGACAAGGCTCAGCACGTCACAGCTCTCCGCACGCGGGTGCCATCTGTGTACTGCTGCCGAACCCCTCAGTCGGCTTTCGCTGCCCCGGGATGGGGACCTGCAGGCACCACCCTCCCCCCCGCCCCCCGAGTACACAGGCCCCACCCAACACGGTGCAGTATTCCTTCCCACCAGGACTCTCCGAGTCCGGCGGCCCACCTGCCTCCAACCCACAGGACCCACGTGCTGGAGACAGGCATCCAGCAACATCTGGGTGGACGAGGCTGTCTGGCAGACAAGGAAACTGGCACGGGGCTTCCCTACAGGGTCACACTGCCAGACCACCCCAGCCAGCTCACGTAACCAGCTCCCTGACACCTCTGGGCTCCTCAGGATGTGAGAAATCCCGAACTGGGAGAAAGGTGGCAACGGTCATGCCGTGTCAACTCCAGGGGGTTGGTCTGTTCCAGGCGTTAGACCTGACCTATTCCCAACCTTGGCAAGGCCGCAGGGCCCTCCAAGAACGTGTGAAGAGACAAAGCCTTGCGCCCAGAGGAAAGCCCATGCAAGGAATATCTGTGCTAAGACACCAGAATCTCATAGGCATCAAGCATTTGAGGATCAGAGGCTGGGCAAGAACAGGGCAGGGGTGGGACAGTCAACGGCAGCCAGCCGACCACCCACAAGCTACTCCTCCAGGCCGTGGCCGTAGCATGTGAGGTCCACGGGGAGCAGCAAAGGGCCAGGAAGAACTACAGGCAGAGGTCTGGAGCCAGAAAGCCAAAGGGCCCAAGGCGCTCAAGGTGCAGGGAGCAGGATCACGGGGCCGGGGGCGCCACCTAGTGGCGGCAGCTCTCAAAGCCCAGGAGACCCTGGGCAGGATCCGGGGCCTGGGGGTCACGACACACACCAAGCGACACACGCCAAGCGAGTCCCTTCAGTCCCAAAGTGGCGGCAAAGCCCTGGCCTAAAGGCCAGGAGAATCAAGCCTGCCAGGTCCTAAGGTCCTAAGGCCCTCCTGGCCCCTCCAGCTCCTGCTTCCGGGGCACCTGCTGGACTGGGACTCACTGCTGTCTCTCGGAGCCGGCTGGTCTTGCTCTGGGGGTGCAAGCCCACAGGTTTTCACAGGGAGAAAGTCTGACTTCCATGGTGAGAAACCACTATTCTAGAAAAATCTTTCCACTCGCAGATGTGTATAATGAGGCACAAGACACCCCCCACAACCCTGAGGGCCAGGCGGGGGCCAAACAGAGATTCAGGCACCGCTCACCAAGGTCTGACAGGCTACGCTGTCGGAGGCCACCCACCCTACACCCCCCCGGGGCCGACCCACCCCGGCCACCCACAGTGGTCTCAGCGCTCCCCACCGGGTCCACCCCTCCCTCCTTGCAGGGATCCCAACTTCTCCCTGTGCCCTATTTCCCTCCGCCCGTCTCCCTCCCCATATTCAACTCTGCCGGACGTAGGCTCCCCCAGGTCTCCCTCCCTGCTCACAAACCTCCAACTGCCCAAGACCTGACAAAGGAGGATGGCCCAACTCCTCCTCACGGCATTCAAGGTCAAGTGCGGTCTTGGACAGGCCGACTCCCCGCATTTGGACCAACACACAAGCCTGCGACCCACCGACTGTTACAGGAGACACGGACCCACCTCAGAGGGACACAAGTGACTGGAGGTGAAGCCCACCCAGGCACCCTGCTGCAGACAGGAAGGGTGAACAGGAGACACTGAGGTTCCCCAGGGGCCCCCGCGGTGGCCAGGCACAGAGTGACCAGGCACACGACAGGAAACCTGCCCCTCCGGGGGACCTTCACCAGGGGTGCCGGGAGGCGAGGGCCACAAGGATGCCTCACCGCCTCCCCAGAAGCCTCCGGCTGCTCGGAAGGGAGGCCAGCACCGCTCCGCAGTACGTGACTTGTAAGCCTCCACACACAAGGCCAGGCGCGCGCCGCATTCCCGGCGACGGGAACACTGGCCCAGGGCCAGGCACAGACTGGCGAGGGGCCCACGAGCCAGGGGAGGGCAGAGACGCCAGGGACAGACTCACACCCTCCTCTCCCTCCCGCCCGCCCCAAGCAGCCCCCACCTCTGAGAGCCCTCGACCACCCCCCTCCTCTGCCTCTCCAGGGCCCGGCCGCCGAGTGAACACATGACACACACGCACAGGCGCGTGACCAGGCAGAAGCAGCACCCCAGCTGGCGGTCAGCCCGCAGACCTCTGCAGGCCCCCCCGCATGCCCCCCCCCCCCCGCATGCCAGCCACACTCAGGGAGGCCCTCTGATTTGGAAGCGAGACCAAAGGGCCGGAGGAGGAACCACACTTTCCGCCCCGGCCAGAGGCGGCCGCCAGCTGTGCACCAGCCCCAGGCTTGACTGATGTCGAGGGCTTTGTGGCACATGCTAGGCGTTCAGACACTCCGCCAGCTGGTCTGATCGGGCACGAGTGGGCCTCTGATCTCCCGCAAGAGAAAGAAGTCACAGAGGTTTCTCTTCTGACGAGCCTCCCTAGGTGCAGGAGGGAAGTGTTCTGGTGAGTTACTAAGCCCAGAGAGTAGGTGAGGCTCCACCGGGTCAGCCCTCCACGAGTCTGGCGGCGGGTGCAGCTCAGGAAGGAACAGCAGCCGCGTCTGTCCTCTGGGACTCAGCGGGGCAAAGAGACGACGAGGAGGCATTTACAAGGGACAGACACCGAAGTCAGTAACGCTGATGGAAACCACGGCATGTTCCAGAACCAGCCCTCGGACAGTGTAATTACGGGACAGCTCTTTAAAGCAGGCTCTCAATCTTGGCCCAGTTTCCAAGAGCACCAGGAAAGACGACAGGGAGCTACAGTCTTAAAGTCGCACAAGCTGACGAAACAACACGCTCCTGAAACACCACAGCTCCAGACGAACAGGACGATTGGTCTCCCACCAGCCCTCGCCCAGAACAGAACAACCAGACGAGGACAGAGCTGTTGGGAGGAGTCTATCCACAGGGGGGCCCAAAGTCCCGGGGACCGAGGGACAGGCAGCGATGCTGGAGAACGAGGGGCAGTAGCCCCAGGACGGGAGGCAGGGAGCAGTGGAAAGGTGCCCCCCCCCCCCAGGCCATCCGGGCCATCAGAGGACAAGGCGCCAGCTCACCGCCCAGCTGCCCCCACCGCTGCCCCTCTGCATCCTGCCGCTCCCCTGCTGGCACGCCACGGGGTCCTGACGGGACAACGATGCTCCCTTCTCACCCCTGACAACTCAGTCCATCTCCCTGCCTTCCAACTGCCCAAAAGGAATGGCTCGCCCCCAAAAGCAATCGCTCCTCAGTATAGGCAAAGGTCCTTTTACAGAAGCCACCGCTGCAGTGCGGTCAAAAGGCTGCCACCACGCCACCACCAACCTTAAAGGAGAACGTTAAGACTTGGGCAGGGACAGTCCCTTAGTTGCATTTCCCTCCTGTCAGCAAAGTGCCACATTAAACCCAAAAGGCTGTTGCACAAGCCGGCAGGCGGCCTCCAGCAGGGCTTCTGCCAGGGGCTCCAGCTGCCGGGGGCCCAGGGGAGGCAGGACCGCATCGCCGGGGGCGCCCTCCGCCTACCTGATGTTCAAGCCCGTGGTCTGTTCCAGACGCTCCCAGCTCTGCAGCTTTGCCAGCAGCTTCTGCAAAGACAAGGAGGCGAACGCTGAGGGTGCCACGACCCAGCATCTTCCACCGCCCCTGCCAAGGCCTCTGCGGCGAGCGACCCGCCGCCCTTCTTCACACAACCCCACGTCGGTCCCCAGACCACCCAGCCTCATGCGGAGCTGCCGGCGACAAGGAGGAGGTTAAGTCTCCCTGACCCCTCAGAAGAGCCTGCCCTCATCTCAGCTGAACGTCTAGGGGCATGGAGTCCGCTCCAGAGCAGACGGCTTCTGCCAACTACGAGTGCGCCTCCTTTGCGGCCGGCCCCGCAGACTCAGGAAGAAGCAGGCCGAGCGGCCCCGAGGCAGACCGGGCGCTGAAACCACAAGACTCCACGCCCCTCCCCTGGTCCAGGCGTTCCACGGGACGCCGGGTCCCAGGGCAGATGTACTCAGCCCTAGCGCCCAAGTGTCCACAGTGGACATGGCCCCACAGGGAGAACAGGAGAAGGTGGGGACGTCCCCCACTGGCGCCACGCGCAGGGCTGCCTGACCCTGCATTCCTCACGCTGCTTCACACGGACCTGCATTCCAGATCAGTCTCCCTCCCTTTCTGGAACGGAACCACCTGAGGGCAAGAAGCGCGTGCCTTCGTCCGGCCTCCCGTGCCCGTCGCCCGGGCCAAGCACGGTCCTGGCATCACCGCACTCCCTCAGTCCCTCGAGTGGCCCCTACCACATAAGGGCATGGGCCGGGTAACAGAGCTGGGCACAGAGCCGATGCTTAGCGACCACCTACTGACGCCAGGCACTGGGGAAGTACTCGCCGTGAATTCACTGAGCCCCCACAACCCTGCAAGGCACACTCTGATGCTCCTCGATACACAGGTGCACGGAGAGGTTAAGCAACTTGCCCGGGGCCACAGAGCCAGCGAGCATCCATGGCAGGATGTCCCACGAGGCAGTGTGACTCGAGAGACAAAGCCTTAACCGGTGTCACAACTGTCCAGAGGAAACACTCCGTCTGGGGCTGCGTCTGCGGGCCAAGCTCACACGTCAGCCAGCACCTGTGAGGAGCTCGGCTCCCACCCCGTGAGGCCACAGGCCTCCGCTGTGACCAACTGCGGGACAGCTGCCAGTACGCTGCCACCACCCAGGAAACGACGCAGGGCCGCACGGGCAGGGCCGCACGGCTCGTAGGTGAGGCGGCAGGGAACGACCTGGGGGGGGCCATGCAGAAGGACAGCAAGACCGGGGGACAGAGACCAGGAGGCTGAGCGCTAGTGTAACGTGTGCGCACCGGGCGAGACAGGCTCCCGCGCCCCCTGGAGCGTCCACGGGAGAAGCGCCCACGGGATGCTTTCGGCACTGCGCCCTCGCACCAGCTCTACGAGCGCGTCCCACAAATGCCAGCGTGCGTCCCAACAGCACACACAGGAGAGGAAACGGAGCCGGGCGTCCGTCCCATCTGCGGGTGGGAGCCGGTCTGTGTCAGGCGCCCCGCACCACGGCCCCTATCTGTACCAGTTTTCCAATTTCTTCCGGGGGGCTGAGAACACAGCACGCGCTCTCACAGCTCCTCCTGGAGGCTCTCGGGAAGAACCCACTCCTGGCCCTCTCTCCGGCTTCTGGAAGCGCTCACCCTCCTCCACCTCGACGCCCCCACGGCAGGGGGCCGGGTCCTCCCCACAGGACACCCGCCTCGGCCCCCCGCGTGCACAACGATCCGCGACCAGGGGCCCACTGGCTCCCGGTGGAGTCTCCCCACCGCGGGCCAGCTCGCCGGCACCCACACGTGCAGCCAGGGGGCTCGGGGGTCGCTGCTCCGCCCACGGCACCAGCCCGGCAGCTTCCATATCTCAGGCGGGCAAGCACAAGGCGGGCCCGAAACACCCGGGGTCCCCCACTTGCAGCACGCCCCCAGCCTCACCTCCTTCTCCAGCTCCAGGACCGCCAGGCTTTCCTGCATCTTCTCCTGGCGCCCCAGCCGCCGCCGCAGGCCCTCCAGCTCCTCCCTGAGCAGCCCGTTGGTCTCTCGCATCTCCCTGGGGGGCCGGACACCACAACCCTCAAAGGGCCGCCACGCACAGGCAGGAGGAGCCGGGACAAGGAGTGCAGCGCCCCCCCACCCCCCCACCCCTCTGCCCCGCCACCTGCACGGCCGCTGCCCACCGCCCACCCAGCCTCACCGCAGGTAGGCGCTCTCCTCCCGCAGCTGCTTCAGCTCCCGCTCCATCTTGGGCAGCCGCACCAACTCCGACTTCATGTTCTTCACGACCGCAGCATCCTGCTCCTGCAGGGACAGCTTCTGCTCCAAATCCTGAGTGAGGCCAGGGACAGAGAGGACAGAGTCAACCTCCACGGCCCCGGCTCGCCCTCGAGGTGTGCCTCTGTGCCACGTCCTCGCCGCTCACTTCCAGGGGAGTCGTGCCCACTCGGGGGCAGGACCCTAGCGCAGGTCTGCCCCAGGGCATGCGGCAACGGCGCCCCGAAGAGACGCATCAGAGAAACACACACACACGTCCCCCACGCTAGACCCACTCCTGCCACACTAGCACCCAAGTGACAAGCAAGTCTCTTCCACGTGACAAAGCCTCTCCTCTAAGATCTCCGGTTCCAAGATACCCTGAGGACGACCGGCACCCAGCAGTGGCAGGTCCCCCAACAAGCTCGGTCGGTCAGTCAACAAATGTTTACTGGGCCCAGCTCTGTGCCAGGTACAGGGTCATGCAGTGGGGACAGGGTGACGCAGGACACACAGGAGGCCTCTGCACTTGCGCTCTGGTGGAAGGGCAGACACAGGCCGTGAAGGCGAGCAAATCCGGGTAGGTGGGCGGGGGGTGGGGCCAGGGCGGAGGTGAGGTACCCGAAAACAGCACGTGGAACAGCAGAGGGAGCCGGGAGGCCCGACGGGGGAGCCGGCTGGGGAGGGGCCGGGGGGAGCCCCGGTCACTCGGGCTGGGGTCCGGAGCCCCAAGTTCCTCCGCAGGCAGGGCCCCCACCTCCAGACGCCCATCCACTCTCTCCTCTCGCTCGTGCGGCATCCCCAGCACCAAGCGCGGGCGCGCCACGCACAGACAGGCAGCGGTGTCAGCAGTACCAGGGCGCGGGCAGCTCACCGTCCCCAGGCACCCTAAGCACACCCCCACCGAGGAGGCAGGAGGGGAAGAGCCCCCAGACACAGCCTGCGTCTGAGAAGGAGTCACTCACCCTGATCCTCTGCTCTTGGTCAGCCCTCGCTTCCTGGTGGGCCTGGAGCTCCTGGACCTTCTCGTTAGCCTCCTGACATTTCCTGTCCGGAGAAAGGCACACGATGTGCAGAAACAGGAGTGTGTGAAACCAGCGACTGTCCTCACCCCGGAGGCTCTCCAGGGTGGACCCTCACAAACATACTCCACCCCCTCCCCACTCCCAGGGCACTGTGGCCCGTACCCTCGGGTCAGGGTGGGTGGCGAAGTCCACACCACATGCAGGGCCCTGCCCAGCCTGCCACCGGCCCTGGTACAGCCACAGCCGAGGACCCACCAGGGACTGGCCCCCCCACATCCCCCCAACCCTGCCCAGGAGCGTCCAGAGCCCTCCTAGGACATCATCTGCAAAGGCCTAGCTCCCAGGGACAGAACTCAGCCTTCTGACCTCGCAGACATCTGTCCTGCTCAGAGAGCTGCCTCCACTTGGAAGTCCTCTCCCGTCCACCCCACCCACCACCCCAGGGCGCCCTACATGGCCTTTAAAGGGAAGCTCTCTGTGAGGGGAGAAACGACCACTCTCCGCTATTGTTCTCAGAATACATAAAACACTAGTGACCAGCTTCAGTGGCCCCTGTGTCTGCCCCCAACAGCCTGTGGACGGGGAGGACAGACCAGAAGGGCCCCCGGAGGTTCTTGGGGCTTGGCACAAGCAGCACGCCTGGTTGCTGGGTGCTCAGACCACAGAGGGCACAAAAGGAGCCCGGGCCCTCCTGTTCGTGGTCTTCCACACAGTTAACAACCAGACCCGAAACACAGCCCAGGCCCTAGCAGGCCTGCCCGCACCACGCCCAGCGAAGGTGCAGAGCCCCACCCCCTGCACGCCCCGCCCCCCTGCACTCCCCGCCCCACCCCCCACCCCCCCCCCCCCCCGCCCCAGCACGCCCCGCTCACTTGCGCTGCAAGGCCAGCTGCTCCTGGAGCTCCTGCTTCTCAGACTCCAGGCTCTTCACCTGCATCTCCTGGTTCATCACGCTCCACTGCAGCTCCGAGACCTTCCCCTTCAGCGCGCTGATGGTCTGAGAGCAGAGCGGGCGGCCCAGAGCAGCTGAGCGGCTGCCGGCGCACAGAGGGGAGCCGCCCACCCCGAGGTTGCAGGACAAATGCCCCCACGAGAGCCTGCCCCTCCCATCCCCCTCCTGAGGGCAGGGACACAACCTGGGAGGGCATGCCACCCCTCACCCCATCCCTGGCTACGCGGCCTGCCTCGCATTTCCCTCAAGCAAATGGGAAGAGACCGGGTCGTGGTGACGGGCTGCTCCCGAGACCGCCCGGGCCGGGTGACATCCGCCACTCAGGACCCTCGCTCGTTCCTAGGGTGCTTGCGTGGCTCTCCCTCCACGCCTGCCCCGGTGTCTCCATCCGAGATGAACCCCCACCATGCCATCATCCCAGCTGAAACACTCCCTGTGAACCACAGCCAAGCCCCTGCCAACAGGTCGGAAACGGGGACTGAGGCCATCCTCAGAAGGCTACAGGAGCCCCACAGAACGGAGGAGCTGCGGGAAGACCGTGCAGACCCCGTGCCCTCGTCCAGAAGCGGGGAGAAGGGAGAGCGGAGGCTGGGGAGGCTGGCGAAAGCAGGGCCTTGGGACTTTCAGGGGCAGAACTTCTGCCCGGCCGTCAGACCACACCCTCACCCGGTGACCTCTAGTGACCATCTGCTGACCGCTCTCCTTCTGTGGCTGTCCCAGGGAAGCCAGCTCAGAGGCGTCCCTGTAAATTAGCCTCCTGGAGCGGAGGATGAGAACCGAGGACCCGCACCAGCGAGAAGGCCCACCCCTGCCCAGGACCCATGTTTGCGGGGGCCCAGGGGGCACTGACACAGGCCATCCACGTCCCACACTCCGGCCATCTGCATGGTCTGCTCTGTTACGATGGCGCCTGCCAGCCTGGGAACCCAAGAAAAATGAAGGTACTAAAATACACTGATCTAAGAAGACAGCCTTCGAGAAGTCTTCCCGAACTCCAAACACGCACACCACACACCCGGTGCCGCGCTGGATACGGGACCAGACGGCTGGCCGCACACAGGACGCCGCTGCATGAAAGCCGGGCCGGCAGCAAGAGGACTCCCTGCTGACGGACTTCTCGAACCAGGCACCCTGTAAGATAGCGCGGTGCGGGAACAGCGACAGCCTCGGTCACCAGGGAGGGCTTTCTCCAAGGAAGTAAAAAGTAACAAACAAAATTCAGGGTCCTCCTTCCTGACTGGCTGAGACCTTTCCCACTTCCGTGGCGGCGGCCTCCCCCCCACCCGGCTCTGTCCCCCGCCCCCATGGGCCGCACACCGGCCTCCCGCACGCAGGCCCCAGGACGCAGCTCGGGCAAGCACGCCAAGGGCGACACGGGGACTTGTCTTGAGCCGATCACGGCTCCACTCCTGCCAGCATCCACATCAGAAGACAGATGTAGGAACAACGTTAACATACTCCCCAGCGTTGCCAAGGCAAAAATAACCTGCCGCTTCCCGAGATCTATCAAGTGGAGACGCACGCAGAGACAGAATACCAACGATCCCGCGCCCCCGCTCCTCCCCCGGCAGCGCTTCATCTCCTTCCTCCCGGCGCCCGCGAGCCGCAGCAACACCGCAAAGGGACAGGGAAGGTCAGGAGAGCCCCGTCTCCACCAGCATCAGCGTCTCGGCTCTGCTTCTGAAATTTATACAACCTTCAACGGGTCGAGGGAATAAGGAGCAGGGCTCGGATGTGCTCTGGCTTCAAAGGCGCTCTCAGATGCTAACAGACCTACTAATCAAAGACATGCAAATCCAGAAGCACCACTTACGTCTCCGGAAGGGAGAAAAAAAGGTATTTAGGTATTTCCAGAAGACTTCCAGAAGATCCACGACAGGAAAGGCTACAGGGAAACCAGAACCCTCAACGATGCTGTCAGGACAACACGGCAACTGTCAGCAGAAGCCAGCGACCTCAAACCCCACTCCTAGGAACGCGCCTGAGTGAGCAACTCAATAGAAACAGAAAGTACACGCCACCTGCCGCGTTCGTATCTCGTACGTACTCATACCAGGACGCACGCACGTAAAACAGTTTTTTACGCGACACAACACGGGCTAGTCGACCATTAAAAGTCCTAATGACAGAGACTAAGACAACGTTTGACTCGTTAACTGAAAACCACGAGTGGAAATGAGGATCTGTATCCGGATTACGACGGACGACGCAGAAACCATCGGCGCAGGTGCGGGAAGGGGACTCTGAGGAGACCGGCCCCGCACGACGCGGCCGCCCCGGGGAGGGCCCTCACCTCGCCGGCCGCGGCCAGGCCATCCTCCTTCTCCCGAAGCTTCTGGCCGGCGGCGTCCAGGCTCTGCCGGCACCGCCTGTGGCGCTCCAGCTGCTCCTTCATCCTCTCCTCCGCCTCGGCCTCGCGCTCCTGCAGCTGCCGGATGCGCGTCAGGAGCTCCTGGTTGCGGTCCACCTCGCGCTGCCAGAGCGGGGACAGAAAGCGGGGACAGTGAGCGGGGGCGGGGCGGCCCAGCCCACCCTCCCCGGGGACAGGCGCGGCCATGCCGCACACCCCGCTCCCGCAGGGAGAGGCCCCGCGGCGCACATCACCTCCCGCAGCCCTTCACCCCCGCCACGCGTCTTATGCCGGGAAGCCAGCCGCAGGACCAAGACTCCATCGCTCTGATGGCCCCGGGGGGGGGGGGGGGGGTCCCGAGAGCCAACGGTCGGCCACGGGGAGCTTACCTTCAGCCCCAGAAAGGAAGGGACCACAAAGCGGGCACCTAACGCTGCTGGCCTCTGAGCGCTCCCCAGGAAGGGGAGCCGCGCAAGCCCCCTGCAAGGTCCGCCAGCACCCCCAAGGCAAGTGCTCACCCCAGGGCTCTCCAGCCCAGCACCACGGTGGAGCAACAGGAAAGTGGGGACACAGCCTGCTCAAGGGACACACGGGAATAAGGAGCTACAAGTGTGATCTCCGAACAGCCAGGGGACCCTTCTGCCACGGAAGCACGCCACAGAGCAGGGTGCAGCATCTCCATTCGGGCTGCCAGTCCCAAGTGCACACAGGGCAGTCCATGCAGGTCCCCAGACCTCAGACACCAACCGGAGTCTCACCATCTAGAGGCTCCAGAGTCCCACCCACTGCCAAACTGGCATCCCTGAAAACCCACGACACGTGTCCCAGACAAAGAAACCACGTGAGAGCTGCTCGCTCAGGCGGTCCAGGTCCCACGCAGCCGCATCTGCGGGTGGGAAGGGAGAGGCCTCTCAGAGAGAGAGGCCATGCTCAGCAAGGGCCCGGGGTTAAGCGCAGCCCGCATCCTTGGATTTCCCCAAGACGAAACTTCCACCGACCCTGCAACAATGCCCCACTCATTCCAACATATCCTAAGCACCTGTAAGGTGCCACGGCCCGTGCTGGACCCTGGAGACCCAGAGCAGCCAGGACAGACCCTGTCCTTGACAGACTTACGGCCCAGGAAAATTCCAGGAGCTCCACACCCCGTGCCTTCTGCCTGAGAGCCAGGCGGTAACACCAACACCACAATTCCTACCATCTCGTGGCCCCTGGTGCCACCTCCACACCCCTAATAAGGCACTTCGTTACCACGGCCTTCCCCTGTCCCTCCCAGGACGACCCTGAACAGCAGCTAACACCACACGTTAAGAGAGAGACCCCCTCAGAGCGGCACCAGGACAATGCCAAGGCCACGGCACCCACTCACAGCCCATGTTTCCGGGCTACTGGGCCCACACGGCACACCGTGGCCAGAAGCCTGCGTACCAGGTCGAACACATCAAATTAGCATCACGCCCTCGAAGACATCAGCTATTTTTACAGGACTAGGAAAGCATGCAGATATGCTACGTAAGGCAAGAACAGGGCCAGACATCCAACCCTGAGAAAGCGTAGGCAGGTCAGAGACTTTCCGGTCCAATGCTTTGCTGGAGTCTGGCAGCATTTCCACAAATCATCGGCACTTATTAAAAAACCCTGGTGAAGTGCTGTTGATCAAAGCTAAGGAAGCAAGGGATTTATGCCCTAAGTAAAAACTAGCACCTTCTCTAGGTAACACGCTTTCCCAGCCTGCCCTGGGTAAGCCAGGGACAACAGGAAGTACCCCCAGGCTGGAGGTCTTTTTTTTTTTTCTTTTCATTTTTAATTTATCTTTTAGAGAGAGAGAGACACACACACACAGAGTGCGAGCGGAGGGGCAGAGAGAGAGGGAGACAGAGAATCTGAAGCAGGCTCCAGGCTCCGAACTGTCAGCACAGAGCCCGACGCGGGGCCCGAACCCACGAACCGTGAGATCATGACCCGAGCCGAAGTCGGCGCTTAACCGAATCAGCCACCCAGGCGCCCCTGGAGGTCTTTGCTCTGGGCCCTGTAACCACGTGAGCAAGACTGGCCCAGCCTGGACCTGAGACCTCCATGCAACCCAGTGACTTTCCAAGCCTGTCGCCCGGTGGCACCTGGTATTTCTGCTGGATTTACACCCCAATTCTTGGGAGGGGTGGGGAGAACAGGCAGCCCCGCAGAGAGGAACGCCCACCGGCACCTCTCCAGGCAGACGGCAGTCAGTCCTCCCCCGTGCGCTGCCCCCTCAAGGACATCGAGCACGGTCACTCTGTGGCCTCAGGAGGGAGAGCACCTTGGCTCCCAACCTGGAGGGTCAACTGCGCGACGGCCCAGCAGGCACCGTGCACAATGCCCTACGCCGGGCCCGGCTGCCCGCACGCACCTCGTGGCTTCTGACGGCCAGGCCCGCCAGCTCGCACCCACCTCGTAGCGCCTGGCGCTGGTGCTGGCCGCCCGCTCCAGCTCCACTCGCGCTCTCTTGTGGCTCAGCTCCATCTGCGTCTTCTCCCGCTCCACCTGGACGACCTGGGACTTGGAGCGGATCCGCTCGGCTCGTTCCTCCAGCTGAGCAGGTCACACCCGAGGGAGAGAGAACCCTCAGCAGCCGCGCCGAACAGCTGGGGGGCTCGTCTGACACTCACACACTGACACCTGCTCCCAACGGGGCCCGTACTCAGCCTTGGGGGAGAAGGACGGATGCCCGGTCTTTTGTTGGAAAACAGGTACACAGAGGCAGTAAACAGAGAGGAGATAATAACAGGAAGAGAAGGACCTATTTTTTTTTCAATTTCTTTTAGTATTTATTTCTTTTTGAGGGAGAGAGAGAGAGAGAGAGAGAGAGAGCGAGCGTGAGCAGGGGAGGGGCACAGAGAGAGGGAGACAGAACCCGAAGCAGGCTCCACGCTCCAAGCTGTCAGCACAGAGCCCGTCGCGGGGCTGGAACCCACGGACCGTGAGATTGTGACCTGAACCGAAGTCGGATGTTCAACCGACTGAGCCCCCCAGGTGCCCAAGAATGATATGTTTTAATAAGGCGGTGTACATGCTTGTTTTAGAGAAAAGAGCATATTAGTTTCCTATTGCTGTGCAGCAACTTACAACAAACCTAGCAGCTAAAACCCCACGTTAGCCGCCGTCAGGCTCTGTGGGCAGAAGGCCAGGTCGTGTGATCAGGCTCTCACAGGCTAAAATCAACACGCAGTGGCCACGCTCCAATCTCATCTGGACCATGAGATCCTCTTCCATACTCACATGGCTGGAGGACCGAGGTCCCGTTTCCTTGCTGTCAGCCCTGGGCTGCTGTCAGCCCCTGGAGACCACCCACATTCCCTGCCACGTGGCCCCTGTCCACCTCCAAAGCCAACAAAGGAGAATCCCCCATATGTGGAATCCCTCTCCTGCTCTGTCTCTGACTTCTCGATCTGATCTAGTGACCTAGGTTTAAAAGGCTCATCTGAGTAAGTCAGGCCCACCATCATAAGGTCAACTGACTGAAGTTCTTAATTCTGTTGGCAAAATCCTGCCGCCACAATACCCAGTGTTTAAGTGGGAGAAAGTGTGGCCCACCTGGGGCCGGGCATTCAGGAGCCGTCTTACAAGTACACCCACCACAGAGGGTAGGCACATAAAGGTGAGGTCAAGCCTTGAAGGGCCTCGGAGGACACGTCAGTTTCACAGACCCACTGACTGTCAGGGTCTCTGGCTCACGTGGACTAGAGCCTGACGACTCCAAGAATGCCTGGTAGCACCGCAGCTCCAGAGCACGAGAAAGAAACACAGAATCTCAGGCTGCGCCCCACAGATGCCAAATCGGAACCTTCCTCTTAAACATATCAGGTATTCATGTGCACACTGAAGCGTTACGGCGAGTGGTTCTCGGTTCCACCAGGGATGCTTGGCAACGTCTGGAGACGCTGTCGACCGTCAAAAGACGGGCAAGCAGTACGTGTTCGCTACCGGCATCCCGCGGGCAGAGGCCAGGGATGTCGCTCAACACCGCACAAGGCAAAAGCCTGTCCCGCAGAACAAAGAACCACCCACCTCAAAACGTCAGCCGAACCACGGATGAGAAATCCCAGGCCAGGGGAAAGGTATCTTCTCTACCCACCCCCCCACCCACCGTCTCTGGGGGCTCAAGTCCACACTTCACTCCTCTGACACTTTCTCTCACTTGCACCCCCACCCGTTCAAGTGGGGGAGTTCCGAAGTGCACCTTCCGTCAGACTCACTGGCCTTCCCAGCCTCACTCTGTGCCTGCAGCTAGGGCTCCCAGCTCCCGTGGGCACCACTGCACAGGGACCAGGAGTCCCAGAGAAACAGACCCATGGACACATCTTCCTGAAACATCGACCACGACTGCATGTGAAGGAAAGTAACTGAAACATGTTTATGTCGAAACCAACACTGACATGTAGCAGAGCGACTGTAAACACTTTCCCACGGAAACAAGAGGCTTAAAAAAAGGGCAGGGGGGGCGCCTGGGTGGCTCAGTCGGTTGGGCGTCCGACTTCAGCTCGGGTCACTATCTCGCGGTCCGTGAGTTCGAGCCCCGCGTCGGGCTCTGGGCTGATGGCTCGGAGCCTGGAGCCTGTTTCCGATTCCGTGTCTCCCTCTCTCTCTGCCCATCCCCCGTTCACGCTCTGTCTCTGTCTCAAAAATAAATACACGTTAAAAAAAAAAATTTTAAATAAAAAAAAAAAAAAAGGCAGGGGGCCCGGAATGGTAGACAAAGCACTGATTTCCAGGCTCCCCCCAGACCTGTAGGTTCTCAGTTCCCTCGTCTACCATCAGGGGGCAGCTGGTAGGGCACAAAACCACTGACGGATGTCCCGGCCAGCTCAGGACCAGGTCAGGGCCCTGGCAGCCTACGGCCGCAACACTCTAACCAGCCCTCTCTGGCACCCGCCTACGGGGTCCCGCAGACTGAGGAAGCCCTCCACAGCACTAGCTTACTGAAAGGCTGGCCTCTGAATTTCTAGATTCTATAGTTCCGACAGGTTGGGCCAAAAGTTGCCAGACATTTGCATCAACAAAATTGTAACGCTTTTGTAGACCAAAGCTGCTAACTTCTTATTTTGCCAGTGAGCAACTCAAACAAACAAAAAAAAGCACAATTGCCACTAGCGTTTCCAAAAAATGCTTTAATGCCAAAAACAAATCTAAAAGATTCAATTTCAAAATAAAAAACAGTCCTTGCCAAAAAATGGCAGCGAGCAGCAACTCAGCCCACAAACAAACAGAAATCATTCAATTACTCAGCAAACGAATGCACACAAACACACCAGCATGTGTTTGACCAGATGCTGCCTGGGCCTCCCTGGGGCTCCCGGGCTCCATCAGGGGCCGTTTCCCTGGGATGGCTCAGGCCGCACAGCACAGGGGAGCTGCTGGACATCGGCAGTGCAGAGGGGCGGGGGCCAGGCCCAGGCGCAGACGCCACCCCCTGCTTGGGAGGGCCCAGTGATCCCTGCCCCCATGAGACTGACCCCACAACTCTGTGGAACCTCAAGTCCTCCAGAAGACCTGACCCCTTTATCACGGTGCACGGTCAGTGTTGCCAAGGAAGTGAAATAAAGGAAATAGGACTGTTTTTATCGCAAAACTGTAAAAGCCACATCACGGCAGAGTGAAGCCAAGATCTGCAAACGCCCCCCCACCCACCCCCTACAGTGGTCTGAGACCAGGGCATACCCAATCTTTCTCTTTCTTGGAGACCCTTCCCGACCCGGGGACCGGGGGACCCGGGTGCTCCCCGGCACAGGCCCCACCTAAGGCGTGTGTCTTCCCACCTGGAGCCCCGGAGCCCCTCCCGCGGAGCCCCTCCCGCCGGGGCGCTCACCTGCATGCTCTCCTGGTACTGCATCTGCAGAGAGCCCTGGGCGGAGGTGGGAGCGTCCAGTCCAGATCCTGCCTCCACCCGCTGAGAAATGAAGTTGTTCAAAGACCTCAGGGTGGACAGCACCGTGGTGTTCTCCCCCAGGTCGTCCATGGCCACTTGGCTTCTGCAGGAAGACGGGGAGGGCCCACGGTGAGCGTCTGCAGGCACCATTAGCTGCACCAGCGCCGGGGGGGGGGGGGGGGGGGGGGCCCTCTGGGCAGCCCCACCCTCCCGACGCTCACAGTGCTCACAGCACTCCTCAGCCCATAACCACATTTCCAGGGCCAAGCGGGAGCCCACACTGCCACTTGACCAGAAAACAAACAGAGGCATCTGAAGACCACGCCGCTGAGCCGCTGTCACGGTGCTGACCTGCACGCCAGCGACGGACAGACGGCTCCCAGAAAAAGATGCCCAGCAGTCCCAGGGCACATGGCCCTGTGAACACAAAACACCCAGCCTCTGGGAACAAGGAACAAAGCAGGCCGCAGTGGCGAGGGCTGGCGACCCCAGCGACGCTAACCGTAATCACCGCTAACGATGACCTTAATAGGCATTGCTAGTTTCAACCAAAAAGAAACGTACGTGACACTGAGCACTGAGCCTTCTCGAGTCTCGGTTTCCTCATCTGTAAACTGAGGACCACGAAAGCCTCTTTGCAAAGCTGCCGTGAGGATTACGGTGCCTGTCCTAAGTTTCCAGAAGGCAGGGGTGAGTCATGCCAGATCCTCACTCGGCCTGTAACTTCTCACAGGACACCTCAGACTTCACAACGGGCGAACTAGGTGTTTGCACACGTGTGAGACGTGAGAAAGCGAGGCTTCAGAAGCTACAGAATGGACCGGATCCCAGGCCCGCCTGGCTCTCAGGTCCAGTTTGTGCTCCACGAGCCAACGTGTGAACAAGACCAAGGCATTCCCGAGCGCAAGGGACTGTGGCTTCACGCGGCCCGCCCACCCACCCATCCACCAGCGGGCACAGGTGTGGACTGCTACAGGTGCACACCGTGTCCCCTTCAGGAAACAGGCTGGCTCGCAGGGACTTCCCCCAGGTACCAGACTGAAAACGCCTCCCCACCAACACCCCAGTGGAAGAGACTGAGAAATCTAGTTTGGTTGTGAGTTTCCTGTACGAGAACCTTGGCCCTCTGCACACAGGGCCCTTCTCCTCTGCAGGCCATGTGTCCGCCCCCGGACAACACGGCTGTCCTTGCCAACTCTCAATCGCACTGGAAAGGAAAAGGGGAATGCAAGAACAGGGCAAGTGCTCAGTGCTGACAGTGGCGGCAGACAGCTGAGCTCTTCTCTGGAAGCAAACCCTTAGGTCTGCCAAGGTCAGCCCGGGGCCATCCTCTCCATCCCCCCATGAGAAACTGAGCCGGTAGGTCCCGTGCAAGAACAGATGCCTGGGATGCACTGGAACCAAGGGAACACACGCGTTGTCAACTGCCTGTAACTGGGCCACTACACGAGGCACGCGATCAGGCAGCAGCCTCCACTCCATCCCCTTTATCCCACAGACTCCACACCCCCCAGGTTGTGCGCCGCCTGTCAGCTGCCCTTCTCGGCCAGGACACCGCCCGGGGGGACCTTCCGCTCAAACTCCAGGCACACGTGCGTCGCCCCCCGCCCGCCCTGGCCTCCGGGGCCTTGAGGGGCTGCAGCGCGCTCCGCTAGAAGAGGCGCGGGTGACAGCACGCGGGCCGGCGCAGCTTCCCAGCCAGACTCTGGGTGGGGGTAAGCCCCGCCCCTAGACGCCACCGCCAGGGACCCCCGTCCCGACCCCGGCCCGGGTTCGCACCTCAGCCCCAGCTCCTAAGACCCCGGCTCCCGCTCCCAGCATCTCGGCTCCGAGGACCCAGGTCCCGACTCGCACCCGAGCCCCAGCTCCGAGGACCCCGGCTCCGAGGACCCCGATCCCGGCTCGCATCCCGGCACCGGGGACGCCAGCTCCCAGGACCTCGGCCCCGCTCTCACCCCGATCCCCGTTCCCAGGACCCCGGCTCCGACGACGCCGACCCCTCTCCGAGGCCCCCGCTTCCGGCTCGCACCCCGGCCCCCCGCTCCCTAGACCCCGGCTTCGGGTAGCACCCCGGCCGGGCTCCGAAGACCGAGCGCGAGAGGAGGGCAGGAGGGAGGAGACCAGTGGGCAGGGAGAGGGGGCGCCACCCGCGCCCAACCTGGCTCCTCGACCCCGCCCGAAGCCCACCCGGGACCCTGACGCCCCGCCGCTCACCTCAGCTAGCCCGCCGCTCGCCGCGGCCGCCGCTCAGATCTCCCTCCTCTGCGCCCGCGCCCGCGTATCGCGAGAAGTGCCGCCGCGCTCTCGCGAGACCTGGGCAGGGCCGGCCGTAAATCCCTGAGTCCGAGCACCAGCGGGGCCGGGGACCTCCGCCTGCTCCTCGGAGCGGTCCGCTCCCTTGACACCGCCCTGGCAGGACTCGCACCAAAGGCCGGCCCGCGGGACTGTCGGGGTGCCAGCCTTCCCGCGCGGGACGGGCCTCCGCTGTGGCGGTGGCCTCGCACCGTATTGTGTGGAATAGCAAGGCCCAACGGTGGCCTCTTCGGGACAAACTTGCTGGCTCTGACAACTCCCAAAATTTCGTTACGGTATTAGCTTGAATATGTTTTTAGTTTCCACAGGGTCCACTGGAAAGGCAAAATACTCTGCTTCTAGGCTACCCTCCCAGCGCCCTGTGAGCTCCCATAGCCAGCGATCATCGTCCCGTAACACAGGTCTCGCTCCCTCCTGAACCTCGTCCTCCAGGCTCCCACCCCACCCGGGACCGAGCGCCCTAGGGTCTGCACCGCGCTCGGGAGGGTCTGCATCGTACCCAGCGTCTACACCACGCCCCCTAGGGTCTGCACCTCCCCCACCTCTGATCTGCCCGGTGCTCCAAGGGTCGGCACCTCTTCCCCCGTCCCGCCCCATCCCCGGATCAGCACCCCGCGCAAGAAATGGGGTGGAGAGGAGCCCTGAGGAAGTGGGGGGATTTTCCCGCCCTAATTGACTACAACCAAAAGTAAAATGAAAAAAGGTTAAACCAAGCCTGCAGCCCACTTCAGAGGACTGGACTGCACCCTGGGGGACTGATGGAGATTGTGGGGTTCCCTATCTACCCAGGCTCTCCCTCAGCTCCACCCTCGGGATTTAATCAGGGTTATAGTCCATACACTCTTATTAAGGGATGAGCACCCCTGCAGGAAATGGTTTTTCTTAAATGTTTATTTTTGAGAGAGAGAGAGACAGACAGACAGACAGACAGAGCATGAGGGAGGGGAGGGGCAGAAAGAGAGAGAGACACGGAATCCCAAGCAGGATCCAGGCTCTGAGCTGTCAGCACAGAGCCCAACCCCCGGCTGGAACTTAAGAACCGGGAGATCTTCACCGTCCGGGAGTTCGAGCCCCGCGTCAGGCTCTGGGCTGATGGCTCAGAGCCTGGAGCCTGTTTCCGATTCTGTGTCTCCCTCTCTCTCTGCCCCTCTCCCGTTCATGCTCTGTCTCTCTCTGTCCCAAAAATAAATAAACGTTGAAAAAAAAAATTTTTTTTTAAAAAAGAACCGGGAGATCTGACCTGAGCTGAAGTTGGATGCTTTAACCGACTGAGCCACCCAGGCGCCCCCCCCCCCTTTTTTTAATGACAAGTAGCTTTGAAAAAAACAATTTTTATAGAAACAAACTTCAAAGCATGGAAATCCCTTAAATAAACACAATCTACATTGTTTTATAAAGCTGCATCAAGTTCCTGGAAGAGAGTAAAAGGAAATCCAGCACTCCACGTGGCTGCTTGCTTTGGCAATTCCAGTCTTAGGGGCCTGGAGTATTACAGCAAGGCGGATCTCCAGCAACAAAACAAGCACAGCACCCCCTACAAAATTCACATGAAATGTCTTCCCTAACTGCCCCCCCCCTCCCCCCCCTTCTGGTTGCTTGAAAGTATTAATTTCCACACCATTCACCAGAGAGATGGAAATTAACCCCCAGGTGGAAATTTCAGACTTGCATTCGCATTCGCTACACTGTATAACCACAGCCTGGGTGGTGCCTTCTGGGAGCAATGGTGGAAACTCTGTTACAAGCGAACAGCCAGTTGAGTCCAGTGTTACATCAAGGTTTCTCCTTCCCACTGTCTTTTCATCCTTCCTCCGCACCTAAGGTCACTTAGGGACTAGTTTTTATCATATATCGTGACCAGTGAATACACTGTGTTTCAAAGAAAGGTCCCACCCTCGTCCTGCCAGCCACGTCCCGGATCAAGCTCTGACCACTCCAGCCACACTCCAGGAAAGAGCTCAGACCACACTTGCAGTGAACGAGGACCACAAATGGCAGAGGCAGCCCTCAGTCCTCCACAGGCCCCTTCGCTCTTCGGTACTGTGTGGCCAAGAGGTACACCTCTGAAGATTCCTTCCTGCTGGCTCTAGGCTTCACAGTCCTGGTGTTCTGGAACTGCGCGGCCAGTCTCTTCTGTAACCCAAGGCTTTGACTTCCAGCCCACGTTTTGCAGAGGAACGTTCCGCCGGGGTGCAGAACATCTGGAGCCACGTCCAGAAGGGACGAGCACAGGCTAATGAGCCTGTCGTGATCCAGGCTCCGGATCCCTGTGGCATTGGGTGCCATGTCACTCAGAATGACATCTGCTCTCCCGCCAGGAAGCAGCTCTCGGACTCTCTGGACGGTTCTGGGGTCAGTCACGTCAGCGGGGGACAGAAAAGTTGCCCCCTCCAGGGGGAATATGTGGAGAAGGTCTACCCCAAGCACAAAGCCCACAGGAGCACTGGGATCTAAGGAAGACAGAGTATGTTATTTATTTACAGCCTGAATCTTCCCTCAGAAATACAAATAGAAAAATAAAAGTAAAAAGTCAGGACCAACGTAAGGAGCGAACACGCCAAGAGGTGGACACGGGCCTTTCCCCACTTGTATCCATCCCAAACACACACATGGCAGGGGTGACAGTCCCCACTGTCCACACAAGGAAGCTAACTGAGGCCCAGAGAAGAGAAGTGCCTGTCCCGGGGCAGGCACCTGACCCCAACTCTGGCTTCACCTCCCTTCCAGAGGCCAGCTCTCTGTGAAAGGGTGATCTCCGAGTGGGCTTTCTGACAAACTGAACCAATGATACGTGAGTGCATACAGCACTTCCGGATTAACTCAGCACTTCCGTTAGCTTAATCCAATTTCTTTTGATGCAGAAACTACTAGAAGCAAGCCGAGAAGTAGGGAAGACAAGGTACAGGAACCGATCCCTCGACCAGGTGTGAGTGGTACCAGCTGGGCAGTAGAGGCCATCGTCTCACCTGGAACAGGGCCTCGGGCCAGCACGACTGCTGTCCCCGGCCCTTCTCTGCGTCCCCACCCCACGCTGAGGAGAGCCCTTCTCCCCAGTCCCCAGGGCATGAGGGGAGGGTGCCGTCACAGATCTGCTAGTGCAGACCGCGTAGCAAAGAGGCTGTCCCACGGCGGTGGAACGTGGGTCTTACTTCTAGCTAAGGACTGGAAGTCCAACCATTTTGAAGAGTGCATTTTTCAAAGGAGAAAACTCTCATGTTCAGCCCTGGAAAGTAGGCCATCTCACACCTCACGGCACGTACCTGACTCCCGTTAGCATCCCAGGCGTCATAACCTCGGGAAGGGGCCACTAGAGGCAAATACTTTGGGTGCATCTGTACACCTTCTGGCGGGAAAAGAAACCGGACATTCTATCCACAGCCTTTGCTTCGGCCGCTGCTTCCTACGAGTCAAACCTGGCCGTGCTCCTCCTTTCCCTGAGGAGCAGTTATACAGGGACAGGAGCCATTAAAATCCGTTGTTAGTGACGAATGGATACAGAAATTGTGGTTTATATACACAATGGAACACTACGTGGCAATGAGAAAGAATGAAATATGGCCTTTCGTGGCAACGTGGATGAAACTGGAGAGTGTGATGCTAAGTGAAATAAGTCATACGGAGAAAGTCAGATACCGTATGTTTTCACTCTTATGTGGATCTTGGGAAACTTAACAGAAGTCCATGAGGGAGGGGAAGGGAAAAAAAAACAGAGGTTAGAGAGGGAGAGACCCAAAGCATAAGAGACTCTTAAAAACTGAGAACAAACTGAGGGTAGATAGGGGGTGGGAAGAAGGGGAGGGTGGGTGATGGGTATCGAGGAGGGCACCTTTTGGGATGAGCACTGGGTGTTGTATGGAAACCAATTTGACAACAAATTTGACATAAAAAAAAAAAAAAGATGCACTTTTAAATAAATTACAAGGAACCACAACGTCTTAATTATCTCTAACGAAATAAATAAACCTAAGATAAAAAATAAAAATAAAATCTGTTGTTAGGTCTGTGGGCAGGCTCAGTGGTAGGAAAAGGAACAGAGGTCTCGGACACAAATCCCTTCACTTAGGTGATATTTATTGAGTTAAAAAAAAAAAAATTTTAACCTGTTCTAGGGCCCCTGGCGGCATCCCACACCCAGTAACGGGGCTGGTTCTTTGTCCTGAACCCAGGGAACAGCACTCCCAGCCCGTGCATTCAGAAGCCCGCCAAACTCCTCCGAACCTCATTCTTCACTAGGAAAATGGGCACAAGGTCCGCACCCCAGGTGTCTGAGATTTCCGTGAGCCGGCACATATGTCATGTAACGCCAGCGATTCTGGTCCCTTCCGACTTTACGGCAGGAAACACAAAGGGTAGGGATGCTCACCACGCTAGGCTCAGCTTGTGCAGCTAACAAAGGCCCCGAGGGCAACACCGGAGCCCAGCAGGAGGCTGGCTCAACAGCACGGGACATCATCATATGGCGGTCTACACGAGCGTTTACAAGGACGCCAGGGCTTTCCACACTGAGGGTATTGGTCTCTCCTGACTGAGCAGGGGAACCTTATTAACATAGAAACATTCTTTTTTTTTTTTTTTTTTTTTTTACAAAATCCTAAAATATAAAATAGGTAAAAGCTGAGTCCCTCAGGTTGAGCCAGAGGGGAGAACCTTGAGCAGCCCCCAGCAGGGCCTCCAGGAGACCCAGGGCTTCAAAGACCAGGACCTGGAAAACTCTGGGGTTGACTGTGCCATGCAGGCATGGGATAATGTCAATAGATCAGTGAGGGGGGGGGGGGGGGGGGGGGAAAGAAGCCCTCCATTAAGGCTCCAAATCAGTAAGAAGAATGTGAGTTACTATCGTTTCTGAAAAAGAAAACATACACGTGTAGTCACGTGTGCAAAAACAAGTTCGGGAAGGGGGCTCTCCGACACATTCACGCACACACGGACGTGGTGACGTGAGGCACTTTTAGTCTCCGTCGTAGCTTTCCACCCGGTCTCCCGCTGTCAACACATCAGCGTCCCGTTTTCCTCATCAGCCCCTACACCAGCCACTCCGAACAATGTGTCATCACAAAGCGGCTTGGCCACCTCCCCTGGTGGAGGGCAGCTGGCCCGCACCCGCACACTCGGGGGTGGCCAGAGGCCCTACCTGCGCCCGCAGCGTTGACCCTCTGCACGGCCACCTGGCTCCACGCCCCGGGAGCCGCCCCACAGTCTAAGACCCGGAGGCCGGGCCGCAGGATCTGGTGCCTCTCGTTCACCTCCAAAAGCTTGAAGGCACTTCGGCACCGGTAACTCTCCACCTTCGCTGCCTTCACAAACGGGTCCCTCAAATGACGTGTCAGCCACAGGTGCTCAGCAGCGGTCCGACGCTTGTAGTGGCTCCCAGAGGTGTGAAACCTTTGCCGCTGAAGGGACGCACGTACCAGCTTCAAGGACCTGCGAAAGAAAAAGGGAGCACACAGGTGCACATCACACAGATAGGCGGGGTCCCTGGTTCAACCCACGTGTTTTTAGAGAAGGGCCCGGAGGCCCAAACGGGGAGGAAACTTGACAAGGCGACGCGGCCAGAAAACGGGTGTAATGGCCTGCACTGAGTCCCTCCCCAAAGGGGTGTGTTGAAGTGCTAACCCCAGAAACCTCAAAACAGAAGTGGTCTTTAAAGAGGTAACTACAAATGAGGCTATACAGGCGGGCCCCAACCCGACCCGACTGGCGTCTTCATCAGAGACAGTTGGGACACAGGTGCGCGGGGAAAGACCACGTGAGGCCACGGGCAGAAGGCAGCCGTGTGCAGGTCGAGGAGAGAGGCCCCACGAGAAAAGGGCCCTGCAGCACCGTGATCCGGGTCTGCGGCCTCCGCCTGCGTTTGTGTGGTCTACGCCTGGCCTGCGGCGGCCCAAGTGCACGAACACGGCAGGCGAACTCCTTCTGGCGAAGAAGCGTGGGGCCTTCGGGAAAATTTTCTTCAGAAGGAAAACTCAAAGCTTTTCCGGTTCTGCTTAACAGGCCTGATGATGTTGACAAAGCAATCTTCTTTCTTACCCGGGACAACTTGTCCCGGGGCTCTGCGGGACTGGGAGAAGCCCCCCCCCCCCCCCCCCCCCGGGACAGACCCCGCCTTCCTCGACGCCTCGGCACGGCGGCCAACACAGGGCCGCCAGGCCCATCACCTAACAACTACACTCAGCCTGAAGAACGAATTCCAAGTCTCTTTGGCAAAGTCAGGGTCTGAACGGTTTGCCGCGGGCCGGGAGCTCTCCGCACCCCCCTCACTCAACTCTCAGAACAACCCTACAAAGTAAGTTCTGCATCCGTGTTCCTCAAGGGAAGACCCGGACATCTTCACCAGGGCGCACAGCCAAAGGCCCTTCAACAACCCAAGCGTGCAGTCAAGATCCGGACACAGTAACTCGGTGATGGCTGCCTTCGCAAAGCCCCCCGGGGTCTCTCGGAAGGAGCACAGAGCCATCCTGGGCACCAGAACCAACGGGGCCGGTTGGGGGAAGGTCGGAAACGGGGTCACACAGGCCCTGTCCTCCAGCGCCGGCCCACACCTAGAGTTCGGCCACACGGGCCATTGGTGCCTCTCCAGTGCCGAGCCACAGCAGTCAGGCTGCCCCCGCAGCGCCCCTCCCCTGCGCCCTCCAGCTGCAGCACCCCTTCACCTGCGCCCTACGCTCTCCGTAGCCCTCCACGCTCTCCGCCCGCCCGCCGCTCCTCGGAAGCCGTCCGGACTACTGACTTCGGGCCGGAAGTCCTCTCCTAGGCGCTTCGCCGGGAATGACCGCGTCTCTGCGCCCCTTCCCCGCGGACGAACCTGGGACGCGCCCCCGGCCCCTCCTCCTCCCGCACGCATGCAGCAGGCGCCCCCATAAACGCCGACTGAGCGCACGACCTCGCCCGGCACCTAGCTCACAGCCCCACTCACCGAGCCATGGGCGCCGATCCGCTCCTGTCCCCCGCGCCGGAAGTGCCGGCCTCGCTTCCGGCCCGAGGCCACGCCCCTCCGACTTCCGCGGCTCCCTTGTTCAGAAAGCGCGCGCGATCCCGGGTCTGAGGACCGGGACCCGGGAGCCCGGGAGCGGAACCCGGGTCAGGTGAGCAGGGGAGAGGGGAGGGGGCCGGGGAGCGGAGCCCGGGTCCTGCGAGCGGGGGGGGGGGGGGGGTTGGACCAGGGACGGGGTTGGTGGGGGGGAGCCGGGGCGGGGAGAGAGGGGTGCCGGACCAGGGGGTGGGGGCGCCAGGTGAGCAGAGGTCGGAGGAGAGGGATCCGGAACCAGGGCCTGAGCCTGGTGTTCTGTGGATAGGATCTTTCAAAACCCTGGTGAGGGACCTCGGTGTACCGACCACTTGACTCGGAGACCACATGCCCGGGCCTGTTGCAGCCTCCCAGCCGCTGACGTTCGGAGAGGCCCTCTGAGGACTCTCTAATTGTGGTCCCAAGCCGCTTGCTCCAGGACCCAGGGGACAACTGAACTTCAAAAGCCCGTTAGACCCAGATTGGGGTCTTCCCCAAGTTTGACCTTGGGTCAGACTGAGCCTCTTCGAGCTGCAGTTTCTTGATCTGAAAATGGAGAAAGCAAGTCTTAGCTCACAAAGTTCTTGGGTCTACTAAACAGAATGATTTTTTAAAAGAGGTATGCAGCCAGTGCTTAATAAGTGATAGCTGACACTCCTGGTGTCTGCCTCACCACCACAAGTCACTCAGGAAACCAGGGCTCTGGGCATGAACCAGTCAGCATCACGACAGAGGACACAGGCAGACAGGTAGGCTCGGCCACAGAGACCCACTTTGGCCAGACCTACCCCCAAAACCAGGACCCAGCTGTAGCTCCCTTTTCTCAGACATTGTGGCTTCCCACGAGGATCCCTGCTCCTGGATCCTGCTTCTCATCCGGTGTGGTCCCCAGGGTAAGAGACTTGTGAACGGTGGCCCCAGGCTGGGACAGGGATGGATGCACAGAGGGTCCTGGTCCTCCTCCATGTGTCCAGCAGCAACCCAGGCATCACCCTTGGAGTTTTCCTCTGGACCACGCACACCCGTTTGAGCGGGAGGGGCCCTTGTGGCTCCAGTGCCAGAGCCCAGAGCAGCAACAGTTGTGAGCGGATCATGAACTGTCGCAGGAGGGAGGACCAGCCAGCCCTCGCTGGGCGGGCTCTCTGCCAGGAGCCAGGAGCTCCTCGGGACTCTATAGCTCTGCGGTGAAGTGTGGAAGGCATATCCCAGCAGGCCAGAAGAAGGCCCCACTGATGAAAAGGCCAAGGCCAAAAGCCTGACCCGAGAACCATCGGCTAACCCGCCTGGTTGTGTTGGGGCCACAGGGGGTGGACTGTCCACGGGCTGGACACAGGGGCAAAAACAGCCCTGTGCTGAGGAGGGGGAAGGGTCGACATGGCCCTTTCCTAACCTGCTCCATCAGCCCTGGCAATCCCAAGGCCTGGACACGGGTGCCGCTGGATTCGGAGGGCCAGGCCTCTTTCTACTCTGGAAGCTCGTTTGTTCGGTTTCCATCTGGCAGGAGGCGAGCCTCTCGTGGCAGGGCTGGGAGGTTACCACCAGGCAGATTCCCCCCTGCCTTCCACAGCACATTCCCATCTCACCGGGCCCCTGGCCTCATCCACACTCCGCGTGCACCCAGGTCAAGCTGACCCAGCCTTCTTGCCTTCCTCAAGGGATCCCCGGGGGACCATGGGCGCCTCCAGGCTCTACACATTGGTGCTGGTGCTGCAGCCTCCGCGAGTTCTCCTGGGCATGAAGAAACGAGGCTTTGGGGCCGGCCGGTGGAATGGCTTCGGAGGCAAAGTTCAAGGAGGAGAGAGCATCGAGGACGGGGCCAAGAGGTGAGGGAGGGGTGGGCCTGACCACAGAACCAGCTCCCAAGGGTGACAGCCTACAGCTCCTTATGGAGCTCTCGGGTCTCAGTTTCTTCATCCCAAAAATGGGAATAACGATGACCCTTCCTGCCTCTCGGGAGTGTGGAGATTGAGGATGTAACCATACAGGATTTGGACCAGTGGGGAGTGCCCGGGGCACGTGAGCTGTTGCTGGGGGCGCGGGAGGGGCTTTCGGGACACATTTGGGAAGCCGCTGTGGCGTGGCGACTTCCGGCTGGTCAGTCGTTTGCTTTCCTCGTGCGTTCAGGGAGCCGATGACCAGCTCTGCCGTCTGAGCCTGTTCACACACAGGCCTTCGCTACTACTGATGGCATTCTGAAGGAAGTCAGCAACCTTAATTAAGGCCGCTTTCCCCGGGGAAGAGACCAGAGCCCCACATGCATACTAATGAGGCTTCTGGAAAGGAAGTCAGCTGCAGGCTCCGCAGCCCGATGGTTCTCAAGTTTGGAGTGTTTTAAACATCACAACCCACATAAGAGATGTTTACGTTCTGATACAACAATGCTCTTACCACACGAAAGTACGCGCTCACGTAGTCCCGCTAACGTAGCTCCTATCCTTTGGGTTTTTTTAATTGCTGGTCACAGTCCACCAAGTTGACTTCATGGTGCACGACTGGGCCAAGTCCTGGGTGTGAACGGCCGCGGGTGTGATGTCCCTGGCGTGCACCTCCCCCTCCTAGGCATGGGACCCGGCGTGCTGCCGCCTGTGGTCATTTGTTTGGGCAAGCGCTAGGCAGCGTGGCCAGGCTGCCCCGACAGCACACGGCGGGGGCACAGGCCGGTCTGCTGAGACTCGGGTCCCCTGAGCCTCGCTACCCGTGGAACCTGGACAGAAACAGGTGGAAGCCAGCGCCACCCCCCCCCCCAACCTAAGTCGAGCTCAGTGTCAGGACACAGGGAACAGGTCCCGACCGCCCCCCTTCGGGGCTCCGATCTAGTCTGGCTGCCGGGCTCACGGGGACGTGTGCAGAGAGCGGGTCTAGCGGGCACCCAGCGGTGCGGGGCATCCAGAATAAAGAGTGAGGGCAGATGACTGGGCACAAAGGAGAACTCCCAAAGGACTTGGTGTCCGGTCTGGTCCGAGCAGGTGGAAGGCAGGAACGAGGCATCCGAAGAAGCAACGAGGGCCAGAGGGCGGGGCTGTGCAGAGGCGTGTGGCGGGACCACGGGGGGCTTCCCTTCAGCCCCCTGCCGTCCTGGTGGTCAGGAGCCTCCAGGCCCCCGATTTCTTAGGACCTTTCCTTCTCGTCCTCTCACTGTTAGCATTTCCTGAATGAGACACACTCGTGAGAAACCAGCAGTCACACCAGAGCCTCAGTATTGAGTGTGACGGCTGCCTTCCCACAGAGCAGGCTGGTGGTCGGGCAGGAAACGAGCTTCCTCAGGATGGGAAGCATGTGGCTTCTACCCCCCGGATACAACTAGCACCCATCTGGGTCTGCGTCCCTCTGCCGCCGTGTCCAGACCACCCCTCCCCACCTGGACAGGTGCTCTGCCTCCTACCTGGCCTCCCTGCTCTGCCCTTGTCCCCCTGGGTCCATTCTCCACTCAGCCCCCGGGCAACCTTCCCAAAACCGGGTCAGGGTCTCTCTCATTCACGTGTGAAGTCCCTTTATTTATTTGTTTCCTTTTACTTAACTTTAGAGAGAGCGCAAGCGGGGGAAGGGCACAGGGAGAGAGAGAATCCCAAGCAGGCTCCACGCTCCACACAGAGCCAGACTCGGGGCTCGAACCCACAACCGTGACATCGTGACCTGAGCCAAAATCCACCAACTGAGCCTCCCAGGCGCCCCGTGAAGTCCCTGTAACAGCACCCAGTGCTGTTAAACCGAACCTCCGGTTTCACCCGTGGAGCCCCCTCGTGGCCCAGCTTCACGCCGCTCCAGCCGCTGCCCCTCACCCTCCCAGCTGTCACCCACCCCACTCTTCCTGGCTCCTCACCTGGCTGACCCCCCGCAAAGTCTCCGTGAGCCCAGGACTGGAGACGTCGCACACACTTGTCCCGAAGTCCACGTGCACCCGTCTTCACCAGGGGACGTTTAAGGGATGGGCCCATCGTGTGGCCAGCACGTGGCCCAAGACATGGAAAGGGCCGCCTGCACGCTGGCCTCCTCACGGCTGAGGACTCGGCCTGTTCTAAAGCATCACGTAAGCGCGGCCACACGGGTGCGCCCTCTGGTGTCTGCCCCCCACTCAGGTCTTTTGCCCTTGTTTTTAAACAGGGCTGCCTGTCTGAGAGATTTGCAGTTCCTTATATATTTGACGTCTTTATTGATTTTCTGCTTGAAGTGTCCAGCCAGGACGGTGGATCCATCCACTTCTCCGTGCGGTGCCATTCATTTTTGCCTCCCGTAGCTTGACTATCATCAGGTGTATACGTATTAAGCATCCTATCGAGGAGAAGTGGTCCCTCCCGCAGGACGGAATCCCCTTTATTCCTGCCGAACTTGCTGCTTTGAAGTCAGCTCTAAAACCCGTACAGATACTCCTTTCTTCCTTTGACCAGTGTTAGCCTGGTGTGTTTCTCTCCGTTTACTTTCAATCTGCGTTTTTTCGTCGTTATCGTTGTATACTTTGTGCTTGTAATCTTTCTGTGCAACGTGGGCTCCGTGCGGACAGCACCGGCTGGTCTTGTCTTCAGATCCACTCTGACGATCTTTCTTTCGCCGGAGCCCGTGGACGGCTGACGTTCCAAGCGGTGGCTGGTACACAGATGGGTTAATATCCACCAGATTCGGTGGTTTTCTGTTTGTCACCCTTGTCCTCTGTTCCTGGCTTTGTCTTCCACCCCTTTTCTCCATTCTGCGGTTTTAATTGGGCACTGAAAGGATTCCATTTTCTCCCCTTTTTAGAAGGTCAGCTAAACTTCT
Source organism: Prionailurus bengalensis (assembly GCF_016509475.1). Lineage (NCBI taxonomy): Eukaryota > Metazoa > Chordata > Mammalia > Carnivora > Felidae > Prionailurus > Prionailurus bengalensis. Next base: position 2,410,871 of record NC_057357.1, read on the forward strand.
TTAATGTTTAGTGCATACCTCAAAGTTTGCAATACGCATTTGCCCACGATCCAAGTGCACTTTCAGATAACACTGCCCCCCCGCCCCATGGGTGGTCTGAGGGCCTCTTGACAACAATCCTGATTCCAACACCCAACCCTGGGTGCTCACTGTTCACCTTACACACGTGCACGCACACATGGGGCACACCAACGCGGACACGTCGTCGCCAATAACCTCAAACAAACCCTTACCCACTCAACTGATCGAGCATAAAAACCAGAATGGTTTTCTCTTGCCTTGGCTCCCTCCTTCAGTCCTCTCGCTTTCTTCGTGCAGATCCAAGGTTCCGCCAATGCCCTTTTCTCCAAAGACCTCGCGCTCGTGTTTGTTAGGAGGCTGGTAATGGGGCCCCTCAATTATTGTTTGAGAAAGTCTTTATTTCCCCTTCCTCTTGATGGGAAGTAAAGTACAGAATCCTAGGTTGGTGTGTGTTCTGTCAACACTAAGTATTTCGCTCCCTCCCTCTCTGCTCGCGCGGTTTCTGGGGAGTCAGATTTGACTCTCATCCTGGTTCCTCTGTGGCCAAGTGCTTTTGTCCTCTGGCTTTAAGATCTTTTCCTTTTCTTTGATTTATTACACTCTGAAAGAAACGTGCCTGCAGGTAGCTTTATGGTGTCTGTCTCGCTTGGAGTCCTCGGAGCTCCCGGGATCTGTGGTTCGGCGTCTGACATCAGTTTGGGGAAATTCCCAGTGACTACCCGAGTCACGCTGTTCTCCTGCCAGTGTTCCCGTCGCACGTGGGCCGCACCTTTCCTGGCTGTCCCACACCCGGCATTCTGTTCTGTGTTGTCCCATCTTTGTTCTCTTTGCTGTTCGGTCCTCAGGCCCAGTGGGCTGCAGGGTCCTGGAGTTCGCGGGTCCCCCTCGGCCACGCCCAGTCTGCTACTGTGTCCTCCCTGGGGCTTGTCTTTTCATTCGTGATGACGTTTCTATGAGTAGAAGTTTCATTTTAGTGCGATCTTTGCCTATCCCAGGCTGGAGACCTTCTCCTAAGTTTTTCTTCTGGAACGTTCAGGAGTGTTAGATCTTCATCTGGAATGGAGTTTGGGATAAGGTGTAGGGCAGAGGGTCGAGACTCATCCGTCAAGACATCCAGCTGACACAGCATTACCGAAGAGACCACGTTTTCCACTGTGCTGCAGTCCCCTGTCGTAATCACAGGGCAGATATGACATGGCCTGACCTCCGTTTCCTGTCGCGCTGTCCCCAGTGCCGCACGAAGGGCACCTGGGGGTCTGGGGGCCCTCAGAGTCAGGTTTGGGCCGTAGGCGGGTGCAGCGTCCCATCTCTGGACCCCAGCAAGGCCCCAGGGCACGGTGTTCAGAGCGCCCCAGAGGAGCAGCCGCCGAAGCCGAGCCCCAGGACCGCGGGGCCCCTGCGCCCACCCAGACGCTCGGCCTCTGCTGTCTTGTGTAACGCGTTCCTCATCCTGCTCTCTGCCATCTGGGGAGCTGAGTGTCACACACACGATCCGACACTTTAGCAAAACCGAGGCTGTCGTCCCCGCTAATTACCTCAGCCCGTGAAGTGAGGTTATCGATACTTGGTGCACCGCTGTGTATTCAGGGAAGACGAACCAAAACTAGTCAAAACATCAACCACCAGGTGAAGTTTTTAAAACCCAGACCCACCGGCCTGCTGCCAGAGCAGTGGGGGAGGCCCGGCAGATGCCAGAGCCTTTAGCTGGGGAGCCACCTGCACCCCCCAAGTGAAGACATTCATTTTTTTAGGTCAAGTCTAATTTTAAGCACGTCCCTGAACAAATTCCAGCTTTCAGAGCCTCAGTCGACCTCGTCCACAGCGGCAGCAAATGGGCGTGATTCCCCTGCAGACCTTACCGGGAGCTCAGGGTGGACTTCCCGCTGAGGAAGGCGTCTGCTCACATCAGACCGTTTGGACCCAGCGTGTGTGTGTTTAACGGGCAAAGTGGTTTCCCTGGCTTCGTACAGGCACGGGAGGTACTTACCTATTGTGTTCCTAACACAACTTGGAGCGCAAAGCCAAAAAAACCTGTCCCTACTTACAACTGTAAACGGTCAGGCGTAACGAGAACGCTTACAGAAACGAATACATCCAGAGCAGTAGGGAAGCCAGGCTCTAAGGGAGCAAAAGACCGAGTTCCCTGGCCGCTGCAGCGAGCAGCCAGGGGTTCCCCGGGGTCCGGAGCACAGTGCTTCCAGAAGACGCCGAGGGAACCAGAAGTGGGGGGCTGGGGGAGGGGGCGGAGCCGTTGGTCAGGGCCAAACAGGAGAGGTATGGGGCGCGCAGGCGGAGACGCCCACCACGGGGTCTCGCGCCGGACGCAGGGACAGCAGTTCCTACTCCGCCACCCACACCGGCTGGGAAACTGCTGGAACTCCTCGAGGGGCGGGGCGCCACGCCGGCCTTGCGTGGGAAGCGCGGGTCCGAGCGCGTGACGCGTCTGCAGTCGTGTAAACGGGTGTGTGAAGGAGAAGGCCCGGAAGAAACACACTGAGGCGGCAGTGAGGGTTCTCTCTGCTGACGCGTCCGCCCAGGGACTGCCAGGTTGTCCGCGGCGAACGTGACACTTGAGCAGTGAACACTTTGAAACAGAAGCGGCGTCGGGTTCTGCTGGTGGCCGGGCACAGTGCTCGGCTGGGGAGGGGGTCCCCAGGAGGAGACGACGCAGCCAGACGGGCCCCAGGCTCCTGTTCCCCCCACCTCCCCCCCACCCCCGGGCGGCTGCAGGGAAGCCGGCCGGAGGGTTGGGGGCGTCTCCTCGGTGGAACAGACGTTCGAGGCAGGCCCTCGCGAAGGAGGCCGTGTACAGCGGTCTGCTCCTGTGCCCTCCGAGCACGCGTGTGAGGAAGGGTGGCTCCCGGTTCAGGGCCCGGGTTCCCACAGCCCACAAAGCAGTACTCACGTGGCTGCTGCCCCCGCCCCCCAGCAACCCCCCCTCCCCCCCGGGAGAGAGCTGGAGCTGAAGGACCGGGTGGGAGGTTCCCAGCTCGCCCGCGACCCCCGAACAGCTGAGCCCGGCCGGGCCTGGGCTGCGCCGTGGCTCGCAAGGTGTCACACCGGTCCGCCTGTGCGCCCTGAACCAGACTCTGAACAGAATCGGCTTCGATGAACAGGCCCCCAGATAACCAAGTTCCTGCCAGGTGGGGAACTGCTCACGCGGGCCCAGGCGCCTGCGTCTGTGGCTCCCTTGGCCCACAGGCGGGCGTGCCCCTGCCCGGCGCCTTGCTGTGACCGTCGCCCGCTCTGCCTGCAGGGAGCTGCGGGAGGAGTGCGGTCTGACCGCGGACACTCTCCACAAGGTGGGCCGGATCGTGTTCGAGTTCGTGGGCGAGCCGGAACTGATGGACGTGCACATCTTCCGCACAGACAGTGTCCAGGGGACGCCCGCGGAGAGCGACGGTGAGTCTCGGGGCCTCCCCTTCTCCCTTCCCTCCGTCTCCCGGGGCAGGCGCTGCCCCAGCCCCTCGCGTCAGCCTCATTCCTCCTCCCTCTTGCGCGGAGTGACACCGGGACACGGCCCAAGGGTTCAACTAGGAGCCTGTCGAGCTCCTCACACGACACCGCCTGGCAGTTTCTCACCAAAAGTCAGTTTAGCCCCCGGCTGAACACCATGTCCCCCTTTGCACCACCACAGAAATGCGGCCCCGGTGGTTCCAGCTGGACCGGATCCCCTTTGATGACATGTGGCCCGATGACAGCTACTGGTTTCCCCTCCTGCTTCAGAACAAGAAATTCCACGGGTATTTCAAGTTCCAGGGCCCCAACACCATCCTGGACTACACGCTCCGCGAGGTGGACGAGGTGTAGACGCAGAACCACGCTGACCCCGCAGGCCGCCGAATCCGCTGTGAACCCGCAGTGCCGTCCATCTGTTCACCTGCTCTCGGAGCCCCGAGGCGGGGCGGGGGGTTACGAGTGGGGTGAGGCGGAGAGAAGAAAGCTCTCTTACCTTTTCACATTCTTCACTGGGCCCCGCGCACACCAGCCCAGGCCCGTCCTCAGGAAGCTGCCTGCCTGCCGGCTGCCTATGGCCCGCACACTGGGCCCGGAGGGCGGGCCAGGCACCGCGGTCTTGTCAGGACCATAGAGTGGGTTAGAGGGTGTGGCGTCCTTGCCCCCCGCCCCTCCTTCAAGGGCAAACCAAACAGGCGAGGCCCAGGCCTGAAACCCTGGTCTGATGCATCAGAGGCTGTCACCTCCCTCACCCCAAGGGACTGGCTGTTCCTGTCCAGACTTCTGACCACCAGGAAGGAGGGAGGCAGCACTCGCTTATACGGAGAACCCACTTCACCCAAGTTTTATAAAGGGGTTTGATCACAGTTGTTCGTGTGTTTATTGATAAAGCTCTCAGAATGCAAACCGTGTGTGAACGATTCCAGTTTATTGGCGTATTAATTGATGCCTACAGCCTTGTAAAGTGCTCCATACACAGAACTGCATCACGAAGAGAAGGGTCTCGAATCCCGACAAAACCAGCCGACCTCAACCTGTGCAGAGTCCCGCACATGCCCGGATCTGATGCTGCGAGCAAGCTGGGCCCAGGCTGGAGGGACCTGGCGAAGGCACACACCGGGGCCGGGCTCCATTCCGGCCTTGCAGAGTCGGGATCGGGCTCTGTCCCCGTGGCACCGGGACATCGCAGACCATGGGAGACAAGGCAAGGCTGTGGTCTCCCTCCCGCAGTCCCAGCCTGGAGACTAGGGCCACGGAGGCAAGCTGGGACACCCCTGCGCTCCCTGACCCAGAGCTGCTGGCAGCCTGGCCCTCCCCAGAACGGCCCTGGCCCTGGGCCCAGAGGGAGGCTTTGTGGGGGGCAAAAGGTGGCCCCTGCTGTCCCCAGCTGACAAGCACAGGAAGGACGTGACCCCCACATACACAGCCCAGCAAGTGTCTCCCATCTGCCAGCCTCCTTGCAGGGGCTGGGGAGGGAGGGGATGCACAAGAAAGCGCCCTCTAGGTAAGCCTCGAAAACCCTGGCCGGAACTCCAGCCAAGAAGGGCTCCTGGCTCCTCCCACCGCACAGAGAGGCCACCAGGAACACGGAGTCTCAGGAAAAGTCCTCTTGAGAAAGCACAAGTGAAGTCTTTGGTGCTGGAATTCTCTTCAGTGACCCGGGAGAGGCGGGCCTCTGCGTGCCCTGGAAGACCCTCTCTGCGCCGGCCCTCCCACCTTCCCTGCTGCTGCCCACCATGAGCCCCCAGCCCCCACTGCGTGCGTGGTGGGGTCTGCTCTGGGTGTCTTCCCAGCTCGCCAGTGTCCTGTGGTCACCTGTCCCGCACCACCCACAGGCAGGCCGTGGTGCGCGGGCAGCAGCCGACAGGGAACGGGAGGCTCGGAGGTCAGCCCTACGGCTCAAGTGTACACAGCGCCCGTGGGGCAGCCCTGTGGGGCAGCGCAGATCCACTCAGTGCCCGAGAACCAGCTTCTCCGAAGGGGAGCAGAACGCACGCACGGCCCAGTGATCGAACGGGCCCCCACTTGCTGGGCTCTGGGGGTACGCTGCCCCTTATCAGCCAAGGAAGGCATGTGCCGCAGTCCCAGGGCCTCGGGCTGTGTGGGGTGCAGCTGGCTTTCTCCCCGCACAGGAGAACCCACACGTGGGGTGACGCAGGTGTCTGGCTGGGCCTAAAAAATACTTCCCCGACCCCCGCCCCGGGCAGTGATGTGCAAGAGCACCCCAGGACGGGTGCGGGAGTCCTGCGTGCTGTGTGGGGACACACAGGTGGGAAGTCCCACCTGCCTTCAGATCCAGAGAAAGCCCCCTGGAGCACAGGCATCTGCACCCTGGGAAGGCGAGACCCTCAGGACTCCTGGCGTGCAGTAGGACCCTCCCACAACACAGATCCGCCGACACCGCTCGGGCGGGGGGGCAGTGAGCTCAAAGCGTTCCCGGCCTGGGAGGAAGGCGCCCTGCCGGTGTTTACACAAGAGGGATTCAGAGCAGGAAGCGCTCGGAGGCCCCAGGCGCGCACTGACCCCAAAGTTCCCAGAACAGATCCCCTCCGGGCCTGCCTAGAATGAGGAGGGAGGCTCGGAGTGCCTCCCAAAATGGGGCAGGGGGTGGTTAGCCACAGCCACACAGAACCCCCCCTTCCAGACCCCAGCTGGAACACGGCCCCGCCTGCCCTCCCCTTCCAGCCTCCGCACTCAAGCCTTCGCCTCCAAAGACAGGGGCCTGCAAGCAACCGCGGGGCACAGCTGGTGCTGCACGGCGACAGACCACAGAAGCACCACTTCACCTTTGTCCCTGACATCGCAGCCCACGGGCACATGACAGGGAGGGACACAGGACACTTTACCCAGACCCAGTCCAGACCAGGGCCCCATGGTACCGACCCACGCCTGCCTCCTGGAGGTGGACACCGTCTGTGCACCCAGCGACCCCCCCCCCGCCGAGGCCCCGCCGTACCCACACCCGTCCGGAGTGCCCGCCGGCCTTAGATCACAGTCCACCCTCACTGACCGGTTCATCAGATACGGCCACCTCGTGTCCGACACGGGGGTTCCAACTTCCCCATCCCTGGTCATCGGACCCAGACCCTCCCGACTCCCCAAAACTCATGGGTGCCCCCTGCACATGCCCCCAGGCACCTGCTATGTGGAAGCCATCCTCGCCACCCTGACCTCCTGGAATCAGAGAAGACCTTTCCAGGGAACCTTAACTCTTGACCGCCAGGCTCAGGCACAGTGCAGCGTCAGGCGGGGCCCAGGACAGCTGAGCAGACCCCCATGGCCTCCGGCCCTCGTGGATGTTCAGAGGCCTAGGGTCACATCCTCAGCCCCACTCCCCACAAGGGGAGCACCCAAACCCCGGCCCCACTGGGCCTGGGGGTCAGTCAGACACCGGGGACCCCGCGGGGGGTGGGGGGCAGCCACTATCTGGAGGGAATTAAACAGGAACACGCCATTTGGAAAGAGGTTTTAGTGAGGCCGCCCGGAGCTCCCGCCCCAGGCATCTGGCACTAGCGAGGAGACACGCCGTCCTGCGGGAGCCTCGGTGGAGTCGGGGAGCCGCTGGGTCCAGCGAAGAGGCAGTTTAGTTTGGGCTTCAGGTCGTTCCACACCTTGCTCATCTGGAGAAGAGGGAGTGTCCCAGGTTGAGACAGGCCACGAGCTGGCGACACGCCCCAGTGTGTCCGTTCCCCGCAAAACCCCTAGAAGCCCGACACAGCCCACCCGGAGACCCCGGCCACTGCCCCCGGCGCCACAGGCCCCTCCGCTGCCTGCTCTCATCCCCTTCCGCCTCGGATGGCTTGGCATAAGGGGAATCCGAAGTCCACCACGACAAGCCGTCCGGGTGTTTCCAGCATGACTGGTTCTAGAGCAGAGACTGAGCTGCCCGCTGAGACGCTCATTCACAAATGCCCCCGACCGGACTGACAGCCTCCACCTTCTAGCCCCTCACCCTGCCTCCAAGATGTCGTCCGCGAGTGTTATGGACTGCACACCTGAGCTCCTGCTATGCGCTGTCCGTCCAGACAGAACCATACCCACCCCACATGTGGGCTCCACACACATCTACCCGGTCCGGGAGAAGCCCATTCCTCCCTGGCTGGCTGAGTCAGGATGGCCCCCCCCACCCCCCACTGGTCAGTGTGGTCCCTGGGCACAGGGATGCTGTAGTCTTCCGTGCGCCCAGCACAGCCCCAGACCCCAGCTGCTTGCAGCCCATCGCCCTCCGGGTCCCCAGGTGATCGTGGAGGTTCAAGGACATGACCAAGGCCGCAGAGCTCCAACAGGCACAGAGCCGGGGCTCTACAAGCTGTGGCCCAAGCTCCCCCACTGTTATCAAGGACCCCTGAGCAGGTGACTGCGCTCCCAAGGCTAACTAAAGGCGTCGAAGGAACCCGGAACACACGATGTCTGAAGGCAGCACCAGCAAAAGCAGAACCACCCGAGAACCGTTTACAAATTTCCTCAACCCTGCAGACACCCAGCCTTCCAGGCTGTCCGGAGAGGACACACCCGGCCCCATCTGAGAAGCAAAGAGTCCAAGCCTGACTAGCGCAACACGGCTCTGGGTCACGGGGGCCAGGCAGGTGTCAGCGCGGCTTGCCAAGCCTCAGGACAAGCACAGCGCTTCATCCCCGTTTATAAGCCGCCATCTGGAGGACGCTGACCAGGGGTCTTCAGGAAGCGACCCCCTGCCTCCTCTGACTGATTCCCCACCGTCTCTTGTCTCACTCAGTTCTGGGGGACGCTCTGCTTTACCCCGACTCTGAAACTCCTCCGGGAGAAGAGAAATGCTTCCTTCGTTGCCTCCCACAGTCCCGTCCCCTCCCCCGAGAATGGCGTGGACAACTTCACCCCTGCAGTTCAGGCTCCGTGTGAGACTAGCAGATGTGAGCGAGGCGGGCTGAAAGGTCCCGTGCCCACCCTCTCACCCCCCAGCTCCCTGCCCTTCCCGGTGACCCTGCCGGGCCAGCTGCAGGGTGCCAGACTTGCAGGCAGAAAGGTGCTGGCAGGCAGACCCACCTCCTTGTGCCCCTGGATCTGAGAGTTGACAAAGGCACCGAGGATGTGGGAGGTGAGGGGCAGGTACACGTGGACCAGCTGCATCTCCTGGTGGAGGCAGTACAGGGAGAAGTAGCCCCGGAGCTCCATCGTCTGGATCGCGTTCTCCTGCTGCACGGGAAGGAGGCGCCCTTGCACCGGGTGGCGCGCACCGCGGGGCGCCGCGCCAACACGGGCCCTGCCCGCGCCCCGCCCCGCCCCACCGCCGAGGGAAACGCCAGCCACTCATGCCAACCGGGCATCCGGACGGCACCGCTCCGGGGGCGCCTGGGTGGCTCCGTTGGGTTAAGCACAAAGCACGGCTCTGGGCGTGGCGGGGCGGCCCTCCCGCCGCCGGCTACCCCAGCACAGGGCAGCGACGTCCGGGCAGCACGGGAGCCAGCCAAGGACAGGCCGGAAGTCCAGCTCCGGGGGGCCACCAGGCCGGGCGCGCAGCCCAGCCCAGCCCAGCGGGGCAGACCCAGGCCGCCCACACCCCCTCCCCCCACCCCCCGCGCCAGGACCACCTCCACGATGCGGGACTCCAGCTGCTCCACGGAGTCGGGCTCCCGGCTCTGCACAGTGGCGCTCATCATCTGCCGCTTCATCAGGCTGTACTTGTGCAGGGCCCGCTGGTGCTTGTGCAGCACGCCCTTCTCGTGCCGCTCGCACAGGTCCTGTGGAGGGAGGTGCACCGTGCTCGGCCCCCAGCGGGAAGGGACCCGGAGCCGTCCCCCCCGCCCCCCACCGTGGGAGCCAGCAGGTGAAAGGGAGCACGGGAAGGAGACTATGCAACAGACGCGGGCTTCCGAGTCCGCGACATTCACACGCGAGCCTCTCCCTCCACGCTGTTCACACGCGAGGGTCTCCTTCCACGCCGTTCACACTCCAGCCCTCCCTCCACCCTCCGCCATTCATACCCGAGCCCTCCCTCCGGCATTCACACTCGAGACCCCGCTCCGCGCCATTAACACGCGAGCCTCTCCCTCTGCGCCGTTCACACGCGAGCGTCTCCCTCCGCGCCGTTCACATTCGAATCCCTCCCTCCGCACCGTTCACACTCGAGCACCTCCAAGCCATTCACACTGGAGCCTCTCCCTCCACGCCGTTCACACCCCAGCCCCTCCCGCCTCAGAAAAGGCTCAGGCACACACTCTCTCCCTCCCTGCCCAGGAAGTGTTCACGGCACAGAGCGGCTTGGGGCCAGGCCCGGGGTCGAACCAAGAGGGGTCGCAGTGCCAGTCGGCACCACAAACCAAAACCACACAGAAGACAGCGCCTGTCCACAGAGAAGATGCCAGAGCGCCGGGACAGCAACGGACCTCGGCCTGTCACGCAGCCCAGTGTCAGAACGCCGTGTGCCTCCGGCAGCACCGAGACCGGTCTCCAAAAGGAAGCTGCACGGGCATTTCCCTGCAGCCCTAAAATAACTTCAATCAGGAGTCTTGTGGGAAATATCGGCCACTGAACCAGTGCTGGGACTTCGAGGCTGCCTGGCTACCATCCAACTTAACAGACAAATCCCTTCGGAACATTCCTCAAAGTACTAGGCCCCCTCTCCTTGAGCTCAGCAAGAAGGATTCTCTGGCTTCACAGGCAATCCAGCCTGTCACCAGTGCTGCGACAGTTAGGAAGTCTGCAGTCAGACTTCCTGGAATCTCTGCCCGTGGAAGGGGCAAGCTCCCTCAGCACCAGGCCAGCCCCTCACGGTATCTGTAAGGACCTAGCATATTCACGCATGCTCTCACACACACACACGTGCACACACGTATAGGCGTGCATGCATACACACGCAAAAATGCACACTACGTGCACACTTGTGCATGCAAACACGTACACTGGTACACATATTAATACGTGTGCACACACATTCACATGTACACACAGATACATATATACACAGATACCCTAACACATACACACGTACACTCGTTCAGGTACATTCACACACACGCACAGGTTCACGTACATACGTGAACACACATACACATATGCATGCACACATGCATGCACATTCATACACACGCACACTCACATACACATGCACACCTACCTATACACACGCACTCACGTGAGCCTACACTCACGTGTATGTGTGCATGTGCACACACCCACACACCCTCCATGGGCAGACCAAGGCAAGCCAGAGGCCTGCCGCACGCCTGCCGGGCCACAGCCAGAACCCCTGCAGTGCCCGCCGAGACCACCCACGGTCTTCCCTCCTCGGCCCTGGCTTCACGGCTCTTTTCCCACTCCCCCCGGAGTCAAGCCCTGAAAGTTCACGGGAGACTTCTCAACAGCTCCGTCCCTGGCCAAGGAACAGCCGGACTCACTTTATAGGACTGCAGCAAATCCAGGAAGAGGTTCAACTTCTCCACCACGTCATTCTCTTCCTGTTTGCCCTAGAAAACAAGGGTGGGTGACCAACACCGAGCACCACGGGACCCAGAGGCCCAGCCACGGCCTCCCATCTGCAGGCCTGAGCCGGCCCTCCCCCCACGGCCACCAGCCAGCTCTGCAGAAGAGCCCCCTTCCCACACGACAGCCCCCCACACAAGGCAGGGGAGCCAGAGAAGCCAGCGGCTAGGCGAGAGCTACGTCCTGGGCCTCCAAGGTCACCCGTCCGCTTGCGCTCGCCGCTCAACACCACTGGGCCTCGCGGCCCGCCAAAGCCACGGTCGCAGTTGGGACCAGGCTGGCCTCCTGGGAACACCCAATGCTAACACTGTGCTCACGGCCACGTGTCCCGAAGGGCTACAGCACGGCTTACGTCCTTCAGCTCCCAACACTTGCCGAGCACCTCGCCCAGGCGCAGCACCGGCTCCTCACGAAAATGAGCCCTTTTACGACCTCTAGAGCTCCAGCTGTGGCAGAGCATGAAGAGCGCCTCTCATAAACCGCACATCAGGCCCAGTGGCGGCAGAAGGTGTGAAGAAGCGAATAGAAGGACGTGTCTGAGGGGGTTACGAGCACCGCACCGCGAGCCAACGGTTTCGGCCCACGCTCTGCGGCCGACTCAGGGAACCCCAGGACTCCAGCCCGATGACCTCAGAGGCTCCAGGCCACTCCAACCCACGCCCAGAGCCAAGATTCCAGCCAGTAAGGTTACAGGAAAATAGCAGTGTTTCAGTCTTTTAAAACCTGGAAAGGAAAACACCAGAGATCCACAGGTGCCCCGTTCCTTCCTGAGTGGGCAGGGGGCCCAGGAGAATGGAGCCTCCCCCAACCCTTCTAGTAGTAGGAGGGCCTGAGGGTCATTCCTGCTCGCGTCCCTGGCTCCCAGGGCCTCGTTCTAGTCTGATGCCCCAACGCGTGAGACCCCACACCGCCATCCTGTCCGCAGGAAAACGGCCCGCTCTGGGTCTCAGCGGTCTCGCTGGGCTGCGGTGATGCAGATCTCCTCACGGTCTGCAGAGAACAAAGCCAGGACGCGTGGAGACAGAGTGAGGAAAACCCTCCCTCGCATGCCTTTGCTCACACGGCCAGAGTGACTAGAACCCCGGCTGTGCTGGATCAAAGTCCTGATGGGCCTCTGATCCACTTTCACATTAAGACGACACTAATTCCACTTCACTGTGAAAACCACCGCGGACAGAGAGCAACATTCAGGAAGTGGCACTTCCTCAGACGTCGCATTTCAAAGCAGCCTCCGTGAGATATCAGAGAATCTCGGAGCCGGGGGGGAACTTCAAACTACGAACTTGCACATCAGAAGCCCGAACCCTGTCTCCCTCTTCAAACGCAGAAACCCAACATCCAAATCTCAGTCGGAAACCACCGGAGACGACAGTTTGGAATTTCCACCCCGCGTTCTGCGTGACCTCGGGGGGCTCACGGTGCGCCCCACACACACCCCCACCCCTGCCACGAGGCTACTTGTTGAAGAAGGAGCTGTCTGGGGCCCAGGATCCCCGCAACCAGGATAACTTCACTTTTCCGTTTTACAATCAGCTGTGAGGAAAGTTCAACAGGTTAAATGAGAAGTGTTTTAATGACTTCATCCAGCCCCCTCGTTTTCACGGACCAGACACAGGCCCAAGACCAAAGGGACCTGAGCCACGTCCCACCACAAGACACCGGCCGCGCACCGAGCAGGCTCCCTCTCCACGCGGCCACACCTCCAACACCACGTGCCCGATCCTCCCCACGGTGGAAATGTGGGCGCCACGCAGACCTGGACACGGACTGGGCCCGGCACCAATTCCGAGAAACGCCAACCCCAGTTTCTAATGGGAACACACAGGCACCAGAACCACAGAGGAAGAAAACCCGGGACTTTCCCTACCCGCAACAAGATCAGATCCCTTCTTCAACACTCAGAGATATCCTGGGCCCCTGAGGGCCCCACATGAAGCCTGAAAATCCCCCAATTCCCGCTTGGGGATCGGCCACCGTCACCGTGTTCTCCGGCTTGCTACTAAGGAGCTTTGCGTCTGAGGCAGCAAGGCTTTCCCAAGTACATCATTTTAATTTATTTAAAACCATCTACCGTTTTTAGACGGTTTTAGATGGTTAGGGAAAGACCGTTTCCCCAAGAACTGGGCAGCAAATGCTCACCCTCAAAGTCATGTAGCAGTTTTACAGCATAAAAGCACCCAGATGAGCCTTTCCGGCTGTCAGTGAACACCGCACCTTCCAATCGATCCCCAACGACCACACCGCACCCGTGTGGATGGCGGAAACATTTCCGGAGTCTAACTGGGTATCTGGGGGGTATGAGGGGGCTCTCGCGGGGTGCTGCAGCTTACTCGTTGTTCTCTTAGGTGACCGAGGGGCCAAATACTTGCTGGCTGGGACAGCACAGCGGAAACTATTTGGTCCACCCACAGGTGTCTGAGGAAGTCAGATATTACGTTTGCCAGGGCAGTTACAGCGTCTGATTTCAGCAGAGTCAACCCTCCGAAGATCAGACCCCATCTGTCTTCGTCATCAGCAACCCTCTTCAGAGTCAACGGCTCACGGGAAGCCGCTCGGAACTGACGGGGATGTGCAGTTCCCGCGGGGCCCGGCAATCCACTCGCCGCAGACTCTGACCTCTGAAGTGCATGTGAGAAGATGTCCTGCGTGTGCTCCTCAGGTACAGAATGTTCTTCGGAACGGACACCGTGGAGAACAAATTCACTCACCTGCTGGGCGGCCTTGTCGGCGAGCAGTGCAAATTCAACGGACAGGCCTTTCAGTGCCTGTTTCAGGGACCCCCACGTGCTACTGTGCAGAGTGGCCCAGGAGGGGAGCGGGGTCGTATCAGACCCTAAAGCACTAGGGAAAAAAGAGACGGACGACAAGACACTCAAGGCCTGGGAGCTGACCTGGCCGTCCGCCACGACAACCCGTGACCCAGGACTGCGGCGGAAAGGCCGGGCCTCAGCCCCTCCCCCAGACCTCGGGACCAGTCCCAGCCAGCAACCCCCAGCGCCTGCGGGGGAGGGCGGAGTCATGCTGACAACAGCCCTCAGTGTCCTTTTCCAAGTGAAATCAACCCCTTCTCAGATCTAGTCCCGACCTCGGGAGAACGTGTGACATACATGTGACACACGTGTGACATACTGGTGCACACTCACGTATTGAGGGATCCACGTTTCCCTGCCTAAATGCCTCAGTTTTCCTCTTCCTAACATCACTGACCATTTCCCCAACTCTCTGCTTCCCCCTTCCAAAGCGAACCAGGTCAGAACGGAGGGGATTCTGGGCAAGCACCTCTGCCTGGACGTCGGCAGGCCCCTCCCCACCTGACCGAGCCCTGCAGAGCTGGGGGCACCTGCCTCAGCTCCTTCCCGAAGATGAGGAGGTCAGCAGCATTGTCGATGGCCCTCGACGCAATCCGCTCGGCCCGGTCGCGAAGCTTGTGGAAGCTGTTGTAGATGTTTCGAATGAGCTCCCGGCTGACAGCGAACTGAGTCTGGATGTCGGCTGGGAGGAAGTCCTGACAGGGAGGAGAGAAGGCCGTGGGTTACTGGCCGTGAAGTGCCTTGGGGAAAAGACGACCGTCGGCAGGGGAAGAACGGTACCCACTGAGCAGCCAGTGAGCCCAGACGCCAGGCCACGGGGGCACTTCGCTGGGCCTCCCTTCTGGTCCAGGAAAGAAACAGCCCATCATCACCCACACACCACGGACACGAAGCGGAGTGGCCCCTAGTGTCCGCTGAAGCCGGATCAAACTGACGTCCTGCCGAAACACACCCCTGTACTAACCTTCAAGTACTAATCCTCAAGCTCAGAGTGACAATCACAAAGTCCTAACCCCTCCCTCGAGGCAGGGCTTCCCAGGGGCCCTCGCTTTCCCCCAAGAATCAACTTCTCACCAGCTTTACTGTTAACTACCCGTTAATATTAACCATCGTTTACCGTAACATTAACTAGATAATGCTTACAAAACGGGCTGCTTAGGGAATGAAATGAAGGTAAGATACATGTATTTCTGTACGGAGAAGCAGTTTAACAAGAAAGGAGGGCCGCCCGGGGGTTCAGTCAGCTGAGCGTCCGACTCTTGGTTTCAGCTCAGGTCACGATCTCGCGGTCTGTGGGATCGAGCCCCGCGCCAGGCTCTGTGCTGACAATGCAGAGCCTGCTTGAGATCCTCTCTCTCCCTCTCTCTGCCCCTCACCAATCGCTCTGGCTCGCTCTCTCTCAAACATCAAAAAATTTAAAAAAGGAAAGGAAAAAAGCTAGCCAACAGCTACCTCAATTCTTTTTGAAAAAAAGAACAGACTAAATTTTAAAATAAACCAATGTGACAATCACTCCCCTGAAATCCGAGAAGCTAGTGACGAAGCCAGTGTCTGCCCGAATCACAAAAAGCCTCAGTCACGTCCGGGCAGGCCGCTCAGAAGTCTGGGACCTTGCCAGACGACAGCCTCTCTGAGCCTGTCTCCCCATCTGGGAAATGGGCGGCACACCCGCTGTCTGAAAGGAGAGCCGATGAGTAACCGCGCCGCGGGCCTTCGTGTCGTCTCCAGCACGCGGGGGAGGCCCAGGGCGGTAGCTGGTACGCGGTCGCCGCCCTGGTTGGGGGGGCGAGTGTGGCGGCGGGAGCGGTACCTTGGCCCGAGGAGCCAGCTTGCAGCTCATGAACTCGTCTCCAACACACTGAGCCGACTCCTTCAGCTTGTTCTGCACGTCCTGCGAAAGGAAGACAGAAACGCCACATCCACCAGCCGCAGCAGCGTCTGCCTGGGACCCATTAAGTCAGCGAAAGGCAGGATGTAGTCCCTCCTCCAGAGAGCCAGGTTTCCACGGATCTGCTCTCACGTAAGTATCCAGGATCTCTTCCCGGACTTTTCTCCACTGACCTCCACCTTCAGGACGGCCGTCCACAGACTGGAAAGCCTGACCTAACGGCAGCTCCGGAGGGGAGACCTGTCTCCAGGAAACAGAGACCGCACGCACACGGCAGGGACGGCGTCCGTGCTGCTGTCGGGCTCGTCACATCCTCTAGGTCCCACCCACGTGGGGCACAGGGACCAGAGACGGGGTCTCTTCCTCCCTGCACACAGACCCACGGGCCCCAGGCCCACGGAGCCCCGGGAGAGCTGGTGGGCAGCACACAGGGGCCCAGCCCGGCCCTCTGACAGCAGGCCTCTGTGGCAGTCCACGTCAAGGACCCACAAAGAGCCACGGGAAACACAGGCAAAGATCCTAACATGCAGCTGTTTGTGGGTCAAGGAATTCTAGAATTTCAGAGAGGCCCTGAAGACCCTCTGGCCCAATTCTCTCGTTTTACCAGAGGAAAGAGTCAAGGAGGCCATAGGGACACTCTACCTGTGTGAGAACAAGGGGTCAGAGGAGCCTCATGCCTCTAGAATGGGGGCGCCGTCTGGCTCCACGTCTAGGAGCAGCCTCCCGTCGTGAGCCGTGTACAGCTCCCACGTCCCACCACGTTCCTCTTGTGGCAATGAAGATCCCTGCTCTAAAGCAACCTGTCCACCCAGCGTTCAGAAGACCCACACTCCCAGCTCAAGGGCAGGTAGTCACAGAAACGTCCCCTGAACGACTGCTTTAGGTCCCATAAAAGAGGCAAAGGTGACAGGTATCCCCTGGCTGGCATAGAGGGAAAGCCAGCGGCCTTCTCAAGGAGGGTCTCGGTGTGTCTCATCTTCCTGCAGGGGAAGGGAGTGTGGGATCGAGCCCCTCCTAGGTCCCTGGGGAAGGGAAAGCTACCGTGTTGGAGCCCCACCCCCACCCCACCCTCTTCCTAGGCGGAGCCGGCCACCCTGGGGACCAGGCAGTGACTTCCTCCACAACTGTGAACAAGGACACTGCAAGACAGCAGAGGGACGCCCACGGCCGCCTGGTTTCTAACTGAAACTAACGTCCACGTGGAGACAGTCCCGTCACGAAGGTCTATGCTGCAGCTCCCTTAGAAAGACTCAGCTCAGGGGACTCCTGGGGGGCTCAGTCGGGTAAGCGTCCAACTTCGGTTCAGGCCACGATCTCACGCTTCGTGAGTTGGAGCCCCGTGTTGGGCTCTGTGCTGAAGGTTCAGAGCCTGGAGCCTGCTTGGGATCCTCTGTCCCCCTCTCTCTCTGCCCCTCCCTTGTGTGCGTACTCTCTCTCTCTCTCTCTCTCTCTCTCTCACTCAAAAATAAACATTAAAAAAATATATAACTCAACTCAGCCTTCCAGTGGTACTTAAGGTGGCTCTTTTCGCTTCCCAGAAATCGCTCATCCTGATCTGGGGTCTCGAGCATTTCCGTAACCCCTCCCAAACAGAGCCTCTGTGACCGAGCCTCAGTGCCCACGGCGACCGTGCAGAGAACCCTCTACCTGGATACACAAAATCCTGCCAAGCCAAAGCCAGGGGCGCCTCGTAACGTTACACCCCCGTGATCTGGGAGGAGAGCAGATGTCACTCCTGGCACCACGAGGGCAGCAGACTCCCCGAGGGCCCCCAAACGAGGAGGGCAGGAGAACAAGCACGCTTAGGAACGCCACTCACGCGGGAGCCTCGGGGCGCACCCACAGCAGAGTGATACTCACCGGGCCACTGAAGGACAGGAAGAGCCGGAGGGCCACGTCCTCGGAGAACGGGGGGTGCCGGGCCACCAGGTTAATGAAGCGCCTCAGGGCCCTGCGCCGGGCCTCAATGAACTCGCGGTCGGCTGCAGACCGAGAGCGAGGGGTCGGCCGGCAGCCTGCGCCATGCCCCCCGCCCCCGCCTCCCCGGCCGTCCGGAAACGTGCCGGGAAAAGCCCGGGTCCCTTCTGTCGTAGCCCACATTAGCCGCCCCTCGCCGGTCCCCAGCGGGAGCGCTGGGCGCCACCAGTGGGGAACGAGGGGGTCCGCGGCACCCACCCTAGCTGGCCCCGGCCTTCCTGCGCACGTCTCGCACCGGGCGCCCCGGCCCCCGCCCGAGCCCGCTCTACCTCCCAGCACTCTCTTGGGCGGAAGGGCCGGCACCATGCGGTAGGGGAACTTCTGCAGCAGCATCTCGTGGAAAACCACGAAGTCGTTGTACCGTCTGTACACGGAGGACCTGAAGCGCTAGAAGACAAGAGGGCCCACGCTCACGCCCGACGCCGGAAACCTCCCCGGGTCACCGCTCCCCTCCCTCCCATCCCCCCCGCCCCGAGACGGAGCCCACGCGTCGCGCGGCCTCATCCCCGCTCACGGGGCCTCCACGGCGAGGACGGGCGCCCTCCTCCCTCCCGGCGCCGCGCGGCTCAGGCCTCACGTCCAGCCCCCACCGCGGTCTTCACGGAGCGCTCAGCCGCAAAGCTGGCACCCACCCCACCCTCAAAGGCAGCGCTCGGGCCGGAGGCCTTCCCCACTGGGGGCCGGGGCCGTCCTCCCACACACGCCCCAACACCGGTGCGACCAGCGTGACGGCGTCCCGGGCCCAGCAGCCGACGCAGACCAGACCCCGACGAGGGGGGCGGACGGAGCGGACGTCCGACTGCAAGTCCGTCTGCCCCGTGGCAGATAAAACCGCGGGCGCCACGAGGGATCCACGCGACAGAGGCGCGACCTGGACCTACTGGAAGGGCCCACGCGACGGACGCGCACGAGCCGCTAGCCTGGGAAGTATACAAGCTGCCCTGGTGGTAAATGATGCTGCGGAGTGAGAGAGGCCGGGTGATTCCAACGACAGGACGTCCTGGAAGAGGCAGAGCTGCACAGACAGAAGACAGGGGCTGCCCGGGCTCAGGGCGGAGGAAGGAGCACGGGGAGCACAGGGGACTTTTAGGGCGGCGAACAGCGCGAGAGACACGGGACGGTGGACACCTGCCGTCCCACGTTCGCCCAAACCCACAGACCGTGCACCCACCCAGAGGGACCCTCCTGTGAACCACGGACTCCGGGTGATAACAGCGTGTCAGTGTGGGGTCACCGACTGTGACAAATCCACCATCTGGGGGACACCGATAATGGGGGAGTCTGGGGGGGAGCGGGGAATTACGGGAAATCTCTGTCCATTCAGCTCAATGTTGCGGTGAATCTAAAACTACCCCCTAAAGTCTACAAAAAAATTAAACATGCTACATGAAGAAAAACACAGTCAGTTGTGCCACGTGCTGGGGACTGCATGTGTTGCGCCCCCTCTGGATCTGCCCCAGCCTCTGGCGAGCGGGATGCAGGACAAAACGCGTGGCCCCTCTGCCTGAACACCTGCAGGCTGATCCCTCCGCCCGGCAGGGCTGCCTCCTTACAGACGACACACATGCTTAAGGAATTACGTTACTGAGACGGAAAGGGCCAGAAGCCCAACCTCATGCCCCTCTGATGCGCCGTCACCTGGGGGAATGGCACCCACGGGCATGGGAGAACTAAGTTTACTCACAGGCCTCGGTGACCGCAGCTTGGAAACACCATGAAACAAAAACCCTGTGATTCCTGGGGCGCCCGGGTGGCTCAGTTGGTTCCACTTTGGCTCAGGTCATGATCTCTCGGTTCACGGGCTGGAGCCCCACGTTGGGCTCTGTGCTGACAGCACAGAGCCTGGAGCCTGCTTTGGATCCTCTGTCCCCCTCTCTCTCTGCCCCTCACCTGCTCTCTCTCAAAAATAAATGAAAACATTAAAAAAAAAAAACAAAAAAATACAGCGGCACCTGGGTGGCTCAGTCAGTTAAGGGTCCGTCCTGATTTTGACTCTGGTTAAGATCTCACGTTTCATGAGTTCGAGCACTCTGCACTGACTGCAGAGCCTCCCTGGGATTCTCTCTCTCTCCTCTCTCTCGGCCCCTCCCCTGCTCACTCCTTCTCTCACAAAAATAAATAAAAACATTAAAAAAAAAAAAAAAAAGGAAAGAAAGAAACCACCATGTGATTCTGGATTCCCATGGCACATGCACACGGCCGTTCGGTTCGGAAAACGCACTTCCTCCCTGGATGACGACCGAAGCCTGACAGTGGCAGGGCCCCGTCACCAGGGCGGCCCTCTCGCCGGTGCGGCCCTGCTCTACCTGTCCCTGCACATCCCCCCGACACAGAGGGGCTGCACAAGACCCAGGGATGCTGTCGGCTTGTCAATGACTTACTCCTCAGTTTCAGAAGAATAAATCCCTCCCCCCACCAATGTTTATCCTAACAGCACTGGGATATAGAAAGAGAACAGACACACACACCCGCCCCCAGTATTTATTCTACCGGCACCGGGATTTAGAAAGAGGACAGAGGGACAGGGATATCAGTCCATGCAGACTCGCAGTCCTGGTGCCAGACGCCTCGTGAAGTCCGATATCGGCGGGCAGGATAACAGGGCAGACGGCGTCCTTAGCGGGGATGAGGCGGACACACCAGTCCTGCCCTCCAAACTGGATTCGCCGCCGGAAGCCCCCACTCTATCCTCAGGATTTCCCAGTTACTACAAAACCACTCCCAGGCCGGCGTGTGCCCGCACCTTGTGCTCAGAAGACGAGTGAGCTCCTACGAAGCAGCATCCCAGACGCAGGGAAGAGGGGAGCGGGCTGGGCTAGGGGTGTGGCTGAGCCAGAACAGGACCCAGGGACACGCACACGCAGGCTCTGAAGACGTCTGTTGGGCACCCTGGCTCTGAGCGTCGAGTTCTGGGTCTCACCTTTAAGCCCAGCGCAGACTCTCTGCGGTCCTTCTCCGCCTCATACCCCTGCCCTAACGTGTCCCCGCCCCTCCCCACCTCCTCCCAACACACACACACACACACACACACACACACACGCACACACACACGCGCGCGCGCGCTCTGCCCCTTACCTGGCTGGAAACCTCGTATTCCACATGCTTTAGGAAGAGGCCCTTCTTCTCGGGAATGAGCTCCACCTGCACGGTGTCCCTGGCCAGCAACTCCTGCAGGGTGTACGAAAGCAGCAGCGGGTTCCCCTGCGGCATCTGCATTCGACTGGGGTGTGGGTCCCTCCGCTCGCTGACCTGGGGCGCTGGCAAGTCTGGAGGGGACAAGGCGACCGGCCGATAAAAACGGCTGCTCGGAAGCAGAGGCTGCCACGGCGGGCCTGCCCCCGCCGCGTGCTAGCTTCGCACGTGGACTGTGGCCACATCACCCCCGTTCATTCAGGCCGCGGAGCTTGTGCCCCGAAAAGTCCCCACGCCATGAGGCGCCCACCCGCTCGTGAATCAGCAGACACGCCCCCCTTTCCAGGACCAGTCAGGTCTAGTTTTCAACCTGGGAATAGAAGAAAGTGAACTATTCACAAGTTACGTGCAAAAGAGCCCTCCTTTTCTCTGGAGTCGAAAAGGAGGTTAAAACTAAGAGCCATAGAATTTCTCTCTCCCACCGTTTCCACAGTGAACACACATGACGTCACATGCCAAAGCAATGATTCCAATTCCATGTAGGTAAAAACCCACATCTTGCTTAGAGCCATGGTTCCTGATCACACAAGTCAAAGAATTAGGCCCTCAAACCTCAGCTTCTTTACACATCACTCACAAAGCAGCAAAACACAGGTCTGAGAGATTACAGGCTAAAAAACACGGAAGTCACAGGAAAAAGTCAGTTTGGCTTTTAGTATAGAGTTTGAAAGAAAAAGAGTTCTTTTCGGTTAAAACCTGTAATAGGGGCTCCCGGGAGGCTCAGTTGGTGGAGGGTCCGACTCAGTTTCGGCTCAGGTTATGATCCCAGGGTCATGGGATCAAGCCCTACATCGGGCTCTGTGTTGAGTGTGGAGTCTGCTTGAGATTCTCTCCCTCTCTCTCTGCCCTCCCCTGCCCAAGCACGCATGCTCTCGTGCTCTCTCAAGACAAATGTTAAAATATATGTATACGTACATACGCTACGTACATAATAAAGATATCCCGTAGCGGGAGAGGAGGTCAGAGTCTGATCAACATTGCTACTGCTATAAATAACCACAACAAAGTGTACATTTTTTTCTTTTTCAAAATTTTCTACAACGTGGTTATTTCGCTTTTTTATGATTTACTTCTTAAAATAACACTTTAAGATTCTGGTTTACATTCTAAACAGAATTAATGGCCAGATTACTTTCATCTCTGAAATTACTCAGCATTTTAGAATTTAAAACGTAGCTGCTTTTAATTGACCTTAAAGCTTAAGAAAAAAAATAAACTAAGGCCTTAATGCTTACTTGGGAACCCCAAGGGCCTCATAAAAAGTCCACACGAAAACTAAATATTATGTGCTCTACAAGCAGTAAGCTCCCAAGTGAGGACACGTATCCTAGGGTCAAAACAATCCACCAGGGCGCAAGAAGAAAATATTAATAATTCTATCTGCATTTTGTTCCCTTCTTTTCAAACTTATATTCTTGTGATATCATAACACATGTAACGTAATATTAGAGTAGTGTGTGCATGTAACTTACTAAAACATGTGTGTATAGATATGTGTGCATATATTTGCATGCGTATTACATGTGCAAATGTGTATGTGTGTGTACGAGTGGGTGAATATATGTACACGAGTATATGTGTATACAAGTGTGTGTGTACATGTGTATAAATGTGTGTGCAAGTGTGTGTATATACCTGAGTGTGTGCGTGTAAGAGTATATATGTACGTGGGTATGTATATGTGTGTGAACCTGAGTGTGTGTGAGTTTATGTGTATATGGGGGGGGAACGTACATGTGTGTGTACGTGTGTATACACTACTGTGTATATGTGTACATGGGTTATGTATGTGTATCAATGCACATGTGCACGAGTGTGTATGTGTAGATGGGGGGATATACATGTGTTCAAGTGTATGTGCCAGTGTCTGTATATAAGCATGTGAGTGTGTGTGTACATGGGTGTGTACGTATGTGTACACTAGTGTGTATGAGTATATACGTACACGAGTCTGTATGTGTATCAATGCACATGTACATGAGTGTGTATGTATATATACAGGGGTGTACATGTGTACAGGTGTGCATTTGCAAGCGTGTGTATAAAAATGTGAGTAGTGAGCGCGTGCACGACCATATACGTACATGGTGTGCGTATATTGCACGAATGTGTGTACGTGTGTATATATGTGTATGAGGTATGTGTACATCAAGAGTCCCCAATATCTTAATGGCCAAAATGTGGAGACCACAGCTTCAGACAGTACCTGTTCTCCCATCCTAAAACCCAGCCCCTTTCCATGTGAAACTATTCTGGTGGCCTTAGAACTGCGCTGACCCAGTCTCCAGGGACCACACATACCCTGGGTCAACGAGACAGCACGCGTGTCTCAAGTACTCATTCAAGTGAGTGACGAACAACACAGGGACACTGGGCTCAGCAGTACCCATTCAGCTCGTGGCTACCAAGCGTTCCCACTGCCGGGCACAATCTATGAGGATCCAAACTCCAGGGCGAACTGGAATACACCGTGACTTAACTTTAATAGCACCCAGGTAATGAGCCAGGGGGCCCAGACACAGCACCAGGACACGAACTCGGGGGACACAGACGCCCTCAGCTTTGCTCTGGATGCATGCTGGCTGTGGGGGAGCCTGGCACTTGGAAGGGCACTGAAGGAAAGCTGGCTGAATGACTATTTACTGATATTTACTACACTTTCACGAGTGAAAGGTAGCATGTCTGGAGGGAAAACAAAGTCTTAGGTAACCAGAGCACAGAATATGTGGAAAAACAGGAAATAATCAAGTTAAAAGGTAATGGAGAAAGAACATTTTTATCAGAGAAAAGATGTGCAAATCATGTATCTGAGAAGGTACTGGTATCTGAAATATACAAAGAACTCTTACAACGCACTAGAAAAAAAAAAGAGAGAGACAGAGAGAGAAATAACCCAATTTTAAAATGGGCAAAGCATTTGCATACACATCCCTCCAAAGATATACCAGTGGCCAGTAAGCACATAAAAAGATTCTCAACACCATTAACCGGCACGGAAATGCAAATCACAGCCACAGTGAGATACCACCCACTGTGACGGCTCTAATTAAAAAAAAAAAAAAACCAGTGAGCATTGGCAAGGGTGCAGAAAAGTCTCGCTCATGCTGGCAGAGGCTTACGCGAGGCAAAAACAGTCGGCCACTTCCTCGGTGTCAGAGGCGGAGCCGCTATATGACCCAGCAGGTCCCCTCCTGGAAATACACCCAAGCCAGATGAAAACGTGTGCCCATACAGAGACCTGGAGACAAATGCCCACAGCAGCACCAGGTGTGAGAGCCAAGGAGTGGAGAACCCCAAGCGCCCATCAACAGTGAGGGGTAAATAAAAGTGGTTCATCTTTCCTTCCGCCGTGGAAAGGAATGAAGAACAGGTTCACACTACAAGATGGGTAAACCTTGAAAACCTCAGGGGAAGTGAACTAATCCATGCAGGGGATGAGTCCGTCCACAGGAAATCTCCAGAAGAGGCAAACCTACAGAAACAAAGCAAACGGATGCCTGCCTGGAGCTGGGGGCAGGGGGGGCCACGCCTGGAGAAATGAGCAGTGACTACTGGAAAATAGGGGGTTTCTCAGGGAGACGATAAAACGCTCCAGGGGTGATCGTGGCAATAGGTGCACAACCCCGTGAACACACCAACGACACTGTATTGTACACTTTAAATGAGTGAATTGTATGGCAGGTAATGACAATTCTACACGCCTTAAATATAAAAGGCAACATCAGTAAATGGAAGAGTCTTCTCTTCTACAGAAGCAAAAATGGTCAGAACCAGCTCTTTGAGGACACTGGGAATTGAAGGTCTGTGGCAATCCCGGGCACATTTATTGATGCAATAATTAGTGAAATTGAGGCTATACTGGAGTAGGGAGGCCCTTCCTCCAGTATGGCTGCAGTTGTCATAAGAAAAGGGAAGACCACACAAAGACCCAGAGGCACCTGACACGCGCGGGTGGGCACATGGCAACGGAGGCAGAGACCAAAGGGACACGGCCACAGACCAAGAACACCCTGGCAGCCTCAACCACATGCTGGGAGAGGCAGGAAGGACCCTCCCCTACAGGGTTCAGAGGGAGCGCAGCCCTGCCCATGTCTGGATCTCAGACGTGGGGCCTCCAGGGCCGGGAGACAACACGTTCCTGTTGTTTCAAGCCACCCCATGTGTGCTGCTTTGTTAGAGCAGCCACACAAAACTCACACGAGAAACTTTACAGAATTCGTTCTGAGAGGTCATTAAATAAATCTACAATGGTCGGCAGCAACACCTTGGGGAAGGAGGAAAATGTGATTTCCCCAGAACTGTCACGTTATATTATTTAAACTGTCAGGTTCACAACTGAAGTTTACAAGACACGCAAAGAAGTAAGACAGTACAGCCAAACACAGGGAAAAACCACCACCAGAAACTGTCTGAGAAAGGCCAGGCATTGAACTCATTCAACAGAACTGAAGGAGGGGCGCCTGGGTGGCTCAGTCGGTTGAGCGTCCGACTTCAGGAGAGCCTGGATCCTGCTTCAGATTCTGTGTCTCCCTCTCTCTCTGCCCCTCCCCTGCTCATGCTCTGTCTCTCGAAAATAAACAAAAACATTAAAAATAATAATAAAATAAAGAACTAATGCAAAGGAGGAGAGCAGTCCCAGCAATAGAAAATATGGATAAACAGACCAAAGTTGTACAAGAGGAGCGGGAAAAGATTCTGGAGTCAAGAAGCTCAATAAACAAAATGGAAAATTCACAAGCAAGGTTCAATAGCAGATCTGAGTGGGCAGAGGGAAGAATCAGCAAACCTGAAGACAGGTCAACTGAGACTGTCCGGTGTGGAGGACAGAAAGAAAACAGAATGAAGAAGAACGAACAGCCCCTCAGCAACCTGTACCAACATCACCGGCTGCACCAACAACAAAACCGACTGTACCAACACCACCGGCTGTACCATCATCATCAACATGAGCGGCCCAGGAGAGAGGATCAGGAAGAATAGGTGAATGAACTGCCAAATTTTTCCCAAATTTGATTTTTAAAATCCAGGAACCCAAAAAAAACACGCCCAAGATAGAGAGATTCACAACTAGACAGGTCACAACTGCGTGGTTCAAACTGCACCGTTCTGTGTCCAGAGACCAAGAGAAATTCTTGAAAGCACCAGGAGATCAGCAACCGGGCAAGACGAACAGCTCACTTCTCAGAAGCCACGGAGGCCGCAAGGCAGTGCGACGGCACATGCAAAGTGCCAGAAGACAGAACGGTCAACCGAGAATTCTACAACCAGCAAAACTATCCTTGCAAACCGAAGGAGAAAATAAGACACCCCAGATGACTAAAAGCAGCCAATTCACTTCTGCACTAGCAGTCGTGTTGTTCCTTCCGAGAGACAAATCCACGCGTGGAAAGAAAGAATGCCAGTAAAGGTAACTGCACTGGTAAATACGAAAGGCAGTAGAAACTTATCTGTAAGTTTTTCTGGGTGACTTAAAAGACAATGTATGAGGCAGTCATCATAAATCTGTTTTGAGGAGCGTACAGTTTATATGGAAACAATCTGCACAGCTGATAACAGAATGGGGAGAGGAAGGGAGCTGTAAGGGAGCAAGATTTCTACACGCCACTGAAATTAAACTTGTACTAACCCAAGCAGGATTGTTACACATTAACATGTTGACGTGTACTCCCAGGGCAATCGCTAAGAAAATAACAGGAATAATATAGTAACCGAAACAAGGGAATTTAAACCGTACACTAGAAAATACCTATTTGATGTAAAACAAGGTAATAACGGAAGAACAGAGGAAAGATAAAAGTAATGAGGGAAAGAAAATTTGGGAAGCACCAAGCAGGTACTGATTTTGTTCTCTTCCTGATGGGTCAAGTAAGCTAACCTAAGACATGTTAGCTCAGTAATGATTACCAAAGGACCACAGGCTGCTGAAGAACCTGAACTCTGACCACAAGAGAATCTACAAGTCAGAACCCAGGGGCGCCTGGGGGGCTCAGTCAGTTGAGTGTCCAACTCTTGATTTCAGCTCAGGTCATGATCCCAGGGTTGTGGGATCAAGCCCTACATCAGGCTCCAAGCTGAATATGGCACCTGCTTGACATTCTGTCTCTCTTTCTCCCCCACTCATGCTCGCACTCTTTGAAAGAAATACACACACACACACACACACACACACACACACACACACACATATATTTAAAAGTCAGAACCCAAAGGTACATTTTATTGTTACTTTTGTTAACGGGGTCACCATGTTGTCCAAGCTGCTATTTTCTTTTTTTTTTTTTTTTTTTTTGTATTTTATTTATTCTGAATGAGAAAGAGTGACCAGAGGAAGGGCAGAGAGAGAGGGAGAGAGGGTGGAGGGGGAGACAGAATCCCAAACAGGCTCCACACTGTCAGCACAGAGCCTGATGGCAGGACTCAAACTCACGAACTGTGAGATCATGACTGGAGCCTAAACCAAGAGCTGGACACTTAACCAACTAAGCCACCCACGTGCCCCCTCTCGTCGAAATTTCAAAAAAAAAAAATTTTAATGTTTATTTATTTTTGAGAGAGCGAGCAAGCACAGGCAGGGGAGGGGCAAAGAGGGAGGGAGACACAGAATCCGAAGCAGGATCCAGGCTCTGAGCTGTCAGCACAGAGCACGACGTGGGGCTCGAACCCACGAGCCGTGAGATCATGACCTGAGCCGAAGTCAGACGCTTAACTGACTGAGCCACTCAGGTGGCCCTGGAAAAGTTTTAATCTCAAGAAAGCTATGATTCCAAGTATCAGTTTCCTAAACTGGGACATGTCTTTTGAAATGTTTAAGAAGGAAAACAGATCATTCCAGATCAGCTAACCTGTCATGCAACAGACCACACACCGTGGAAAGGGCAGAAATTCAGGGAGAAAGGGTCTGGTTTTCTGTGGGAGTAAATGTCAAGTTCACTGACAGGACTTAATACCCTTATCAGATGGAAAACGAATTGCACACCCACCCACCCCGCCCCAACAGGTAACAGTTTCTGAGAGAGGCAGCGAGGCCCCATACTGAAAGGCTCCAGACAAAGGATGGGTTTTGACCTCAGACGGGTGTGTGTTGACACCCAGTCTCTCATTTCCTAGCAGTGTGTGCCCGGCCAGCGACCCCCTCCGAGCTAACCACTTACCACCAGTAAAATGCAGGGGTAAGGCTGCCTGCCCAGGGGCAGGCCCTCGTCGGCAACAAACCCTCAGAGGCCTCTCTAGCGGTGCTCCCTCTCTGCTCCAACCCTTCTGACACACAACCGCTCAACCACGGGGTTTGGACTCAACCCAGAACCCAGTTCAAAGCCTTGCCTTGAAATGCCACTCACGGTCCGAGAGAAGCTGGAAGGAAGCGGCTCTCAGACCCGGAGGCTCAGCGCCTCGGGCTGATTCCACACTGCCCCAGCGGCCCTTGTGGGAAATGAGACACCAGAGCTCAAAGTAACTACCTGCTAGAAATCAGTGAGTAAGCCCCTGCCTCCCTTCGGGATTACCGTGCTCCACTCCGAACCACCTTCGTGCATCTGTGGACTAAAAGGCAGAACCAACTGCCCGTAGCAATAGGTGTTCGGGGCAGGGATGAGGCCCAGTCTCCACCCCGGGGGACACCTCGCTACCCGACAGAGATGTGCTGGCTCCAGGTGACTGTAAGACAGCCTGGCAGGTGTTGAAGGAACAGGCACTGATGGGGAGTGGCGTCACTCCCAAGCCAGCCACCGGCGCGCCGCGGGACCCCCGACGTGGGCCTCTGCCGCTCTGCAGCGCACACAGGGAAACAAACGGTCAGTGAGCAGCATTCAACGTGTCCGGCTCCGAAATTCTGGGATTCTCCAAGCCAGCTATCCACAAACGAAAAGCAATGAAACGTCACACAAAGCCCACTGTCCTTCCCCCCCCCCCCCCCCCCCCCCCCCCCCCCCCCCCCCCCCGTATTTCCATCAGAGCCTCTGGGCAGCAGTCCTGCCACGGGCACGCCCCCGGAGAGGTCCAGCCCCTCTGTGTCCGGACAGCCCCCAGCAGCAGGGGCCCTTCCTCACTCGCCACAGGCCGAAGCTTCGGGAAACCAACAAGAGTTGCCCAATGAGCATGCGGTCACGCACACCCTCACTTCATGAAAGCAAGCCCCGGCAAATGCTGACCAACGCAGAAGTCACAGACCAGGGGACCCTGCACACACACAGGAGGCGGCACCCAGCCCGGCCAGCCGCTCCACCGTGGAGAGACAGCACCAAGCACCCGCAGACACCCCAACTATGCCCCAGCTCGGCCCACCCCCGGGTCTCACTGCTTGCAGAGAGCCCCGGGGGGGGGGGGGGGGGGGGTAAAGGGCTTTCTCGACCGTGGCAGGTCACGTGTCCTCCGAAGGCAGCCAGGGAGGAAGCTTCCTGCCATCCGAGTTTAGCAGCACGGTGGGCGGGAAGTTGCGTTCTGATGGCCTCCAAGTTCACCGTTCTACCACCACGCGGATCTGTCCCTACTGCCGTCCTCGGCTGCTGGCTCACCAGCACGTGGGACGGGGACCGGCGAGAGACGGCACATGCATCAGGGTCCGCTGCTGGGCTTGACCAGACACTGAGGGGTACGACGGCTAGTATCCAAAGTCAGGAAGTAAGTGTGGGCAAGGACGCGGAGGGACCGGACGCCCTGGACGCGGAGGCGGAGACGGACAGTGCCCTGCTGAGGCAAAAGGCGGGGCAGGTCCTCACGAAACAGAACCACACGTGACCAGCGATCCCGCTTCCGGTCTATCCCCAGAAGAACCGGAAGCAGGACCCGAAGAGACACCCGCTCGCCCACATTTGCGGCGGCAGGATTCCCGGCGGCCGAGAGACGGAAGCGACCCACGCGTCCACCGACAGACGACCACAGTGTGGTCCGGCCACACGATGGACTATCACTCAGCCTTAACAAGCAAGGAAATCCTGGCACCGGCCGCCACGTGCATGAACGCGGAGGGCGGGAGGCTGAGTGACACAAACCACACACGGAAGGACGGACACTGTAGGATCCCACTCCCACGAGGCCCCGGGGTCGTCAGACTCGCGGACACGGGAGGACACGCACTGGGACCCACTCCCACGAGATCCCAGGGTCGTCAGACTGACGGGGACAGAAAGTACGTGATGGTATCAGGAGCTGGGGGAGGGGGAGGGAGGTCAGTACTGAAAGGGGTTCAATTTGGGAAGATGAGAAAGTTCTGGAGAGGGACAGTGGGGATGGCTGTGCAATAACGTCAGTGTTCTTAATGCCACAGAACTGCACACCTGAAAATGGTTAACATTTTATGCCACGTATGTTGTACAATTAAAGAAACACACTCGGGGGTGGCTGGGTGGCTCAGTTGGTTAAGCATGTGCCTTCAGCTCACGGTTCGTGAGTTCGAGCCCCACATCAGGTTCTGCGCTGACAGCTCGGAGCCTGGAGCCTGCTTCCCATTCTGTGTCTCCCTCGCTCTCTGCCCCTCCCCCACTCATGCTCTCTCACTCTCTCTCTCTCTCTCTCTCTCTCTCTCTAGCTCTCTGCAAAAATAAATAAACATTTACAAAAAAATTTAAAAAAAGAAAGAAACACACTCGGATCGCTGGGTTGAACCCCCAGAGTCTAGGGGAGGGCCTGAGAACCTGAGTTTCCAACAAGCGTCCAGAGGCCCCAGTTTGAGAACCGCTGTCATAGGACGAGCGGAAGAAGGACCTCAGGGCCTCGCCTAGACCCACGGCCCAGACCGGACACAGACCAGGGGTTCGTATGTGCTGCCACCTTGTTCTGCTCACTCATCAGAGACAGCAGCGACAGCAGCGTTCCAGGTGACAGCTCTTCCTCCAAAGTTACAGGGAACGGACCCAGCAGGAGTCCTCGATTTTCAACAGCGACACTCCTCCTCAGGCTCACCCTCAAAAACTGCTCTAAGCTACTGTGTTCTTCTGAAATTCGGCTGTTCTCAGGAAACAGAAGCGACAGTGTCCGGGTCCTCATGGTGGCCACGGCCTCACGACAGAGAGCTCGGCGGCCGGGTGGCCAGGGAACACCAGGGACACCCGCGTGTGCAGCACACAGTCCTTCAAGAACGAGCCCTAACTCGAGCCCAAACACACAGAGGCTGTCACAGCCTCGGTTTTGCTACCCTTCAGACGCAGTTTTCTTTCAAGAACATTTCACGTACCATTTCGCTATCTTATTTGAAACGTTTATTTATTTCGAGGGAGAGAAAGAGCGAGCACAGGAGAGAGGGGCAGAGAGAGAGACAGAGAGAGAGAATCCGAAGCAGGCTCTGAGCAGTCAGCACAGAGCCCGAGACAGGGCTTGAACTCACAAACCGTGAGATCACGACCTGAGCCGAAATCAAGAGTCAGACACTCAACCAACTGAGCCGCCCAGGCTTTTAAATACAGAAAACCCCCACCCCTACCGTCTGTACACATCCGTGTTCACTTTGCACGTGCTCTCCACGTGCACAGGGATCAACAGACACACAGGCAGTTTCTTAAATACAAAGTGTGTTTCCATGTGTGTACACGACATTTCTTTCAAATTTTCTGTAAACGCAAAAACCTTAGCCATTCACATAACATAATCACCATGAACACGGTTTTCCCTTCAATCTGTGTTCCTACATACATTTAAATGCACTTACGTTTGTTTTCGTCGTGAAACATTTCAAACAGACGTAAAAGTACGGAAAATATTATATTCCGTGTATCTACCATGGAGATTTCGTAACATTGGGTCATATTTTTTCTGAAAAAAATTTAAATACAAAAAGCACGTCACAGATGCACACCCACCCTGGCCCCCTTTCCTATTTGAAGGTGACCACTGTCCTAGAGTGGAGGGATATCCATTCCAGGCAGGTCTTTGTGCTTTCCACGTGTCCATAAGTGTCTGTAAAGTGCATGCGAGTATTGTATTTTGTCGTATACGACAAACACAATTATTTTTTTCTGGTTTATACTGGAACAGCGCACGAGTACAGAAGAGTGTACCTATCAAATCTGTTCAAGTCAATGAACCGGCATAGCATCGGGGCAGCACCCACATAGAGAAACGGGACACACGCCCGCTCCCTTTCGGCCACTCCCCCGCCAACGGTGCCAGCCACCTTCTAACCCACGCATAATTTCTGTCTGCGGTTACACCATATACACGGAATCAATCCGTAAGTTCCCGTTTCTGACTCCTTCCACTCAGCACAACGTGCGAGGCCCATACATGTCACCGCACGCAGCTGTCATTGCTACAGACCCCGCTGCGTGATCGGGCCACGATCGACCTATTGATCGTGCTGCTGGACACCTGGGTAGTTCCCAGGGTTTTCCTATTACACACGGTGCTGCTATGAACACTTAGCACACGTCCTTTGGTGGACACATACCCCTCATTTCTGTTGGGTATGTTCCTTAAAGTTCCTGGATCCTGGGATTTCTTACGTCCGGCTTAGCAAATATTTCCCGTTTTCCAAAATGACTGACCCACGTCACACTGCCATCAGCAGGAGGCCCAGCTGCCTCACGCAGTGCCCCCCACCCAGTGTTTTCCCTGTGTCCCCCTCACCACTTGATAGGGTCTGTGTCTAACACAGTGGCCGCGAAGTCAAAATTTCACCTTGAATTTTTTCCATTTACTTTACAACCGTTCTATATTCCTAAAAACGTACTGTTACCTGTAACGATTGCATCACATCTCAGGTATGCAACTAAACGTCACGTAGCCCTTCTCCCATGAGATGTTTCCTGCTATTGTCAACAGCGTGAAGAACAGCCCTATTCACAAAACATTCCGCTGTGGGTTTTTTTACTCTATCCTTAGCATCAATTCCTAGAGAATTGCCACATGATTTCCTGCTAATGGACACTTC
The DNA here is from genome assembly GCF_016509475.1 of Prionailurus bengalensis. Classification (NCBI taxonomy): domain Eukaryota; kingdom Metazoa; phylum Chordata; class Mammalia; order Carnivora; family Felidae; genus Prionailurus; species Prionailurus bengalensis. The sequence continues at coordinate 2,443,533 of NC_057357.1, forward strand.
CCTGGATGGCTTTTGTACACAGACACATGTTGAGTAAGACTTTCTTCAGAAACCCTCTTTGGAGCGTTACTGCAGTGATCTTGGTAATCTAAAAGATGCACCAAAAAATACATAAAGATGTACCATAGTGGCATTAAAAAAGAGAAAACTAAAATTTGACCTTCCCGCCTGCGATTAGAACGGCAATCACCGAGGGGAAGGGATCGTAATGCAGTTTCCTCAAATCCACCACTGCCCCCCAAAATGTTCTTTTCTCCTTTCTCAGCCAGGAGACGCATGTCCTGCTGCCCCCTCCACTCGCCTCTCTTCAGCCACAGCAGGCACCCGCCGGTGAGAGCCTGGGCACTGCTCCAGGGCCCTCGTCCTGGGACGCCCTTTCCGCAACTATCCGCAGACCAACTCCTTCACCTCCTTTGAACTGTGGCTCAAACACCACTTTCTCACGGCAGGTACTCGGTGCCAACTGCATCCCCTCCGCCCCCCGCATGCTAACATGGGTCACTGGCTCATTATGTCCGAAGAGTGTCCACCACCCACTATAAGACCATCAATTCCGGCACAAGAGGCTTCCTTATTCTGTCCACGCTTAGGATCCCAACAGTCGAGAAGAGCCCCCAGCACATAGTAGGTGCTCAATAAAACCTTTTGCTGACTGCACGAAAGGCGCCAAAGTCACACAGACAGGAAAGCCACAGAGAGTCACCAAGGCCTGCTATGCTTTCCCAGGCGGGGTGACAACCTCTTGCCCATTCCGCACCAACAGATCGCCGTAAGGTCTTGCCGGTGACAGAAACCGTGCCTCGGTGAACCACAGCCAGAGGCAAAAGCCGGTAACACAGAGGAGGCTCTCAACGATGCCGCCGCCCCGGGCGAGCCCTGAGCAGGGACAGCTCCCCACCTCCACCACAGCCCCTCGGCCAATCCACAGCTATATCTACTTTTCCCCAAAAGAACGTAAGGCAAAACCCCCGACTAAAGCCATAACGCGCCATCTGGCTCGTCAACCAACACAACAAAGAAAGGCTTTCCTCTTCCTGCAACAGTTTGAGTGTTTTTACCTTGAAACAAAGTAAAAATAAACCACCTCTCCAGGTCCCTCCAAGTCCTCTGGAACTTCACTGAGAATTTCTGAGCTGAATCCTCTCCAAATCTCAGTTCAAACACTACTGCAACAGTGAAGTGTTTGCTAAGCCCTGTGCGAGCGCGAGTCTAGCGAGCCTCGCTACTCTCCAACTTCCGCCTCCTCGCTGACCTGCCTCAGTGTCTCGTCCGTGGGCTTCTCACACACCAGAACATTCACCCCAGCCCGGTTCAGGGAGCTCTGGCTCCCCGACGCTGCCCGGCACGGGGATGGCACACAGCACACGCACAACTGGCTTCCAAGGGCCAAAGAATGAGCCAGATCCCCTCCCTCACACCACACGCGGTAAGTAAAGGTCCATGTTAAAAGCGCTACAACTCCAAAACACTTGGCAGAAAATATAAAAACATATCTTTGTGGCCCTGGGTTAGACAAAGTCATGAGTCATGACACCAAAAATACAACAGAAAAACAGAATAGGTCAACGGGACTTCATCAAAATTAAAGACCGTCGTGCTGCAAGACATCATCGAGACATCGAAAAGACAGCCCACAGAATGGCAGAAAATAACGGATGAATCATGGATCTGATTAGGGGCTTGTGTCCAAAATATACAAAGAAATTCTGAAAATACAAATTAAAAAAAAAAAAAAAAAACAAATTACCTAATTTTAAAAACAGGCAAAGTGGGGCACCTGGGTGGCTCAGTCGGTAAGCATCCGACTTCAGCTCAGGTCATGATCTCGCAGTTTGTGAGTTCGAGCCCCGCGTCAGGCTCTGTGCTGACAGCTCGGAGCCTGGAGTCTGCTTACGATTCTGTGTCTCCCTCTCTCTGCCCTTCCCCCTCTCTCTGCCCCTCCCCCTCTCAAGCCTGCATGCTCGCTCTCCCAAATATAAATAAACGTTAAAATTTTTTAAAATAATAAAATTAAAATTAAAAATGAGCAAAGGATAGGCGCCTGCTGGATCTGTTAAGTGTCTGACTCTTGATTTCAGCTCAGATCATGATCTCAGATTGTGAGATCGAACCCCACATCAGGCTCCGCACTGACAGTGAGAGAAGCCTGCTTGGGATCCTCCCTTTCCCTCTCTCTCTGCCTCTCCCCTACCCCCCCCCTCAAAAATAAACATTTTTTTAAGAAATTGGCAAAGAGAGGCACCTGGGTGGCTCAGCTGGTTAAGCATCCAACTTCAGCTCAGGTCATGATCTCCTGGTTGTGAGTTTGAGCCCCGCATCAGACTCTGTGCTGACAGCTCAGAGCCTGGAGCCTGCTTCGGATTCTGTGTCTCCCTCTCTGTCTACCCCTGCCCTGCTCATGCTCTCTCTCTCTCAAAAATAACCATTAAAAAAAAATTTTTTTTTAATAAAAGTGAGCAAAAATGTGAATAAACATTTCTCACCAAAAGATATACGAAAAGCCAATGAGCACATGAAAAGATGCCCAGCCACAATGAGATTCCATTTCATACCCACACGGAAGGCTACAGTCGAAAAGACAAGCACAGGGCCTGGGCGGCTCAGTCGGTTAAGCGTCTGACTCTTGGTTTCGGCTCAGGTGGTGATCTCACGGTTCGTGAGTTCGAGCCCTGCGTCAGGCTCTACGCGGGCAGTGTGGAGACTGCTTGGGATTCTCTCTCTCCCTCTCTCTCTGCCCCACTGCCACTCATGCTCTCTCTCTCAAAATAAATAAAACTTTTTTAAAAATTAAAAAAAAATACAGGCAATAACAAGTGTTGGTGAGGACACGGAGAAACGGGAGCCCTTGAACTTACAGGAAAACAGTCCAGCAACTCCTCAGAAGGTTAAATTCCACCCAAGAGAAATGACAAGCACGTCCACACAAAAACTTGTGCGTGAACTCACAGCGGCATTGCTCATGATGGCCAAAACGTGGAAACAGCCCAATGTCCGCCAAGTGATGAAGGGGTAAGTAGAATACAGAGTCTTAATGCAACGGAATACTATTCGGCCGTTAAAAGCAACAGCGTACGTGCTACAGCATGGATAATCCTCGACGCGATCCAAAACGAAAGCAGCCAGACGCAGAAGGACACAGAACACGCGGTTCGATCTGTATGAAATTCCAGAAGAGGCAGATCTACAGAGAGTAATAGTTGCCCAGGACAGGAGGAAAGGGGACTGAAGCGTGAACCTGACCACCAGTGGGTGTAGGCTTTCTTCCAGGGGAGAGGAGAACGCTCTAAAAGGATGTCGATGGCTGCACAATTCTGTTAATTGTGTCCTTCAAATGGGAGAATTATGTGGTATGTGGATTAGAGCTCAATAAGGCTGTTAAAAATGTTTTACGAATTCCCTGTCTTCTCCCCAGTTCTCGTGCAAACCACTTTCCCGCGCCAGCAATGGGCCCGGAGCACAGCCGGCCTGCAATCTTGAGCGAAGACGTCTACCGAGAAGGGGGAAGATCATCTACGTGAGAAACCCTCTGGCTGTTCCTGGCACAAGCAAAAAAGCCTAGCTGGTGTCGTTGCCACGGAAACTTCCAGCGGCCCCTGGGGTCCGGGTCATCCCTGTGGCTACGAAGCTGCACGTCAGAACTGGAAGCAGCCGCTGAATGCTGAGAACAACCGAAGCTGCCCTTAGGAAGGGTGTCTCCCACCCCTCACTCTACCCACGAATTCAAAGGCAGGGATGGACCTGGCCATCTGCACAGCTGCGTGCGTTGCCGACCACCATTCCGGCAAGGGCCCTTCCCAACGAAACCTCTTTGTGTGGGGGACTCGCGGAACCTCTACATCATCTCTCTTTAGTCCTAGGAAACCCTTCAAGTAGGCACCGTGGTCCCATTTACCAGACGTGAAAGCAAGGCTCTAGCAGCACAGCCTGGCGAGGTCTGTGCTGTGACCCGCCAAGGTCACAGCGCTGGCGAGCAGCTAAGCGGTGGGGCCTGAACCTGTACAGGTTACGTGACGACACCCGATCCTGTATTCCCTCCCTGACTCATGGGGAGAGGAGCCAGGACAGGCACACCCCATGCCTGGGGCCAGAGGTCAGATGGTGTCCACGCAAATCCCTGACTCCTCTGTGACCGCGAACAGACAGCTCACCTCGCTGCACTCAGTTTTCTCATCTCTAAGATGGGAACGGTACCATCTTCAACACTGTTCAGCTGCAAGAAGTTTGTGTTACAGAAAATATGTCAAAGCATCCAGCACAGTGCCTGGTGCCCAAGCTTTTCTTCTCCAAAGGACCGGCAGGCCAGAGGCCAGACACGAACTTCCAGATCACAGATCAAATGAACCGGAGGCCCGGCCTTCTCACAGCCTCAAGCACGGGTCGCGCGCCACGACGGCATCTTGCTCTAGTCAAGACCCGAACAGATCGCGGGTTGTCCCTGGGAGCTCAAAGACACGTGTGAACCACTTGCACACAAACGAGACGTTTGCAACCTATGAGTGGCTACTCCTTTCCGAGGGCAATGCAAGAGACCAAACCACAGAGGGGGGAAAAAATCATGGGTCTGTCTCCTGAAGACATCACAAAACTGAAGCTGAGGGCCAAAAACAGTCACCTATCAGATGATTTCCCGTCTCAAACTGGAGCAAGAGGAACCAGCACGGAGGCCACCAGATCTCTGCTTCTCCATGAATCTTTCCAAACATGCTCCTGAAAGGGCCCCGGTCAAGTTGGGTGTATTCCTCAAAAAACCTCTTCGGTCTCTCCCTTTCAGAATGTTTATCTGTGGGGAGGCCTGGTGATTTTTTTCCAGAGTTCAAAAGCAGTACTCTTTTAGCTAATAGTAATTTGGGGAATCTTGGAATAACTTACAAAAAAGGAGTCCAATTCCAAAAAGAATCATGATCTCTCTCTGGAACCAAATTCAATCTGTTGGGAGATTGTTCTTGGTTTAAACCCTCACCCTGGGTCTGACTGGTTCAGTCTGAAAGTGACTCAGGTTCTCTAGGATCTGTTGCCGTGAAAGTGAAAATATTCCCAAATATCTAGCAGGACTGAGTGTGCTCTATCTCAGTCAAGGCTACACAGAGAGCCTGCATTCACAGCCAAATTAGGCCCCACTAATAAAATTCCAAGCAGTCACTGGCATTGGAAACCAAGTGAGATACAATTAAATCCATTTGAACAAACCCCCATTGGTCTACGGAAGGAATCACAAAAAATAAGACAAGCCATCCAGCGGCCTGCAGGGTAGAGGACCCGGAATGCCATTAATCAGCCAGGGACAGGAACGCCCCGGAAATTGGCATGGACAAATCAGGGACCGTGAAAAATGTCACAGTAAGAGAAACACGTAGTCAGTCCTGCCTCCAGAGCCAAGTTGCGCTGAATCTGGAGGTCTCATCTCCCACGCAGAGAAGGCTGGACCATCCTCTGGTGTCTGCAACCCAAAGACTGCGAATGGGTCAGCCAGGATAATCCCAACACTTCATTAGACGAGGGAACTCGGCCTGTGCTTGGCAAAATGTGTTTCCGGGTGCTGTCACATTCTCTCTCCAGGAAACCTATGCTCCAGTCGACCCGCGGCTCCCCAGACTGAACCGGATGGCTCTGGCAGACACGGGGCAGAGCTGAGACCCGCGCACAAACCACGCAAGTGACCGTTCTGCCTCCAACGACTGTAGCGCACACACACTTTCCGGACTGCCAGGCTCTCTGTTCGGCCCATCGCGCCGTGTCAAGTGCACCCCCTTTCTGAAAAGAGAGAGGCTAACATCTCACAGTGGTCTGCGGTGGCGATTTTCAGGACAGCCACACGGAAACATCTCGCCATGTGAAACCTTCAGAAGAGGGAAAGTTCGAGGTCTGGGAACGGCTGGCAAAGCGAACTTAAGGGAAGCGCACGGAAGGCGGCCTGCGTAGACGGTAGCCAAGAGGTTACGTCTGCCGCTTCCGAACGGGAGCCCCACGCTTGCCGGGGTGTGAATCCCACTCTCCGGTCATGGGTAAGCGATGGGACTGCTGCCGCCTCAGTTTCCCCATCTGTAAAGTAGGGTTCATAGACTACTGACTTTGCAGGATGTCTGTGAGGAGGAAGGCACCTCCTACAGGAAGCGCTCTGCCAGGCTTTGTCATCAATACAACGCCTCCTCTGGTCGCCAAGAATGCCCTTTGTGGAGGTCTGCCAGGAGGAGGCAAAAGATGGGACACTTTCCACTCATAACACAGTGCATTTCAGGAAACACGCCCACTGCCACACAAGCCAGCTCACCTCTCAACTTCTGCAGGCGGGGCGCCCGGGTGGCTCAGCCAGTTGAGCATCCGACTTCAGCTCAGGTCATGATCTCACGGTTCGTGAGTTCGAGCCCCACGTCGGGCTCTGTGCTGACGGCTCGGGAGCCTGGAGCCCGCTTCAGACGCTGTGTCTCCCCTCTCTCTGCCCCTCCCCCACTTGTGCGCAAGCTCGCTCTCTCACACATACACACACTCTCTCTCAAAAATAAACATTAAAATAAAAAAAGAAAACAACTAACCTTGTACAGGTACTCCGAGGAGCCTCCCGACTTCACTGTCCACCCTAAGAAGTAAGAACGGTGGTACACGAGACACCCTGAGATAAAGAACTGCACACACACACTTTCCCCACACTCTGAAGAGCTGAAAATGCAAAAACCCAGCAGTGAGTGGCATTTCGCAGGAGCTGGGAGGTGCAATTACGGTCCCAAAGGCAATTAACAGTGCGAAGTCACGACTATCACCTGACCCTCCTTTACGGAAGATGGCCTTTGCCGTCTCCATCATGGAGATACTGTTAACAGCAGGTGAGGTCCCCAGACATCCCTCCTGCCACGACACCTGCCCGTGGCCGTCAGGTCTGGGTCCTGCTGGTCCCCGGGGCCACCGAAACAGCTGGGCTCACCAGCGCCAACCGTATTCAGACACAGACACCAGAAACAGCGGCAGCCAGGAGACCATCCTGCTGATTCGCTGCAAGGTTGGCCATTAGGAGTGGACAAGGATACGATGAAACACGTATTTCACCATAAATATACTTCCAATGTTAACTAGAGAGTAGAAAACAAGGGAGGTCAGAATGCCTACAAAACTGTTTTAAAACAAGACCCCTTGCGTCCACCTCTGCCTGGCAAACTGCAGATCGTTAGCAGGTGCACTTGACATCTTGGGATCTTGGGTTTTCCCTCCACATTTTCTACAGTGAAGCAGATAACATGCACAGAGAAAGGGCTGTAATGTCTACGGACAGTTTAACAAAATTATATCTCAAACACACATCCAGGTCGAAAATTAAAAAGCCCACCTTGTCCAGTAAACACTTTAGGTCAAACCCCTTTCCTCCTCACAGAGGCGACCACCACCTACTTTTCATGATATCTTCCTTGCCTTTCATTGATAGTTTTATAACCTGCGGCAGCATCCCCACACAAGAGTCTAATTCTGCACGTTTTGTAACTTGACTGAAACTGGAGTCACCGGTGTACATTTTCTCGGGCCTCTCTGGACATCCTCAGGGGAGGGTGGGGGGACTCAGGTCTCACATCTGCAAAGATCCCTGAACAGGTCACCCAAGGGCATCCCCCCCCGTTCTCAAAGCCCAATAACCGAGGTTACTGAAACCCTAATCCGACAGGAAGGTCTGATAACAGAGATCACCTCTGAGGTGGGAACGGGCAGAGCGGGAGAGACCAAGTGAGAGCAGGAGGGCAAGGTTAACACTGGTTCGATTTAAAGAATCATTTTCTGAAAAACACGTGGCAAGAGGACCTTTAACACAAATCGTAGGACGTCAGCACTGCAGAAGCACGAATCGAGTGCCTGACGCAGTACCGTGCCGGCATTCAGCAGAGAATTACGAAGACTATTTTCAACAGTGTAGAAAAATGTTGAGTGGAAAGGCTAGGCCGTAAAGCGTAAATGCACTAGGAAGACGTAAAAAGCATATGCGCGGGAAGAAGGAAGTCACAGCTGACCCTCAAGCAACATGGGGGTTAGGGGCGCCAACCCTACGCCCTGCAAAGTGGAAAATCAATGTAGAACTTTTGACTCCCCAAGAACTTCACCGCTAACAGCCAGATGTTGACTGGAAGCCCTACCAGTAAGTAATAAAAGATCAATTAATACATATTTTGTGTGTGTGTTCTATACCATAACCTTCCAATAAAATCAGCTAGAGAAAAAAAAATGTTAGGAAAATCATAACACAAAATACACTTACCGGACCGCACCATACTGATCAAAAAAAAACCCCCGCGTACAAGCGGGTCCGCGTAGTTCACACTTGTGTCGTTCAAAAGTCAAGCGTATGCGAAAATGCAGTGGTTGCATTGAAATGGTGGAACTGTGGCTGATTTCTCCGTTTATGAAACGTTTGTACTCGCAGTTACATTCCTGTACAACAACATCCTCCTCAAAGCGCGAATTCTCACACAACAATGCAATTTCACTGGGTTGATTACAACTCATTCGTAAGACTTCTGGCAAACAAACTTTACCAGCACAGATCGTTTCTGAAAGATCCTCGGGAGGTCATGAAAACGTACTTCGCAGAGACAGTACCCAGCCACAAGTCTGGCCAGTCCACACCAAGCTTCCCTGGAATTAATCAAATGTCACGTAATTTCACTTCAACTCTGCTGAACACACAAACTCCAAACTGGTCAGGAGTACGACAAAACCCCACCCAACACCTGCTCCACTCCCACCACCCAGCCAGCGGGAACCATGAAGCGTGGCCCGAGTCCCCTAACACTCCAACGGCTCACAGCACGCGTGTACCTTGGGCCATCCCGAGCCCCCCGCGCTCCAGGGCACTTTCGTCCTGATTACTTTCACAAAGAACATCTGCCCCCTGAAGTCTCGTTATGGTTTTTGAATGATTCTATCATGAAAACACTGCAGTCCTTCAGAGGGTAACGCGATCCGGAGCCCCCGCTCACCAAGTACCCGGGGGGGGCGGGGGGGGGTGAGGGCCTGTTCCCAGACAGGCCTCGCGGAGCCCCTGTCCCGACACTCACCACTCCAGGCTCCCCACCAGCAAGCAGCGTGGGCAAAACATCTCTGTTTGTGACGTCTTTTTCTTAGGAAGGAAAAAATAATACCAAAACAGAATTCCCCCACCCGGAACACATCACTTTCTTGCTAACCACAAATTCTGGCAAAATCCGTTCTACATAATAGTGATTCAGTTAGTTCCTCTTTCTTCAAATTGACACATTTTACCTTGCAAATTGGGTATGTCTGTATGACAGAGAGTTGAAAGACCAAGGAAGCAAACTTAAATCATATTTCCACAGCTACCACTGTTAAAGCAAGTTAAAATGTGACACTATCCTGAAAAAACGTATGATGAAAACGTAATTCTATTTAAACCTCTAAGCCTTTTCTGCATAGCAGATCTTATTCTAGATACTGGCATGTAAACAAAAATAATAGTTTCTGCCTGTCGGGAGTTTACGATCAAAATGCGTGTAATGAAGGGGAGCAGGGTGGACAGGAAGGGTTGTTTTTTTGTTTTTTTTTTTTCTGAATGTCGTCAGCACTTCGAGATAGAATTTAACCCACATGCATACATCTTAAGTGACAGCTCACTGAATTCTGACCAATGTACACCCAGAAAGCAGCAGGCGAGGGGTGGTGGCTGGGGCAGAGAGAGCAAGGAAAGGGCCCAGGCACGCAGAGAAGGTGGGGGCCGGTGCACAGGAGCTCCAATGATGAGCAGAGCTCAGGCATGACCCCAGAGAAAACCAGGAGACAAGTGGCCGGGAGCTTCCTAACCAAATGGAATGTCTGGAATGCCATCCACTGAGCCGCTCTAACAGAACTGAAGCCGATTCTCCCCTGGGCTAAAGACCAAGTTTAGGTCCATCGGACTGCAGGAAAGTGGGCCTGTGATACACAGCGGTCATGCGTGTATATTTTTATCAGGGTATGATGCAACCTCAAAAAATCAAATTGCACAATCAAGCATCTAGCACATTCATCCGTTGCCATTCTTATTCTACGTCACAGTTGCTGAGCTTTATAGCCTCAAAAGAGGCCCTGAGATAAACTCTCATCCCGCACAGAGAGTAGAATGTTCCAATCAGACATTTTGCTAGTTACAATTTTACTGTACAAGCCACAAACGGCCTATGTTTAAAATGAAAAAAGAAATTCTACAATTCAACATGAAAAAAGATACACTCCTAACAAAATGGGCAAAAGATATGAACAGTGAGTTCAGAGAGGCCACACAAGATGAAAACATGACAAGAAACTAAACTCCACTAACACTGGAGAAAATGGAAGTCCAAACAAATATGAGACACATTCTTAATTTTTGTAAATCCGAAGAGTTTAAAAAATGGTATTTAGTGTTGATGAGGTTATGAGGAAAGGGTGTGGTTTTTATTTTTTTTAATGTTTATTTTTGAGAGAGAGAGAGAGAGGGAAAGAGACAGGCACACAGAGTGGGGGAGGGGCAGAGAGAGAGGGAGACACAGAATCCCAAGCAGGCTCCAGGCCCCAAGCTGTCAGCACAGAGCCCGACACAGGGCTCGATCCCACAAACCCTGATATCGTGACCTGAGCCGAAGTTGGACGCTTAACTGAGCCACCCAGGCGCCCCTGAGGAAACGATGTTCTTAATAAAGCACGTTGCTGACTAAACTGGTGATAGGCACCACAGAGGACAATGCGTCACTACCCGTTAAAACAAAAGAGGTGCAAACCCTGTGACCTGGCAATCCCACTCCTACAGCATCTACTCATGGAAGGCAGGATAACGCCCCTCCCACCCGAAAGTGACCCCTGGAAGCTGAAGCTGTTGTTTCCACAGAGAAGGGAAACTAAGGTAGCAGATGGAATTCAGGTTGCCAAGCTGCTGACCTTAAGATAGGGCACGGGCTGTGGACTACCCAGGTGGGCCCAATGTAGTCCAGGGGTCCTTCAAAGGGAAAGAAGGAAACAACAAAAGGAGAACCAGAGAAATGACAGCATGTGAAAGACGTGCTCATGGCTGCTGGAGAAAGGGGACCATCGGCCAAGGAATGTGGGAGGCGTCTGCAAGCTAGAAAGGCCAGTAAATGGATTTTCCCCAGGGCCTCCAGAAGGAACGCAGCCCTGCCCACACCTGGTTTTAGCCCAGGGAAACCGATTTTGGACTGCTGACCTCCAGATCTGGGAGATGATACATCTGTGCTGTTGAAGCCACCATGTTTGCGGTAAATTGTTAGAGCAGCGGCAGAAAACTAATACACGCTCCTGGGGAAACACGGGCACAGAGGCACAAGGCGGGATGTTTTCTGGGAACGCGAATGTATAAGATATAAAAACAGAACGGAGAGAATCCATCCCCAACTGATAACAACTGTCACGTCTGGTAAAGAGAGGGTGATGGCGGGGCGCCTGGGTGGCGCAGTCGGTTAAGCGTCCGACTTCAGCCAGGTCACGATCTCGCGGTCCGTGAGTTCGAGCCCCACGTCAGGCTCTGGGCTGATGGCTCAGAGCCTGGAGCCTGTTTCCGATTCTGTGTCTCCCTCTCTCTCTGCCCCTCCCCCGTTCATGCTCTGTCTCTCTCTGTCCCAAAAATAAAAATAAACGTTGAAAAAAAAAAAAAAAAAAAAAAGAGAGGGTGATGGCAATCGAGGTGAGATTTCCACCTAGTTAATAATGTTCTACATTTTTTTTTAAAGAAAATGTGTTTATCCATATACTGCTTAATTGCAAGTTAAATGTTTAGAGAGTTACCGTTCACAGCTTAAATGTCAAAGAACCACAATATAAGACTCTTAATGCTGGAAAAGTGAACACAATTTCTGCTCACAATCTCAAAAGCACCACAAAGTCCTAGACCTCACAGTCCCCACGATTACACGTGGGCTCTGTCTGTGTAGACAGGACACCAGAGAAAATTCATTCTGTATCCATAAACACAAACCCTTCAACAAATCAAAATCAATGTGAGATTCACATTTATGGTCGACGGACAAGATTCAGTCTCAAAGGCTTAGGTTTTCTGACTCCAGCCCACCCAACCACGATTCCCACCTTGACCGTGCCTCCTTAACACTGCCCACTTTAGGCAGGTCACTTGCCTCTGGGTTTCCTTTATCCCGGTGTAAAAAAGGTTTGTTCTACCACGTCACCTGCCTCATGGGATGGTCAAAAGATTTTAAATGGGATGAAATGACAGGTTACATCCCAGCAATCCGTGAACCCTGAATTTGAGACTCAGCCGGCTATAGAAAGCCCTCTGTAAACACAGAGGTACTGGCTACACTGTGGATGCCATGAGCGGGCCTAATAAAATCGCTACAACCCCAAAGGAGGCCAGCTACCATGGAAATTCCAGACCAAGTTGCAGGAAAGGCAGTCTTGGAGAGCTGGTGCCATCCGTAACTGGCAGCCGCAAGTGGAGTCCTGCCTCAAACACCTCCTGCAGTTACCTGTACCTGCAGAGAGACCTCTGAGCCACCACCACCACCACATCCAGCAACTATGAACTGCTTTATGATCCGAGGGGAAACAGCCTCCCATTTCCAAATGTGACCCAGCCAAAGGGGCGAGGCCACCGCCCTGGTATAGGTGAGATGGACTGCCCACGCTGGGCGCCAACGTGAGACCTCGAGGACACAATGTTCTAACCAACAGCAAGAGCCATCACACGTGTCCTCTTACCCAGCTCCAAATGAAATGAAAAATCTAAAAACCAACTTTGGGGGTGGGGGACTTCAGTGCAGACGCAGACTCACCCAGGATCTTTCATATCAATTAGTCAGGCCAGTCCAACGCCCACGCCCCAGCAGCTTCCCTGACGCCCCCTTCCTGTTTCTCCCTAATGAATGAGCCCTCTCGTAGCCCCCCAGAACTTAGGGTGAGCACAGCCCCCTGGAGACACCTCGCCAGACCGCCAGGAGGAGTCCCTCAACCTCGTGCCACCCCCCCCCCCCCCGCCAGCACCAAGAAGAGGTAGTAACTCCTACCAACATCCCCCTACGTGCGTTCTGCAGTTAGAGGACTAGGACTAGAGGAAGGAACTTTTCAACAGGGAGCATGCTAGAAAAGCCAAGCCTGGCGCACGCCTTTCCGTGTTCACGCTCATCCACTAGCTCGGAAGCACTCCCGGCTAAGTCTGTCCGGACTGCCGGGGAGAACTCCCAATTTCTCGTCGGAGCCCCGCAAAGTCCTGGGCTGCGCCCCACGCGGCCGGGCGGGGCGGCACCGCGGGGGGCGGGGGACGTCCGTCCCCGATGGGGCCCTGCACCGGGAGGCGCGGGCAGAAGAGCGCGGCCGGGACAAACCTGAGCAGGTGCTCGGGTCCCCCGGCCCGCGGCGCCACAGCGCGCTCCTCGGCGTGGCAGGGGCACGCGGGGCGCCGCTGACACCCAGGGAGCCGAGGGTCGCGGGGTCACGGGGGACGCGGGCCCGGGACCGCGCGCTGGAGCCCGGGGGACCCCGAGCCGTACCTGCCGCCGGCGGGTCCGCCTCCTCCTCAGCCTCCGCCTCAGCTGCCGCCGCGACTGGCGCCGCGCCTGCCTCCCCCGGCAGCCGGTCCATCACGCCGCCAGTCATGTGAGCGCGCGCCACGTGACTTCCTCCGCGCCCGCCTGGCCGCGCCCACCCCGGCACGCCCCGCCCACGCCCGGCCCCGCCCCGCCCCTTGCCTGGCCTCGCAGCGCCCGCTCCGGGCCTGCCACGCCCCTTCTCCGGCCTCGCCACGCCCACCCGGGCCTGTCACGCCCCTTGCCCGGACTCGGCACGCCCCGCCACGCCCCGGCCACGCGGCCACCAGGAGGATTGGCCCGCGCTCCCGCCCGCGCTCCCGCTCCCGCCAGCAGGCTCGGTGCCAGCCCAGCTCGCCCACTCGCTTAGCCGCTTGCTCGGCCGCTTGCCGTCACGCTCACCCCTCGGCCGCTCACTCGGCACTTCCGCGTGGGCCTCTCCCCGCCCCGCGCCCCCGCACCCCTCCCGGCTCGTCCCTCGCTCCCCCCCGCCGCCTCTAGCCCTTCCCTTAGCTCCCACCCCCCTCCGCTCACTCATTCACTCGTTCACCCGCCCGCCCTCTCACTCGTTCCCTTCCGCGCGTCCGCAAGGACTCACTCACCCTCCCGCCCGCCGGCTTGCTCATTCACTCTGCTCCTCACTTACGCACCACTCCCCACTCACTCATTCACCCCCTCGCTCACTCAGCTTTTCACACGCACCCATCCCCCACTCATTCATTCCTTCATTCCTCCACTCACCCACTCCTCCCCCCGCCCCCTTGCTTGTTCACCCACTCGTCCACCCCCTTGCCCACCCACTCTCACTCGCCCTACCAGCTCACTCACCCACTCCCCCTGGCCGTCCAGTGCCGGGACCCGGAGATAGGAGGATGCATTCGGTGCCTCCCCCGATCTGGAGGACCACAGGACACCAGAGCAAGTGTCCTGGCTGTTCCAAAGTGAGGCTGTGGGAGCACCGGAACAGATGAAGGGACCCCTGGGTGGGGCAGAGCCTGCCTGAGCTGATGCTGGGGATGAGGAGTTCAGCAGAAGGAGCGGCCTCCAGCAGGCGCGAAGGTTCTGAGGCATCAGGTAGCTGCAGACGCTGTGGTCCTCCTGGAGCTAAAAGTGTGGCTGCAGAAATGGCAGAAGAGGAAGCTGGGGCGCCAGGAGGGGCTCCATGAGGGAGGGCCTCGTTTCCAAAGTCAGAATCGTGGACCTCCGGATTCTGATGCCCACCAACGCCCCCTGGGGGCTGATTAGAGCGATCTAGAGCCCAGACCGACCCCCCTCCCCCTCCCCGTCGGGGTCCTAAGAAAGGTCCCAGTCTTCCCCAGGTAGCTGGTTTTCCTTGCTACAGCTGGACCCTGCCTCAGTTACAGATCACCGCACCCAAGGACATCCCAGAGAGCTGACACAGTCAGAGAGGCTCTCCCCGCACCCCCCCCCCCCCCGCACTGTAACCTAGCAAGTGCTATCCCTTTCTCCAGATGGGCTTTTCCAAGTCACAGGGCGTGGGGGGGGGGGGACACTGCAGGATCCTGTGATGCACAGACCCCCATCTGATGCTATTTCCTTCCGCCACCGGGGCTTCCTTTCAGGGCTTGTTGCATCAAATGATGGGCTCAGCACTTTTCCCTGACTCTGCGTCTATCCAGTCCCCCAACACACACTCACTTGGGCGTGCGCCTACACCCACACACACACTGCTGATGTCCTGGTATTACTCGGCACGTATCTCTGTCCCTCACTAGATTATAAAATCTTTATTAAAGGTTTGAAAGTTCACTGGATTCTCCAAACTGTAAAACCCTAATAGAAGTGTAGAAACAGACACTGTTCAAGAGTGATAACATTAAATGTATTATTTTAACACCCTTGACACAGGGCCACACAGCCTCTAGTTCAGCAGTTCTGGATCTTTGCTGCACTTTCTAATCATCTGGGGAGAGTTCAGATAGACTGTGTCTGGAGCCCGCCCCCAGAAGTTCTGACTTAATTCATCTGGGGTGTGGCCCAGACTTGGGATTTTTTTTTTTAAGCTCCCCAAGTGATTCCAACATGCAGCCCAGGTGGAAGGCCACGGTTCTAGGTTGAAAGATTATTTGATTCCTACAAACATTGCCTGAGCATTTTCTAGGTACTGCATTGGGGGGGGGGGGGGGGGGAGACACAAGGATACAACAGGATTCTCACATCACAGACTGAAGCAGGTGATAGGGCTGGAAACACAGGTGTTGTGAGAGGAAAGGGGGGTGAGCGGTGGGTTCTGACGTGCCCAGCTCCGAATGCCTCCAGAAAAAGGAACTCGGTCCTTACAGGTTGTGGGCTCTATTGCCAGATATCTCGAACGGTTAGAAAGTTCCTGGAAACGTGCACTGAAACTCGTCTGCCTGTAACTTCTTTAGATCCTCACCAAAGAAGACTAATCCTGATACGATTTCTGCTTCGTTCGGGAAGCAGCAAACAGCAGACCAGAATTTCTGACTTTTAAAACCTTGTGGTTAATGGCAAGGATCCAATTAACACTGTTCATCTGTTGTTCGAGTCACATCAATCGCTTTCCATTTAGGAAAACGAGGACCGTAGGCACACGCTGACAACTGGAACAGTGGAGTCAGGACGTCACGTTGCAGGTGGACGTGCAGAAAAGGGCTGTTATCAGCTGTCCCACCGAAATGCAAGGACTTCCTCATCCTGCTGGGGGCCTTTTGAAGAAGTTAGTGAAACGCTGTGAGGACTACGGACTTGACCGTTAATAATAGTTGACCTGTTTGTCAGGATAGGCTGTATCCTGCTGCAGAAACAATCTGAACCCGCAGACACCTGAAATAACAAGGCGGCCACGCTCGCCACGGTCCCTTGGAAACCCAGACAATGGAGCGGCCACCATCTGGAAGTTCTGCCATCGCGACAAAGAGAAAGAGCTCGGCAGGATCCAGCACAAGCACTGAAACGTCCCGCAGCCCTCCGTTCGCAACTCCCTGGCCACAAGTGTGACGCGCTCCACCCAACCAGGAAGAGCCAGAGGGCGGACCCCCCCAAGTGCCCGGAGGACCGAAAGCCAGAAATATTTGGCCAACAGCGCTAAATACCAAGCACGCTAACCAAACTAGCGTTTATTGAACGTCTACCTACCATGTGCTGAGCACCTTTCTAAGTGCCTTTTATTTGGAAATTCACCAACTCACCTACCCGTCACACTAAATCTACGAAATAGTAGTATGATGGTCTCCATGCCCCAGCAACTAAGGCAGAAGAGTCTGACACGCCAAGATCGCAGAGCTAGGCCACAGAAGAGCCGGGATCTGAACCCAGACCATCTGGTACCAGAGATCCCCCTCATAATAGCCCCTGTGGCGTTACCCAATGCCATAAAACCCCCAGTTTCTTCTCAACATTCTTTTTTCTTTTTTTGAGAGAGCAAGTGCATGTGCACGTGAGAGCGAGGGAGAGGAGGAGGGGGGGAGAGAGAGAGAAAGACAGAGAGAGAGAGAGGGAGAGAGAATCTTAGGCAGGCTCCGCACTCAGCACAGAGCCCAAATCTGGGCTCGATCCCAAACCCTGGGATCATGACCTGAGCCGAAACCAAGAGTCAGATGCTCAACCGACTGAGCCACCCAGTCGCCCCTACCCCCTCAACAATCTTAATCAGGAAATTCCAGTCCATCCGTAACCTCTTCTTTTAGAAGGTTTGAGGGGGATGCGGCCTGTGGCTCTGGAAATCACACTGGGGGGAGGGAGTCTGAAGGCAGAGAAAATTACAACTTCGCAAATAATATCAATAGCCCCCCAAACACGTATGGAACCTTAATGATGTGACAGCACTGCACAAAGTGCTGAGCCAGTATCATCTCAACACCGTGAAGGTCATGAAACCGAATCCTCGGGCGACGCTTCCTTGTCAGGCAGCGAGATACCTTCTCAAGCTTGCATCCTAAAGTTCCGGAGATCTGCTCACGTCCTCCAGGAGCCTCAGGAAGATTTCAACATCTCAGAAATGTTGGCTCTCCTCACGAGACGTCGGACAAGCTACTTTATTCTCGTCAGCCTCAGTTTGCTCGCATGTAATATGGCAACATCGGTATCACTCATTTCAAAGGTGTGTTCCTGAAAGGTTAAGGTTTAAATAAGAGACTTCTTGGGGCGCCTGGGTGGCTCAGTCGGTTGAGCGTCTGACTTCAGCTCAGGTCACGATCTCGCGGTCCGGGAGTTCGAGACCCACGTTGGGCTCTGTGCTGACCGCTCAAAGCCTGGAGCCTGTTTCTGATTCTGTGTCTCCCTCTCTCTCTGCCCCTCCCCCGTTCATGCTCTGTCTCTCTCTGTCTCAAAAATAAACGTTAAAAAAAAAAGAGAGAGACTTCTTATGTCAGTCTGAATGGACGCAGAAGTATATTCACCCTCCTTCTCCAAAACTACAGAAATGCTGGCTACAATTTTAGCCCTTCCCCGAGATGTTATTAACACATCGCTGGCATCGAAAGCAAGAAAGCGTACGAGACATAGGGAGGACTTCAAGTTACAGGAATGACCTAAAGCCGAGGCCAGACAACCCACAGAGCTTTCAGAAATGATAAAGATCTAGGGCACCTGTGTGGCTCAGTCAGTTAAGTGTCCGACTTCGGCTCGGGTCGTGATCTCACGGTTCGTGGGTTCGAGCCCCGCGTCGGGCTCTGTGCTGACAGCTCAGAGCCTGGAGCTCCTTCGGATTCTGTGTCTCCCTCTCCCTCTGCCCCTTTCCCACTTGCGCTCTGTCTTTCAAAAATAAATAAACATTAAAGAAGAGATAAAACTCTTAGGAGCCTGGGTCAGGTAACAGGAGAGCACAGCTTGGGCCTGCAGCAAGGACAGGATACGGCCTAAAGTCCCTAGATAGGCTCAGGATGGACGGAGAGCTACCCCACCAGCCTTTAGGAGGAGCGTGGGTGCTGGCTGTCCACACCAGACCAAGAGTGGAGAAAGAAGAACCCGTGAGGCAAATCCCAGTCCTGGATATTTACCCCAGGGAAATCAAAGCATATGCCCACCAGAAAGAGGCTCATTCCTAGAAGCCTCATTTGAATAGCTACAAACTGGAACTGACCCAAATGTCTGTTAACAACAGACTGGATGAACATATTTATTGCCGTAGAGCCATACAATGGCATGCCGCACTGCCACGGGGGAGCACAAAATACTCGTGCTGGCACGCGCCAAGTGGGGGACTGTTATGACAAATACCTACAGACGCAGAACTGGCTTCGGAATTAGGGGATGGGTAGAGACCGGAAGAATTTTGACAAGCATCATAGAAAAAGCCTAGATTGCCGTGAACAGATCGTCAGCAGACACGTGCCCGTTAACAACTCGGTTAGTGAGGACTGTGGTGTAGAAAGTCCACAGCATCTTAGATGGTAATACCCAAACTGCCATAAAGCGAGTGCAGACGGAAATTCAGACGTTAAAGGCACTTTATGGGGTGCCTGGGCGGCTCGGTCGGTTGGGCGTCCGACTTCGGCCCAGGTCATGATCTCACGGTCCGTGAGTTCCAGCCCCGCGTCGGGCTCTGTGCCGACAGCTCGGAGCCTGGAACCTGCTTCGGATTCTGTGTCTCCCACTCTCTCTGCCCCTCCCCCGCTCAAGCTTGGTCTCTGTCTCTCTCAAAACTAAATAAACGTTAAAAAAAAAAAATTAAAGGCAATTTTGGTGAGGCCTCAGAAGGAAATGAGGACCACATTACCGGAAGCTAGTGGAAAATAGCTTCTGTCCCGCAGTGGCAGAAAGCTCAGCTAGATTGTGTCCGAGGTCCATGAGAAAGAACCTATCCGGACTGCAAACAATCATAAAATTAGGAGACTCACGGTCAGGAAAGTGTGCTCTGGAGAGAAAGCCAGGGGTGTGTCTGGACAACCTTTTTCTAGCGCCTGGAAAGGAACAAAAGGCCACAGTATTCGTCACAGAGAGCTCTTTGGAGAGATTAGATTAGATGTGTGGCATTTCAGCAGAAGCAAAAAAGAGACAGGATTATTCAGGAAAGGCCTGTGGATGAGCCCCTTTCTTTTCCTTTTTTAATGTTTATTAATTTTGAGAGAGAGAGAGAGCGTGAGCAGGGGAGGGACAGGGCTGGGTGGGGGGTGGAGGGAGGGAATCCCAAGCAGGCTCCGCACTGTCAGCGCCAAGCCCAGTGCGGGGTTTGAACCCACAAACCGTGAGATCATGACCTGAGCCAAAATCGAGAGTCAGACGTTCAGCCGCCCGGGCCCCCCCTCGCTCCCCGAGCCTCTTTTGTAACGGCGCCCGTGTCAGACCCCCACGGTTTTTGAACATCTTGTCTCAGCAGAAACACTACCAGCTTGGACTTCAAGGGACAGAGGAAGACGAAATGAAAGAAGGCGGACTCGAAAACTCTACAGGCAGGAAACAGGCTGAAAATACTACTCGGCTACAAACACGTGCTACGCTTCATGAAAAAGGAAGGAAGACTCAGGGTGCAGCCGTGGACCTTGAACCACGGAGAACAGTTCCTTGAAACCTGAGTTTGCTCCCTTGCATTTCAGGATCGCTTAGGACCGCAATTCCTTTCTCCTTCCGTTTCTTTCTGTTTAAATGGGAATGTTTATAACTGTTACCCTATGCCTATCGCGCCATCGTACTCGGGGATTAGATCATTTGTTCTCTAGGTGCCCAGATGGAGAGGAATTCTGCCCCGGGATGAATCACAGACAGCGTCTCACCCATACCTGTTCTACCTTATTTAGATGATGAGATTTGGGACTTTGAGTTGTGCTGGAAAGGGTTGAGACTTTGGGGGATACTGGGATGTGAGAGATGTATTTTGCAGACTGGATAGATGTGAATCTTTGGGAGCCAGAAGGTTAGCTGTGGTAGACGCAAGACTGGCCCCTCAAAGACCATCTAGTCCCCAGAACCCGTGAATATATTACCTTATGTGGAAAAAGGGACTCTGAAGATGTGCAAAGTTAAGGCTCGTGAGATGGAGACAGTCTCCTGAATTATCTGGGTGGGTCAAGGTGCAATTATGAGGGTACACATAGGAGGAAGGGGACAGTGCCAACATTACGGAGACATCCATGTGATGCTGGAGGCCGAGACTGGGGTGGTGCAGTCACGAGCCAAGGAATGCCGGCTGCCTCTAGAAGCTGGTAGAGACGGGGCGACTGGGTGGCTCAGTCAGTTAAGCGACCAACTTCAACTCGGGTCATAATCTCACAGTTTATGGGTTTGAGCCCTACATTGGGCTCTGTGCTGACAGCTCAGACCCTGGAGCCTGCTTTGGATTCTGTGTCTCCCTCTCTGCCTCTCCCCACTCACACACTCTCTCTCTCAAAAATAAATAAACATAAAAAAAAAGAAGAAGAAGAATCTGGTAGAAGCAAAGAATGACTTTTCCATTGGAGGTTCTAGAAAGAACCATTCCTACCTACCAACACCTGGATTTCAATCCTTTAGGACTCATTTCACACTTGTGACTTCTAGAACAATAAGACAACACATTTTTATTGTTTTAAGCCACTAAATTTGTGCTACTTAATGCCGTTGAATTTTGTACTTAAAAAATGGTTAAGGTGGTAAATTTTATGTGTATTTCACCACAGTTAAAAAGTTATTTTCAATTTGGGGCGCGTGGGCAGCTCAGTCACTTCAGCATCCGACTTCAGCTCAGGTCATGATCTCACGGTTTGTGGGTTCGAGTCCGCGTTCGGCTCTGTTTTGCTCAGAGCCTGGAGCCTGCTTCAGATCCTGTGTCTCCCTCTCTCTCTCTCTGCCCCTCCCCCATTCCCACTTTGTCTCTCTCTGTCTCTCAAAAATGAATAAACATTAAAAATGTTTTTAAATAAACATTTAAAAAGTCTTTAAATTATTTTCAATTAAAAAAAAAAAAAACTTTCTCACAAAGAAAACTCATGGTCCAGATGGCTTTACTAGTAAGTTCTACTGAACTTCCAAGGAGAAAGTAATAGCAGTGTTATTATATAAGCAGAGTTTTTGCCAGGAATGGAGGTGGTTTAATTAGTTGAAAAATCAATTTAACTCACTGTGTTAACAGAACCATATGATCATCGCATATGCATAAAATTTACATTGAAGAAAAAATACATTATGCAAAAAAAAAATGCCCCCCAAAACGCATGGGAAATTATGGAAAAATTTAACACCCGTTTATGATTACATCTCTCTGCAAACTAGGATGATAAGGAAACTTCTTCAAATTGAAAAGGAGGATCCATGAAAGGCTAAAGCTGGTTCATACTTAACAGTGAGAGACCAAACATTTTCCCCCTGTGATTAGCAGTAAGGCAAGACAAGACGTTAAAAGTCAACACTGACTGGAAGTCCTCGCCCACGACTGGGCAGGAAGAAAATGACATGAAGACTGGAAAGGAAAGTGGCTGTGGAAGCAGACAATGCTGAGGAATCTAAAACCACCACCACCACCACCACCTAGAACTGGAACAGGAAAATTTACCGAGGTGGCAGGATACAACACTAATATACCTGAATCAGTTGTGTTTCTGTATACTCGTAACAAACACATGGAAAACGAAATTAGAGACGAGCCATTTCTCCGACGTTGTTCAAACCTATGGAACGAACAATACCAAGAGTGAACCATAAAGTGAATGATGGATTATAATGTGTCAGTGCAGGTTGGTAACAGACACACCATTCTGGTGGGGGTGCTGGCTGGTAAAGTGGGGAGGCAATGCATGCGTGGGGGCAAGGAGATATGGGAAATCACTGCACCTCCCTCTCAGTTTTGTTTGATGCTTAAACTGCACTAAAAAATAGCCTTAAAAAAATATTGGGGCACCTGGGTGGCCCAGTCAGTTAAGCATCCAACTTTGGCTTGGGTCATGATATCGAGGCTCATGGGTTCGAGCCCCCTGTCGGGCTCTGTGCTGACAGCTCGGAGCCTGGAGCCTACTTCCGATTCTGTGTCTCCCTCTCTCTGCACCTCACTCATTAATAAACAAACGAGTCTCTGTCTCTCTCTCTCTCAAAAATAAAGAAACTTAAAAAAAAAAAAACCTATTTCCGTCTCTCTCTCAAAAATAAACTTTTTTTTTTTTAATTTTTTTTTAACGTTTATTTTTGAGACAGAGAGAGACAGAGCATGAACAGGGGAGGGTCAAAGAGAGGGAGACACAGAATCCGAAACAGGCTCCAGGCTCTGAGCTGTCAGCACAGAGCCCGACGCGGGGCTCGAACTCACAGACCGCGAGATCATGACCTGAGCCGAAGTCGGCCACTTAACCGACTGAGCCACCCAGGCGCCCCTCAAAAATAAACTTTAAAAAAAAAAAACCTATTTCCTCAAATTTTTGCTGTAAATTCTGATAATCAAAGACATTAGAAGAAAATTATCTTGATACTAAAATCAAATACACTGGAAGAAAACTATACGTAATGTTGCTCATGGACACAGACACAAAAATCCTTAACAAAATATAAACAAATCTAACCCAGTAACACATGTAAAATGGATAAAATATTGTGACCAAGTGAAATGCAAGTTTGGTTTAACATTTCCAAATCAAGGTAACTCAGCAGACGTATTAGTTTTCCAGGACTGGTAACAATGCACCACAATCCAAGGGGCTTAAAACCATAGAAATTTACTATCTCACAGCCCTGGAGGCTTGAAGTCTGAAATGAAGTTGTCCGTGGGCCATGGTCTGTCTGCAACTTGTTAGGGGACAAGATTCCCTTGCTTTCTCTGTCTTCTGGTGGTTTGCTACAAATCCTTGGCACTCCTTAGCTTGTAGACACATCACTCCAAGCCCTCCTCTGTCGTCACATGGCTGTGTCTTCTCCATGTGTGTCTCTGTCTTCACAAGGCATTTTCTTTTTCTTACAGGGACACTAGTCACATTAGATGAGGGCCTACCCTAACGACCCCATCTTAAATTGATTATATCTGCAAAGACCCTATTTCCAGAGAAGGCCACATTTCTAGGCACTGAGGGTCAAGACTTCAATGCATCTTTTTTGGGTGGCACAGTTCAACCCATGACACCGTATCAGTAGAACAAAGGAGAAAATCGTAAGATCATTTCAATAGATGCGCAAAAGGCATTTGAAAAATGTCCAGCATCCATTCATCATGAAACTCTCAGCAAATGACCAATAGAAGGGACCTTTCTCAACCTCATAAGGGTATCTTCAAAAACCAAGAGCTAGCCACTCGGGCCAGCATGATAAAATACTGAATTGTTTCAACATTTGAGTTGAAATATTGGATGTCTGGGACCAAGGCCAACAACACACACTTCATTGCTCACAGTTGACATTGCATCGGAGGTCTAGCAAGAGACGAAAACAACTGCATATGGCTAGGAGAGAAAAAATCTATATAAAAATATAATCATGTCCATAGTGAGTTCTATAGAATCCACAAGTCACTAGAATTTGTAATAACGTTTTAGAAGAATGCAAGATACAACGTCAAATACAAATAGTTTTTATAACTCTTTTTTTTTAAGTTTATTCTGAGAGAGAGAGAGAGAGAGAGAGAGAGAGAGAGAGAAAACACAAGTGAGGGAAGGGCAAAGAGAGAAGGAGAGAGAGAGAATCCTGAGCAGGCTCCATACCGTCAGTGCAGAGCCTGATGCAGGGCTTGATCCCACAAACGGTGAGATCATGACCTGAGCTGAAGTTGGATGCTTGACTGATTGAGCCACCCAGGTGTCCCTATTATATTTCTATACACCAGCAATGCACAATTAGAAAATAAACTTTAGGGGCGCCTGGGTGGCTCGGTCGGTTAAGCGCCTGACTTCGGCTCTGGTCACGATCTCACAGTTCATGAGTTTGAGCACCGTATTGGGCTCTGTGCTGGCAGCACGGAGCCTACTTGGGATTCTCTCTCTCTCTCCCTCCCTCTCTCTCTGCCTCTTCCCAGCTCTCTCTCTAAATAAATAAATTAAAAAAAAAAAAACGAGAAAAGAAACTTTAAAAAATACCAATAGAGGGGCGCCCGAGGGGCTCAGTTGGTTGAGCATCTGACTTCGGCTCAGGTCATGATCTCACGGTTCGTGAGTTCGAGCCCCGTGTCAGGCTCTGTGCTGACAGCTCGGAGCCTGGAGCCTGCTTTGAATTCTGTGTCTCCCTCTCTCTCTGTTCCTCCCCGGCTCGTGCTCTGTCTCTCTCTCTCACCTTCAAAAATAAATAAAATCATTAATAAAAAAATTTTTTAATACCAAGAGCATTAAAAAAGGAAATATTTATGAGTACATTTTTCTTTTCTTTTATTTTAAAATGTTTTAATGTTTATTTATTATTAAGAGACAGAGCGTGAACAGGGGAGGGGCAGAGAGAGAGGGAGACACAGAATCTGAAGCAGGCTCCAGGCTCTGAGCTTTCAGCACAGAGCTGGATGCAGGATTCGAACCCACAAACCGCAAGATCATGACCTGAGCCGAAGTCGGACGCTTAACCGGTGGAGCCACCCAGGCTCCCCTATGAATACATTTCTAAAGATACGAGCAAGACTGCAAAGAAAATTGTAAAACGTTGCTGAGAGTAATTAAAGAAGACCTAAATATTCGTGTCCACATAGTGTTAGGATGTCAATGCTTCCCCAGCTGGTCTATAGATGTTCCCTCGGAGCAGCACAGACAAGCACATTTCTGCACAGCCAAATGACGAAACACTACTGGGAGATAAAAAGGAACAGCCTACGGACATGCGCACCAATAGGGACAGATCTTGGAAATACTCTGCCGGGTGAACAAAGCCAGACAAAAACACATTTTTCCATCGGTCGAAAATTCTAGAATAAGCAAAACTACATGACGACCCAGGAAAAGGAAATCTGATTCAGACTGAAGGAAGTCACGATGGCGGCTCAGTACTGTGAAGGGGGGCACGGGGGCGATAGAACATTCTAGCTCTCGATGATTGTATTAGCTGCACTGGCATATGGGCTTGTCAAAACTCTTTGATCTCTAATACCTAAGATCTGTACATTTCCTGTGTGTAAATTCCACCTCGATAAAAACTTGTAATAAACCACGAGCCAAAAATTTCCTCTTTGTGCAGAAGGGTAAAACACTGCATCACGAAAGACGGATTATTTGGAATTGATGATGAAAGCACTCCTTATCGGAGCTCGAGAGAAGCAGACAAAGCCATGTTTAAAGGGAAACGTATAATCTTAAATGCACATGAGAAAACATGAAAGACTGAACGTTAATTAGCTCAAGGGTGACCTCTAAACACTAGCAGAAGAGAGGAAACCCCTGTGTTACTTGGAAAAAAAGAAAAGAATTTATGTTGGCTTCTACGACGCACTGAGACAGACGACCAGGCCGAGACCCCTTCGCTTTTGAAGCTGAAGGTGTTAAGATCCCGGGTTTGGACCCCAGGTCCACACGAGGGCATGTTGGCAGTGAAGCTTCTCAGCTCCTCCCCGGCCGGCCCTGTCTCTGCTGTGTCAAAATTCCTTGCTGTACCAGCAAAGGGCAAATTTGTTCTGGCTTCCCTCTTGCCCTGGATATATATAGCATTTGGGGGGTCCTAGTTTTAGGGGGCAGTGGCTTTCTATTATCTTCCCAATAATGTATCGGGAGAGGCCACGCACCGCGAGGCCGTCGGCTGAAGCTCACGGTCGCCCAGGCCGGCAAATGCCTCTCGTTCTCCTGCTGCTTCCGGCACAGTGATTCTGCGTTATCTCTTTAGCTCTTCAAGACCTTTAATGACACGGGTTTTTACATGTTATCCTGAATTCACTTGTTTGCAGCAGAATGAATCCAAGTACCCCATGTAGCCACATCCTCCAGCCAGGGAGGCGCACAGGACACAATAAAGAAAATTCTTTATTAATAATTCTAAGTACCAGCATGACAAAGTGGACAAAAGACACCACAAACAGAGGGAAGAGAGAAGCCTCGGGCTGGAAGACGATCCGTTAACGCACATACGAGGGTTAAAGATT
This sequence comes from Prionailurus bengalensis, assembly GCF_016509475.1. Lineage (NCBI taxonomy): Eukaryota > Metazoa > Chordata > Mammalia > Carnivora > Felidae > Prionailurus > Prionailurus bengalensis. The sequence goes on from NC_057357.1 coordinate 2,469,948, forward strand.
AGAAGGTACCGCAACATATATTAAAGGTTTAAGGATTAAACAGAGTACAAAGAGCATGTACCCTCCATATGAGGCACAAGATAGGTAGGGGCAGCTCACTGACAGAGGAATCTGGGAGGCCCACAAACATAAAAAGACGGTCAGCTTTACTACTAATTAGGTATACTGGACATTTGTTATTATTTTTTGGCCACTTGGCGTCTGAACCTTTCTGTCTGTGTTTCTCTCCTCTGAGAGCCTTTTCCCACGGTACAAAGTACAGCGTCGGGCACGCATGTCCCAGCTGTGCCTGGCCAGGCTTCCCTCGGGGGCTGTGGGCTCCAGGTGATGACTCACGGGGGCCACGGCACCTGCTCCCCACGTCTAAGGGGAGAAGGGGCCCGGCTTCCACCGGCATCCAGGGGCTACCGTCAGTGGTGCTGGGGTGTGACTGACACCTGTGACCCGGCCACGGGACAGTGCTATCCTCGCCGTCTGGCTGTCCGCAGACCTGCACGTTTCCGTCTACCTAGCTTTGAGCCTGGTTCCCCAGCCCTGCTGGAAATTCCAGGTGCTTTTGATAATTTTTCCCTTTCCGCTTTAATCAGAAATCTACTTACGTCAGGGAAAGGCAAGTTCGAGCAACGAGGAGACAGAGACCCCTTTCTGCACGCGAGATGAAGCGACGTGGAAATATCTGGATGCCGGCAGAGGGAGTGTAAATTGGTAGAGATGCTTTGCATGGCAATTTGTGGATGTCTGATAAAGTGGGACGCAGGTATCTTATGACCTGGAAATTCCACTGCTGGTCACATTTTCTAAACTACAGCTTGTGGCGACAAGTGCAACACTCTTCACCCTGGTGCTATTTATAAACCAAAAAGAAAAAAAACCCAAAGTACTTTGATATCTATGTAGAATGAATAATAAATCCCACGTATTTATACACTGTATGAACTAGAACAGAATGTACCAAGTTGGAGAGATTTTGAAAAGGACAGTGTTGCAAAAGGACATGCATGGTATACTATTTAACTATTTATGTTTATGTGGAGAGGGAACCGGCAGACACAAATGAGGACAGGTAGCGGAGGGAATCTGAAGACAGGCGGAATGTGTCAATGTCAGCCTCCGGTTGTGACAGGACACTATAGCTGTGCCTCGTTAGGGGACACCGGGCCAACTGTTTCATCTCCCACAGCTGCGTGTGAATCTGCACCAAATTAATAAAAATTTAATTAAGGGGCACCTGGGTGGCGCAGTCGGTTAAGCGTCCAACTTCAGCCAGGTCACGATCTCGCGGTCCAGGAGTTCGAGCCCTGCGTCGGGCTCTGGGCTGATGGCTCGGAGCCTGGAGCCTGTTTCCGGTTCTGTGTCTCCCTCTCTCTCTGCCCCTCCCCCGTTCATGTTCTGTCTCTCTCTGTCCCAAAAATAAATAAATGTTGAAAAAAAAATTAAAAAAAATAAAAAATTAAAAAAAATAAAAATTTAATTAAAAAATACCAAACAATGTATGTATTATTTACAGAGACATGATAGCTTCTTTCCAGAAGAGGAGAGCAAATGAAATTTGGGAGCGATAGGCAGGGGACCAATCAAATTTCTCCCCCGTTGGAAAGAACATTTTTGAGGCAAATGCGACAAAATATTAACACTTTAAAAAATCTGCCTGTGGGTGAATGGATGAGTGTTTGTATCTTGCTCTGTGCTTCTCTTTGTGTTAAAAAATGCTGCAAAGATTGGGGCGCCTGGGTGGCTCAGTCGGTTAAGCGTCCGACTTCGGCTCAGGTCATGATCTCACGGTCTGTGAGTTCGAGCCCCATGTTGGGTTCTGTGCTCATAACTCAGAGCCCGGAGCCTGTTTCAGATTCTGTGTCTCCCTCTCTCTGACCCTCCCCCCTTCATGTTCTGTCTCTCTCTGTCTCACAAACAAATAAACATTAAAAAAAAATTTTTAAATGCCACGAAGATTAGGTGAGCTGCTTAGAAAGGACTTACGGCAACGCATGGCTAGCAGTTGGCGCTCTGTAAATCCCTAGGCCTCCTGAGAATTGCTGCTCTATTAGCCGGTGAGGGTAAGGGCTGCAGAAGCTTGCTTGGCCCGCGTATGCCTCATCACCACCTCCACTTTCCCTTCTTGCCAGCCCTCCTCAGGAAGGAACACAGCAAAGGAACGGTGTCTAAGAGAGGCAGGCCAGCACGACGGAGGGGAGCAGTCCACACGTGGGGACACAGCTGTCCCTGCCTCCGCGGTCATCCCAAGGGCTGCGTGAGCTAACGCATGTTAAGCACACGGTGGGGCCAGACAGCTGGGTTCTGGTCAAGCCGGGTGCGGCCGGGACCAAGGCAGAGATGCTCCCCCAAGGACCACCGTGATCTTGTTTCAAAGTCAGCTTCTCAACTTACGTTACAGTCAGGATCGGGCGAAGAGGAGATAAACAGCTTGCCCGAGGTCCCTGGAGTTGAACAGGGACTGATTGCTGACCATGCCCCGAGCTGGAACAGGTGCACCTCTGAGGCCGAGGGCAGAAGGGGGACTTGGTCAAGTGAGAAGGGAAGCAGTTTGGAGGAATTGGGGCCACATCGGACCCCTTGAGTCCTCCTATCCTCCCCCCCACCCCTATCCCTGCTCTGTGAGCTTAAGGACAGCCGCATTTAGACGAGACATCCTGGAGAAACAAGTGAGGAACTCAATGCCTCGGGGAGCAAAGCGTCTCGGGCTTCTTAGGAGGTCAGGAATTCAAAGAGGAAAGGCGTGACCAGCAGCCTCCAGTCATCAGCGGCAAAGGGAAGGCCGAGAGCTCCCTCTGCAGGCTTCTTCGGTGACATGTTTGTCCTTCCGCGGTGCCTTAACACACAGCGGGGAACCCAGCACACTGTGCCCACGGAAGACCAAGGCTGTCAGCTCAGCGTCCTGTTCGAGGGTACCCAGCCAGCAGACAGGCAGACGGCCCCGAAATGATGGTTTCAATAATAACGCTTTTAATAAAACCATTTTATTGTGCTAAAGTATATATAACATGGAATGTGCCATCTTAACCTTTTGTCAGTGCACGGTTCAGTGGCATTAAAATTTATACTGTTGTGTAGACATCACAACTGTCCCCTTCCAGAACTTTCCGTCCTCCCACACTGAGACTCTGTTCCCAGTACACACTGACCCCCACCCCCTTCCCCAGCCCCCGGCACCACCATCTCCTTTCTGTCTCTGTGGTTTTGATGAGTCCAGAGACCCCTAAAGAGAGAGATCCTTCTGTGTCTGGCTTACTTCATTCAGCATCATGTCCTTAAGGTTCATCCACGTTGTAACAGGTGCCAGAATTTCCTTCCTTTTTAAGCCCGAGTAATATTCCACTGTAAGGATATACCACATATTATTCATCCATCCATCAATCCTTCCTTCCATTCATCCATCCTTCGTTCCTTCCTTGTTTCCTTCGTTCATTCCTTCCTTCCTTTTAAATTTATTATTAAGAGAGACAGAGCACAAGTGGGGGAGGGGCAGAGAGAGAGGGAGACACAGAATCCCAAGCAGGCCCCAGGCTCCAAACTGTCAGCACAGAGCCCGACGCCGGGCTTGAACACATGGAGTGGGAGATCATGACCTGAGCCGGAGTCGGATGCTCAACCAACTGAGCCACCCAGGTTCCCCACACATGTGACATTTTTATTGGCCAGCGCTGAAGTACTCTGTGCTAGGAGTAAGGTAGGCCATCACCGGCTATCAAACTTCATAAAAAGGTCAATAGTAACACACGGGGCTCTCTACAACTGTGGTCCGGCCAAGATATCACATCCTTCATTTAGTTATCAATTTAGTCTTTCATTTACTTGTTCAACCATGCACTCATATGAACAGACATCTCCGAACACCTGTTCCCTACGGGGGACTTTGTCAAGATCCAGGGCTCCCGAGAGAAGAAACTGTAGCTCTTGGTCCCGACCTTCCTGGGTGAGTGAGGTTTTCCCGCCCCTTACGTTCCCCGGCCTTAGCATGGAACCCCCACACCCTTCATCTTGCAAACCTAACTTATACGTTCAGAGTAAGCTGTGTGTATCATGTCCCTCTACCGCTAAATACTCAAGACACGTTTCCTTAGAACAGTGATATTCTCTTCCACCACCTCGGAACAGCCATCAGCTTCAGCAAATTTAACCCTGTTAATGTATTTTTATCTGATCTTCCGTTTGTATTCCGATGTCTTCAGCTTTGTCAGTTCAGTCCGTGACATGCATCAGAGCATGTTTTTTTTCCCTCCGGTACAGGATCCAGCGAAGATGAGGCATTGGAATCAGTTGTCACGTCTCTTTGGTCCCCTCTTTTGACCCTTACAAGCAGGCAAGCAAATCGTGGTCCACAGGAGCATAAGGGTGCATCCACGGACACTCACTGGGTTAGTGGCAGAGCCACTGCTACTCGTCCCAGTTGGCCACGGGGCTCGAAACTCTCGCGGCTCCCAGGACGGAGCTGTAGCCTCGTAACAGTGATGTCACGACCAGAATTTCACATTTATGCACACGGATGGTGGAAGCCTTCTGGGGTCGCCATGGCAGTAAGCCAACCCTGCTACACAGTTACTTTGGGAAAACATGCCATCATCCTACACAGTTGAGGACGCCCCACGCGAGACCCGCCCAGCCCAGCCCCTGATGCGGACAGTCTTCAGATGAGCTCATGCGCGCGTGTGAGAACATTTTTCACAGCATTGTTGGCAGCACCGGACAAGGGAAAGAGCCCAAATTTCCAAGAGCCAGAGGAGGGACCCAGGAACTAGGATATGGTCTTCGGGCGCCAGGGTGGTTCAGTCCGTTGTGTCCAACTCTTTTTTTTTTTAATTTTTTTAACGTTTATTTTTATTTTTATTTTTGAGACAGAGCATGAATGGGGGAGGGTCAGAGAGAGAGAGGGAGACACAGGATCTGAAACAGGCTCCAGGCTCCGCCCTGTCAGCACAGAGCCCTACGCGGGGCTCGAACTCATGGACCGCGAGATCACGACCTGAGCCAAAGTTGGACGCTTAACCGACTGAGCCACCTAGGCGCCCCTGTTGTGTATAACTCTTGATTTCGGCTCAGCTCACGATCCTGGGGTCGTGGGACTGAGCCCCGTGTCAAGTGCGGCATTGAGTGTGGAGCCTGCTTGAGATTCTCTCTCCTCTTGCCTCTCACATGGCTCCCATGTGCACTCTCTCCCTCTCTCTCTCTTTAAAATTAAAAAAAAAAGGAAGAAAGAAAGTAAGATGTGGTCTATAATGGAATGTCACTCAGCAGAAATGAATGAGCTATGGTACGTGAAAATGAATTAATCTCAAAAACATAATGGGAAAAAAGCAAAAATTCCAGGAAAAGATGTACAAATAGGGATCATAAACGTGCATTCTGTTCTCTGGTGACACACATTACTATACATCTCTGTGTATGAAATATGTATTTTTTAGCTTATTTATTTTGAGAGAGAGAGAGAGAGAGAGAGAGGGAGAGAGAGAAGGAGAGAACATGTGAGCAGGGAAAGGGACAGAGAGAGAAGGAGAGAGAATCCCAAGCAGGCTCTGCACTGTCTGCATGGAGCCTGATGTGGGGCTCGAACTCACAAACTGTGAGATCAGGACCTGAGCCGAAATCAAGAGACAGGCGCCTAACCGACTGAGCCCCCCAGGTGCTCCTAAATATGTATTTTTACATTTATAATGCCTTTGCCTATCTTTATAGATTTATACTTCTACTATATACGGTATTTTAGACCATATGTGGAAAGTATATATATATAATTTGTATGATATATACATTAGTTTATGTATATTAATATAAATGTGTTTACTACAAGCTTTCTTGTATATTTATCACTATACATATTTACTCTGTATTTACTACATATAGTATTTTATACATATTTGTACAGACATAACTACCGTAAATACTATAACAATATATAAATATGATGTTTATATAATCATTTTACTACTTATGTAATAAACATCATATAAAATACTATATAGAATTAAAATTCTACACGTAACACTATATACATTTTAGCCAGGTACCTGTTACATATACATCTATATTATAAACCTATAAAGACAGACAAGGGTGTGGTAAAGAAACTTTATCGCCCTTTCCGGACCGTTTTAAGTGTTTTACAAACTGGAGTCACGGGCGTAGGGACGGTCCGGCGTGGGGGCCCCGGGGGACTTCTGCGCTCTGAGGACCACCGTTTGAGAACCGCGGGCCTGGCAGCTACCTTGGATCCTTCCCTCCGTGACTCTTTCAAGTGGATGGAAAAATCACAAGGCAAGTGCCGCTGCGTTCTGGAACCCGGCCTCTCTTCGCACGCACGCACGCACACACAAAGCAATTCTGCAGGCCGAAGCTTGGAGAGCACCCTGCTGGTGTTCAATTTTCCCACAAAAACCGCTGGTTTTGTCTGTGTGTTCACTTTCCTTTCCCACCACTCAGCTACCTCCTCTCCAAATGCAGGGTGCGGGGTAGGGGGAGGACGGACCGCGAAGGGGCGCATCGCTGGACCCGCGGGAGGCCTGGCCTCGTGGCCGCACAGATCTGTTGAAACTCCCCCAGCTGCCCACCCCGGAGGGCGGCTCACAGCCAGGAAGTTCAGCGCTGCATACGGTCTGGCCATCCGGCGGGCGACCCGGGGGCGCCAGCCCTCCCCACACTTCAAACGAAACCACATGCTGCCCGTCCACAGAGCACCATCAAAAGAGGGTGAGCCCTGAGCCCTGCCTTTCTTCCTCCGCTCTGGCACAAACACCTCCTTCCCACTCACAATCGCGACCCACACGCTCGCAGCCACTAGAATGAGCCGTGACGATGCCAGCATGCATTTCCCTGATGCCTCCCCTCCGTGCAGGGGAGTCTCTCACCCCAGGCCCACGGCCACGGGACGGCAGATCCACGTCAGGCCATCGGCCCGTAAGGGCTACCACTCACCAAGCACGCTGTAAGGGCTCACCGATCACTCACTATGTACCAGGCACTGTTCTTTAACTAGCGTAAGAGACGGGCAAACGTCTCGTTTCTTTGTTTGAAATCAGATTTGTCACAATAAATCTGATAATAAGCCTTCACTCACTGGCTAACCAGGAATCCAATGTCACACTTTTTTTTTAGGGGAAGTCCTACAGGCCGTTGTGTTTGGGCCTCGATGCTGACAACACAGCCCAGGCAGGCCCATGGCTGGGAGGTGAGGGGGGACGTCAGCCCCCTCTGGCGCAACAGGGCTCCCGAGACTTTGCCGAGGGGGCAGCAAGGACGCCAGACACCCCTCTGGCCACCCCGCTGGAGACCCTGCCACCTTGGGCTCTCCCTCACCCCTGTCCTTGCCTCCTGGGCTGAGGGACTAGACACTTCCCAGCTCTGAGCCTCTTTCTAAAACCCAGGAGTGACCTCCACCCTTCGGAACCCGGTGGGCCCTCTTGAAAATACTCTCTTTCTTTTCAGATAAGCCTACAGGAAAAGAAAGGCAGAAGTTATCCACATTATCTTCCGGGGAGTCCTCCCTAGCCTAGGAGATGCCTACTGTTACCATCCAGCTTCAGGCAAGAAAGCAGACTCAGTGAGAGGAAGTGAACTGCCCACATCAGGCGGCAGGCGGCAGGCAAGGGAGGCACTCTGCCCTCCCGGGCCCCAAGCCCTGGGCTTCCCACGGGGGTGGGGGCGTGGCAGAACATTTAGCCCATCAAACTCACGGTTTCGTGGGAGCCCTAAATGTCTCCTTCCAATGAATTTACATTTTGGGGGGCCTGGGTGGCTCAGTCAATAAAGCATATGACTTTGGCTCAGGTCATGATCTTGTGGTTTGTGGGTTTGAGCCCCACAATGGGCTCTCCGCTGTCCGTCGGAGGCTGCTTGGGATTCTCTCTCCCTCTCTCTGCCTCTCCCCTGCTCGCACGCTGTCTCTCTGTCTCTCAAAAAATAATCTTACAACAAAAAATGAATTTACATTTTAAAATCAGGTTTTGAGCTGTTAACTTTCCGGGCCCAGGATGGATGGTGCCGCCTCTGCCCGTGTGCCATCACTGCTGATCCCTGCAAGTGCTCCAAGGGACAGAAACTGTCCCCCAGTCCCCACACGCTGCCCACCCGGGCTCCGTCCTTATTTCCCTGTTCCTTCTCGCCCCAAACGAGGGTGACTACGCGGCCCCAGCCGATCTGATACGTCCTTTTTTTCTCTTCCTTGTTCTTCTTTGTCCCCATCTTGCGGTTCTCCAAACGGAGGTGGTCTGCTTCAGGAAGTGTTACGTTGGGTTTGCCTCGCCTATGTCGTCCTCTTTAATCATCCAACGGCTAACGGATGGAAATGAAAACGCTACCTCTGGCAGCACAGCAACTGGCCACGCTGCCTGGCAGCAGAGGAGCCGAGTGGCCCAGGGTCGTGAGTCTGGCCCGGGGGTGGGGGGCGGGGTGCTTCCCGATGGATGGACCGCAGCGCAGCCAGCTGCCGACCTGAGAAGCTGGGTGTAATTAAAGGCCCTAACAGCAACTCTGCCCACGAGTCAAGTGTATTTCTGACCCTCCCGGAGGGCGGGAGGTGTGGAGGCAACCCACCACCACGGGGGACGGCAGGCTGGAGGCTCCGCCTCTTCCCGGGCAGGCAGCCTCCCCCGGATGTTGGTGGCGCAACGCCTCCGTGACGTGGCCATAGCACACGTGACTCGGTGGGCTACACTGGGCGACTCCGAATAGAGGCAAACCCCAAATAAAGCGCACTCACATCGTGTGGACAGACATCTGCGGGAGCCTGCTCATTTTGGTAAAAGACAGGCCATCATCCAGACGTCGGCAGTAGGACTGGGCCGCTGTGGTGCATCTGGAGACGTTCTGATGGAGAGAAGGGGCGCACGCCGGCCAGGCCAGCGGGACGTGCTGAAGGACAGCTACTGGCAGAGGAGGTCTTGGGCGTCCACAGCTCCACTTGAGAGGCTCCTGGGTGGTCCGCCACCAAGAGGGACGGTTTTCCCAGGTGTTCCCGGTCAGTCGCTCAAGGACAGACACCCGGGCAGCTAATCGGGTTATTCAAAGTACAGGCGTATCAGGGATGCTGCAAGTTTGCTTCCAGACCTCTGCAGTAAAGCTCAATCAGAATGAAGTCAGTCAAATGAATTTTTTGGTTTCCCGGGGCGTATAACAATCTGTGTTTACACTACGATGCAGTCTAGTAAGTGTGCAATGACATGATGTCTAAAAAAACAGGTACTTACTTTAATTTAAAAATACTCTATCGCTGGGCCACCGGGGCAGGGCTCAGTCGGTTGGGCATCCGATTTCGGTTCAGGTCATGATCTCACCACTCATGAGTTGGAGCCCTGCGTCGGGCTCTGTGCTGACAGCTCAGAGCCTGGAGCCTCCTTTGGATTCTGTGTCTCCCTCTGTCTCTGCCCCTCCCACACTCGTGCTCTGTCTCTCTCTCTCTCAAAACTGAATAAACGTTAAAAAAAATTAAAAATTGTATGGAAGCCAATTTGACAATAAATTATATTAAAAAAATAACATCATTTATTCTTGTTAGAAAACACACATTTACTGTTGAAAACACAACAGAATAATAAAGACAATTAAAATCACCTACAATCCAGTAAACCCCCCAAAAAATTAAAAATTTAAAAATAAGGGGCACCTGGGTGGCTCAGTCAGTTAAGTGTCTGACTTCGGCCCGGGTCATGATCTCACGGTTTGTGGGTTCATGCCCCACATCGGGCTCTGTGCTGACAGCTCAGAGACTGGAGCCTGCATCAGCTTCTGTGACTCCCTCTCTCTCTGCCCCTCCCCTGCTCATGCTCTGTGTCTCAAAAATAAATAAATGTTGAAAAATTAAAAAAAAATTAAAAATAAACATATCTTATTGCTAAAAATGCTAACCATCACCCAAGCCTGCAGCGGGCTGTAACCTTCCTGCCGGTGGAAGGTTTTCCTGGAGGCCGCCGGTTGCTGACCGTCAGGGTGGAGGTTGCTGGAGGCTGGGGTGGTTCTGGCAAGTTCTGAAATGAGACGATCAAGTCTGCTGTGCTGACTCTTTCCCGAAAGGCCTCTCCGTAGCGTGCGATGCTGTTCGATAGCATCTACCCACAGGAGAACTTCCTTCACGCCTGGGGTCCAGCCGCTCACACCTGCTGCGGCTTTAGCGACTCCGTTTATGCGCTGTTCTCAACCCTTTGCGGTCATTTCGACCGTCCACGCGGCGCCTTCACCAGGAGTGGGTTCCAGCTCCAGAAACCTCACTTGCTCACCCGTAAGGAGCGGGACCTCGTCTGGTGAAGCGTGAGATGGAAGCCGTCCAGCCCCACCCGCAGGCTCCACCTCTGGTTCTGTTCTCTTCCTGTTCCCCCACATCTGCACGGACTTCGTCGCCCGTGTCCCGAACCCCTCGAGGTCGTCCCTGAGGGCTGGCATCGCCTTCTGCCAAACTCCTGTCACAACTGATATTTTGGCCTCTTCCTGCGAATCACGTACGTTCTTAGTGGCATCGAGAACGGTGACTGCTTTCCGGCAGGTTTTCTGGCATCGAGAAGGGTGACTGCTTTCCGGCGGGTTTTTGGCGGACTTTTCCCAGCAGAGGAAGCACCATCCGTGGCAGCTACAGCCTTACGAAGTGCGCCTGTTCAATAAGTCTTGAGGACCGAAACGACTCCTCGGTCCACGGGCGGCAGGACGGATGCCGAGTCCGGCATGAACACCACGCTCGTCTCACTGCCCGTGTCCGTCCGAGCTCTCGGGTGACCAGGGGCGTCGCACACAGACGCAATGCCATCCGGGCGGCGGCATCCCGTCGGCAGAGGACAGGCAGCGCCCACTCCGCGTGCTCGCTCGGGGCCCTCGGACTCGGGACGGTCGCTGGGCACTGGCCCCAGCTTGCGTCACCGGCTGCTGCGTCAGCCCCGGACGGGAGGGTTGGCCGGTCCCTTGAGGCTGGGAAGCCAGGTGCTGACGTCTCTCCAACTATGCACGTCCTGACGCACGTCCTCGACCCGTGTGGCGTGCGGGCCCCTTCGTTAAAGGTCGCAGCTGGATCTTCCGGACCCCCTGCGGCTGCGTCTACACCGCCGTGCACTCTTCCGCCTTGGACGCGGCCTCTGCTGGCTTCAGACTCTCCTCCCGCAGCTTCCTCCCCGCCTCCGCCTTCGTGGAACTGAGGCAGTCAGCGCGTGGCTCTGGGTTAGGCTATAGCTTACGGGGATGCCGTGGCTGGTTCACTCTTCTGTCCCGACCGCTAAAACCGGGAGGCTGATTCTTTCCCATGCTAATTTCCTTCCGGAGCGTGTCCTTTGCGCCGACCTCCCGGCTAAGCGTCCGGGGCGAGGGGCCCGGTTTCCGCCTTCCTCACCGAGCTTGCTCGTCCGTAGCTCGTGATCTGACGTCAGAGACGTGAGACTCTTCCTTTCGCTGGGACCCCAGGGGCCTCTGTAGGGTCATTACGTGGCCCAGTTTCAGTGTTGCTGTGTCTCGGGAAACAGGGAGGCCCGAGGACGAGGAGGGAGATGGGGGAGCGGCCGCTCGGGACAGCGGTCAGCACACACACAGTTATCGATTGTGTTTGCCCTTACGTGAACGCGGTTCCTGGTCCCCAAAACAATCACGATGGTAACGTCAAAGATCACGGTCACAGATCACCGTGACACATTATGACAAAAAAGCATTGGGAGAATTATCAAAATGTGACCCAGAGACACCAAACGAGCAAATGCGCCAACAAACTTGCCCAAGGCAGCCACAAACCTCCAATTTGTGAAAACCAAAATATCTGTGAAACACGGTGAAGCGGGGCACAACATCACGGAGCACGCCCGTGCAGGAACAAGGATTCCCCGCCCAGACCTCAGGTTTTCCTCTCCCTCAAGTAAATCTTATTTTTGCCTTGGTTTGTTGGCCACAAGGGTCTATTAACTCTGTCCCTCAAACCAGTACGTGTGGTTTGCACGAGGGTAACACCCACACATCTGAGTTGTTCTTTGATAATCCACACTGAGGCGAAAAAGGACACGAATCTATGTACCGACGCAGATAGATCTTCCGATAAATTAAGTGAAATAAAGGGTATTACGGTGCATGTGGCATGCTGCCACTTACACACGAACTGTCAATTAGTTTTTTTTAAAGGCCAGGATTAGAAGAACAAAAAGCAAAAAGAAAACGAATAGTAAAATGGTGGACTGGATCCCGACTGGAGCTGTAATGACATCGGGTGGAAATGAGAAAAACACTTCCATTCAAAGCAAAGATGAACAGATTGGATTAAAAGAGTAAGGTCGCACTACACACTGTCTGTAAAACCCTCTTTAAATAACATGCTATATAGAGATTACAAGGAACACCAACTGGGTGGCTAAAAATAACAGAAATTTATTCTCTCAGTTCTGAAGGCCAGACATTGCAAATCAAGGCATCAGCAGGCTTGTTTCTTCTGGAGGCTCCGAGGGAAAACCCCTGCCCGCGCCTCTCCTAGCTTCTGGTGGTTGCCCACAAGCCTTGGTGTTTCTTTTCTTAGCCTCTGGACTCACCATTTCTTCGGTCTCCATCCTCACATGGCATTCTCTTCTGTTTCTTTCCAGATATCCTACTTCCCATAAGGACCCCAGACATTGCACTGGGGCCCTCTCTAATCCAGTGTGACCTCACTCAACTTGATGACGGCTGCAAAGACCCTTTTTGCAGTTAAGGTCACATTCACAGGTACCGGGGGCTGAGACTCGGACTTGACTTTTCAGGGGACACAATCGGATCCATGACGCTATGCAAACATTAATGAAAAGCAGGCTGGAAGTTACTATAATAGTATCAGACACAACAGACTCCAGACCAAGACGTATCACCAGGAATAAAAATGGTAGAGGGGGCCAACTCATCAACAAAGGCAAAGCAACCCTCATTATGTCTGCACCTGCTCCAGAACTCGACATCCCATGAAGGAAGGGACAAGACAAATCCTTCAGTAGAATCGGAGGTTTCAACATCTCTCTGAGCAACGGTAGAGCCAGCACAGATCAGAAATCTTTTGGAAGAGTTGAACAACGCTAACCATCCGCCTGGCCTGCCATATACGAAACACTCCACCTGTATGCTCCAAGCGCACGAGGAACATTCACCAAGGTGGACCGCACTATGGCCATAAAACAAAATCTCAAATTTTAAAAAGGATTGACACCATACAAAGTATGGTCTCTGGCCACCAGGTAAATACGCAAGAAACTAATTTTGGAAACGTGTCTGGAAAAAATCCTCAAGTATTTGGAAATTGACGACACATTTCCAAATAAACCATGGGTCTGAGAAGAAATCATAATGGAAATTAGAGAACATTTTCAGGGGCGCCTGGGCAGCTCAGTTGTTTAAGCATCTGACTCTTGGTTTCGGCTCAGGTCATGATCTCAAGGTTCGTGAGTTCAAGCCCCGAGTGGGGCCCTGCGCTCACAGTGTGGAGCCTCCCTGGGGTTCTGTCTCTGCCCCTCCCATGTCAGTCTCTCTCAAAATATATAAATAAACTTAAAAAAATTTTTTTTCGCAGAAAACACAACATAATCTTGCAGGATGTGACTAAAGTAGTGCCTAGAGGGAGAACTATGGCCTTCAAACCAGATGTTGAGATTCAGACCCTGGTTCCTCCCAGGACATCGTTCCTACACCCTCTCAGCGAACAGCACAGGTTATAAGAACGGATCCCTGCTTACATTGTGATTTCGTACGGGCCACAAAAGGCCGCTTCTTTAAATTTTTTTTAAATGTTTATTTATTTTTGAGAGAATGAGACACACACACAGACAGATCATGAGTGAGGGAAGGGAGACACAGAATCCGAAGCAGGCTCCAGGCTCTGAGCTGTCAGCAAAGAGCCTGTCGCAGGGCTCGAACTCACGAACCATGAATCATAACCTGAGCTGAAGTGGGGCGTTCAACCGACTGAGCCACCCAGGCGCCCCTCAAAAGGTTGCTTCTTTACTTTTACTGACCCTTTTGCATTTATTAGCCAAAATTGTTGTCTATAGAATCAACCATTTACCTTGAAATATAAGGTAAAATAAAAAAGTAATTATTTTTTGCTTGAGCCTTTGATTTATTTTCAGAGTAATGACACGATGCTCAGCAGCATCCACCTGTGACTATACAGTTTTTTTCTGCTTTTGAGGCTCAAAAGTTCCACGGGGAGACCCTTGAAGCTGGCTCCTGAGTCCTCCCCATCCCCAATGATTTACTATACAATTGTCAAACACACAGAAGTGTTGAAAGAACTTTGCAGGGAACAGTCACAAACCTACCACCGAATTCGACAGGGAACACTTTTCTCTGATCAACAACACCAGCACTGCTTACCCTCCTCAGAACCTATTTTCATGGCACTTCATGTGTCTCCTTCTAGGCCTTTCTCCGTGTACTATACGTATTTCCCTATCGTGTTAGTCTGCTAAGGCTGTCATAAACAGAATACCACAGACCAGGGGGGCTTCGACAACAAAGTTCTGACAGTTCTGGAGCCTGGACATCCAGGGTCAAGGTGGGGGCATGTTTGCTTTCTCCGGAGGCCTCCTGGGACACGGGACGTGGGCTGTGGTTCTATGTCCGTTTAGCATGTCTGACAACCCGGTGCTGATGTTGGCCGGGGAGTTCAGTTCCTCCCGACCGGGACCCTGCCACAGATTGCTTGAGTGTCCCGAGGACACGGTGGCTAGCTTCTTTCAGAGCCGGTGATCCAAGAGAAGAGACAGCAGGCCAGGTGGAGGCTTCCCATTCTCAGGACCTAGGTTTGGAGGGGACATAGCATCACCTCTGCCACATCCTATTCCTTAGAGTGACTAAATGCACACACGCTGAAAGGGAGCAGGGTTTGGCTTGGAATTTATGAACCCATCATAAATGAACTTTTATGGAACGCTTTGATTCCTGAAAGTCGTCTCCCTTACACTGTAATTCTAAGATGACAAGGATCATGCATTCTCAGGGCGCCTAGGCGGCTTAGTCAGTCAGTTAAGCCTCCAACTTGGGCTCAGGTCATGATCTCACAGTTCGTGAGTTCGAGCCCCGCGTTGGGCTCTGTGCTAACAGCATGAAGCCCACTTCGGATCCTCTGTCCCCCTCCCTTGGCTTCTCCCCCCACCTCACCTTCAAAAAAAGGAAACAGTAAAGGAATCCTGCATTTTTGCCTCGCCACCGTACCCCCAACAGAGCACGGCCCACTCAGGCCCCTAACTTCAGACCTTTGTGGGCAGTGGAACCGAGGACGGTGTGGGGGTGCTCTCCACAACTCGGAGAGATGCCTTTGGAAAACACACGTCGCTTGTTTTGCACGGGGCGTACATCCACATTACCTGCACTAAAGGGCATGACAAGGCTCAGGATGCCTGGCTGGCTCAGCCCGGAGAGCACGCGACTCTTGACAACAGGGATCTGAGTTTACCCACATTGGGCATAGAGATTACATACATAAGTAAACTTAAAAATATATATGCTCTGTCTCTCCCTGTCTCAAAAATACATAAACGTTAAAAAAAAATTAAAAAAAAAAAGGGGCGCCTGGGTGGCTCAGTCGACTGGTTAAGCGGCCAACTTCGGCTCAGGTCATGATCTCGCGGTCCGTGAGTTCGAGCCCCGTGTCGGGCTCTGGGGTGATGGCTCAGAGCCTGGAACCTGTTTCAGATTCTGTGTCTCCTCTCTCTGACCCTCCCCCGTTCATGCTCTGTCTCTCCCTGTCTCAAAAATAAACAAACGTTAAAAAAATTAAAATATATATGTATATATTAAGAAAAATGAAAAGAAAGAACTCAAAACATGACAAGGCTCTTCAAGAGGAAGAAGTGAGACTAGCCAGCCGCTCCAGGCCACACACCAGTGCCCCAGAAACCTTCCCTAAGAAACATGCAACTTCCACACCGAGGCCAGCTATTTTCAAGCTTTTCTGTGAATTTCTGCCTCCTTGTTCATGGATCTGTCACCTTCAGCACTTTCTACAGGAAAAGGGCTGGTAGAACCCAGTGACCGCTGAAAACCGCGGATGCAACTAGAAATTAGGCGAACTCTAACCTCCAGGGGAAACCTGTCGGCCGGCACATAAGGGGAAACTGAGGCAGAAAGGCCACTCAGCTGAAAACAGGACGGAGAAGATTCAAACCCGGTGTCAGGCAACCCAAGAACCTTCTGTAGCCCTGGTGTTCTTTCGACTGAGGGAAAAGACACCTTTCAATAGAGCGCTATGACCGTTTTCCAGGGCGCTGCTGCGCGACCGTGCCCAGCGTCCGTGGGGACGTTCCGTGTCCCCACCCTGAGCCTCGGTCCCCAGCACACATTGACGCCCACCCGCCCCCCCCCCCCCCTCCACGACCGGATTCCTTCTAGCACCTCACAAAACACGAGGGCGGAGCACCCTCTCAGCTCACAGCGGACCCGCGGCACCAGCCAGAGCCGGCCCCGCCCCAACAGCGGCAGACCCCGCCCCGCGGCGGCAGACCCCGCCCATTCACTGCCGAGCCGCCCCCCCCCCTGCCCCGCCCCCCGGGTCGTCGCGCGTCTGAGGGCGGAGGCCTCCGCGGGCCGAACCACGGTGCCCCTCGGAATGGGGGGGAAGGCGGAATTACCGCCGCCGCCGCCATTGGCTTGGGCATAAGTAATTAAAGCAACTCGCCTTCATTTTGGTATCGTGCCAGACAGCCGTCTTTCCAGGAGTACTGGCCACCTCTTGGTCGCCAGAAGTTCCTTTTATATTTTGGAAACGTCCATTCTTTTGCCCAGTCAGTGGACGACTCTAAGAGCCATCACGGAGAAAGGGAAACTTAACTCATGTAAGCGAAGCTTTGTCTGGTGGAAGGCTAAGATATCACAACCAAGATAGCTTGTTGAACTCATAGTGTTTTCCAGCATATACTTCTGAGTTAGGTGTTCCGTTTCAGTGACTAAGCCGGTTCCTTGTGCCTCCCCGGGGCGTCACAGATAGTGTAGTCTTTCAGCGCAGAGCCCGACGGGAGGAGGAAGGGAGTGGCTGCCATGTTGGACGGGACCATCCTGTCCCACAGGCGGGGGGGCTGGGGTTCCCAGTGAGTTTGTGGTTTGGGCCCAGCAGCTGTGGTGCCGCGCCTCAAGCACATGGTTGTCATGGGAGCCCTGTCGTGGTCCCCCGTAGAAACACTTGCGGCTCCCGACCTCCTCCGGGCATCCTGCGATTATCAGGGCGTGGACACCCCCCTCCCCGAGCTCCGTGGGTCGGCCCGCGGCATGCACATGGCCCGGCGGCAGGCGCCGCGCAGTGCGGCCTGGGAGAGTCGGAAGCGCGGCGAGGCCGGGCGAGGCGGCAGCGGCGGGCCCATGCAGGACGCGGAAAACGTGGCGGCGCCCGAGGCGGCCGAGCAGCGGGCAGAGCCCGGGCAGCAGCAGCCGGCCGCCGAGCCGCCGCCACCGGGAGAGGAGTCGTCGCGGCCCGCGGGGCCCGGCGCGCAGGAGGCAGCAGGCGGCGAGGACGCGGAGACCGGGCCGCAGCCCGCAGTGCCGGCTGAGCCCGCGGCCGACGGGGAGGAAAGGGAGGCTTCGGCTCCAGGCTCGTCCCCGCCGCCTCCTGAGGAGCCCCTTGCGCCGGCCCCGGCCTCGGGCGAGGCCCCAGCGGAGCAGGCCGGGAACGCGTCGGCCGAGGCCCGGTCCGAGGGGGCGGGCGGGGAGGACGGCGGCGCGGACGAGCCTTCCTTCAGCGACCCCGAGGACTTCGTGGACGATGTGAGCGAGGAAGGTGAGGCGGCGCGGGAGGCAGTGGGTCGTCCCCGCGTTCCACTTGTAGTTCTCCGCCTAGGGAAGGGTTTCTAGGAGCGTTTGGATCTCCTTACGTGTGTTCTCTCTCCAGAATAAAGCGGGGCGGGGCGGGGCTGGGGGCCAGGAGACCGGAGACCGCTTGGGAGCCGCTCGGTTGCACTAAAACCTGGATTTTGGAGGGTGGTGATGATGGACAGTGGGCAAGCTGGAGCCGTGGCCGTGTATGGCATCTGGGGCCCAGCAAAGCAGGACAGTGCACGTGCCGCACTATCTTGGGTGACACTTCCCTGTCTGCAGGTCTGGGTGTCCTGAGTGATGAGCCACACCCGTCAAAGGCCTGAGCCAGACCTCATGGGGACGCTTTTTGGGGTTGATGCGATGCTGTCCCTTAGAACAAGTCGTGACAGAGCTGGGTTCCTCTGCCCCTGCTCCACAAACGCTTCTGCCTTCAGAGAGTCTTAACAGGACTGGAAGGCTGACTCTGCCAGATTCCTGTCTGGTTCTTTCTTTTCTGAATCTGTAGGCAGACGCTTGTCCTGTTGGCGCATGGTATTTTTAGGGTGTAGTGTCATTCATTGTAGCTTTACTTTACTTCTTATCTTGATTCAATTTGCAGGTATTTCTGCTTCTTGCCTGAGAGCTTGTCTTCTAAAGTGACGTCTGTAGTGCCTAATCTTATTTGCTTATGTTTTGTTTTTAGCCATTTGAACTGTCCGAGCTCAGAGCACATCAGTGGATTCCTGTCGGTTATAGTAGAATGGGAAAGAACAGCGAGGAGGTAGCTAAGGACATGCCAAGAAAATAAGATGTTGTCATGTTAATTTGTTTTGTTTTGTTTCTGAGATCTCGCATCCCATCATACGGAGATTGAGTCAAAATTAAAGAATCTCCAGTAAAACAAAGACGACTTAGGGAACCAACAGCACCGTTTACTTTTAACTTAAACGTAACGTTGAGGAGTTACCTGCTGTTGTCGTTATTCTCATACTTTATTTCTTAAGGGATATTTTAATGTGTATTTACTTTTGGGAGAGAGAGAGTGTGTGTGAGTGGGGGAGGGGCAGAGAGAGAAGGAGACAGAATTTGAAGCAGGCTCCAGGCTCCGAGCTGTGAGCTGTCAGCACAGAGCCCAGCGCAGGGCTTGAAGCCATGAAATGCGAGATCATGACTTGAGCACAGCGTCAGACCCTTAACCGACTGAGCCACACAGGCCCCCCTCTTAAGGGATCTTTTAGCCTGAACAGGAGGAAAGGCCACAGCAGTGAACACTTGGGCTGCTGACCCAGCGAAAGTCCCTTACCTGTGAGGAAATGTGCTCCTTGCCGTGGGAGAGGTTGCTGACAATTTACGAGGGTGTTGCTGGGACCCTGCCAGGCTCTCCTGCCCTGACTAGCATTTGTTTCCATTGCACCAAGTTGTATTTTGTAGTTTAAGTTTTGGTTCGAAAGCTCATTTCGAGCCTCTGAGTGTTTACTCTGCGGTTGATTTCTTAAAAAGCGTTGAGCACGTCGATTTCACGCAGGATTTCTGCCGCGTGGACCATTTCCAGAGTTGGGTTGTGTGGCAGGACTAATGTGAGCACGAGCCAGCCAGGCCAGGTGACTGCCCGGAGGGCCTTTGGGGGCCCTTGTGATCCTGAGACTGTCCCCAGAGTGGCCTGTGAGGCCCCTGGTCCTAGGGAACTAAAACTGAGCACACCAGCAGCTTATTTCTTGAGGCCATCTGGTTGTGGTCAGCAGTCCAAGGACGTTTTGTGCTTGGTGAGAAGAGCTGCCCCGTGGGGTCATTGAGGTGCAGAAGGTGAAAATGGACAGGGTCTCCTGGAAGAGCTCTCTGGGAGGTGCCGGAAGCTCCAGCTGGGCCATCCTGACTCCTGACTGAGGAGCGGCTTTGCCAGCGCGGCATCCTTTCAGACGTGCAGCTGCTGCTGCTGCTGCTGTTGCTGCTTGGCCAGACGACTATGTGACAGTTTTGAACTCCACATGTTTTCTTTTGGGCCCGCTAAATAGCATTTATCTTTATGTTTGGTATTCAGTTTTGAGATTTGCCTGTCTCTGTTTCTCCTGGAGCCGGGCCGGGACTCCACACGGCAAGAGTCACCAGACGTGGGCGTGGGCACTGGTGATGGTGAAGGAGAGGTGTCCCTTCAGCGTGTAGTTGCCGTGTTTACTCCTTACCGTGTATGGGCACATTCCTGTAAGCTAGACGCGTAAAGATTGTGGGAAGGAGTCCACAGTTTGTGTAGAAGCTGAGCTTTTTATTGTAAACCTTGTAAATTCAGATCAGGCTAAACAGGCCATATTTAATTGTACGGTAAGAGCTTTAACAGCGACCCAAGGAGCTGACTCTGGCCTCTCCAGGGAAGGTGTCTCCCGCTGCTGTGACTGACTTGCCTCTTTCCGTCTGTTTCTCTTGGTCTCAACTTTTGCCTCTTTGGAAATAAGAGGCAATTCTTTTCTTAGAGTCAATGCTTTTTATTCACCCGTGTAAGTGTTGAAATTAGAGATTGTTTATAACAGGGGCTTGCTTTGAAACTAAAGGACTTTTTTCCTTTTTGAAAAAGTTGAATTTTTTTTTTTAATTATCGAAAATTTCCAATATGAGAGTGCAGAAAAATTTGCCTTAGATTTTGAGAATGAAATGCAGCAAAGGATATTTTTGGACACGTATCTTTTTCAGCATGTTGAAATTCTTAAGAGTAGAATTCAAAACAGTAATAATTAGGTTCCAGGACCCAGGGAGACACGTGGGAAAGCCACCGCTCCTCCTCGGGTGTGTAAAATTGCCTCCTGTCTCCTGCTCTCCTTCGGGCTGGGTTTGCCGCTCTAGCTTCATCTCATGCGCTCTGATGGCAGCTTTGATCTGGTTTAGCTCCCAGTGCAGCCAGTGCCTGTAACTGTAACTTTGTAGACCAGCTAACGAATCGGGTTTAGGATTCGTGCAGAATTTGTGTTGCAAAGATGTCATCTGATGCTGGGTTTGACCTCTGAATGCTCCCCTCCAGCAGCTGGTCAGGCCTTTTATTGCTACAGGAGCTTCATGGTCAAGAGGCGTCGAGGCCAGATGCAGGCCTCGGGTAGGACAGCCACGGTCAGCACCCAGCTAGCATTGTCTCCTGCCCGGCTTGCTCGCCCATGGCTCCCACACCTGTGTGTCTGTTCCTCAAACGCGTCTTTTTCCTGGCCCTCCTACGCCTGTCCTCTTTCTCGTGATCTAGCCGACCATCTTAGGGAAATGAAGCAAATCTAACATGTTTGAGTGCTTACGGTTTGGGTTTTATGATCTTAATTTTAAAGGGAGGTGACATGAACTTGAAACATTTTCAGTTTCTGAGTGTAGTTAAGAAAATAACGGTTAACGCACACAGCTTATGGCGTGCTGCGCACAGTCCTGAGCATTTACGGGTCTGAGCGGCTGGTGTCTCCCAAGCGCCCTGTGAGGTATATCATGCGGTCGGGGACACTCAGTCGTAAGGGGCATTGCTGTTTGCTCTCACGAGCCCGTGGGTTTTCTAGCCTCCTAACGTACACGGCTGTTTTACATAGAGAGTACCGCGTGCTAGTTGTTCGTTTTGTCTTAAACTGGACGTGGGGAAAGTGCCTGCTAGTGGGTTCGCGTTGGAGGTGGGTCAGGGAAGGCTACTGCGGGTGTTTCCTACCCCACTTTCCTAGAGAGAGGCCGTCTTTGGTTAGCCTTCTGCAGTCTTCAAGTCTTTAAAATGTTGATTTAAGTAAAATCTTCCTTTATTTCCAGAAATGAATGGACATTTCTGGAAATGTCCATTCCAGACAGGGGGAACATGAAGAGTTAAAATCTTCCTAATGTTTTTAAGTTTAAATTTTGAGTTAACCCAGGGCCAGTATTTCTTTCATTCACAGTGGAACCATTTAGAGGATTCATTTTTTTATAGGGAAGTCGTTCAGTGTGGTAAACTAGCATATTAATGTTCTGCCTTCATCAGAAAAAAGTCATTGGTCCAATCTTCCACCCATACAGAACTGCTGGGGGACATTCTCAAGGACCGGCCGCAGGAGGCGGATGGGATTGACTCGGTGATCGTGGTTGACAATGTTCCTCAGGTGGGGCCCGACCGGCTGGAGAAGCTCAAAAACGTCATCCATAAAATTTTTTCCAAGTTTGGGAAAATCACAAACGATTTTTATCCAGAGGAGGATGGAAAGACAAAAGGGTGAGTGATGTTCCCCGCGGTCTTGGTCCTTGATGCCCTGTGGCTGTTGTCGGGCGGTATGGGAGTCGCTGTGGACACACAGGTGCACGCCTCACCTGGTGGTTCTGCCCCAGCCACCCTCGGCTGGGGTCTCTACACAGAGAGAAGGAGATCCGCGTGGTTCTTGAGTTTGGATATTGTGGGTTGCTTGCTAAATTCTTAAGAAATCGGAGCTTCGCGGGGCACCTGGGTGGCTCAGCCGGTTAAGCATCTGACTCTTAATCTCCGCTCGGGTCATGATCTTACGGTTTCATGAGTTTGAGCCCCACAGTGCAGAGCCTGCTTGGGATTCTCTCTTCTCTGTGTCTCCCCCTCCCTCCCCCTCCCTCTCAAAGTAAATAAACATTAAGGGTGCCTGGGTCTCTCAGTGCATTAAACGACCAACTTCATTTCAGGTCATGATCTCGCCGTTCGTGAGTTCGAGCCCCACATCAGGCTCAGTGCTGACAGCTCAGAGCCTGGATCCTGCTTCCGATTCTGTGTCTCTGCCGCTCTCCTGCTTGTGCTCTGTCTCTTTCTTCAAAGTTAAAACATTTTTAAAAATTTATTAAAAAAATTTTTTAAGAATCTGGGATTTAAGTCTTCTGCCATCAGAACGATAATTGACGTGATCCATCCTGGATGAAGGGCTCGACAGATAGGAGGCTGGCAGGATTTCAGGGAAATTTTACATGCGGTATTCTGTTGATTCTAAGATGAGCTTTTTTTTTTTTCTTTCACATGGTAACGTCTCTGAAATGGGGTTCCTTCTAACAGTCTATGTGAAAGCCTTGTGCCACTGCTTAATTAGCAGCTTTTTTCCCCCCAACTGTTGCTTAAAATAGTGCATCTTTTAAAAACGGTAGCGTATGGTATGTGTCCTGGAGTTTGCTTTTCAAACTCAATACGAGGTTTTCTGTGTCAGAAAACCTTTCGTATCAGACCTTCTCTGTTAAAATTTCACATGATACTGGTCTTAGAGAGTGTAGGCAAATTGTCTTTTACAGGACAGGAATGTGAAGAGTGAAGAGTGAAGATACTGTGTTTTTTAATTCCGGTAGTTTTGAAGCTATCTTGGATAGTTTTATTTTTACTTTTACTTTATATTTTAATTTTTTTAAATCTGGGGTAGTTTTTTTAAAATTTTTCTTAACGTTTATTTATTTTTGAGAGAAAGAGAGAGAGAGAAAGAGAGTGACAGACCATGAGCAGGGGAGGGGCAAAGAGAGAGGGAGACACAGAATCCGAAGCAGCTCCAGGCTCCGAGCTGTCAGCACAGAGCCTGATGTGGGGCTCGAACACGCGAACCGGAGATCATGACCCGAGCTGAAGTCAGATGTTCAGCCGACAGAGCCAGCCGGGCACCCCTAGCTTGGATAGTTTTAAAGAAATTGTTTTTAAGAAACTACCAAATATGGGTAATGCTCCTTAACGCTGTTTCCTTCAGAAACTAGGTGGAATAACGACCTTTGTGACCCCCGCTTGCTTGTATTGTAGGTGTTAAAACGAAGCATTCTCTGAAAGTCTTTATCATTTTGTTTTTAATACACTGTATCAGACTAATCCCGTTCTTGGATTTTTCCCTAGCTTTACTGAGAAAGTTGACATACAATAGACTTGTATAGTCTCAAAGTGGGTCACGTCATAAGTTCTGACACATGTACATTTGTGAAACCCTTTCCATGGTCAAGCTAGTGAACGTTTTGATTAATCGTTTTCTGATTTGTGATTGTGGCGTTAGACTTTGGATCTCCCATTAGGGTTTCGTTTGCGTTTAAGGAACCACCGCTGGCAACTTGACCCTCGGGGATGTGGCGGTAGACGGGGCATTGGCCTTGACGGCATTTACTGGTCGGGTGGACGGGTGCTCGTAAGTGGCACACGGTCCACCCGGTCTTACTGGCCGCACTCCTGCAAGATGTTCTGTCCTGATTCAGGTATACGTTCCTGGAATACGCCTCCCCTGCCCATGCCTTGGACGCCGTGAAAAATGCAGACGGCTACAAGCTGGACAAGCAGCACACGTTCAGGGTCAATCTCTTCACTGACTTTGACAAGTAAGTCCTGGCTCCACAGGCGTGAGTGGCTCAGCGGGTCTGGGGTGGTGCCATCAGCCTTTCGGGGAGCTCCGTTCTCCGGGCACGTCCCGACCCCTGATGTTCCTGGCCGGTAGCACCCCTCGCCCACTATCAGGCGGTGGGGGGCAGGGGCACACACCGCCTGCTGCTGAGAGCCGCCCACGGAGTCGCCACCCTGTTCCCTCCCCCCTTGTAGTCGTGCCACGTGTTCCTAAAGGGCAGCTCCTCTGTTGCAGGTATATGACGATCAGCGACGAATGGGATATTCCAGAGAAACAGCCCTTCAAAGACTTGGTACTTGGGTGCACTCCGCCCGCGATTGGGAAGAGGAGGGGCGGCTTCCCGGCCGAGTTGGTCCCACCTCCGGGAGCACTAGTTGGGGGCCGGCTCCGATCACGGTCGATGAGATGTGTTCTGTCCCTCGCCTTGGGTTCCTTCTCTAGGGAAACTTGCGTTACTGGCTCGAGGAGGCAGAGTGCAGAGACCAGTACAGTGTCATCTTTGAGAGTGGGGACCGTACTTCTATCTTCTGGAACGACGTGAAGGACCCTGTCTCCATCGAGGAGAGAGCGGTAAGTAAGCGTGGCCACCCCGCGGGGCCTCCCTCTGTGTTTCCTTAGCGGGGAGCTGGGGGCCAGAGCGGGTGGACGTCCTCTTCCCCGAGATCACCCGTCGCCACGACATCCTGCGCTCTTCTGGTTTTGGAATAAGCCCCGAGACGTGAGCGGGCGTCTCGTGTTTTTCAGTGAAGAGTCCGAGGAGTAAATCCTCGTGGGAGCGGGAGGCTCTGTGCCGGCTCTCCGCGCTGGTGTTAACACGGGCCCTGACTTTTCCCACAGAGATGGACAGAGACCTACGTGCGCTGGTCCCCCAAGGGCACCTACCTGGCCACGTTCCACCAGCGAGGCATAGCTCTCTGGGGGGGAGAGAAGTTCAAACAGATCCAGAGATTCAGCCACCAGGGGGTTCAGCTCATTGACTTCTCGCCTTGTGAGAGGTAAGCGGTGTGCCCTCGCTTTGTGCCGGCCGCTGCAGGTTACCGTAAAACGTACTTTGCAGCCCTTCCAGACTTGGCGGAAGTGTTGCAGCAGGGAACTTCCTGGGAGGCGTTTGCTGGTGTCCGCTGTGTCATTTGTGCATGCGGACACACCTGACTTTCTCCAGAGCCACTGGGAGTGAGTTGATGTGTCCCTTTCTAGGGGTAGGCAATTCTCTTAGCTGAGTGTCCCCAGTGGCGCTGCAACCTTCTGGAAATGTAGCGTTGATCTGCTGCTTTCAGTGAAGTCCTGCTGTGTTCCGATTTCTTCCAGTACTGTTCTTTGTAAAACTTGAGTCCCTTCGGTTTAGGATCTAGTCCAAGGCTGGGAACCGTGCCTGGAATTTTCTTATGAACGGCGTTTCCTCATGTGGGAGATGGCAGAGGGCTGCGGTACCAGGTGGGGCGCCGGCAGCTTCACGGGCTCCGCTCCCGCAGCCTGGCCTTCGTGTCCGTCCAGGGCTTTGCTGCCCAGAATGCCCCCCGCTCTCCTGCCTTGTGGCCCTGCTCGGGGCTGTCCCCGGGCCTTACCTGTGGCGACCCCTCTTCTTACCGCATGGTCTGAGTGCCTTGTGGATTCACGACGGTTCCTGGTGTCCCAGGGCTCCTGAGACGTGGCTCTGTGTTACCTGGTTTGCTTTCTGAGGTTTTTTTGGTAGAAGATTTTCCTCACGCCTGGAAAACTAACGTGAATACTTCGGTAGCATCCCTGTGCCAATTCTCTAGCTTTAACGATTTATGACTTTGCTGTATCTGTTTCAAATTTATTTTCGCTATTGGGGCACCTGGGTGGCTCAGTCGTTTGAGCGTCCGACTCTGGATTTCAGCTCAGGTCCCGATCTCACAGTTCCTGAGTTTGAGCCCTGCATCAGGCCCTGCGCTGACAGCGTGGAGCCTGCTTGAGATTGTCTCTCTCCACCTCTCTCTGCCTCTTTCCCACTGACTCGTGCGCATGCGCTCTCTCTTTCTCTCTTCCTCTTTCTCAAAATAAAATGTTTGAAAAACAAAGAAGAGGTCTTGAGCGTTTTGAAGAAATGCTGGTGTTTTTACGGAAGCGCGTCAGTCCAGATAAAGGTGTCCTTCCCTGGTGATCGTGGCTCTTGTCTCCCACCTGCAGCGCCGACGTTTCCCTAACTGCTGCTGCCGCCCTGCATACTGCGGTTTCCCCCTTGCTCTCCCCCATCGCTGTCGTGTGCAGCTTGTTGTTCAAACCAGGGGCAGGGCCTGTGTGTTCAGCCCTCCCGTCGCCCCAGCCCGTTACCCTGCCCGCACGCCCTCCCTGTGCTGTCCTTTGATGGTGGCCCCTGAGGAAGATGGGGCCGGGTGGATGTGTCTCATGACTGGCTTGAGCTGTCCCGTCACCGGTCCCCTCCACCTTGGTGTTTCCTGTAAACGGAAGTTTCTACGCGATGTTTCTTACATCTGGTAAGATAGGTTTACGGAGCGTGTTCTTGGAGGACTCAAGATTCACAACCGCTTTGCATCTGTTTGGTACATAACACTTGACGTCGTGTTGTGGCAGTGGTGCACGCGGGGACTCCTGGTCGCGCGCCGCATGGCGTGTACGCGGAGGAGCCGTCCCGGTCCGGCCGGCGGTGGGTTCCACCTGCCTTCTAGACTTCCCGTATCCGCTTGTGGTTTATGCGTGTAGACACACGTGTCTGTCTGCTCGGGGACCGGACCTGGACCGTCCCTTACTCATCGCTGTATCTCTGGTGCTCCGCAAAGCGCGTGACACGTAAGACGCTCACAGGAGTCGGCGAGTGCACGCTTCAGCCCTCTGGGGTGTTTTTCAGTTCAGTGCTCAGCTTCCGTAGTTCAGCGTGACGGTCACGCCGCCTTGTAGGTGTGTGGAGTGGGTCTGTAGAGGGAACCTCATGGCTCGTAGGGAGTGACTGCAGCCTGGCGTCAGCGTCTTGAGCGCCAGGAGGCTCTCCTGGGCGGGGCCTGTTGCCGTCATTCCTCGTTGAGTGTTTCTGCCTTTCCTGGGTCCTGTGAGGGAGCAGTCTGTTTAGATACTTGCACTGTGTGTAAGCAGGGTGAGGCGGTGCCCTGGGTGTAGACGAGCCCGCTGTTGGGTGAGTGAGAAGCCCCAGGCGCAGAAGTGGTGTTAGAAGTGTGCTTGCTTTTGAAACACGTGGCTGGCTGTTGAGGTCCCCTCCTCGTCCCAGGCAGACCTCGACAAGGAGCACGGGGAACGGCACCCCGCCCCTCCCGGAGCACACACGCGGGTTTCGGTCTGGGATCTGCTGCATCTTTTCTTGTCCTGATTCTGTGGGGAAACACGGGGCCTGGTCCAGGAGGGACTGTGTGCCTTGTGCCCCGGAGGGGGTCAGCTCCGGGGTTTGGAGTGAGTACTGGTGGCAGGAGCCCCAACTACATCGTCTGGAAGTCTCAACCATGCCTCGAGCTACCTGGAGCGGAGGCCCGTTGGGTGCAGATGCTCACCTCATCCGCCCACAGCCTGGCGCTCCAGGGCGAATGGTGGGATGGTGGCGGGGGTTCTAAACCGGGTCTGCTCTGTTACAGGTACCTGGTGACTTTCAGCCCCCTGATGGACACTCAGGACGATCCTCAAGCCATCATCATCTGGGACATCCTGACCGGGCAGAAGAAGAGGGGCTTCCACTGTGAAAGCTCAGCCCATTGGCCTATTTTTAAGTGAGTAAATGAGGGGTAGTCACCGGCCACCTCGTCGTGGCCATTTCTCCTGACAGAGCCCGATACTTCTGTCCTTCTTTTTAGGTGGAGCCACGATGGTAAATTCTTTGCCAGAATGACACTCGACACGCTTAGCATCTATGAAACTCCCGTAAGTAGCATAGTTTCCTCAGCGGTGGCCTGCTCCGTCGGGAGCTGCTGGGGGCGCCTGCTTCCCTGTGTCACGGGTTGGGGGGATGGAGAGAGCAGCTCTCCTTATGCAGAATCGGGGGGAGCTGGGGGCGCCTTTCCCGTCCTGTCCCTGGGGGTCTCCCTGCTGGTGCTGCTGCCAGGAGACTGGGACG
This sequence comes from Prionailurus bengalensis, assembly GCF_016509475.1. Classification (NCBI taxonomy): domain Eukaryota; kingdom Metazoa; phylum Chordata; class Mammalia; order Carnivora; family Felidae; genus Prionailurus; species Prionailurus bengalensis. Next base: position 2,497,983 of record NC_057357.1, read on the forward strand.
GGAGTAAACAGAAGGGGCCTCGGAGATGGGTGCCTCGCTGCTGTCGGTGGATCGGTTTGTTACGTGCCCCCCGCCGGGTTTATGCCAGGCTCATTCCAGAACCTCGTTTGCTTTCTCTGAAAATTTGCTTCTGTCACGGAGACCACAGTGTGATTTGACTCCGTTGTGACCCTCATTTTTCCACAGTCTATGGGTCTTTTGGACAAGAAGAGTTTGAAGATCTCTGGTATAAAGTAAGTGACCGTGCTCACCAGGTGGGGCTTAGCCAGCTCCCCCCTTTGGCCCCGCGCGCTCACGCAGCGGGAGGAGGCGGCGTGGACTTGGTCTGGAGACGAGGGGGCACGGCAGGCTCTTGGCTATCACCCACGGGCCTGCTTGTTGGTGCGGGCCTCGCGGCCACTCTCCCTCCTTATGCCCAGCGACTCTTGGGGGGGGGCAGGGGGCGGCGCAGGCTTGGCTCTAGCCAGGCGTCCTGTCCCTGCCTTGGAGCTGGAGCCTCAGGCTGCAGTCTTCGAGGGAGACGGGCTGGAGGGGGCTGGAAAGGGCTTCCGTGCTCTCTATGGTCCATGCAGCGGTTCGATGGCCTTTGGCGAGCTGCCCGGGAGGCACGTGTGTGGGCGCGCGCGTGCGTGTGCTCTGCGGGCGGCCCGTGTGTGGAGGAGCACCTGTGGTGTGGGGACGTGAACGCTCTTGGGCATTGCTGTGGCTCATGATAAAAACTAAACCGGGAATCGATTCTACGCAAACAGTTATGGTAGACTCTGGGTCTAGCTGGCGAATCGTGTGGGCGCCTGGCCTGGAGGTGCCTGCATGGTGGGGGGCATCGTGCTCTCGCTTTGAGGTCGTCCCGCGCCCTCTGCGGGGGTTTCCCTTCAGCCCCGTAGTGAGTCTCAGGCGTCACTCGGGGTCCGGAGGCCGCAGCTCCCCCCTCGCCCTGCAGCCGCGATCTGTGGCAGCCGAGGTCCCGGTCGGGGCTCGGGCGTCTGCCGCGTGGCGGCCGGGAGCCTCACCAGCGTCTCTTCCCGCTGGCACGGCGAGTGCAGTGACGCTCCGGGTGGCAGGGGACCAGCTCTCGGGGAGGGCGGGCTGCCGCCCTGGAGGGTGAGCCCGTGTCCGCCGCGCTTCCTTCCTGTCGGCGGCCTGCCGGTCCTTGGGCAACACCGGCTTTCTTCGTTCTGCAGAGACTTCTCTTGGTCTCCCGGTGGGAACATCATAGCTTTTTGGGTGCCTGAAGACAAAGACATCCCGGCCAGGGTGACCTTGATGCAGCTTCCTACCAGACAGGAGATCAGGGTCAGGAATCTCTTCAATGTGGTGGATTGCAAGCTACATTGGCAAAAAAACGGAGACTACTTGTGCGTTAAAGTGGACAGGACCCCGAAAGGTACCCAGGTGAGTGGACGCCCCGAGCAGAGGCCGTGCCTTGCAGCTCCAAGCCGGCCCTACCCCCGCCCCGCTGAAGCTGCTGACGCGGTCTCTGTCCGAGCTCGTGGGTCACTCTCAGACCCGCCAGGTAGAGGCAGTGGTTAGCGGGCGTGTCCTCGCTAGAGCTCTTGTTGCCTTGGCACTGAGGTGCAGGAGACCTGTGGGCACAGTTTACAGGTCACGGGGATGCAGTGTTGTCTCCGGGCACCGGCCTGCCTTCTCAGGAGACGGGAAGCCAGTGTGTCCTCTCCGTTTTCTTTCTCAAGCACAAAGGAGCGTGCTGGGCACAGTTCTGCTCCCTGATTGGTTTTATTTGCATCATTTGTGAGTTCTTCGTCCCGACGGGAGCGTTTGCTCCTCTTTACGAAACAGCCTGGAGACTGAGTCCCTCCACTGTAGCGCTCGCCCTCGAAACGCACAGTTAGTGGCTTTTTGGTACATTCACTGACTCATGTGGCCGTCGCCACGGTCGGAACTCGAGACCATTTCTGTTACCCACAAAGGCAAGGAACTCCGCACCCATCGGCACCACTGCCCTCTCTGGCACGCTCCTGTACCCGCCGCTCTGCCTTCTGTCCGTCTGGATCCGCCAGCCCGGGACGCTTGCTGGGAAAGAAGTCCTACAGCATGTGGCCTTCGTGGCTGGCGGCCCTCACTGAGCACGTCTAGGCTTATCTGGGCCGTGGCAGGTGTCGGTGCCTCCCCCCCTGCTCAGGGCCAAGGGACGCGGCTGCCCTTATGTGCGTTTATCTGTGGTGGGCACTTGTTGTTTCCGTCTTGGCTGTTGGGAATCAGCACCCGGGTCTCTGCACGGGAGTGCCTCAGGGGGACGCTGCAGGGCATTGCGCTGTTTCCAGATGGTTCATTCCTGCCCCGTTGGTGGGTATCGGCACTGTGGGAGTTCTGCAGACAGGCTACTGCCCGTGCAGAGCCCTTTCCGTGCAGGGGCGTGACCTTGTGCATGCAGGCCCTCTCTTTGCAGGGGCGTGACCCTGGGGCAGCTCTCCAAAGCAGAACGTGGGCCAGAGAGGGAGTCCGCTGTCCCCTGCAGGGACCGCGCCCGTGCACTTCCATCGGTGCTGTCGTGACGGCTGCACTTTTAGTCACTTGACCTGTCTGTGTGTCCCAGCCGTGTACGTTTCGTTGGTCGCCAGGTTGACTTGTCCTTGACTTAAGCGTTTCTCAAGTTTTCAGTTTCTGTGAGTTCATCCCCTCTTTTTCTCCTGAACAGGGCGTTGTCACGAATTTTGAAATTTTCCGAATGAGGGAAAAACAGGTGCCTGTCGACGTGGTGGAAATGAAAGGCAAGTTCCGTTGTTCCTTCGTGAGCCAGTGGCCCTCGCATGCAGCCCCCGCTCGGCCTTGGCCCTCGCGTGCAGCCCCCGCTCGGCCTTGGCGCTCCCCAGGCTCCCTACCTGAGCAGGGTACTCGCAACCCTGATTGGTACGTGCTGTCCGCCTGCGAGCCCGCCCGTTTAGGGTTCCTTTGGCCCTTTCTGGCCTCGGTCCCCACTTCTGGCTGCCATGAGAGTATGTCCTGGTCGCTGTGCACATCCACCCTGGCCGGTTTCCCGCTGAGAGGCTGTGCCGGGAATGGGTTTTCATGACACTCTGAGCGCCCAGCAGCAGGAGGGTCATCCACCGGCAGCCGCAAGTTGTTGGCTGACTAGGGCTCTTTTCTGGGCCTGTGAAAGCCGCTCAGATCCCCCGTTTCTGCCTCTAGATGGGAAACGTAGCCTGTGTCGTTGGTCGTGTGTGGTGTTCTACTTTTGTTCTCTGTTTTGCTGTGGAGAGGAGGAGAAGGGGGCGGGGAGCACAGAATGAGAATGTGGGTACAGGCTCACCACCCTGCCTTGTTAGCCCTTGGGGGGCCGTGGAGTCCCCCCTCCCCCCGTGAGCGCTCCAGCAAGCGGGAGTCCACGGGTTGTGCTGGGCGTCGGGCCCAGGCCCCGCTGTGGTGGGCATCTACGGAGGTGGCGGTCCCACGTGGCCAGAGTCTCCCATGAGTCGCTCGCACGCTCGTCCTTTGGCCTGGCAGGTGGTCCTTTTAGTGAGTTTAAGGATTTGGGGTGTTTCTCTCATTGAACAGCAAAGACTGTGCAGGAATGTTGCCTGATCAGGAACGTTGCTTTATTACATGACCTGAGGGGCTTATTCTTTCTCCTGACTCTAGAAACCATCATAGCTTTTGCCTGGGAACCCAACGGGAGCAAGTTCGCAGTGCTGCACGGGGAGGCTCCTCGGATATCCGTTTCCTTCTACCACGTGAAGAACAATGGGAAGATTGAACTTATCAGTAAGTAGCCTCCCCCTTGGCAGATGGACAGACAGACGGATATGCACTGGGGACAGAGCCCCGTCCTCGCTCCACATGCGTGTTCGGCTGGCTGGGAACCGCTGCTTAGGCCGCCCCACAGCCGAGAGGGTCCCTGCGGCTCAGGCCTCACATGCTTCCAGCCCACAAAGACCTGGCCCCTGGGAGGGAGCCCCTGCCCTCTCTCCCAGCCCCGGCCCTTCACAAGAGGGCTTCTGAGTGGAGGTGGTCTCCCTCTTGTAGCCACAGCTGGTGTCTCTGGGCCGGGGCCCCGCCTCCCCACCATGCTCTGCTCTGCCTGTGTGCGAGGCAAGCAGGGTCCTGGCCTCTCTCAGCAGGGCCCCTCGTGCACAGCTTCCTCGCAGGAAAGACAGCGGGTTGGTTCGGTGTCTGATGGTTCAGGTGCGGAGCTTGTCTTGAGAGAACTCCGGTGAACTCAGCTTTTACCTCCTGAGCTCAGTGGTGTTTGTGGTAGAACCGTTCTGGGGTAGGTCGGTGGCAGCCGCAAAACTGACCGCGTCATTAATTCCCTGCCACAGACGAGGAAGTAGGAGTCGTTAGGGGCTCCCAGATCTGCGCTGTCTCGTTAGGAAGTAGGTTTGCAAATGGCCAGCGTCCAAGTGCCTTCCATCCCTGAACGCCCTGTTACCCACCTTGGAAGGTCGCATGTCCGTGCTGGGACAATCGTGTGTGTTCTGTTAACACGCGTGGTTGTTAAAGGACACCTTACAGTTTCTGTTCCTCCTGTGTTTGGTCTGAGAATCCTGTCCTTTGGATGGTGTCACCCTCCTCACGTCTCCCTGTCCCCGCTGGGCCCCCCGTCCTTGGATCCCCTGCAGGCCGGGACCAGGCCCCAGGGGGTTCACTTTGCGTCCTCCAGGGAAGAGACCCTAGCGTGCAGCCTGAGCCTTAACGGTCTGCTCTCCAGGGGCTCTGCCGGCCCCTCGTGGGATGTGAGCCTCAGGGTGTTGGGCAAAGTAGCAGCTTTCAAACGACTTGTGACTGCAGAGTTCAGAAGGTGTTCGAGTCCCTGAAGGGTGGGTCTCGGGCTTTCTTGGGTGATATGTGTCTCTCCACGTCTGGTGGGGGGTGTGGGTTTCTTGCCCTCTTGTGGAGACCCCGTGACCCCATGACAGTTTTTACGGTGAGTCCTCTGTGCAGTTTCACTGGGAAGTAGGTCTCTCCGAACGTGAGATGTTACTACAAATCGTATCATAGCTTCAAGGTATCTCCTTTTTCTTTTTGTGTTTGAACTGTAGGTCATAACTTAAAAACGTACCCAGACGATGGGTTTTCCAAAATGTTTTCTCCGGGAGGAACCAGGCGTGGGGAGCACATGTGGATGTCCGCCCACTGAGGCCGCGTGAACCCATCGCCCGCCCTTTCACAGACTTCTAACAGCCACTCTCTTTCCTTTCAGAAATGTTTGATAAGCAGCAGGCAAATACCATCTTCTGGAGCCCCCAGGGACAGTTTGTCGTGTTGGCTGGCCTAAGGAGGTGGGTTCCTACTGTCTGCTGCCTTCTGCGTGTCCCGAGCCACGCTCGTGGGCCTCACGGGTCAAGCTCCGGGTTCGGAACCATCACAGTGGTCCCTTTTGCGTGATGGGGCACGTGTCCTGCACGAAAGGACCATCCTGTCTTGCTCAGACTCGGGTGGACCCCAGGTCGGGCAGAACGGTCCTGCAAGTGTGTTCCGGGTGCACCTGGAGGACATGCGAGTGTTGTCATTTCCTCGCGGTTAGGTGAGCCGTCTTGGTGGCAGGGCAGCGAGCCTGGTGTAAACCCCGTCCTCTGGCGGGAGGGCTGTGTGAGCTCGGAGCCTGCCTCTGTCCAGGGTGACCGTGGGGCGGGTGGCGTCCCCCCGCCCCCCGTCCTTGGCCGTCCGGCAGCCGTGGGAGCGCATGAGCAGAATAGGCTCCGGTTGTTCAGTGTTCTGACTTCATTGGAGGTGTTTTGGGGGCTTTGGCCTCTGTCTTCTCTGAAAGCAGTCCTGGCAGGCGTACAAGGTGCCGTGTCCACTTCCCCTGTCTTTGTTCACGACACCCTTGGGCCGTGGCTCCTGGATTAGTTCTCCTCAGCAGCCAGGCAGCGGTAGGGGGTGCCCGGGGCTCTCCTGTGTCCTGCCCTGGAGTCTGCAAGGAGCGAGGCGCCATGACGGCCTGTGTGGACTGATCGTGTGCTCTGTCTCCCCAGTATGAACGGCGCCTTGGCCTTCGTCGACACTTCGGATTGTACGGTCATGAACATCGCGGAGCACTACATGGCGTCCGATGTGGAGTGGGACCCTACCGGACGCTACGTGGTCACCTCTGTGTCCTGGTGGAGCCATAAGGTACGGGGCCCCAGTAGCCCGCGCGCAGCGTGAGACCCTCCTCCCCTCCCGGGTTTCCTCAGGGTCGCCCTGCGGTGATTTTTCATTTGCTTTTTGGGGCTCTGTCCAGCTGCCACTGCCCCAAAACCCTCGCCAGCAGAGCACCCGAGCGGCCGGCCTTGCCATGCGTGAGTCGGCTGGCGTTCCTGGATTTCTTCCCCAAGTCGGACGTCTTACGCTAGCTGCGGCCTGAGCCCAGGCCACCTTCCTCTGGCGCAGTAGCCGGGGAGCTTCTCCCAGTGGGAATCGGGTTGGGTGGTTTGCCCCGCACTTCAGAGCCACGCTGTCCTGTGGCTTGGAGGTGGAGGGAGAACGTGCCGTACTGCGCACACAGTTTCCCAGCATGATTTTTCCACGCTCAAGAAGCTTGTGGTTCAGAGGAGCCCTGTCTGCCCAGCCCACCGGGCCCTCGGTGAGGCGGCCTCTGCCCGCTCCTCCCTGCCTGGAGCAGGCCTCCTCCGTGGGCAGGCACCCGTCCCGCCCTGCACTGTCTTCACAGTGCGCTCACGGGCTCGAATCCATCTCGGGGGCTGGTCGCGAGTTCATTTCCTCTCCCGAGAGTGGAGCGTTGTGTGGGCAGGGGCCTGTTCCCTGGCGTGTGGTCCCTGTTCCGTCCCGGTTTGCCGTCTGAGCAGGAGCTCCCGGGGAGAAGGCTGCTGAGGCGAGGGTCTGGAGTCTGGGACTCCCCGAGAGGACACGAAAGCACGTGTCAGGGAGCCCGTTTCTTAGTCTCGAACGTCGGGTAGCCTGAAGGACTGGAGAAACGCCGTGCTCCGTGGGTGTGCGAGCCTGTGTGTGGTGCACGTTCCGCGTTGGTGTCTGCATGCTGGAGTGTCCGTGGCAGTGCTCCAGGCTCAGTGCTCCTGAGCTGCAGGGGGTGGGGGCCTCTGCTGAGCGTCTGCTCTGTTTAGTTACCGTTTTTTATCAACGGAGGTTCTGAGAGTTGAACCAGCTCCTGCGAGTCCACGGCCTAGGAGGTCGTATCCGGGCGATTCTGTTTAACAAAAGAACAACGTTCTGGGAGCCCAGACTCAGCAAACGTCACCGTGCTGTCTTAAGCACAAGCTCTGTACTCGCTTCGTGGTGATCGTGCCGTGTGTCTAAATTTGAGCGCCGTCTCCGTGAGGCCCACCTTGGGCCTCGTTAAAAAATCTTTTAGGCCGTGGGCCCCTCCGTCAGATCCCGACGTGCTCCCAAAGTGCTGGTCTGGGACCAGCTCACGCCAGCATGTAGCTTCAGGTCCCGCTTCCTTCATCCGGAAGGTGGTGCCGCGGAAAAGATGTCAGCCGAGCCGAACAGTGTGTTTAGTGACTTTGTCAGTGTACGTTCTGGTATGAGTTCTCCATTGCGGATCAGTAACGGAGCCAGTGCCCCGTGACGCCCTTCGTAGGTACTCCGCGCCGTGCTCTGTGACGCGGGTAGCTTTCTGTCGTGTTTGTTGACGGTGTTCCCCCGCTGCGTGAGCTCCCGAGAAGCAGAGATCTTTGATTCACTGCTGTCTCCCAGATACCACACCGTCGGTCGTTGGCTCTTAAACAGCCGTCGGAGGAGCGCTTGACTTGGGTGGCCCTGTGAGGGGCCCCCGCGTCTCGCTGTGACGGGGTGGCGAGCAGCGCTTTGCCCTCTGCCCCCATGCAGGTGGACAACGCTTACTGGCTGTGGACTTTCCAAGGCCGTCTTCTGCAGAAGAACAACAAGGACCGTTTCTGCCAGCTGCTGTGGAGACCTCGGCCCCCCACGCTCCTGAGCCAGGACCAGATCAAGGTCTGGGGCCCCGGGGTCAAGGAAACGTGGAAGCCTCTTTTCCATCACCGCTGCTGGGGCGGTAACGAGTGGGGAATGGGAACATGACGTTTTCGGGTACCTTTGGAAGAGCGGTGGGAACCCTGGGAAGCCAGTGGGAATAGTTCCAGTGTCGTGAATGTGGGTTTTCGGGCCGTTCCTGCCGCATCCGTGCCCTCCGTGGACGTTGGCGTGAGCTAGAGGGGATGAGCAGGTGCTGGGGGCTGGTGAACCGTGCTGGCAGGATTGAGGGGGGCCCTGAGCAGGCCTTTTTAATTTGCTGAGACAAAAACAAACACAAGCCAGTCAGGATTTAAACATTCGAGGGGCCCTGAGACAGGAAGAGCGTGAGAGGGGGAGGGCAGAGAGAGAGGGAGACACAGAATCCGAAGCAGGTTCCAGGCTCCGAGCTGCCGGCACAGAGCCCGACGTGGGGCTTGAGCTCACAAACTGTGAGATCATGACCTGAGCCGAAGTGAGACGCTTAACCGACTGAGCCACCCAGGTGCCCCTAGAATGTTTAAATCCTGACTGGCTTGTGTTTGTTTTTGTCTCAGCAAATTAAAAAGGATCTGAAGAAATACTCCAAGATCTTTGAACAGAAGGATCGTCTGAGCCAATCCAAAGCCTCAAAGGTTAGCTTGGTCCTAGGACTGTGGGAAGTGCCACAGGCGGCCACTGTCCCTCTCTGACATGGAAGGGACAGTGTCAGGCCCTGGGAGGAGGGGGGACAGGGAGGTGCTTGTCCGCTACCCACGTGCACAGACTGGCCTTCCAGGTGCGTGTGAGGGGAAGGAGGAGGGCGCGCCCTCCGTTCTTGTCCTGGGGCGGGGGTGGGGGTTGGTTGGTGGGGGTGACTGCCGACCTCAGTCCTCGTGGCGAGGGGACCGTCAGCCCCGTGACTTTCCCACTTCCGCGCACAGGAACTAGTGGAGAGAAGACGCACCATGATGGAAGATTTCCGAAAATACCGGAAAATGGCCCAGGAGCTCTACATGGAGCAGAAAAATGAACGTTTGGAGTTGCGAGGAGGTAACCATTAGCTGGAGATGTGTTTTGTTAGGACAGGACTGTTGAAACATTTTTCTCCCTCTTGTGTGGGCTTTCCAGTTAAGCGTCAGGTGTTTCTGTCAAAGAACCCAGTTTGCTACGGCCACAGGTTCACGTGCACAGTCCTGTATGGAGGAGGCTGGAGTGGGCGCACGTGGGCACATGCCCACGTGTCCCCACCCTCCCCGAGTGGGCTATCTGCACGCCACGTCACTTCCCTCCCCCCCCTCCCCTCCCCGCAGGCGTGGACACGGACGAGCTGGACAGCAACGTGGAAGACTGGGAGGAGGAGACCATCGAGTTCTTTGTCACCGAGGAGATCATCCCCCTGGGCAATCCGGAGTGACCTGAGCAGCGTGGTAAGACCTCTTCAGACGGGGACGAGCCACACCCAGACGCGGGCCCGTCTCTTGTGTTGTGCTGTCCCTTCTCTGAGAAAAGAGCCAGGTTCATGTTCTCAGGGTCAGCAGGCCCTTTTCATGGAACCTGCAAGGGTCAAGTGCACACCCTGGCTGTCCGAGGTGGGGCTCTTCTCTGAACACGGCGGGACCTCGAGCCCCGGATTTAGGGAACGTGCCCCTCACGTGGGCTCTGGTCGTGGGTGAGAGGCGGAGCTGGGGAAGAGGAGGGAGGCCAGCCGCAGTGTGCCGGGAGAAGGCCTCGGTGTGCCCAGCAGAGACAGGCCTGTGGGTCTGAGATGGGAGCCTCCGGAGCACACGCGGGCTTCCTCGGCAGGCGAGCGAGGGCAGCGTTGTGTGCGGGGCGGCCAGCGGACGGGGCTCTCTCCCCCGCTTCCGGGGCTCCTGCTCCTGGTCATCTCTGGCGTCAGGCGGGAGAGCCTCGGGTCCCTTCCGCCTTCTGAGATCGTACGCCCCGTGCCTGCCGTCAGGGCGCGCTTTCCGCAGAAGCCCTTGCTAATGTCCCTCTCGTCATCGCGGTGCAGGGCAGAGAGTAAACACCTGATCCTTCTTGCAGCGTCCCCGGGGCTCGTGCTGGAACGAGGTCGTCCTTCCGCAGAAAGTGCGCACGATGCCTGCGTTTTACCTGTGCTTTGTCTCGCTCCACACTGTGCGCCCGGATTCTCCCATGCCCACACGTCGCTGTGCCTTCAGCCCCCAGTACCCACCACGGGGGAGGTTTCAAGGCACCGCTTTCCTTTTCTCTCGTTTGGGGTTTTTAAAGTCATGCCACCAGTGTTTGTTACTCAGACTCGTGCGCGGCAGGGGCGCACCCAGCCGTCCCCCTCCGAGAACTCGTCCTGTCCCGTGGCGGGGGGCCAGTGTGGCTGTGTCGTGGAAACAGGGGAGCCGCGCCGTTCAGGTTGTGCTAGGTTCTCAACAGGCTGAGCGTGGAAATAAAAACAAACCTGTATGAAAAAGCTGTCTTTCTCCTCTCTTTAACGTAGACACCGGCCTCGAACTTGGTTCCTGTGCCCCCTCCCCCTGTGGTGGTGGCCCTCCCACCTCCCGATTTGGTTGTGTTTTCTCAGCTGAGCTCTGCAAACTAAAGCATAGGTCTGATCGGTGCAGAAAAACCGCTCTTGCAGCATTTTTTTTGTTTTCCACACTTGTCTGACCTGGTGAGAAAGATCTTTCTAGACTTCCTTGGAGTCCTACAAGTTAAGTTGTTCATGAGAGTTGTCACTTTAGCCGCCGTCACGTGGTCGTCTTTGACTATTTAACTTGATTTCTCTCCTGAGAAGGGAGTGAGCAAATCCACGTAATTTCAGCCCCTGTTGATTTGCAATGTCCACTACCCATTGGTGCCTTGTCAGACTCCACCGCGCCTCCTCTTTGTGTCTCCGGGAGCCGAGAGCCTGGGTCAAAACGCACAGAACAGGCTCGCTGCGCTTTCACCGCCGTGGTGCCCGTGAACTTGACACATTGGGATTGGAGGAGAAGCTGTCGTCCGTGGGGCAGAAGCAGCTCGGGGGCTGGGGCCGCCTGCCGCCAACCCCACGCCCCCCGCTGCGAGGCGGCACTGGGCGCTCTGCCCGGTTCCCGGTCATGTCCGTCCGCACACGGTGTCCAGTGTTTCTTACTGGCTCTCACACCCTTTAAGCCTCAGCGTGCAGAGACCTGGCTTTTTAAGTTGATGACGGTAAGAAGGAAAAGGCTCACGTTTTGATCATGTTCACAGATTTTTAACATCTTTCAAAAAATTTACTTTCGACTGTTTCCGACTCGGTAGTTGTAATTGTTTTATGTGATTTGTTAATAAAAGAATTTCTGAAACACCTGGTTTGTTTCTCTCTCTTGTCCCTGGGTTTCCCAGGGCCAGCCCCAGGGAGAGAGTGTTCCTGATCCTTCCTGTGGGGGCGGGGCGTCCCCCTCGCTCTGGCTTCTTTGGCTGGGGCATCAGGGTGGGCGCTGGCCCCAGCCGCCCGCACCGGCCCGCTGTCCTCGTCCTGTTTCCAGAGGCAGGCAGGATGGGAGGGCGTGTACCCTCGCGTTGAAATCAGAGACGGGCTTTTTGGCGGTTCCTGTGGTCACAGGCTGGAGCCTTCGTGGAAGAGGGGGACGTGGGCGTTAGATGGGCGGCTCTCTCCGCTGTCCCCTTGCCTTGTTCATGGGGTGAGGTTGACCTAGAGCTCAGTACTGACCCAGATGCCGAGGAGAACACAGCAGGCCCCACACGACCCTGCCCTCGCCAGCCGCACCGGCACACTTGGCGGTTGGTCATGGCCCCTTGGCTGGACAGGCCAGGACAGCCCTGGTGACCTCGAGGGACTCATTCGACTTCAGGCCCAACCCCTGCTGCTGCTGTGGGCTGCCCTCTGTGGGCCTTTGAGTGCTGTAGCTGTCTCAAAGTTGTGTTTCTCAGATTTGAACTTCGTGGATCTGGCCTCTCTGTGACTGTCCTCAGGTGGGGGAACAGCTCGTTCTCCCCGCTTCTGGTTCTCGACTTGGCAAGGGGGCCCTGCATTGGGTCACCATGCACCGACTAACCTGGAGGCTGCAGGGTAAGGTTGTGTGCAGACACCCAAAAGTGAAAGTCAGTCTGGCCCTGGGTGTGGTGCAGAGTGGGACTGGCTGCTAAAAACCACATCCCAGTCAGAATCTGGAAATGGCATCTGGGGAAAAGCGTTCGTAGTTAAGATTGATTGTGTGGAGCGTTAGCTAGTGGTGTTTGTCCCCTTTCGGTGGAAATGCTCCAAGGCCAAGCTTTGTGTGGCTCAGGCAGGCAACTAGGAACCCTGGGGTTGCCATGGCATCAGGTGAGGGCGTAGACCCCGCGTGCCCAGCACGCAGCTGGCCTGCATCCACCAGGGCCTGGGCCACGCAGCTCCTTGGGGCCTCCCGAGCCACGTGTGCGGTCCCACGTGTGCCGACAGTTAAGGACTGGCTGGGCTCCTGGGGCCTGCTGATGTCACCAAGGTGGGGCAGGCTGGAGGGGGGGGGCCTGCTGCGCAGACAGGTCGCCAGGAGAGCATGGAGCACGTCACGCCGTCCGGCCCCACAGCCACTGGCCCTTCCCCAGCCCGGGGCAGCCCGGCCTTGAGACAGATGGAGCCCAGGGACCAGCCACTCGTGGTGAGCATCCCCCCTCGTGTTCCTGACAGGCCTACGGCCGCATGTCCCCGAGGCTGCCTCCTGGCCCTCTGCCCCTTGGTACAGGTGCCCACTTGGCACAGGTCAGGTGTCGTGGCTGCGGGTCCCCGTCCAGGGCCCTGCCTCTGCTCCCCTGTCTGTCCCTCTTCACCCCCTGCCCTGTGATCTCCTCCCCGAGGAGCTCCAGGTCCTGCGAGGGCTGGCCAGACCCGTCTGCTGGGTGACACACCCATCGGCTGGTTATAGGGAGACCCCCTCGTGAGGTGGGGGGGGCAAGGCAAGAGTTTGGGCTGGGGGTCCCTGGAGAATCGGGAGCAGCCTCGGTGGGGCCCATGGAAGGCAGCCGCCATGGTGTCCTGCCCTCAGGTGGCGCTTCGGATCCGCCCGCTCAGTGACACAGAACTGGAGGAAGGGGCCACCGTCATCGCCCACAAAGTGGGAGATCAGGTGAGGCTGTGGGGGCACAAGGCGTGTGTCCACAGGGTCGTGACACCTAGCAAACATCAATACCGGACACTGCTGCAGACACCGGGGCGGACCCGTGAGAGACCCGAGGACTTTTCCCGTCCAGGGTGGGGGCGAACGGTGAAGGGATGAAGGTGTAGCTTCAGGGGCGTTCGGTGTCACAGAGGATCAAACAGCAAAGGTGGTCACGGAAGGGCTAAGGCCTTGAGCAGCAGCTAGAGGAGGTGGGAGAGGTCGGTGGTCTCCGGGAGGGGGTGATCCAGGCAGAGGGGAGGGGGTGGCTCAGGCCCTGTGGCAGGGGTGGGTGTGGCTGCCCAGACCAGGGGGGCAGGGCCTGGCAGAGGCGTGATTGCCAAGGGCTGGGGGGGTGGCCAGAGCCGGTCTGGCAGGACCAGGTCAGGGTCTAGGCCCTTTGCTGGAAAAGGGCCCCAGGTGACCGTGGTACGGTGGGGCCAGGACCCCTACTCCTCAGAAACTGCTCACAAGATGAGCTCTCAGTGCGGTTTAGAATAAATGCCAGAATAAATGCCAAGGGGGGGGGTGGGCAAGACAAATTCTGTCAGATGAATTGGATTTTTCCATCTGTTGTTAGAAAGGCAGCTGTAACGAGGGTTGAATGGAGTGCCCAGGAGTATGTTAGCACTTCAGAGGGGAAGGACCCAGGGCGGGGAGCCTGCCAGATGGGGGTGCCTGGTGCTGACGCGGTAGGGCGGAGGGGAGCCCCGGAGGACGCCACGGGAAGAAGAAATGGACAGAGCGTGTGGGCTGCACAAACACTTTGGGTGCTCTGGGCAGAGGCCGCGGTGAATTAGTGCTGAGTCCGTAGATCGCTAAGCAGTAGATCGAGGTGAGGGTCGTTAAATTGGGGGAAGCAGAGATTTGCAGGAAAGGTTTTGGCCCAGGGTTGAAGACTGTATGTGGTGTTGATAGGGAAACAGCGTTGACTCAGCTGAATTCACACCACGAGTGCACTGGGGGGTCGGGATGCGGGCTGGGCCTCAGTCACCCAGGGGCAGGTGACCAGCCAGGCACCTCTGGTGGGGGGGGGTGTGGATTGGAGACTGCCCCATGCATGGTACTGATGGTACTGATTAACGCGGGACAGGGGAGGGAGGGAGTATTCTGGAACCTGTAACAGCTCTCAGGAGAGTGTCGCTAGTGCCCAAACCTTGGTGGCAGCCCATCTGGGGACTGACGGACCTCCTCCCAGGGAGTGCCCCCTCTGTCCAGGGTGACTCCCGCCCTACCTGATAACGGAGGTCAAAATGCAGCCTCTTGTTTGCTGGCCACACAGCTGGGAGGTGACCGACCCACACCTGCACAGTGGCCCCTGCCCACCCTGGCCCAGGGCAGCTCCGTGGACGGGGGGTCGCCCATCGATTCCTAGTTCAGGACGCCGTACTCCTCGTGGGGAGAACTTCTCCCACTTCCTGGGCTTTGGGGACTGGGTGACTTTAGGGGGACTTCTGGATCATGGGGAAGGGTTCGGTGTGGGGAGAGTGTGTCAGGAGAAGTTCGAACTTCACTTTTCACGGTGCCTAGACCCTTCTGAACATCGTGAGCACGTTGGTCTGTGCAGCAGAAGTGGGGCTGTGTGCCCGCGGGTGACAGGGTGCTTTGACAACCGCCCCCCCCGGGCCCCCGCCCTGCCTTCCCCCCACATCCTGTCTGGTCTATCCTTCCACTCCAGGGTGTGCCAGAGCCCACCTGGGGCCTCTCCCAAGGCCGCCTCGCTCTACTCTGTACGAGACATAACTTGCTTTTTAAAAAATGAAAGTGGAGTTCATAAAACATAAAATTCGCTATTTAATTATTATTATTATTTTTTGTTTATTTATTTATTTTGAGAGAGAGAGGTAGAACAGGGGAGGGGCAGAGAGAGAGGAGGAGAATCCCAAGCAGGCTCTGCAGTCGGTGCAGAGCCCCAACACGTGGCTCAAACTCACACACCGTGAGATCGTGACCTGAGACAAAACTGGGTCGGACGCTCAACCGACTGAGCCACCCGGCGCCCCCAAAATTCACCGTTTTAATGTGAGCGAGTCAGCGGCCTTTAGGGCACTGGCAGTGTCCAAACATTGCCATCTACCCAGCAGGAGACCCTGTGCCCACTCAGCTGCCCCCCTGCCCAGGTTGGTGGGGGAGCATTGCCCCTCGCTGGTGCGCACCTGTTTAACCGCCAGGCCTACCCGGCGCTGGGCTGTGGGCCCCTTCAGGGACCTGCCCAGTTCCTCCAACATTCTGGCCTGGCTCACAGCGAGCACCTGTGGTGGGAACTGTGTGGACCGGGGCCGCCCGAGTCCTTTTCTGGAGAGGCTCTCCCGGTTAGCTTACATCATGGAAAGCGTGCTGGCCTGAAGCCAGGGCGGGCCTCAGGGGCCGCTCCTGCCCCGCCGGAC
This sequence comes from Prionailurus bengalensis, assembly GCF_016509475.1. Classification (NCBI taxonomy): domain Eukaryota; kingdom Metazoa; phylum Chordata; class Mammalia; order Carnivora; family Felidae; genus Prionailurus; species Prionailurus bengalensis. Next base: position 2,513,341 of record NC_057357.1, read on the forward strand.
TCCCCAGGAACTCTGAGCAGCCCTCGGACTCCCAAGACCTGTTCCCAAAGCTGTGGACCCAGAGGGGGCTCGACCTGGTGGCCAGGAGGCCTGGCGGCCAGGCTCTGAGTCTGCCCAGCCTTGCCCCCAGGACTCTGTGGCTCTCTCCTGGCGCCCCTCCCTCCCCCAGTCCCAGAGCTCCTCTCAGAGTAAACAGATGGCCTCTAATGGCCCTGGAGAGGCTCCTTTGAACCTCCCCGTCCCCAGAGGCCCTCAGACTCCTTGCTTTCCCCCAACCTCCGGGAGACTGGGGGGCGGGGGGACGGTTAACCCCACAAGGAGAGGCAGGAGCAGGCTGCAGAGCTGGGGGTGGGGAGTGGACGCACTCGTGCACTCAGGATGGCCTGGGGGCGCACGGCAGCCCCTGCGTCCATCCCTCAGTTCATCAAAGGGCTTTCTTCCCTCAGTTCATCAAAGGGTGTCCCTGCAGAGCCCAGGGGGTTCTTCACTGAGCCCTGGTACCCGCCGTTGTGTGGGGGACTCAGCGTCGATTGGGTGCTGGTGCTGGGGGTGCCAGGGGCAGAGCCCAGCAGGCCTGAGGGCTTCCAGTTGTGACTTTGGGGGTGCCGTAGCCTGGAGAGGCTACCCCTTTGCCTAGGAAGTGGGGAGGACGCCTGGGGGTGGAGCCCCCAGAACCCCCTCCTGGCTGAGCAGCCCTTCTGGGCCCCGTATGGAGCCCCCTCGTGTCATCGAAGGTGGGCGGGCCTGGGGTCCTTGAGGGCGCCTGAAGCCTGCCTGGACTCTGAGCAGCCCCCTCGCTGCTCCTAGATGGCGGTGCTCATGGACCCCGACGAGGACCCTGAGGACACACTGCGGGCACACCGGTCACGGGAGAAGACTTTCATTTTCGACACCGTTTTCGACCAGCATGCCTCACAGGTACCCCCCAGCCGACGGCCACCCGCGTCCTCTCCTCGGGCCAGGCTGGCCGCGGGGGCCCTCTCCAGACCCTGGAGACCCCCTGGAGGACTTGGTGGGCAGGTGGTCCCATCCGTGACTTCTCACAGAAGTCTCCCTGACGAGTAGGAGGGTGGCACAGGGGCCACCCCAGGGGCAGGTAGCAGGAGTTCCCCTTCCACGGGTGCCCGGGGTTCACACATCTTCTCATTCGTCCATCCAAGCAAGGAAAGGGTGTGCCCTCCGCCGCCCGTGTGCCTAGGGCACACTCCCTGTCCCGGGGCCCCAATCCCAGGGGGAAGGTGGGCTGAGTGAGCAGGGAGAACTGGTGCTCCGTGAGGGCGTGCTGCAGAGAGCTAGAACCTGATAGAGGGGCAAGGGGTTCAGGCCGGGGCTTGGGCACCCCTTCCCCCCACACACAGAGGAGATGCTGAGCCTCCACGAGATCCCAGTGAGGCCAGGGCAGGGGGTTCGGGCCCAGCGTCAGGCCAGACTCACCAGCACCCGTAGCCAAGGACGGAAGGCTGTCCAGCACGTCACCCGACCCTCGCCCGTGAGAGGGGTCTTGCCCCACGCTAGAGAGGGGAGCCCAGCAGAGCAGGATTTGAACCCGGGCGTCCGGAGGTGGGAATGTCACCCCCCAGGGTGATGATGTCTGGGGCTGTTTGGCCCCAAGACAAAGCCAGCGAGGGACGCGGGCTCCGTGCTGTCAGCCCTGCACCCAGCTGCTCGTCCCCTCCCAGCTGAAGCGGAGCCCTGGGGCCCCTCGCACTGCGCACCTCACCTCCAACTGCCCGGGAACCGCGGGCTCCTCCGTGTCTCCCGGCTCTTGATTGAGGCACGCCAGCATCCCCGAAGCCGGGGCGGACACGACCACTCACTCCCGTCCTTCCTGGCTCTGGGTGGACGGGCATCAACTGGGCTCGGCACGGATCAGGCCCCTGCAGCTCCAGGGAGGGAGCCAGACCCGGCACGTCAGTGGGAGGAGCAGTGGGGAGGCTGGGGACAGCATCTCAGGCAGGACGGGCGTGCGCCACAGGGCCCGTCGAGGCCCACCGCCGCCCGTTGGCACTGGGAATGTCCCCTCCCTCGGGACTCGGCCGCGGTCTGAGCAGGCACGCCTCCTTCACTCCCGAGATGGTAGCTGGGTCGGCGACAGGAGGGTCCTGCTGAGCGGCTGCTGCCTGTCGAGCGCTGTCCTCGAGGGCTCGACGTGCGTTGTCTCGCGAGCTTCTCAACAATCCTCTAAAACATGGAAACCTGATCCCTATTTTACAGATGGGGAAACGAGGCTGCCTGAGATCACACAGGGCCAGGTCACAGTCCCTGTCGGTGTAAGTCCAGAGCTGAGGAAAGCAGTACTGGATGCTGCCTCTAGCCTCTGAGCTGTGTGACCAGCCAGGGCTATGGGGACAATTCAGTGACATGAAGAGCAGGGTCCAGAGTGGGTGCCCTGCAGGGCAGAGGAGGTGGGACTGTCATTTCTGCCTAATGCAGCCAAACCTACACCTCCAGGGATGACATCCCTTTCTCGAATACCCCTGTGGACAGGGAGCTCACTACCACACCTGTTGCTAGGCACTGTTGCCTTACGTGAAATGCTACAGTCCTGAAACTTTCGCCCCTCGGTCCTGGTTTTGCCCCAGAGAGAGGAGTCCCGACGCTCTTCACAGACACACAAATCCTGCTGTCACCTTCCAGTCGCTGCATTCTGTGTGGTTTCTCTCGGATCTTGAGAAGTCCTGGAGAGGACTCGCGGGTGTCTAGGACCGAGCAGATGTCAGGCTCCTGGCAGGAGCTGTCACGTGCACGCCCGTGTAATCCTCCCTGGAAGCTGGGAGCCCGGCCCCACCTCACCCTGGGGGCGGCACAGCAGGACAGGGGCCGCTGCCATCCTCCCGGGGGTCCCTGGCCGTGGGCAGAGGGAACGGGACGTTGCAGACATCACACGTGTGTCCTCTCCAGCAGCCACATGCCCTGACTCGCTGGGCTGTGCGTTCCACCGTCCATCCGTCTGTCCGTTCACAGGAAGATGTGTACCGTGCCACCACCCAGCACCTAGTGGAAGGCGTCGTTTCTGGATACAATGCAACGGTGTTTGCCTATGGCCCCTCAGGTAGGGCCCCGGGCAGCGCCCCGAGGAGGGCATGGGGTGGGGGGAGTGGACTCTCCCTGATAGTACAAGACACCTGCCACGCGCTGGTCTCACCGGCTCTTCTGTCCTGGGAGCAGCCCCGAGAGGCAGGTCAGGCCATCCCCTTTCTGCTCACAACACAGCTGGGCCTCGGCTAAAATGACCTCCCCAAGGTCACACAGCTGGGAGGAGTGAGTCTGGGGTTCAGCCAAAGCCCGCACCTTGCTGCCTGTCAGAACCCACAGACGTCTTCTCCGCACCCACTGGGTGGGCTCGACAGAGGTCCGCAGAGCTGAGCTACCTGCTGAATCCTGAAGCTAGAATCACAGAGGGCCGGGGCAGGTGGGGAGACTGAGGCCTGAGACGCGCCTTGCCCAGAGTTGCGGCCTGTTCGCTTCGCCTCTTCATTCAGCAGGCCTTAGGGAGCACACACCCCGTGCCAGGCTCTGGCGTTTGGGGAGCAGGTTGGGGGCAGGCGAGCGGCGCCCCTGTAGAGAGGCACTCTGTAGCAAGTTGCACGCGGGTCCCGTCACTGTAGAAACAGCACCGGCTCGGGCCTAGGGGAAGAGGACGCCTCTGGGGCCCACCCCCCACACCGTCTGTGTCCTTGCTCCGATCCCGCTATCCCTGCGTCCGCGCTTTCTCCCGCACGTGAGCCATCAGACTCCGGGTCTTTCCCCTGGTTCCCGAGGTGGAAGATGAATGTGTCAGCGTGGTCAGGACAGTCTGTCCAGTGTGGGTGGAGATGTGAACGGTCTCCTGGGAGCGCGCGCCTGGGTGGGTTGGAGCCCACTCAGGACTCCCCGCCTGGGCGGGCGCCCCGCCGTCTGCAGGCGCAGGGAAGACGTACACCATGCTGGGCATGGACGCGGAGCCCGGCGTCTACCTGCGGACCCTCAGTGACCTGTTCCGGGCCATCGAGATGCGCGGCAGCACGGACTGGGGTGTGTCGATGTCTTACCTGGAGGTGAGCTGCCCACCACCTCGGTGCCCCGTGCACAGCAAGCCTCTGTGTCCCCCCCCCCCCCCCAGATACCCCTCACGGGGACTGTCAGCCCTCGGGGCGTCTGAGATCTCCCCGCAGCCACGAGGCCCGTGATACCTGATACTAAACCTCCCGCTTTCTTTGCACCAAAGCTTCTCAGTTTCCAACTTTTGTCTCCCCTCCCAGATTTACAACGAAGTGATTCGGGACCTCCTGAACCCGTCCTCGGGGTTTCTGGACCTGAGGGAAGATTCTCGGGGCAGCATCCAGATCGCAGGCCTCACGGAAGTCTCTACCTCTAACGCACAGGAGGTGAGGGCCCCAGGGGCCCCCGGAGGGAGGCGTGCCTCAGCCTGGGCGGCCGCGCTCGCCACAGCTCAGGGGGCGGAACTGGACGCACAGCTCCGTGTCATTTCTCAGCTGAGGGGACGGTGTCCTTGCACCCACACCCCTCCCCTGGCCCGCGCTCAGGGCAGATGTCACCGATGGACCACCCATTTTTCCCGCTGCACCCAGATGCAGGCTGGGAGCCCTTCCCTACACGGCAGCCCAGCCTGTCAGGGTCAACTGCATGCTTGAAACCCACTTGCCATCCTGAGTGGGCATATTGTCCACATGTCTGCAGCCCTCTGTCTTATCTGTCCGCCCCCCACTCCCCCTGCTGGCCCACACTCCGCACTGCCCTCAGGGTGGGCCATCTGCTTGCCGGAGAGCCTCATGCCTCCCTGTTGCCCCCAGGTCCTTCACAGATGCCTCAAGGCCCAACCGTGTGCCCTTAGCGGTGCCCCTCGTGGGTTCAGGTCGGGGAGAGGAGACTTCCTGCCTGTTCTCCCATGGTGACACTGTGTCAGTGTCCTCCCCCACCGCATGCTCTGTGGTCTCAGCACCGCCCGGCACGTAGCAGGTGCCCCGCGAGGCTCGCTGGCCTGATGCCCACAGCGGCTTGCACACAGTAGGTTTCAGCCCAACCTGCCAGCTCCAGGGAGTCCACACGACTGCGGGGTTCTGCGGTGAGAGGTTCTGGGACACAGGCAGGCGATCCATTGGTGATGCCTGCCACGGGTAGAGGAGGGGAGAACGGTACAAGTGTCTGCACCCTGCCGTTCCTGCCGCAAACCAGAAATTGCCTCTGGACGAGGTTCTGTTGGCAAAGAGCTGCCCAATAGGGCTTGGGGGACAGGCCTCCTTCCTGCCTCGTGGTTCTGCAGGGAGCGCATGGCCTCTCGGAGGCCCCCCGACGCCCCCAACTCTCCCTTTGTCCTCAGATCATGCACCTTCTCACCAAAGGCAACCGGCAGCGCACGCAGGAGCCCACGGCTGCCAACAAGACGTCGTCTCGCTCCCACGCGGTGCTGCAGGTCACCGTGCGCCAGCGGAGCCGCGGCTCGGACTTGGCGGAGGGAGTGCGCGTCGGGAAGCTCTTCATGGTGGACCTGGCGGGCTCCGAGCGGGCGTCGCAGGTTCTGTCCCCCCTCCCGCCCAGTCACACCGTCCCCAGTTACTCTGGTCTGCGAACGGGGCCCCTGCTTGTCCAACAGCATCTTCAGCACCTAGAACAGCTCCTGACCCCGCAGGGGGCCCGCTAGCTCACTGGCTCTGGCTACAGAGTGAGCCGCTTCTCAGCACGTGCTGAGCAGCCAAGCCCACGGAGCCAGAACTTACAATTGCACAGTTCCCGAGTGGCAGGCTCTCCTGACCCACCCACCCTCAGGGAGCTCTGAGCCTCTGGGGGAAGGCAGATGTGTGACCAGAGGATTACGGCGTGGGTAGGCCTGTGCTTTGAGATTCACAGTCTGCATAGAGGCTGCAGAGGAGGGCAGGGTGGTGGTGTGGGGTCATCAGGAGTTTGGGGGAGGGTGCAAGGAAGGGCATGTCAGATGGAGGGAACGTGGCTGTTGGGAGGACGGTGCCCAGTTCACTCCTGCCCAACACGGCCACAGGCCCTGACACTCCTTCCAAGGGCCCGCCTGCCTGCCCCTGGGCTCTTCGCTTCCCTGTCCTTTGCGGCACCTGTCGCTGGGAATGGGGCTGTGCTTACCTCGTGCTGCCCGGTGGGCTTGGCCTTCCTTGAGGGCAGGACACAGCCCCGGGCCGGGCACACAGAAGGTGTTTGACAGAGGCCGAGTCAGAACAGCGGTGTTACTGACAAACGACAGTTTACCCGTCCCCAAAGACCAGGCCCTTAGCGTGCACAGTCCACGTAATCCCCCCAGCGCAGTATAGGGTGGGGGGCACGTGTGGAGCTGGGACCCCGGCGTGGTGTGGATCCAGGCTTTGGGCCTGGGGGCGTTGGGCCCACATCTGTGCCTTTCACTGCTGTGATATTCGTGCTTCTGGTTGGCATCACATGCTCTGTGTCTTTGGGGTTTTCCATCACGGAGTCATTTCACTCATCCACTCACTGACCTGCCCTGCACCTGCCCTGCCGAACTGAGCAGGGCCTCGCCAGCTGCCAGGGTCAGGCTGGCGTAAAATGTAGTGTGTTCGTAGAAACTGTGAGGCACAGCAGGGCCAGGACACCAGGAGACGACTGCCGTTGGAAAGATAGTCTTTGCTGGCAGTTCCCAGAGGAGGGGGCACGGGATGCCATGCGGGCCACAGGGGACGCCCCAGGGCCAGTCAGGAGGCGGAGGCGGTGCTTGGGCGAGAGCCTTACTGTGGTTTCTGCGCCGAAGGAGCGGGCGAGACGGGGCGAGCAGGCTGAGGCCCGGCCAGTCTGGGTGATTCCAGTGGGTTCCAGGGCATGGGGGCTGTCCTAGCTGTCTGGTCCCTGGGGATTAGGACTGGGGGACAGTGGCCCAGAGTGTGAGGGCCCCACGGAGGAGGGGGTCGGGGTGTGGGCTCTGGGTTGGCTGGTCTGCATCTGAGAAGTGTGCTCCTGGGTGAGGGGTTTAGGACCCTCAGGAACTGGCTGGCCCGGGGTGGGGGGGCGGGGGCAGTTCCTCTAGGGTCAGCAAGGGCTCCAGGTGTGAAAGCATCAGAGTACAGACAACAAAGGACACGGCTGACACACAGGCAGATGTGGGTGCAGACAGATTCATGCAGGTGGAGCCCCATGTGATGAAGGTCTGGGACTCTGGCCTGTTCCAGCTGGGCTGGGCTGTGTCCTCAGGGGACAAGATGGAGGGGTTTCCACAGAGGGGGTCCAGGGTCTGGGTCCTTGATCTCACTCTCCTCTGACTTGCTGTGTGCCTTCGGGGAAGCTGCTTCCCCCTCTGGGCCTGGTTTTGTTTCAGTTGTATATTCAAGTGGCCTGCACGGGCTGCTTTGAGAATCTGCTCAGCTCTCGCGAGCTGTCATTTCTTCACCGAAAACCACGCATAAAGTAGTCTATTCCTGGGCACAAGGTCTCTGAGAAAGCCCCCTCACTCTATGACACAGACACATGACGTGGGCAGCTGTCCTGGCTCTGGCCACTCCAGCAGCTCTGGTCCTACCCTGCACCAGCTCCCGCTTAATGAAATTAGTAGCCAGCGTTTACTGCTTGCCTCTGTGGGCACAGGTCCGAGCTGGCCTGTTGTACACATTCCGCACTGAATCCTCACTTTAATCCCTGTGAAGTTGGAAGATTGCCCCTTCTGGCAAATGAGGAAGCTGGGACAGACTGGGAGAAGTGTCAGAGATTCTCAGACCGTGCTGTCAGTTGGCTTCCCGTGCCTTTAAGGAGGAGATGTTCTTTCCCCCTGGTTTCACATGTACTAGAAACACAGTGCAGAAAATGTGGAAAATAGAGATAAGGGGAAGAAAGGGAGAGTCCCCGTGGTGCTTGCTCTGGGAGGTGCTCATGCTGCACCTTCACGCGGGCAGCCCCTGCTGTGGGCCAGGTGCTGCCGGGGTCCCGGGCCACCGTGGAGCCTGGGGGGTCCAGCGGAGAGTGGCTAGGAAGATGTTAAGCGCGTAAAGGACCACGGCGGCTGCCAGGGAAGTTACGTGATGAAAGAAATCGGGTGCGAGGCCAGCCACCACGGCCCCGCGCTTCAGAGAGTGAGGTCAGGGGTGCCCCTGCAGGAGGGGAAGGACAGGGAGGTTCCGGCATGGGGGGCACCCACGTAAACCCGCACGCTCGTCTGTTTCTCGTCAGAGTGGGGTTGTCGTGCACAGAGCTCCCTGTCACCCGTTTCTCATCTCGTTTGCTCACTGGAGGGCATGTTGGCTTGGCCACACCCCTCCCTGGACGCTTAGGGCTCCACGCAGAGTCCCGGCACCCACCTCCGGGCCCCAGGCTGTCAGGGGAGCAGGGGTGCCCGGATGGGACGGGGTCAGCGCACCGTGTGGACCTCGTCCTCTCCCACCCAGGCCCAAAACCGCGGCAAGAGGAGGAAGGAAGGCGCCCACATCAACCGCTCCTTGCTGGCGCTGGGCAACTGCATCAACGCACTCAGCGAGAAAGGCGGCAGCCGGGCGCAGTACGTGAACTTCCGGGACAGCAAGCTCACGCGCCTGCTGAAGGTACGGCTGCGGCAGCCACCTGCATCATCCCGGGCTTCTCTGCCGGGAGGGAGGCCCAGACCTGGCTCCGAGGACCCCTCCAGGAACCCCCGAAGGCAGGAGAACGCTGTAGACCCTGTCGCTAGTCACTGCCTGAGTCCCACGCCATCCCTCTGAGTATGGGCCAACCAGGGGCTTGCATACTCCCAGAGACAGAGAGCTCACTAGCTTACTGAGGCCGCCTGTCCCATCCTGGGCAGTCTGACACTGAGACACTGCCCTCTGTGCTGAGCTGGGTGCTGTCCTCTCTATTCCATAGCAAGAGGGTGAGTAAACAAATTGGCAAAGCAATAAATACATATCCCTGCAGGTTTGGCCTCTCCGCTCTGGTCTCATCAGAACAGAGGTCCGATGGGGTGGCCTTGGGGCAGGTCTCATTGTGTCCCTTCCGCATGTCCCCTCCCCGAGCACCAAGCCCTTGGTCCTGCCATCACCTGCTTCCCTCAGGGTTTGGAGCAGGAACCTCAGAGGGAGGGTCCAGGAGGGCCTGGGACGGGCACTGGAGGGCCTCTTCCCATCACCCCCAACTCAGACCCTCTGCTGAGCAGGACGCCCTGGGAGGGAACAGCCGGACCGTGATGATTGCGCACATCAGCCCGGCCAGCACGCACTTCGAGGAGTCTCGGACCACCCTGCTGTATGCCTACAGGGCAAAGAACATCAAGACGAGGGTGAGGCGCCCCCCCTGTTCCACATCTGCTCCCCCACTGGCCACATTCTCACTCCGGGCTCCCTCTGGAGCCTCCCTTCCACCCCAGGGCTCCTGGCGGCCCTGGGCTTGTGGCCGCCTGACTCCAGCCTCTGCCGCCACCTTTACGGGGCTTCCCCAGGAGGATCTCATCTCAAGAGCCTTTACTTAACCTGCAAAGACCCTTTTCCTAAATGAGGCCCCATTCGCAGGGTTCTGTGGGTTCAGGACATGAGTTGACTTAGCTCTTCGCCAGGCACCCTCTGAGCTCTTGATGTCTGGATTTATTTACCTCTTCACGCCCTCTCCCCGGGAGGGAGGCCCGTTATCCCGTTGTGCAGACTGGGCAGCCCGAGCGGAGCACCGAGAGAGGCTCCCACGTTCTGGCTCCAGGGGCCACACTTTGGGCCCCTCCCCGCTCTGGCTGCAGCTGCACTCGGTGTAGAGGATCCGTCTGTGCAGCTGCGTGGGTGTTTAGTGGCACTGTGTGTGTCTAGTGGCCAGCGAGTGAAGGGGACGCTTGCGGGGATGAGCCCCGTCCCGAAGCGTGGCCATGAGCTAGGGGCCGGGATAGCGCCTACTCTCAGCCAAGCTTCCAGCACAGCAGCGGGCAAGGCCACTGGGAACCGTGTCTCCCACACACAGATCTGTCACTTCCAGCTGTGGCCAGCGCTCTCAGTGACAGCCGTGGGGTGTGAGAAGGGAGAGTGACAGAGGAGACAGAGTTTAGGGGGTCAGTCCAGGACGCCGGGCCTCGAGTGAGGAAGAGCCCGTGGGTGTGCACACGTAAGTGCGTGTGCCTCGTGGCCTGCTGGTTCACCCTCCAAATCACCAAAGACAAACCGGGACCCGTGTGCGTCCGAACGCTGTGTCACTGGCAAGCCCCAAAGTGCCCATCCAAGGGGATGTGGTGACTGCTGGGCAGCTGTTACAGAAGGTGGGGTACACGCATCCGGGCATAGGGACCGCGCCCTGACGACAACGCTGGATGAGGGAAGCAAGTAAAAGTGAGAAAAGAAAGCCAGGCGGCACCTGGCTGGCTCAGTCGGGGGAGCATGGGACTCTTCATCTCAGGGTCATGACTTTGAGCCCCACGTGGGGCATGGAGCCTACTTAAAAATTGTTTTAAAAAGAATAGTAGCCCCAGTTTGATATGTTTACATAAAGAAAAACCAAAAGCCAAACCTGTACCAAGAAACTCCCTGTAGGTGTCTCTGTAGATACATTTATATGAACAGAACCACCTCCGGAGGGCACACACCCAAGTGACCACAGTGGTTACCTCTGGGGAGGGCCTTTGACGGATGTTCGAATTTTCCGTGTTGTGCCAAATACGCATGACATAAAATTTACCATTTCAACCACTTTTGAGTGAGCAGCTCAGGGGCACCAAGCACATTCACGTGCTTTGCAGCTGTCCCCACTGTCCGGCTCCAGAACGTTCCATCTTTCCACACTGAGACCCTGTCCCATTATACACAGACTCCCCACGTGCTCCCCCAGCCCTGGCCCCACTGTCTACTCTGTGTTTGTGAGTCTGACGACCCTGTGACCTCGTGTGACTGGGTCCCACTGCGTGTCCTCCTGTGTTGTGAGTCTGACGACCCCAGGACTGGGTGGGAGTGGGTCCCAGTATGTGTCCTCCCGTGTCCGTGAGTCTGACGACCCTGGGACCTCGAGTGAGTGGGTCCCAGTGTGTGTTCTCCCGTGTCTGTGAGTCTGACGACTCTGTGACCTCGTGGGAGTGGGTCCCAGTGTGTGTCCTCCCGTGTCCATGAGACTGACGACCCCGGGACCTTGTGTGAGTGGGTCCCAGTGCGTGTCCTTCCGTGTCTGTGAGTCTGACGACTCCGTGACTTTCTGTGAGTGGGTCCCAGTGTGTGTCCTCCCATATCCATGAGTCTGACGACGCTGGGACCTCGTGTGAGTGGGTCCCAGTGCGTGTCCTTCCGTGTCTTGCTGTGTCACTCAGTATCATTTCCTTGGCGTTCATCCACATGGGAGCAGGTGTCTGGGTTTCCTCTCTTTTTAAGGCTGAGTTGCATTGATCTGAATTTTCTTGACATAAATGTGCTGGCATAGCTGTAGCATAAATATCACATAGTGGGTCCGTTCTGGCTAGGTCTGACCTTGGCCGCATGTCCCACCCACCAGGTGAAGCGCAACCTACTGAACGTGTCCTACCACATCGCACAGTACACGGACGTCATCTCCAACCTGCGCAGGGAGATCGAGCACCTCAAGTCCAAAATTGAGAAGCAGGAGGAGGAGAAGAGAGGAGAACCCGGGGTCCAGGACGCACAAGGTAGGGCCGAGCTCCTGGGGCCTCCTGTGGCTTTGCCGCCCGAGCCCAGGGCATGTGGCCGTGGCCGTGGATTTCCGTCCCAGCCTGCCACGCGCTGCCTGTCGCTCCCTGGCCCGCAGAGCGCGGGGAGTGGCTGCCTCCTCTGTCTCCTGATCTCTTCTTTCTTTCCTTTTCACCCTCCCACCGTTTTGTTTTTTCTTTCCTCTTAGATCAGTTTTTCTTTAAAAACACAAATCTTTCATTCCGGGATAACTGTAGATTTACACAGAAGTTGCAGAGACAGTACCAAGAGTTCTTCGCTTCCCCTCATGTTGGCGTCTAAATTGTTATTTATTTGTTGAGGCAAAACTACACATAACAAAATTCACCGTCTTTTTTTAAAGTTAATTTATTTATTTTGACAGAGAGAGAGAGAGAGAGAGAGAGAGAGAGAATGGGGGAGGGGGCAGAGAGAGAGAGAATCCCAGGCAGTCTCCCCGCTCAGTGCGGAGCCCAACTCAGGACTCAGTCTCAAGAACCGTGACATCATGACCTGAGTCGAACTCAAGAGTCAGACGTTCAACCCACCAAGCCACCCAGGTGCCCCTAAAACTCACCGTCTGAAAGTGCACCGTTCACTGGCATTTGGCAGACCCCAAGAGTTCTGGGTTCGCCCCTCCACCTGGCCGGCCCCAAAGCAAACCCCGTGCCTGGCATGCAGTTTCTCTCTGTCCCTCTTCTCCCCCAACCTAGCTTTATTTAGGCCTCCCTTAGGGGTGAGCATATCATAGCTTTTCCATAAAATTATAAAATTAATCAGTAAGTTAAAGTAACCATAAAAATGGCAGTAAGGAAGTCAAGTGTGCTTATGCGTATAAACACGTGCTTACCTACCCACAGACACGTTCCTGTGGCTAATTGAGATAGGCTTTGCCATAATGAATAAAGACATTTTGAAAATCCGCAAGAAGGAATAAATGGTCCAAAACTGAGGAAGAGAACAGGCGATTCAGAGAATTCCCAGGGGCCGACAAACACGGGAAAAGATTCTATTTTTTTTTTTAATTTTTTTTTTCATTTATTTATTTTTGAGAGAGAGCACAAGTGGGGAGGGTCAGAGAGAGAAAGAGACAGAATCTGAAGTAGGCTCCAGGCTCCTAGCTGTCAGCCCAGAGCTCAACGTGGGGCTCGAACTCACAGACTGTGAGATCATGACCTGAGCTGAAGTCAGACGCTTAATCCACTGAGCCACCCAGGCGCCCCAGGAAAAGGTTCTTAACTGCGTTAGGAAACAGATGCACATTGAGATAATTTTCACTTGTGGGATTGGCTAAAGTTAAAACGCCAGGTAACAGCGAGCGTATGCGATACATTGTGTAAATGGCAGCTTAAACACTCTTACTGGGAACGTGAGTCAACGTGTCTCAGGGAGGCCGGCTTGCGTCTGTTCGAATTTACAGTGTGTGTGTTCCGCGCCCCAGCCCTCTGCACCATGCAGGTGCACCTGCATGCCGCGAGGCATGCCTCTCCCGTGCCCAGGAGGCTGTGGGACCCTAAGGTGCCCATCGGAAGGGGCATCCCCCACTGTGGTTAGGGAGGGTGGCTAGGCCAGTCTGTGCAGCCGGGCCCCTCGAGGGTGCGTCACTGGGTGGCCATGAAAGAGTAGCGGCCCTCCGATCCCCTTCACCCACCGGAAATCCCACATGTGTCTCTACATACACGTTCCGGTACAAAACCCCGCAGGGAACGATCCGGAAGGGCACACATCAGAACGGCAGCCGTGGTTTTCTGTGGGTGGGGATCGGGGATTTGGGGGGTGGAGACCAGATGACAAAGAGGGTCTTCAGTCTTGACCTGTTATTTGAATTTTTCTGATAAAAACAATGTCCCGTGTTGCTTGTGTAAATACCGCGAATTATAAAATCATAGTACTAAGTGTTCATGACGCACAACTTGCTGAATACGGCAAAGCACGGGAGGAAAACAGAACTCAGCCACAGGCCCGCAGCTTGCAGCTGGTTCTGTCCTGTCTCTTCAGGAGATGAGCACGTGCGCCCACTGCCCCACGTGCCCCCAGTGCCCCACACGCACCCACCGCCCCACGTGCGCCCCAAAACCAGGGGGGGTCATGCTCTTCACGTACCGGCTGAGGGCCTGCGATGGAAAGGATGCCCTTCTCAGTGAGGTCCAGATGGCCCTCTCCTCAAGCAGCGTGCACTCTCACGGGAGGGAGACAGCAATGATCGGGTGGAGGTGTGAGACCGAGAAGCCGGGTGGGGTCGGAGTTGGAGGGGAGGAGGCCACGTGAGCTCGGCCACGTATCAGGGCCTTTCTGAGGAGGCAGCGTCTCGCCGTGCGAAGGAACGAGCCACACACAGACCGGGGGCTGAGGCTTCTGGCTGAGGGGACAGCATGTGTAAAGGGCCTGGGGCAGAGAGCAGGCTGGTGTGGTGGCGCGGGGGCGGAGGTGTGGTGGGGATGAGGCTGGAGAGATGGGCAGGCTGGTGCTGAATGGGGCCTGGGCTTATGCTGAGGGTTGGCATCCGGGGAGGCCCGACAGGGTGTGGGCAGCAGAGCAGAGTTAGGGGCCCCCTTGAGATGCACAGTCGTAAGTGGAAGGGAGACCAGGCGACAGAGCGGTTTGCCTCAGTGCGCTGCCGGGGAGGAGGGTTCTCCACGGTTGCGGGTTAGCCCTGCGAACACGGCAGGACTTGAGGGGAGGCCCGGGGCGACCACCACGGTCTCCCGTGAGTGCCAAGGAAGGGAGGCAGGTTGAAAATGCTCACAGTCCGTGATGGGATTTCCAGCACTCGTGGGGGGAGAAGGGCCGGCAGGGAGGGGCAGAGCCCTCAGGCTGCAGCTGCGCCTGTGACCCAGCCCGGGGACCCCCGTCTGTGGAGGTGGATCCCCAGAGGACAGGAGTCAGGAGCGCCTGAGAGGATTCGGGAATCACCAAGAATAAGTAGAGAGCAGTGCTGAGGAGAAACCGCCAGACTGAGCGTGGACGTCATCCCTGGAGAAGGGTCAGTGGCATCTGGGAGGCCCTGGGGAGAGGGTGTGTTGATTTCTGCTCCTGTCTTCCGTCCTCTCCTTCCTCACGCCAGCTGCGGGTTTCTCCTTCCTTTCCTGGTTCCCTGAGGTCACCGCCATCGTTTTGCTGTGTACCTGTGTGGGTTGCGTTTCCCAGAGAGGGACACGGGATTTGCGTGCGTGCGTAGCGTGGGGCAGGGGCGTGGCTTAGTGCCTTTACACAAACAGCACCAGCCTACAGCTGTGCCTGGTGTCTCTCCTCCAGGATGTGTCCTGGGGCCACCCGTAAGTGCACATGGGTCTGCCCCTTCTAACAGAGCGGTGCACAGGAAGGACACACGAGAGTTCGCAGTACCTCGTCCCTTTTGATGGGCACTTGGGGGCTTTCCGGTTACGTAGCCTCGCTGAGCACACGGCACCTGTTTCTCTCCGGTGATTCGGAGGTTTGGGTTTCTGTTGGAGCAAGAAGATGAGGGAAGTGTGCAAACAAGAGGGGCTGTTGTTGATGGCAGCTGAGTCCCAAGGGGCCAGCGGAGGGTGTTGAGGGCAGCTGAGTCCCAAGGGCCAGCAGAGGGTGTTGATGGCAGCTGAATCCCAGGGGGCCAGCGGAGGGCTGGGGGGCCAGTGAGGGTGGAGGACGGGGTTGTTGTGGAGAATTGGCAAAGCCAGGTGGTGGCCAGGATGCTTGAGCTTCGTTGGGGTCGGGGGTCAACAGGATGCATGGTGAGAGAGCCTTCATCCTGATGGCCTCTTAATTATTGGGGCTGGTCCTAGGTGGTCTGTAGTGGGGAGACAGGCAGTGTCCTGAGGGGTGGTGATCTCACGATGAGCCCTGAGGGCACCACAGGCTTCCCTTGGGTCCTGCTCTGCCATGCCTGGGCAGCAGTGGGACCCTGGTGTGCACAGCTTTGCCAGGATCATTATGAGCATTTCCAGGATACCAAGTACTCCCCAGAAGCCTTGGTTCAGTCATCTGGCTGCATTGTGCATTTCACCCATCTCCGATCGCTTGACATTGAGGGAAAAGGTGCCCCTTGACCACTGCCCTTGGGTCAGAGGAACAGACTGCATGCGTCCAGAGTGGAGCTCCCAGTGGGGCAGTCAGGGACTACCATCAATTAGTCATAAACAGCCACTAGGTAGGAAATTACATGGAAACAAAAAAGACAAAACTGGTTTGTTCTGCGGAACTTACGTTCTAGCAGGAAAGGGGGATGTCAAACATCTATCACAAAATGTTCATCAATTATCGACATGCAGAGGACTGTGAAGGAGAAGGCATGATGTTATCAGAACAAGTGGCAGGTGGGCCCAGATTGAGAATCTGGGAGGATTTCCCTGAGGAAGTGAGGTATGAGCTCAGATGGCTAGCCCAGTCACACCCCTCCTTGGATTCCTGAGACTCAAATCCAGGTAACCCGACCCCAAACCAGGCAGAGAGACCATCTAAATCATCTACCCAGTTATCTGTCTATTCATCCCTTCATCCATCCATCAATCATTTACTCACCCATTCATCCATCCATGATCTACTCATTCATCTATCCATCCATCCATTATTCACCTGTCCATCCATCTTTCCATCCATCCATTATTCATCCATCCATTTCTCCATCCATCCTTCCATCCATCCATCCATCCATGAATCCATTATTTACATATCTATCCACCTCACCACCTATCCATCTACTCCATCCATCCATCCATCCATCCATCCATCCATTATTCACCCATACATCCATCCACTCCATCCATCCATCCATCCATCCATCCATCTCTCCATCCACCCATCCATCCATCTCTCTATCCATCCATTATTCACCCATCCATACATCCATCCATCTCTCCATCTATCCACTCCATCCATCCATCCATCCATCCATCCATCCATCATTCACCCATCCATCCATCTCTCCATCCATCCATCCACTCCATCCACTCCATCCATCCATCCATTATTCACCCATCCATCCATCTCTCTATCCATCCATCCATCCATCTCTCTATCCATCCATCCATCCATCTCTCCATCCATCCATCCATCCATCTACTCCATCCATCCATCTATGAATCCATTATTCACCTACCCATCCATCTCTCCATCTATCCATCCATTATTCACCCATCCACCCATCTCTCCATCCATCCACTCCATCCATCCATCCATTATTCACCCATCCATCCATCTCTCTATCCATCCATCCATCCATCTCTCCATCCATCCATCCATTCATCCATCCATCCATCCATCCATCATTCACCCATCCATCCATCTCTCCATCTATCCACTCCATCCATCCATCCATCCATCATTCACCCATCCATCCATCTCTCCATCCATCCATCCACTCCATCCACTCCATCCATCCATCCATCATTCACCCATCCATCCATCTCTCCATCCATCCATCCACTCCATCCATCCATCCATTATTCACCCATCCATCCATCTCTCTATCCATCCATCCATCCATCTCTCCATCCATCCATCCATCCATCCATCCATCTACTCCATCCATCCATCTATGAATCCATTATTCACCTACCCATCCATCTCTCCATCCATCCATCCATTATTCACCCATCCACCCATCTCTCCATCCATCCACTCCATCCATCCATCCATTATTCACCCATCCATCCATCTCTCCATCCATCCATCTCTCCATCCATCCATCCATCCATCCATTATTCACCCGTCCATCTCTCCATCCATCCATCCATCCATCCATCCATCCATCTACTCCATCCATCCATCTATGAATCCATTATTCACCTACCCATCCATCTCTCCATCCATCCATCCATTATTCACCCATCCACCCATCTCTCCATCCATCTGCTCCATCCATCCATCCATCCATCCATTATTCATCCATCCATCCATCTCTCCATCCATACATCTCTCTATCCACCCATCCATCCATTATTCACCCATCCATCCATCTCTCTATCCATCCATTCACCTGTCCATCCATCTCTCCATCCATCCACCCATCCATCATCTATTCATTCATCCACCCATCCTTTATGTACCCATCCATTTATCCATTTGTCATTCACTTACCCATTCATCCACCTATCCATGCATGCATGCATCCATTATTCACCCATCCATCACCCATCCTTTACCCACCCATCCACTCATCCACCCATCTATCACTTATCCATCCATCCATCCCTCAGCCACCCATCCATCCATCCATCCACCCATCCAAACATGTATATAGAGCTCCTCCACAGGCCAGACCCTGTGTTGGTGTGCACGCATGGAGTTCAACCCTGGCTTACGTGTCACTGCTCCTGGTGCAGCTGGCTCTCTTCCTGCCCCCAGTCAGGATCCCCTCACACGATGGAGAGGAGGATAGCTGCCGGCAGATGAACAAGATCCGGGCGCAGCTCGTTGGGGCCTTCAAGGAGCAGTTGGAGATGCGGCGCAGCCTGGTGGAACTGGAGAACACCAACATAGAGCTGCACGTTGACATGTCCCGCCACCTGCTGACCATCGCAGAGTGAGTGTGCCCACTTAGCCAGGTCCCGGGCACCATCCATCCCTATGGGGCAGGGAGGCCAGAGGGCCCACTGGTGGGAGCTCCTGTTTTGCCATCGTCCAGCCTCTCTCTACTGCCTGCAGGCCCCCAGCAGGGACTTTGGTGAGGGTGGCCCTCTCTTCCCAGGCAGGACTCCTGGCGCAGTCCATCCCTTCTCTCCTGCCCCCCGGGGCGAAGCCGGGCCGGGTGGGAGCAGGCTTCCAGGTCCCTTCGGTTTCTTTGTCTTAGGCTGGAATCCCGAGCCAGCCTGGCAGGTTAGGGTCAAGCCCATTTTACAGCAGAGGATTTTGAGGCTCAGAGGGGATGTGCGTTTGCCCAAGGCCGCACAGTCACGAGGCCAGGATGCTTCTACCATTGCACACACCTGCTACTCGCACCTGCTGTGAGTAGCCTGACCACGTGTGGAGGGGCTGATCATGGAAGTTGTCATCCAGAGCGGGACACGTTTGAGAGGAGAAGGCGCTGCTTACAATAGCGTGCTGGCACTGCCCTGGACAAACCGGGACGCGCGGCTCCCTGCCTGCAGGAGCTTCAACTCGGCCCCGGGGTCCCGGTCCGATTCTTGTCCCTTCCTCCCAGCATTTGTCCTCCTCCTCCCCCTGCTGCTTCCTCCTTGTTTGTTTTCTAACTTACACAAACGGTGTGATGCCCGCACTGGAGGGGTTCCGGTGGCAGGAAACGCTCTCCGTCCCTCTGTTGGTCCCAGCCCCGCTCCTCCCTTCCTTCGGTTCCCCACGGTGCCCGTGGCAGTTCAGACCCAGCCTGGTGCCCTGTTGTGCACCTTTGAGGTTTTGCCCTGCGAGGGGGCCATCGCAGCTAGCCCTCAGAGCCCCAGGTGTGCTGTCGCCTGCCAGCCACGTTCTAAGGCCGAGGTCACCCGGGCAGCCTTGGGGCAGAGCCAGGGTGGGGGTGGCGGGCCGGCTGCAGGGTCCTGCGCTTAATTGCTACAATCCTGCATAGCGCTCATGGCTTCTTGATTTCCTTCCAGTTGTTGTTCACGCCTCTATTTGTACACACAGAGGAGGTCAGGCCACGGGCCCACGTCTGTCCCACTGTCGGGTCCAGGCCTGCGGGCAGACCGGCTGGGGTGGGGGCCGGCACCCTGACCGCTGCCCCCTCTGTTGCGGCCGTAGCTGGGAGCGGGAGAAGGCCCAGCACCTCGTGCACAGGGACAGGACGCCGGAGGGGGACGAGGAGCCGGCAGAGGCGGACGGGGACGAGGGCGAGTCCGTGGAGCCGCCTGAGGTGGCCGTGGCCAGAGAGGAGGTCAACACGCTTCTGGCTGAGCAGAGGAAAGTGGCGGCCCTCAAGGTGGGGGCAGGGGCTGTCCGTGCGTGGGCATGCCCGCTGCTAATGCACGGATGGTGACCCCGTGACAACAGTCCACCGAGCGGGGTTACCCACCGCCGTCCTGTGCATGGCATCCAGGTCCAGGGGGCTGAGATAAACTGTCCCAAGGCCCCAGGGGGCGGGGGGACCAGTGCTGCACGTGACCTGGACTGACTGCGGAGCCCATGACCTCCCTGCTGCGGGGCTGCGGGGGTCGGTGTGCAGGATGGGCGGACCCTGGGGGACCGAGGAGCCGCGGGGCAACCCCGCCTGCCTGTCTGCACACACAGCGGGCCTCCAGCTCCGAGGGGTCCTGTGGGCAAGTGCTTCCCATGCGTGGCCTCTGGCTCATTTGTCCCCGAGTCAGGCCTGGGGCACGCGGTGTGGAGGGGGCGGAACAAGGGACACGGCCAGAGGGAGCCCGGTTCCTCCTGGAGAAGCAAGGGCCGGCTGCTTCTCTGAGCCTCTCATGCAGTAGCTCGCGTTGTCACGGTCCCGGCAGAGCAGGCACGGCTGGGGAGCCGGGAAGCGCCCTCTAGTCACACGTCCGCGTGTGTCTCTTCTCTGGCAAGGGGGGAAGCGCCACGTGCTGAAAGCAGGCCACACTTGCTTCGAGGCTCTGCAGCCAAACCAGCATGTGTCTTCACGGGGCTGCGTGTCCCTGAGCAGTCTGGAGCCTACGTGCTGTCAGTTCAGAAGCCCCCCGGCATTGAGCAATAAGAAAAATGCCTCTTGCTGAAACCATAATGTGCATCAGCAGAGAGCATGAGTTCAGGAGTCAAATTTGGATTCGGAGATGCAGCATAGCGTGGAATTGCGAGTCCGTTCGTGAGTTAACCCGCCCGTTCGAGACAAGCTTAGGTTTTAAGCGTCCGGTGTGGCACCAGGCCTGGGGACGTAAAGGCACACGAGACCCTCCGCCACTGAAGCTGACCGTCTGCCGGATTCTTCCCACCGACGCCGGCAATGTGGCACGGGGGCAGCGTCGTACCGGACCCGCGGACGGGCTGCTGGGGCTGGGGGAGGGGCTGCTGGTGTCTCGGGGGCCGGGGAGGACCTCAGGCAGAAGAGGAGGACCATGCCGGGCAGCCGAGCCAACTCCCCCGAAGTCGCCCCCTCTGCCTCCCGGAGAGGAAGATGTGACGGCTGGAGGAGCCTGCTTGGGCCGCACTGGGGGCTGTCAGCTGACCTGTGCCCGGGGCTGCGGTTCTGGGGGTGGGCGTACGAGTGGGGGTTTCCCACAGTGGACACACGGCGAGGGGTGAGTCCGAGGGTGTGTTCTGAGTGTAGTGTGTTTGTGGAAACTGTGAGGCACAGCAGGGCCAGGACACCAGGAGACGACCGCCGTTGGAAAGATAGTCTTTGCTGGCAGTTCCCAGAGGAGGGGGCACGGGATGCCCTGCGGGCCACAGGGTTAGGACGCCCCAGGGCCAGTCAGGAGGCAGAGGGAGGCGGTGCTTGGGCGAGAGCCTTACTGTGGTTTCTGCGCGAAGGAGCGGGCGAGACGGGGCGAGCAGGCTGAGGCCCGGCCAGTCTGGGTGATTCTATTGGGCTCCAGGGCATGGGGGCTGTCCCGGCTGTCTGGTCCCTGGGGATTAGGACTGGGGGACAGTGGCCCAGAGTGTGAGGGCCCCACGGAGGAGGGGGTCGGGGTGTGGGCTCTGGGTTGGCTGGTCTGCATCCGAGAAGTGTGCTCCTGGGTGAGGGGTTTAGGATCTCAGGAACTGGCTGGCCCTGGGAAGGGCAGTCCCTCCAGGGACGGCCAGGGCCCAGGTGCGAAAGCATCAGGACACAGAAAATAAAGGACACGGTAAACGCAGGCGATGGCCGCGCGTCCCCTGGCCCGATCGGTCACCTGGTGTCTCCCTGAGTTCGATCCGCGAAGCGGAGCCCGCAAGAGCGAGCGGACCTGGGAGCGGAGCCCCGGGCCCCTGCCCTGAACGCCCGGTGTCTCCGCCAGGCGGGGCTGGAGCAGCGTCTGGCCAATGCCAAGGAGAAGGCCTCGCAGCTGGAGCAGCTGCTGCCCGCGCAGGCCAGCAGCGAGGACCAGCGGGAGGTGTTGCGGCTGCTGTGCTGGGCCCACGAGCTGGAGGCCGAGAACACGGAGCTGCGGGCCGACGGCCTGCGCAGGAGGAGTCTGCTGTGGCAGAAGGACTTCGTGATCCAGCGTTACCACCAGCACCGGCTGCTCTGTGAGCAGCTCCTCCGGGACCAGCGGCAGCTGATCGAGGGTGAGCGCGCCCGGCCTGGCCCCGGGAAGCGTGGAGGAGGTGGGGGGGAATGCCACGCGTGCTCGGGGAAGACCACTGCCCCTTCCGGCCCAGCCCCGCTCACAGGACACTCTCCAGGAGGTACACGTAAGTGAGGAAGAGCCACGCACGGCGTGCGTGCTATGCTCTGTTAGCGTAAGAAATCCGTTCGCGTAAGAAATCCGTTCGCGCAAGAAATCCATCCGCGCACGCACGGTGCACAGACCACCCACTGGGGAGTGCGGGGGTGGGGGGGCACCGCCCGGAAAACCCACCGTCCGGAAAATCCGCCTTTATCGGGTTAGAGTATCTGCCTCCAGGTTCCGAGGAAAGAGGACGCTGTCCTTCCGGCAAGTAGGGACGCGTGCCCGCCCCCGCTCTCCCCGGCCCCTGCAGGTGGCGGCCTCGCGGTGCCCGAATCCCTGGACGAGCGGTACTGTCTGATCTTGCGGGAGCTGGGTGCGGGCTCGCTGAACCGGCTGCTGCTGCTGCACTCGGTCATGTCGAGCTCCCTGCGGGTGAGTGCGCCTGGGGGCTCAGGCCAGTGCTCGCTGTCCCCTCCTGCGTGCCCCGGCCCCGTGAGGGGACTGACCCTGAGGTGGGAAGAGGACGCCTGGGAAGCCCCTCCCCGCACCAGGTGCTGGGGCCAGCGGCGCTGGGCAGGCTGAGCCAGTGGCAAGGGTGCAGGGTTTCAGGGAGGCTGGGCCCGGGGTCCTCTGTGCTGTTCACCGGCAGGCCTGGGACCCTGGACTGCTGCACACCCCATGTGGGACACAGAGGGCTGATGGGAGGGATCCTGAGTGTGGGCTGGACCTCGGTGCCACGGGGACCCTGGGAGGGATGTGGTTTTAGGTCTTTCCTCCAGGGCGAGCCGGCAGTCCCCTGCATGGTGGATGGCGTCCGGGGCCCATCTGTGGACTTCCTAGAGAAGAGGGCCGGGGAGGGGGCTCTGTATTCATTTGCCACACCAATCCTGTTTCCTGGCTCTCCCCCTGCCCTGAGCTAAGTAGGGCCCCTCGGCTGTGCCTTCCTAGGAGAGAGGCCAAGGGCTCCCCGGGCTTGGGGCAGGGTGGGCGAGGGGCAGGAGCCCACACGTGTGGTGTCGGCAGGGCTCCCGGGATCCAACTGCCCGTAAAGGTGCTTCCCGCCCCCCATCAGAGGTCCCAGGTACCCACATTGTGCCGAGAGCTCCCCGCTTCCCCGGCTCTGCTGGCTTGGTCCCCACGCAGCCATCTGGTTCCCGCTCACACTACTGCTGTGGGACCTCCTCCCTACCCTTCCGCCTGTCCTATAGTATATGTCAGGGTCCCCAAGACCACCGTCGGGTTCCCTTCCCTAGAGGGACTCCCGGAGCTCAGAGAAAGCGTTATACCAAACCGGAAGTCTGTCCCCATTAAACCCTCATGCCCTAGCCCCGGCTCCACTGTCTACTCTCTGTCTCTGTGGATTCGACCACTCTGGGGACCATATAGCGCTTGTCCTTTCGTGCCAGGCTTACTTCACTGAGCACGACGCCCTCGTCCATCCATGGGGGAGCAGGTGTCCGAATGTCCTTCCTTTCTGAGGCTGAGTGCCGTCACGCTGTGTGCGGCCGGACCACACTGTGTTTATCCAGTCACCCACTGATGGACTTGGGTGTTTGCACCCCTCGGCTCTTGTGAACATGCTACCGTGAACACGGGTGTAGATGAATCTGCCCTCCGTCCTTGGGGTGGACACCCAGAAGTGGGATTTCTGGGTCACCTGAGTCCTCTGTGTGTCTTCTCAAGGGCCTGCAGGCTTTGGAGGGCTCTCCAACAGACATCTGGCTTGTGCACCACTTTTGCTCCAGGGTCAAGGCTGCGCCCTGGCGGTCCCTGGCACTCACCCTTGCACAGAGCCTCCTTTCTGTGTCTGTGCTGGGGAGGGCCAGCCGGAAGTGAGCTGGCAGGCTGGCTCGCGGGCCTCCCTGCTGGCTGGTTTCCTTCCAGTGATGGTGGCCAGCGGGAAAGGGACCTCTCTGCGGCCCCTCGGGGATCTCTGCTTGCTGACATGGCTTGCCTGTGTCTGTGGTCCATGCAGCCTCCCCCAGCTCCCCGTCTGTCCCCAGGACGGCTTGGTTCTGAATAAGTCCCCCGCGCCGCAGGAGGAGGCTAGCTGGGACTGGCCAGACGACAGGAAGGACCTCCCGTGGGGTGCCCAGTTTGAACTGCCGCTGATGCTGCTGGAGGAGCACAGGTACCCGGTTCTTCCCTCTCGCGACCCCGCATCACTGCGCCCTCGCGCCCAGCTGTGGAGTGTGGTGGGAGGACTGGGGGCCGGCCCAGGATCCTGGCCCCGGCGTCGCCTCTCGTGGAGTGTGTCGATATCCCTTCCTTGTAGGGTTAGGACGAGTGAGCGCGTCCTAGGAGGTGCTCACCTAGGTTGGGGAGTTTGGTGCCGTTTTGACACACACTTTTTGCTCAACATCAGCCTCCTGGTGCTACCGCCAATGCTTCTATCCTCTCCTCTGTCGACTCGTTGCTTTGGTATCTTCTAGCACCCGAGACAGACTCGTAGACCGAGCACTCCCAGGCTTCCCTCGTGTTAATGG
This sequence comes from Prionailurus bengalensis, assembly GCF_016509475.1. Lineage (NCBI taxonomy): Eukaryota > Metazoa > Chordata > Mammalia > Carnivora > Felidae > Prionailurus > Prionailurus bengalensis. The sequence goes on from NC_057357.1 coordinate 2,537,587, forward strand.
TTAGCGTCTTGCCAGTGTTTGTCATGGGCCTTAGCCAGCTCGGGCTGCTTCACACAACATCACGGACGGGGGGCGCAGGCCACGGGCATCTGCTTCCACAGTCCTGGAGGCTGGGTGTCCAAAATGCCAGGGCTGGCGGGTAGAGTTCTGGAGGACCATCTTCCTGGCTGCAGGTAGCTGCCCCCGTGCGGCATGCTCACGTGGTGGAGGCCTCGCCCCCCTCTCGCAAGGACACGGTCCCCTGCCATCTGGGTCCCACTCGGTGAGCCCATTTAGCCGCTATCACCTCCTGACGACTGCACTCCAGGCAGTTGCACCAGGGGTCAAGGCTTCCACGTGGGAACCTGGGGAGGGCACATGCACTGTGTCACAGACGTTGTGACATAGGTCATATGCTTTAAATCTGGGACACCTCCCTCCATAACCACCATCCCCGAATTACTGCTGCTTCCTACCTAGAGTTACATCTCTCCAGTTTTGCCCCAAATACCTTTGCAGCTGGTTTGTCTAAATCAGGAGCAGTGAAGGCCCAGACGCCCTGTTTGGCTGCAGTGCCCAGGCTTAGGCTGTGCCCTTTGGGGTAGCGAAGTCACCAGGGCTCCAACCTTGGTGCGTGCGTGCCTATCTGTGTGTGTGTGCACACGGTGCATTTATACGCACATGTGTGTATGCATGTGCGCACATACACATGGATGTGCTCGTTTGTATATTTTTATGCGTGCAAGTGTGTGTGCGTGTGTGTATGTGTGAGTTTCATGTGGGTGCACGTGTGTGCACGTATGTTCGCGCATGTGTGTGTGCATATAAAAACAAAGTGCCCCATCCCTCAGTCAAGACGAGACACTTCTCCCACCTGCCCCTGGGCCCACACCCGCCTGAACCTGCTGCTCGGCCCCCTGATTAGGGAAGGCAGGTGTCGATCCCACCTTGAGACGGGGTTCGCTGTAGATCGGTTGCAAAGGAAACCTGGGGCCCCCCACCTCCCATCCTCAGCCTAGAGAGGAGGGGGCCGTGCCTCGCCTCGTGCAGGCCGTACCTGCAGCCACAGCCCAGACCGTGGCGAGACAGCAGGCCGAGCCATCTGCAGGCCATGAGCTGGAACGCTGGCGTCATGCAGACGGCACGAAGGAGCTCTGTGTCCCTGCAGACGGGTGGGGCTGGTGCCACCCGAGGCCTCTCCTACGGCACCCCAGCCGGTTCCCATGGCAGTGGCTGAGGCCCAGCACCTGTGCCCTCCTCGGGTTGAGGCACTGGGGCCCTGCCCGTCGTCAGCTGGCAGCCGGCCCCCCAAGCCAGACCGACCAGAGCTTGGTTCCTGGCTGTGCCAGTCACCCACACCATGGTACTGGACACGTGACTGGCCACCCTGGGCCTCGGGTGCCCCGTCTCTACACGGGGCCAACAGTGACCTCCCTGCAGGGCTGCACGTGTCGGGCGTGGTGGGGACACGGCAGATAGAGCTGCCATTACAAGGAGGACCGAATGCCAGGGGGTGGGGGCAGGAGGCGTCTCACCTCAGTGGGGCTCCTGTACAGGAGCCAGGCTTCTCCCCGGGCTCTTACACTTTCCAGTTGCTGCTGGTCCGGACTCAACGCTTCCGGCTGTGAGTAACGGAATTCTCAGTGAGATTGGTCCAATGTAAACAGGTGTCTGTTGTCTGAGAGTCTGGAGGATGAGTGGACTCAGGGCCATTGTTTAAATGACTCGACGATGCCCACGTCCCTGGCACGTAAATGATGTCTCCCCTTGTGGTCAAAGAGGCTGCCACAGCTCCATAGATCACACCTTCATATAACCACACCTAAACACGGAAGGGAGAGAGGGCTGGCCTTGCTTTTTTATCTGGGAGAAAAGTCCCTTTGAGAACCTTCCCCAGTAGATGTCACTAAGTCCGTCAATCACCTGCGCTCTCCTGGGCCAGTTCCCTACAGAAAAGGGAAAAGAGGACCCTAACCGGCATGGACCGGTCACGACCCATGTCTCCAGGCTGGACACACTGTCACGCGGAGTAACACGGGGGCTTGTTGCACAAGCAGAGGGGTGGCTGTTGGGGAGGGGAGCAGAGTATCGGCCAAACCTCACCACGTACTGACTGAGCGCTTGTGCAGGGCACTAAGAAGAGAACCAGACGGACGTAGTCTCTATCCTACGAGGGGCAGGTGGGGAGTGGGTACAGGCTGCTCCCTGACCCAAGGGGCCTCTCATGGCCACGTGCCAAGTCTGGAGCTGGCGTAGGAAGCATTACTGCCCAAGTCAGGTGTGGCCTCGGCGACAGGGTCCCCGCTGCTCTGGGTCTCATTCCACAGGTGGAAGCAGGTTTGCAGGGCCCAGCGCCTTGCCCGAGGTTCACCGTGAGGAAGTGGGGGCGCAGGAGGGCAGGCCAAGCGTTTGTCTCTGGTTTGGACTCTGGCCGCGGTGCTCGGCAGCCCTGTGGCCTACTGACAGCACCCAGAGACCTCGCTGGCTCACGTGGTGCTTAAACACCTTGTCATCCAGCTAGCGATCTACCCAGTGGCTCGAGTTATCAGTGTCCCAGTTTCACCGATGAGACAGCAGAGGTCAGGAGCCCAAGGCCACTCGCCAGGGAGCCTGGGCTTGATGCGTGATGCTCTGTTCTTACAGTCACGGGTGACCTGACCTGATGGAAGGTGAGGAAACCCTGTTCTTTCACAGTAGACACAGTAGGACCGGGGAAAGTTCTGGCTGGAAGTTGTCAGAGGTCCCTTCCCCTTCCAACAGCCGGTCTTCCACACAAGGTCTTGGGCAAACTCCTGTGTCTCTGTCCCACCCTCCTCTCCTTGCTGGGCCTCGGATGTGCCGAGCTGGCCCCTGCCCCAGGGCCTTGGCCCATGCTGTTCCCCCTGTTCCTCCTACCTGGCAAGGTCTTCTGCCAGAGCTCGGCACAGCTCTTTCCTTGCCATTCTTTGGGACTGAGCTTAGATGTTTCCTCCTGTTCCATTTCTACCGCAGCGGATCTAACGCCAGCTGGGTATGCCGTAGTTCAGTTCTGGCACGATCACGCCGAGTTGGCGTCAGACCCCACCAGTTAGGGCCTCCGTCCCCCCACGAGATTGTCCCCGTGTCAGAAGCCAGCTGCAGTGGAGTCCCCGGGCCACGTGCGCTTCTGTCCAGCTGACCACAACTTCGGGGGGTCCTGTGGCCCCCCTCAGGTTCCGCAAGGACCCAGAGCTCAGACTCCCGGCGTGGCCCCGGAATGCAGCAGTGTGCAGATGCCGCTTGCCCTGGCCTGACGCGGGCCGCGGCGTCCTGGGGTTCAGTCTCCGCTCTCCTCGGCTGGAGGCAGGGCCGAGGGGCCCTGGCAGCTGGCTCAGCTACTGCCTCTGTGTGTCCCCCACAGCGGTGGCTACACGTCGTCGCAAGCCACGCCATCGAAAACGCTGGGAAAGCAGGATTCCCTTCTCCCTCTGCCATCCCTCCGCATCCTGCTAACGCCTCCGGCTCATGAGGTTGGTGTGCGGCCCTAACCAGGGCCCGGGCTCCCGGGAGGCCTCTCCTGCCCCCGCAGAGCTGGGGGGTGGGGAGGGGCACAGCTATCAGGAATCTCTTTGGCAGATGGCGGGGGGGGGGGGGGCCTGGGGGAAGGGAAAGGCTGTGAGTATTCACACCTTAGTAGTTTGGGGCCTTTCCTGTGAACCGTCTTTAAGAGGCCACTAGTCTCATCATGATTACTAGCAATAGTGTGAGTGGTCATACTCTGGGTCACTGTCCCTGGCTGGGGGGGGGGGGGGGAGAATGCCCCTGCCCCACGGGGAGCCCTCCGCCCTGGCTGGAGTGCTGGGAAGTTCAGGTCCCCAGGAAAAGCCCCACCTGTGACTGTGGGTGGTACGTAAGTATCTGGGGCCCCTTGGCCCGTGGATGTGGTGACCCACTCCCCCAGGGTGTCCGGGCCCAGGGAATGGCTTCAACCACCTTCCTGGGCCCTCCTCCCATGGCCAGAAACCTTTCCCCCCATACCACTTGCCTCCAATCACAGACTCTGAGTCTGCTTCTGGGGGTCCAACGTGGGGTGGGCCAACAGGGTGGCCCAGTGACGTCTGACCGTCGCTGATGCTGGTTTCCTGTGGCAGTCAGGCCCCCTGAGCGTGAAGAATTTGGTCTCCAAGCTGGGCGCCCCCGCTGGCCTGGACCTGGGTGCCTCGCGGATGGCAGCGGAGGCCGGCGGCCCAGCCCTGAGCGCTCAGACCCTCAAGGAGATGGCCATGAGCACCAAGAGTATCGCTCTCATCGCGGCCACCCGGCGCTCCAAGGCGCAGGACCGCGAGGGTGGCAGCGGCCGCTCCTCCCTCCACCTTCCAGAGGACATGGCCCTGGACTCCAGGGACCCGAGCCCAGCAGACAGGAGGTGGCCCCACGCCAGCCCAGGCCGGGACCGTTCTGCAGAGAAGGCCAGGGGGAAGCTGTCACCCTCCCTCACCTGGAGTGTGCAGACGGTGGGTGCACGCTGGCTGGCTCCCAGGGTTCCGGGGTCCAGCTGGGACAGCAGAGCGGGAGCGTCATGGTGGACGCAGGAGGGCCCCAGGTGCAGAGGAGGCAGAGGGAGACCCCTCGCACCCCCACCACCCTTCCTCATCAGAAGCCGCGTGCGTGTCTTCCCTGGGTACCGCCTTCTGATCTCAGGTCCTTCCTTAACGTCATTTCATGAACTCTCAAGTGCCTTCACGGTATTTGCACTTTCACTTTAAGAGGGTACCTTGCTTGGTTCTAACACGTCCACTAAACGGTAACAGGGTCGCGAAGCACTGTCCACCGTGAGGCGTCCCACTCCTGCCAGAGCCCGGCACCAGGCCTGGGAGCATGGGCCTCCTCCGACACTTGCAAGGGATGAACTCCTTACGCAGCCCCGTTTCGTGGACACTTAGGTTGTCTGCTCCCTGTTCCGTGGCCACGTGGTTGTCTTTCATTTCTGGCCACTACCCATGATGCTTCGCTGTCCCTTTGTGGGTAGTGCTGTTCATTCCCAGTTACTTTCTCGGGGTACTGGGCAGTGTTGACCTGTGGAAAGCCTCAGCCTCACGTAGGCAAAATCCAGCACTCAGTAGAGTGCCACACCGACCACGCGCCGACCGCTCGCTGACCACACTGACCGCCCACTGACCACACTGGTCACTCGCTGGTCACACCAACCACACTGACCACACCGGCCGCTCACTGACCACACCGACCACTCACTGACCACACTGACCACACCACACCGACCACACTGACCACCCACTGACCACACTGACCACTTGCTGACCACACTGACCACATCGGCCGCTCACTGACCACACTGACCGCCCACTGACCACACTGACCGCCCACTGACCAAACTGATCACTCGCTGGTCACACCAACCACACTGACCACACCGGTCGCTCACTGACCACACCGACCGCTCACTGACCACACTGACTGCTTGCTGACCACACCGACCACACCGACTGCCCACTGACCACACTGACCGCTTGCTGACCACACCGACCACACTGACTGCCCGCTGACCACACTGACCACACCGACTGCCCACTGACCACACTGATCACTCACTGACCACACTGGCCGCTCACTGACCACACTGACCACACCGACTGCCCACTGACCACACTGATCACTCACTGACTACACTGGCCGCTCACTGACCACGCTGACCACCCACTGACCACACTGACCACTTGCTGACCACACTGACCACACCGGCCGCTCACTGACCACACCGACCGCTCACTGACCGCCCACTGACCACATTGACCGCCCACTGACCACACTGATCACTCACTGACCACTTGCTGGCCACACTGACCACACCGACTGCTCACTGACCACACTGACCACTCACTGACCACACTGATCACTCACTGACCACACTGGCCGCTCACTGACCATGCTGATCACTCACTGACCACACTGGGCACTCACCACACTGACCGCTTGCTGACCACACTGACCACACTGCCCACTGACCACACTGGCCACTCACTGACCTCACTGACCATACCGACTGCCCACTGACCACACCGGCCGCTCACTGACCACACTGGCTGTTCACTGACCACGCTGATCACTCACTGACCACACTGACCGCTCGCTGACCACTCTGACCACTCGCTGACCACACTGGCCACTCACTGACCACACTGACTGCTCGCTGACCACACTGACCACACTGACCGCTCGAGGACCACACTGACCACTCACTGACCACACTGACCACACTGACTGCCCACTGACCACACTGGCCGCTCACTGACGACACTTACCACACCGACTGACCACACCGGCCGCTCACTGACCACGCTGATCACTCACTGACCACACTAACCACTTGCTGACCACACTGACCACACCGACTGCCCACTGACCACAGTGGCTGCTCACTGACCATACTGACCACACTAACTGCCCACTGACCACACCAGCCGCTCACTGACCGCGCTGATCACTCACTGACCACACTGACCTCTCGCTGACCACACTGACCACTCGCTGACCACACCAGCCACACTGACCGCCCACTGACCACACTGATCAGTTACCACACCGGCCGCTCACTGACCACACTGACCGCTCGCTGACCACACTGACCACACTGGTTGCTCACTGACCATACTGACTGCTCATGGACCACACCGACCGCTCACTGACCACACTGATCACTCACTGACCACAGTGCCGTGAAGTTCTTTTGCAGGGGGGAGAGGGTGTATTTGGCACAGGTTCCAGTCCGTATGGAAATAGTGTTCCCTTCACGGGGTTTCTTTCTCACCACACTTGGTCACATAAACTGGAGGAAGTGCGCAGGCCTCTCTCTGGGCAGGCTAGTGAGCAGCCGGGGGCCTGGCAGATCTCCTTCCGCCTCTGCCAGCCACAGTGGGCGTTTGCTGATTGCACTGAAACCACTCTGTCGATAGCTCAGTAGGATTAAGGGCAGGACAGCAGCAGGGGGCGGAAGGTGAGTGTATCAGTCAGGGTCCTCCAGACAAACAGAACCAATAGAGTGTGTGTGCGTGCAACACAGGCGGACACACACACACACGCACACTCGTATGCACGTGCGCACACACACACACACACACACACGGGTTTATTACAGTTGGCTCACATAACTTATGGAGGCTGACAAATCCCAGAGCCATGGTTGGCAATTTGGAGACCAGCTTACATCCAAAGGCAGGAAAAAAACCAAAGTCTCAGTTCAAGGGTATCAGGCATTAGGAGTCTCTCTTACTCACAGGAAAGGCAGACTTTCTCTTCTAACCAGGACTTTGACTGATTGGATGAGACCAACCTACCCATACCGCAGAGGACAATCTGCTTACTCCGTCTATTTTTTTTTTAACTTTTTTTTTAGTTTTTTCAATGTTTATTTATTTTTGAGTGAGAGAGAGACAGCGTGAGCAGGGGAGAGGGAGAGAGAGAGGGAGACACAGAATCTGAAGCAGGCTCCAGGCTCTGAGCTGTCAGCACAGAACCTGATGTGGGGCTTGGACCCACAAACTGCAAGATCATGACCTGAGCCGAAGTCGGACGCTTAACCGAGTGAGCCACCCAGGCACCCCACTCAGTCTGTTTAAATGCTGACCATTTAAACCCCTTCCATTTGTGGGGGGGCAGTGAGAGGAGAAAGTGGTGGTGGGGGGGGCAAACAGCAGCCAGGAGAGCATCATTCATTCCTTCATTCCTCTTGGGGCTGGAGGAGAGTGTTAGCAGTGATTCTGCTCACATTCACTGAGGTGGACGTGTGCCTACAGCGAGCCACCCAGCAGGGGTTTCATCTGTCCATGGCTTCAGCTCCAAGTGACCTTGAGGTGTCACTCCCTCCCCACCCGCACCCCACACCCTGCCCTGCTGTGCGACTGTCCCTGCAGGTGACGGAGAACCCTCAACCCCCCTCCGTGGAGCACGTGGCCAAGAGCCAGCCACCGCCTGCACCCCTGCCGCTTACAAAGTCGTCCGGAAAGAGCTTCCTCCCTGCCGTCTCCACGGCCTCCAAGATAAAGCCCAGCCCCAGTCTCCATGCAGGTACAGAATCCAAAACGGAAACTAACACCCTGGGGTTTTGTGTGCATCTCAACTCTGCCCCTCCCGTCAAGGGTGCGTCTTTAGAAAGCATGACGGTCTGGGCTGTCGTCAGTTGTGTGCTCCTGGGTGCAAGTTTCAGGTTTTCAGGGCGGTGAGTGGGTGGGCCAGGGCCGCTGGCTTCGTGGAAAGAAACACTCGCAGAGGCATTCAGTAGGCATTCCGTTTTGCTTCTGCCCATCTGATGCTCCAGCAGAGTTTAAAACGATGATTAAAACCACAGCCTGCTGCCGCCGCTCAGTCTGTCTCTGTACGGGTTTGAATTGCAGCTCCCGTGGCTGTGGTCGCCACACGAGTGAGACACGCTCACGGTGAGAAGTTTGGGATACAGATATGATTGCCAGTGAGAGAGGAGCCGGGTGGCGCGGGCCCCGTCCAGAGGCGGTCGCCCAGTGGTCTGGCCCCGTGCCCCTATGCTACTGGTGTGTGCGCAGCTACAGCTGTGAGCGCGTAAGAAACGACGACCATCCCCACCTTACAGATGAGGAAACTGAGGCACAGAGGGGCAGGAACTTGCCCGAGGTCACGGGGCTGGGAGTGGTGGGCCGGACCCCAGCTCCTAACCACACCCTAGGCCTTCTAGCTGAGTATTCTTTGCGGGGCAAAGCCCGAGTGTGTTCCAGGGCCTTTGCAATAGAAGCAGTGTGCACAGCTACGCTCTGGCTGGCTGGTGGGTGTGCACGTTGGCCCCACCCGATTCGTAGCAATGCTCTCCAGCTTTTCACAAATCTCCGATCTGGAGGACACAGTTCACATTCCCCTGTGATTCCTCGCTTGGGCTCCTGCATGTGCTGGCAACCACGTGGGCCTGCGATAACACTTAAAAAAAACACTTAAAAAAGTGTTCTTTATCCATATGGGATTTGCCGCTTTCAAAACCTTTTACTCCGTTATCTTCCTGTCTACACGCTCGTCAAAGACCACAATCCCAGAGAATGCAGCAGCATCAGGCACGGGAACCTTGAAATGCAGGCCTGGGCACGCGCCCTCCACTGTCCTCCCAGCGGGTGGCAGGCGCCCTGGACGCCGGTCCCCAGGTCCTCACTTGGGGGAGGCGCCGTCATGGCACCTGTCTGGGGAGTAACAGGCATGGGGGCTCCGGGTGGCTCGGGGGGAGGCCTCACCGTCACGGCTTAGCCAGGAGTGTCACAGCTACTGTGATGGCCACCCGTCCCCTGGAGATAAGCCCCTCGGAATGTGTCTGTCCAGATGACTTAAAAAGGACTTTGCTTCCCCATCGCTTTGTCATGACCTTGCTAACGCAGGCAGAGGTAGGGACAGGAGCACGTTAACGGCATGGCCCGGGCGGCGCTCCGCCCTCTGCCGATTCTGTCTCTGCGCTCTGTCTACACGTTTCCATCCTTCCGTTTGTTATCTGCTTTCCTGGAGAGAGTTCGATAAAGTCTCCAATCATGTCCTTCCACCCATGACTCTTTCAAGAGCTTTCTCTCTGTGATGACAGAGTGTTCATGCACATCACAGCTAGAGAGGTTCAGTGTGGTTCCCTAGGACCGTCTAATGACCAGGCTGTGTACAAAAGAAAGCAGCCTTTTTCAAACAGAAGTGAGTGCACTGTACCTGGCCCTCTTGGTTGGTGAGAAGGGGGCACAGCCCAAGCCTCCACGTCACGGGGAGGTGCTGAGCCCTGTTTTGTGGGCCCCCAGCCAAAGGCTGGAACCTCTCCTCTCAGCTGTGTTTATAGGAGCCCCGTGGGGCACAGACGGTCTCCTGTCTCCATCGTGGGTCTCTGTTGTGGGCAAGTTAGAGCCCGTTAGCATCAATGGTCCTTCCAGACCTTCAGATGGGTAAATTGAGTGGAAGCGACATCTCCAGGGCCATGCGGCCGGGGCCGGCACCCTCATGGCCCTCCCACTGTGCCCAGCTGCCTCTGCCCGGAGAAGGAACACACTTGTCCTTGGCAGGGGTACACAGAGGCCCCGCAGGTAGCTGGGGTAGACTAGATGTCCCATTTCTCCGGTGGGGGCTGTGCAGGGCTGGGTACAGAGCCTGAGGATCACCACCTGTGGTGTTTGCACAGGCCCAGGCTCCCCTGGGCACCTTCCTTGGGCCCAGAGACCCCCACACTATTTATTTATTTGTTTGTTTGTTTTTAATGTTTATTTTTGACAGACAGCGTGAGTGAGGGATGGGCAGAGAGAGAGAGGGAGACACAGAATCCAAAGTGGGCTCCAGGCTCAGAGCTGTCCGCACAGAGCCCGATGTGGGGCTCGAACCCACAGACCACGAGATCATGACCCGAGCTGAAGTCGGACGCCCAACCGACAGAGCCGCCCAGGCGCCCCAGACCCCCACACTTAATGTTATTGCTGGCTCACAGTTTAGGGCACTGGGGCTGCTGGCCCTGTACCCATGGCTGATGTCTGGGTGTATCGCGTCTGGATGTGCAGTCATGAGCCACACCCCGTGGGCGTCTGAGGGAGGGAAGAACAGAGAACACTGAGCGGACAGCGGATGGAAGCCAGGAAGGAGTGGACGTGTTGCCTCATTTCTCACTCCCGGCAACCCTGTCAAATAGGTTCCTCGCCACAGAGTGATCACGCAGGGGCAGAGCTCACCCCGGCTGTGTCATGCCTGCGGCTGGCGGCCCGGGCCCGAGCCTGTTCCCATCCCCATCCTGGGCCGGGAGCAGGGGAGCTCTTCCCTGGTGCTGTGTGCCAGCCTGTCCAGGGAGTGTGAGACCTGCCCTACAACCTTCCTAAATAGTGGCTGGGCTCCTGTAAATGAGGAGCTCTTCCCCCTGAATAGGATCCACTTGACTCACAACTGGAGCAGCTCCGGGCGTCCCCACCTACGGGTGGGGACGCCTGGCAGGTCCCAGGCCACGCGGAGCCCTGCGCCTGGAGTTGCCTGGTGGACCACACCATTGCACAAGTGCAGCTTCTCCAGGAGAGGAAGGGCTGGAGACAGAGGGCTCCCCCTACCCCACCTGCAGAGCCTGACTCGGTGGCTGTTGACTTTTCTCAGCGAGGTCCTCCCTGCCTGTGCCGTTTCAGACCGCGACCCCAGTCCGCGTCCCCGCCCGAGGGGCTGTGTATTGAACAATCTTGAATGATCTTGTCTATCGTCTTCCTCCCCGCCGCGGTCCGTAGGTTCCCTCAGTGCAGGGATGCTAGTCTCTATGTGCCGAGTAAACATAGCAGGTGTGCAGTAGGGAACAGACGAACAGACGGCCTCCCTGAGGCCAAGGGTTCGGTCACCGTCGACTGCCAGGCTTGCTGGGTCTCCGGCCTCCTGCTCTCACTGGGTTCCCTGATGAGCCGTGCCCACCCCACCGTGCCAATCCTGGAGCATTCTTCAAGTCCAACCCACGTTCGTTTAAAATTGCAGTCAAGGGGCGCCTGGGTGGTGCAGTCGGTTAAGCATCTGACTTCAGCCAGGTCACGATCTCGCGGTCCGTGAGTTCGAGCCCCGCGTCAGGCTCTGGGCTGATGGCTCAGAGCCTGGAGCCTGTTTCCGATTCTGTGTCTCCCTCTCTCTCTGCTCCTCCCCCGTTCATGCTCTGTCTCTCTCTGTCCCGAAAATAAATAAACGTTAAAATTGCAGTCAAATTCACACGACAAAACTCAGCATTTTCAAGTGTGCAACACTGTGCCATTGGGTACACTGAGTGTTGTGCATCCACACTGCTGTGTGGTTCCAGAACATGTCATTTCCCCTAAAGGAGGTGCTGAGCCCCGGGCCTTGTCCCCCAGCGGGTCTCTGCCCTTTTTTACAGACGGACTCAGGGCGTGTGCCTGTGGGTCTGTCCCCGCCGTGGCTTGGGACAGGACAGCATGCTCTATTATGCTGGGTACAGTCCACCACTCTCAGGCCACCTTCTGTGGCTCCCTCGCTGGTGAACGGGCACGTGTGTGGCCACCGCAAGTGGTGCTGCTGTGAACATCTGTGTGCAGGTGTTCGTTTAAGCCTCTGTTTGCGGTTCTCTGGGGTCGTAAAACCTAGGAGCGGATCTGCGGAAAACAAGGCAATCCTGTGTCTAACTTCCTGGGAAATCATCGTCCCATCTTCCCTCACGGCCGCACCGTTCCAGGTGGCCACCGTCAGTCTCCGTCCGCTCCCGTGGGCTCAGTCCAGTGACCTCTGCTGTGAAAGACTTCTTGACGCCCTGTCCCTTCCCCAGCGGGCTGAGCACCGTGTCAGGAGCACTGGGGGCCGTGGGGGGGGACGACAGCCAGAGAATACACGGTGGACACGTCGGTGTAAGACGGGTCGGGTGGAGGCAGAGACGGGAAGAGAGTAAAGCTGGTGAACAGGGCAGAGCACAGCGCGGTGATGTGAGCTCAGGCCGTGGTGGGGGCTCTGCACGTGGGCGCCCCACCACATCCGGGGGGGACACCCCCTGCCTGCCTGCTTCCTCGCCTGTCTGAGGAGGCTCTGCTCGGCCAACCCGGGAGACCCTCCGCATTGCGGGGTCACGGCTGGCTCAGAGCAAACGGGGAGGAAAAGGAGAGGAGAGCATGGTTGCTGGGGAAGGAAAGGAACCAGAGCCAGAAGAAAGAACATTCTGGAAAGGACGGAGCTTGGGTACTGATGAGAAACAAACGAGGTACCCTCAGTACTCAGTCCGCTGCATCCATCACTCGGCCTTTATTTTCACGGACCGGGATTCATGGGGCGGCCCCTGAAATCACGTCATCTCCTCTCTCACTCACCGTTCAGATGAGAAGGTGCTGCGGATGCCTGAGGTCACCTTCACCCTCCCCAGCGCCACGTGGCAGAGCAGCCCGGGCCCCCGCAGGACCCCGCTCGCGCCCCGGGACATCAGAGGTCAGTGCCTGCCCCGCCCCCACCTGCGGATCGCCCTGTCCCTGCGCACGCGCACCCTGTGGCCACTCGCCACGGGCCCCTGCCACACGCTCAGCAGCCACGCTTGCCCGGTGGCTACTTAGTGGGACAGCCGGCACAGGCCTAGATCGTGAGCGAAACCACACCACCCTGCTGTTTCGTTTAACTGATAGTTAAGCAAGACAACCTTCCAGGAAAGTTGTGTTCGTTTTGCACACTCGCCCCCGGTATCGCGAGTGCGTTTTATCGTAACGTGGCCGGGCCTGGACATTAATCGCAAAACACGAGACACGGTTTTGCCAGCCTGCCCGTCCCCCCACCCCCACTTCCTCTGTTCCCGGGTCTTGAAGCCACGGATGCTGAATCTCGGAGACGAGTTGAGCCGCGTCAGCCTCCGCGTTCACATAACCCTCAGCCCAACCCGCGAATGGCTTGTGTTGCCTGAACCCTTTCTGGGAACAGGAAAGTCTCTCTGGCCGCGTTGGCACCATTTTCTCACCACCACCACCCCCCCCCCCCCCCCCCCCCCGCCCCGGAGCCAACGCACAGCCAAGTTGTCGGGAAGGATGGCTCTCCGTCAACAATAGGCCGAAAGCCACCAGGGGGAGAAGTGCTTCCTCGGGCCCAACTTTAGTCCCCCTACCTGGACCTTTAACCTGCTCCCTGCTGCTACTGTGTCCGAGCAGGTTAAGACCTTCCCGTCATTATGCCCTTCTTTTCAAGGGCTCTCAGGGCATGTGTTTGCTGGCTGTGTCCTTGGGGCCAGAAGCTCCCAGACCAGAGCAGGCTGAGTAATGGCCGGTGGTACAGGCCAGTTTAAACGGCGAGTCTTTAAACGGGAGGGGTGGGAGGCGTTCCCCGAGGGCTGTCCCATCCTAAGTGCACGTGTCCCTTGCGGCGAGCAGGTAGCTCAGGGAGGTCCTGGCGACGGGCCTGCGTTACCAGAGCGTGTGGGGAGGTGGAGCCCCAGGTTAGGGAGGCACAGTCCCACGGGGCCCAGAAGGGGCCGGGCATGCGCAGAGCTGAAGGAGGGGGAGTGCCCGCGTGGGTCCCTGACCGAGGGTGGCCAGTGGGTGGGGCATCCGTACCCCTGGCAGGGACCCAGCCATCGGGACTCTGGCTTCGCTGGAGTCGGCCTTGACCACGGGCTAAAGTCTCCCCACCCCTCCAGGGTCTACAGAGAGCGGAAGCCGACGCCACAGTCCGGTGCCCCCCAGCACCCCCTGCAAGCACCGGGGCAGCACCAAGAGGCCAAGGAGGCCACAGTGAGGAGGTCAGCGGGCAGGCCCGGCACACGGGGGAAGGCCAGAGAGGCTGGCCCCAGACCCAGGGCTCTCTCTGCCTCAGAGGTGGATTCGAGAGACGAGGCCCCGGCAGGGACCAGCCAGCCCCAGCGTCCCTCAGCCCTTTGCAATCGGCGGGTGCCTCACCAGCCACCTTCGGAGGAAGGGCCACTGATGGAACTTCAGAACCCTTCTCGAGGACACCGCGTGGGGAGCCTCAGGCATCTTTTGGGTCATTCCCAGTTGTGGGTGCTTTTCCCAGGATCGCTCCACCCCACGGTTTCTGCCCTGGGAGAATGCTTTCGCTCTTCACCTGATTGGGTGAGGCCCACCCACGCTGTGGCGGGCCTTCTGCCGAACTCCTTACTGATGTAAATGCTAATCTCACCTGAAAAACACCTTCACAGCACCGTGCGTGCTGGTGTTTGACCCATCACCTAGGTACTGTGGCCTGGGCAACTTGACGCACAGAATTAACCCTCACACCTCACGATTGGCTGGCAGGCAGGGTGACACTATCCCGTCGCCACGTATATGTAGGCTCCGGAATAAGCCAGCGTCGGGGAAGCACAAGAACATCCTGCATTCCCGTGACCCACCCGTCCCCTCACTGTGTTCTGACGTCCCTGTCCACACCCCATTGTGTGGAGGACACTGTGGAGGACGGCTGGGATGAGGCAGCTTTGCAGGGTACGTGGAAGCAGCCGCGTAAACTGGGGACGCAGAAACCAAGGTCCTGACTTTTCATCAAGACAGAAAGACAAGGTCACAGGGAGACTGAGCGCCGTCCGTGAGCTGCGTCGCCACCTTCCCTGGCTGTGCTTTTGGCACCTGCTGTGGTTCCCGGGCCCGTGCCCGCATCTCAGGCTCTCGGGGGCACCCCTGCAGGACGTGGGGACCAAAGCCCCCTCCCCCACGGCGGGAATCACCCCCGGGAGAAGCAGCAGGTGGAGCCCGTGGAGCCCGGGAGTCGGCCTGTCGCACATCAGGGGCGGGAGGTGTGGGTGGTAGTGTGGCCTCGTGGCCCGGATGGGCAGTCGGGTGCCTCGGATTCACGTGTGTCCGGCACGTGCCGAACACCCCGTCAGTGTGCCGGCTGGACGCCACGGCCGGGCCCCCTCTTGGCGTAAGACCGCTGTCGGGGAGGACGTGCTAGGGCTTTGTTGAAGCCGTGCTGTCCTTTCTGGGCCTTCTGGAGGACGGTGGGGAGGTCGGTCCCGTTTGTCTTGGGGAGCCGTGCTGGCTGCTCTGTGCAGACCTGCCGCGGGCACTGTCTGATGCCCGTGTCCCTCACCGGGGGAGAGGCTGAGCCTGGGGGGCAAGGAGACTTCTGTTCTCCTGCCTTGGTCCCAGATCCTGGGTAGGGCAGGAATTACTGGTTGTCCCCTGTATCTGCTCGCTTTCCGCCATGATAATAGAACCCCCAATTTTTAGCTAGTCACACGGCTCCCAAAATAAAGGACCGTATCTCCCAGCCTGCTTTGCAGCTGCCTGTGGCCATGTGACTCAGTTCTGACCATTGGCGTATAAGCCAGAAGCAGCTGCTTCCAGGAGTCTCTAGCACAAAGGATAATTAGCATGCTCCTCATGCCTCTTTTCTTCACTTCCTGGAATCCTACTACCTGAAATCTGAATGCGATGGCTGGAACCCCGGCCACCATTTTGAGGCCACGAGGACAAAGGCCATGCCTTGAGGAGGATGGAGTGGGAAGCTGGAAGGAGCCTTGCTGTACAAGGCGCAGGGATGCTTCTCAGCCTTGTTACATCCTGTCCCCAGATTTTAATTTGAGAGAGAAATGAATGCCTATCTGAAGCCTCTGCGGTTTGGTACCCCTCATCTTAACTGATAGATGGGGGGCGGAGCCCAGGCAGTTGGCAAGTAGTGGCTGGAGAAGTCTCTGGTACTTTTGTGGAGCGACAGCAGGAAATTAGAAATGGCAGTATGATGGGACAAGCTGTGGGGGTCAGGTATGGCCCGCAAACTGATCCTTGGCTGGTGGGAGAGTACAGGAGAAACTCCCGATCTTTTTATACCCCGTCTTGAGCTGGGTGAAAAAGTTGGCCACAAGGATCTCTGGTGGATCTCGGGGGTGGGGTGCTTTGCAAGGAGGCTCTGGACTGACCCATGCACCTGAGAGAGGGCTGAGGACACACTTACATCTGGGAGGGGGGCGGTCCCAGCCTCATGGGGGGTATATTAGGGGTCTCCAGCAAAACAGAACTACTGGGATGTGTGTGTGTGTGTGTGTGTGTGTGGATATTTAGGGAACTGGCTCATCCGATCAGGAAGGCTGGCAAGTCCAGAATCTGTGGGCTGGGCCAGCAGGCAGGAGACCCAGCGAGGGGCCTGGGTGCAGAAATCCCTCTTGCTCAGGGAAGGTCAGCCTTTTGTTTTATTCGGGCCTTCAGAGGATTGGATGAAGCTGCCCCACATTATGAAGGGTCATCTCTTGACTCACTGTCTACTGATTTAAATGTTAGTCTCACCCCAAAACACCGCCACAGAAACATCCAGAATAACGTGTGACTGCATATCTGGGCGCCGTGGCCCAGCCAGGTAGACACATAGCATCAGTAATCCCGGGGGGTATACCCAAGGGCCGGAGAGCCCAACACGGGACCAGGAAGACCCAGGGTGGAGAGGTTCACGCCCCCTCTGTGCCAGCCACCATGACACCGAGCTCGGGATCGACCCAGGTGGCTGGAACTGGGGGAGGACCTTGAATTTGACCCAGTTTGAACCCAGAATGACTGAGGAAAATTACACAGGCATCTGAGTAGTACACAAGGCTCCTCTTTGGGCGCGTCGGAGGTCACGCGACTGTGGAATTGGCACCTGTGACCTGAAGACCACACTGGGATCTGACCGCTTAAAAAAGAGAAACCTGTATAAAACGAGCGATAGAAACATCCTCCCCAACCTCGAGCCACCTCGGAGGTAAGTCTTCTTTAATGATCGGGTGCGTGCTCTTCCCGGTTTCCCCGCAAGGTAACCCAAATTAAAAAGCGTCTTGGCTTACTTGGCTTACTCACAAGACGACGGCACGGGCGGCTTCCTTGGGAGGTGACACCACGGGGTGGGGAGGACGGGCCACCATGGGAGAGCACCACCATGGTGCAGCTTCAAGCAGCGGGAAGAAGAGTCTGCTGGGACCCCGGAATCAACCCCCCAGGGCCGTGGGGGGGTCCTGGGGGCACCGGCCCTGCGTTAGGCTGTGTTTGCAAGCAGGCCAAGCCTCTTGGCCTATCCCCAGCAGGGGAGGAGCCCCAGGGAAGGGAATGGAAATTCTGGTGCGGAACTCAGACCAAAGTGCATTTCAGCCCCCTTGGATCTGTCCACAGGCTGCGGCTGAGCCAGGCCTGGGGGCCACAGGCATCTGGGACAAAGCCATCCTTCACACACACTCAGGTATGCACATGTGTGTGCACACATACCCACTTGTGCACACACCCACACACACCTGCACACCGCTCGCTCACCTCCCTGCTGTCGCCACGCTGGCCTCAGTGCTTGGAACCTTTCTGCTTCTGGTCCTCACCCAAGAGCCTCCTTTCCTTCCCTGAAGGGCCAGATACTCAGAGCGTCCTCTGTCCCTGCACCAACCCACCAGGTGACGACTGCCTTTCTGCACGTGTCCACACTGCTACCCCTTCGGCACCTGGGACCAGGCCCTGCCTGACGGGTCTGTGTCCTGCCTGGCCCAGAGCAGGTGCCTGGGGATGGCTGCGGAATGAGCGGATGAGTGATGGGCGGGTGCGGGCGCCGCACTGACGGCCGGAGGCGCGGAGCCCGGGCCCTGGCCTGCGGCGTCCGTGTGCGGTGGGAGCCCGCGGGGTGCACCGTGAGCCGTGCCGGTGTGCACACGCACACTGTGGCCAGCCGAGGGGACGTGGGCGCTGAAACTAACAGGATGTCCAACGAGGGTGCGGGAAGCTTTGCCCAGCACCTAGTCTCACTGCAAGCCTCTGTCACCGGCCTGCGGCCCAGGGAGGTGTAGCACCGGCTTGATTACTCACCTTCGGTGGCTGAGCTGGGATTTGAGCCCAGGGTGCGCGGCCTCCTCCCTTGTCGCCCCCGGAAGCCAGGCAGGATATGCCGGGCAACAGGGAGTCACAGCATGTTCGTGAGCAGGGGACAAACCCGACTGTGTCTCACTATTGCCTCGTGCCTGGTGCCTCGCATCTGCTCGGTGAAGGTGGGCTGAAAGCTGATGGGTGAGGGATGAGAATGTTGGAGAAAGAGTCCTTCAATGTTACAAAACCTTGTGAGACTCTGGTCGATGTATATGTGTGTATCTGCACGCTTACGTGTCCACACTCGCCCGTACGTGTTTCATGGAACAGCCTCGGAAGGAAATCCTGGAAACAGGTCACAGTGAGGGACTTGAGGGGGCAAGAAGGCAGGACACCCCTGTCCATTGTAAACGTTTTCTACCTATTTGGATTTTTACCCCGTTCCTGCATGACTTAATGTGAAAAAAAAAAAAAAAGGAATTATTTTAAAACCAGTGGTAGTTCCATTAGACCCTGGTGTGGGCAGCTCTCTGAAATATACCAACTGAGAGAAAAAGGTTCAGAACAGTAAGTATAATATGCATTTATGTCTATTTGGCGACAATTATATAACGTATGCAAATGTGGTAGATGGGAATGATTCCTTGCAGAATTCCCAAGCCACAAAGACAAAACCTGGAGCTGTGTTTGCAAAGCCAGAGCCGCTGGTCAGAGGCGTCACGGGGCTGGGAGGAAGTGCCGGGACTTACCCCTCGCAAAGGACTCTTTGTTCCACAGACAGATCCGCCCCAAGTTTCTGGGGCTGGTAAGTCCTCAGAGCCCCTGTCAGGGCCGCGCGTGCACCTGCGTGAGCGTGCGCTGCGTGAGGAGCAGGCCGGCCGGGGTCTGTTCCACGGGGCCCCCTCCCGGGAAGGGAGGGAGCTTGGGGCTGCCCGCGACTAAGCCGCCCTCCCTGGAAGGTTGGCTCTGAGGCCCAGAGGGTCAGCTTTCTCCTCTGCCTGCAGCTGGAGGTCCAGATCGTGCCGGGTACCAGGTGGGGAAGGGAGGAAAACTGTAATCCAGTGAGGGGGGGCATAGAGAGGGGCGGGACGGAGCCCCGGGCAGGCACGGATGCCCCGAGGTCCGGTGCAGACAGACGCCCCCCCCCCCCCAATGGATCAAATAGATGAAGGAATTAAGTCATTCAGGAAGTAGTTTACCCCCTGCCTAAGCCCTTAGCGACTCCTCTCTCTCCAGCCCTGCCGGTCCCCCTGCTTACTCTTTGGACACTTACGGATTTATCCAGCACCGACCACGTGGCAGGCACTAGATGCACAGGACGCAGCTGCCACTGGGCAGACACGTGCCGAGCCGACCCTCATGGAGCCCACGTTCTAAAGAAGGTGGGGCAGGGAATGAATGGCAAGCGCTCTAATGAAAACGAGCCGCAGGGGCAGAGTGCTGGGGGAGAGGCTGGTCAAGGAAGGCCTCCTGGGGGAGGTGCAGCCTAGGTGGAGAGTGGAGCACCGGGCAAAGGCCCTGGGGCAGACTGGTGGTGTTGGCTCTGATAAGGTAATTCCGTAAACATCAGAACCCCGAGCTGGACTTGGGAGGTGCTATGGCCTCAATGCTGGTGTCCCCCTAAAATTCGTATTTTGAAATCCTGACCCCCAGCAATGATGGTATTGGGAGGTGGGGCCTCTGGGAGGTGCTTAGGTCACGAGGGAGGAGCCCTCAATGGTTGGGACCAGTGCCTTTACAGAAGAGGCTCCAGGGAGCTCCCCAGTCCTCTCCACCATGTGGGGATAAGATGAGAGGGCACTGCCCGCAAACTGGGAAGAAGGCCTTCCCCAGAATGTGGCCACACGGCACCTTGATCTTGGATGTCCAGCCTGCAGGACTGTGCATAACACACGTCTGTTGTTTATAAGTGCCCTGGTCTGCGGGATCGTGTTATAGGAGCCCGAAAGGACTAAGCTAGGAAAGCAGCAAAGGAGGGCCCTGGGCAGAGATGTGAGCATTCCGGCAACCCTAAGAGAACCAGCAGGTCCTGTCGAGGTCTGGAGCCTGACAGAGGGCACATGAAGACTTCTGAACGGCCCCACCTGCCTGCAGCGTGGACACTGCCCAGTGACTCGCCTGGGGTCCTGGCGTCTTGTACGGGGCAGAGGCTGGATCTGCCAACGAGGGGGCCTGGCTGGAAACAGCCCGTGCTCACTACTGTGTTGTTCCGAGGCTTTGTTGCGAGAGGAGAGGGATGTGGGGGAGCACGTCTCCGACCCGGAGACAGATGGGCAGGGAAGGAGAGCCCTTTGGGGAGCATCCTGCAGAAGAGGGGCACACAGTCTGGGTGGCCCAGAGGAGCGAGCTGGGAGGTGTGCAAGCAGGGACCGGCCCCTCATACTGGTAACGGAAGCCATGGGGTGGCAGGGCATTTGACATCTCTCTGGGTTCCTCCTGAGAGCCGGTGGGCACTCACTCCCTGAGCTGGCTTGCCCTTTCTGATTTTGCACACATTAGCCTGTGTGGGGACCCTGAGGGCTCGGGTACAACTCAGACGGGGACTTCCCTCCCTCCAGGGGTCCCCAGCCTTCCTGTCCACAACCCAGGGTAGCCCTTAGCAGGTGGAGTTGGGGGCTGGGTTTCACCCTTCCAGTGCTCCTCAGACTCCGTGAGCTAGAACCAGAAGCCCCTTGCCTCGGCCCTCCAGGGTCCCCTTTCCTTCTCTGCTGCCTCTTGAATGAAATGTAGCCTCTGTGGCATCTGTCCCGTATTGGTGATCGCAGCGACCAGGAGGGTGAAGCTGAAGGCGGCAGAGAGGGTTTGCCAGGACCCGGTCTGGGGTGAGGTACATCGGGCTTGGCAGACCCCTAGGGTGCTGGCAGCCTCTGACATCACTTTCCATGGTCCCGTCTCCAGCCAGCACCTCTTTCTCCAAGTTCAAGACGCAGGCATCCTCCTGTCTCCCCAACAGCTATGCTGTGCGGCAGGTGTTTCTGGGTGTGCACGCTCAAAGCCAAGTTCACAGCATTTGTGCCCCCAGATGTTCTTCAGCATCTCCTACCTCTGGTGCAGCGCACCCTTGACTCCTCTGCCCCTTCCCTCCATCAGCCAGTCCCAAGCCTACCCTCTTCCCCCAGCCTCTCTCCCACACCACCCTGCAGTCAGGACCCCGCAGAGCCTCCCGGCTGGTCTCCCCTGAACACACCCTCTCTCTCATATGCATAGCCACTGCAGGAGGTGAGGGTTCTTGCTTCCAGCGTCATACAGGTAAGGCCACGGAGTCGGGGAGGTTGGAAGACCCACTGTGGTCACACAGGTGCTAGGAAACGGCCCCAGCATCCAGAGCCGGGCCCCTACCATCCCGGGATTGGCCCACACCACCCAGTAAGACACGGGAACAAAACAGTGCGACGAGACTGGGGTGGGGCTGAGGGCGCGTGCACGCAGGATGAACCAGGACTCCTGGGGCCGCTCTCAGATCTTGTGGCCTGCAAAGATACAGGTTGAATCTGTGACTCATGCCTCTGCTTTGTTTTATTTCTCCTCCCTGGTGCTCACACCCATCCAGCACCCAGGAGCACTCAGAATCTCCCTGATGCCTCTATCTATCACAGGCAGTTGACATTTCCTGGCCAAGCCACAGTTACTTTTCTCTGTGGCCACGCTGGTTATGAAACCAGAAAGAGTTGCAGGCAGCATGGGATGCCGGGATAGCTAAGACGAAAACACGGACACCGAGCCTGGCTGTCAGCCTGGGGAGGCTGCTGCCTGTGCACGGGGGTCCGGGGTCCCCGAAGGTGGGCCATGGCCGGTCAAGTTGCTGTGGAGACCGACAGACAGCTGGGGTCCAGCAGCCTGAAGGCAGCCAGGGCCTAGAAGAGGGGGAGATGAAGGTCCTCTCCGGGGCGGAGCCGGCCTGCTCACAGATCCCTCTGGGCTGGGGGGGGGGGGGCTGGAGCGGAGGCCGTTGCTGGTTCTGGAGCCCCGCCTTTGCTTCTGGTCCTGACTCTGCCTCTTATACCGCTGTGTGTCTTTGGATAGTTGGTTCACTTCTCTGGGCCTCTGCCACCTCGTCTGGGAACAAGGAGAAAATGTGTGGCTATCTCAGCGAGGGCAGGTGCACAGCTAAGGGGAGAACTGGGCGGAGGGTTGGTTTTTTATGTTTTTTTTTTTTTTAAATTGAGGTGAAACTGACATGAGATAAAAATCAACCAATTTAAAGGGAACACCTCAGTGGTATTTAGCACATTCACGGTGTTTTGCGACCATGACCTCTCGCTCGATCTGGCAGATTTCACCTCAAAAGGGGACCTGGCGACATTATGGTCTTGCTCCCCCTCTCTCCTCCCCATCAAGGGAAGGGGTGGTCTCATCTCAGCCTGAGTCCTGGCACTCCCCGCGTGGTCTTGGAGTTGTTCAAGTTCCCCGGAAGGCTTTGGTAGCGTGAGATTGTGGCTCCTGGGCACCTGAATGTCTACGAACCTTTTCCAAGCCCCCCAGATGCAGGCAACTCACAGGAAAACTCTTTAGAATTGCACCATACCTTATTCTGGTGAAAGGTCTGAGAAGTCTGGCTGTAATTAAACCTTTGAAATTTTATTTCCTGTCTCCTGCTCCTATCTGGCCGGGGAACACTTTCATCTCATCCAGGGGGGTACCCTACAGCCCTCTCTGCAGGCCACCATTTCAGGGCGTCATTTGGGAATTGCTGGCCTGGAGGAAACATTAATTGAGCACCTCTGAATGCTTTCATTTAAATCTTCATTATGTACCCCTTCTTCCTGAGGAGGAAAATCTTGGCTGGGGAGAAAAGATTTAAAAGATCTTTTCATTTTGAAAAGATTTTCAAAATGAAGCCACAACGTATATAGGACAACCTTTATCCTGTTGAATGCAGAGTTTTATGAATTTTGACCAACACAGTCCAGGAACCACCAGCACCACCATCAAGATAAAGAGCGGTTTCATCAGCCCTGAAACCTCCCTCTGCCCCTCCGTACTCAGCCCTTCCCCCAACCGCTCCCCCCGGGAAGCACCTGTCGCTCTCCTTTTGCCTCGTCCAGAACGTCCTCTAAATGGAATCACACAGGATACAGTCTTGAGGCTGGCTCAACGCGGAGCGCACCTCAGGTTCACCTGTGTTGGTACGCCAGTTAGTGTTCACTGCTGAGTTAGTGTCCCGATGTACGGACGTCCTACAGTCTATCTGTTCGTTTGCCAGTTGAAGGAGTTTTGGGTGCTTTCCAGTTTTTGGCAATTACGAATAAGCCACTAAAAATACTTGCATTCAGGCTTCTGTGCAAATGTCAGCCTCCATCTCTCTTAGGCGAATACCCGGGAGTGTGTGTGTTGGTTTGCTTGGTAGAGTTACAGTTAACTTTTTACAAACCCGCCAAACTGTTTTCCAAGGGGCTATGCCATTTTGCATTCCTACCAGCAATGTAGGAGGGCTCCAGCCGCGCACTCTCTTCATCGGCACTAGGTTTCGCCAGTTTTTAAAAATTTACTGTAACCATTCTTATAAATGTTTCAAGGGAAACAACATTTTAAAACAATTCATTCTATAATTTTTCAGCAATACTGTTACGGGCTTTAAAAGGACATGTGGGAGTACTAAACCCCAGGACCTCAGATGTGACCTTATTTGAAGACAGGATCTTTGCAAAGGAAATCAAGTTAAAAGGAGGTCTTGAGGGTGGCCCTCATGCAGTGTGGCTCCGCCCTTACAAAGGAGGAAATGTGGACACAGAGATGGAAGGAAGTAATGTGAACACACACACAGAAGACGGCCAGCAAGCCCACAAGCGAGGCCCCAGACAGAGTCGCCTCCCAGCCTTGAAGGAAGCAGCCCCTTGGCCTCCCAGCCTCCAGAACTGAGAGAGATTGCATTTCTGTCGTTTATGCCTCGTGGCCTGTGGTACTCTGTTATGACAGGCTGAGCAAAATGATGCGCACACAAAACAACACAGGCGAAACACGTATCTTAAGTCTTGAATCCTGTCAGTAAAATGACCTATCCATCACCTGTCACCAGCTTAAGAACTGGAATGTCACCACTGTCTTCCCAGCTCCCTGTGTGCCCCTGCCCCATGTGCACCTGCCCCGGCCATCCCACCCTGTGTGCACCTGCCCCGTGTCATCCCTCCCCGTGTGCACTCGCCCTGGCCATCCCTCCCCGTGTGCACCTGTCCTGGCCATCCCTCCCTGTGTGCACCTGCCCCGGCCATCCCACCCTGTGTGCACCTGCCCTCTGCCATCCTTCCCTGTGCCAGCACGGCCTGCCTGCTGAAGGGGACCTCTTTCCCAGGGAGAGGAGTGAAGGGGACTTAGGGAAAAGGAGACTGTGGAGAGAGACCACCCACTGCTTTGAGGTGTTAGCTGAGGAAGCGATAGCTGGAATGGGCAAAGGATACTGATTTTATTTTTGTGTCTATGCCGGGAGAGGCCTGACCGCGGTTAATCTGATGCAAAGGAGCGGTTGGGGTCCTTGTTTGCTTGCTGTCCCACCTGCTAAAAGCTCGGGGAGGGCAGGGCCCTTCTGTGTCTCAGGACTCAGCAGGTGGAGACTCCGTAGTGACTGACTGCTGGGCAAGAAGAGAGTGAAGACAGAGCCTCCCCTCTGAAGGCAGTCCGCTGTGAAACCATCACTGGTGGAAACGTCCTGTGGATGGTGGCGGAGGCTGCGGAATAGCGTGAACGTACTTCCCGCCGCTGATCTGTACACTTAAAAACGGCTAAGATGGTCAACCCTGTTACGTACATATTACCTCCGTTAAGGAAAAGCCATGGATACAAAGAGCAAGGATCGCGAGCGCTCGCTAT
The DNA here is from genome assembly GCF_016509475.1 of Prionailurus bengalensis. Taxonomy (NCBI): domain Eukaryota; kingdom Metazoa; phylum Chordata; class Mammalia; order Carnivora; family Felidae; genus Prionailurus; species Prionailurus bengalensis. The sequence goes on from NC_057357.1 coordinate 2,562,570, forward strand.
GCAGTGGGCATCTCACGGGGCGCTTCGCACCTGCCTGCAAGGTGAAGTCACCACCCTCTCCGACAAACCTGGGGACAACCCAGGAGAGGCACGGTCACTCGCCCAAGGCCCCGGCCGGAGATGCTCTGCAGGCGGAGGAGGTCGCGAAGGAGCCGAGAGACAGCAGGCGCTCGGTAAGCACAGGTTAGTGGCGCCGCGCGGGGCCCTCCCACCGCTCCCTGCGCACGCCGCGCGCCCACCCGCTAGAGGCGGGGCCAACGCCGCTGCCCGCAGAACGGGATTGGCTGCTGGGGAGGGGGGCGGGCTCCCGGCGCCGGGGGGCGGGGTCGATCGCGGGTTGTAAATACGGCGCCACACAGCACTCGTTGCGGAGGGCGGGGGCGGGGTGCGGAGAGCGCAGGCGCGTTGAAGGCGTGCGCCCCTCGGCCTCCGTGGCCCCTCCGTGGGCCGCGACTTCTCGCGAGACGTGGAGCGGAAGGCGGGGCTCCGAGCTCCGGGGGGCGGGGCCGGCGGAGGGACAGCCTCGGGAGGGTCGGCTGGTGGTGAGGCGGCGGCGGCGACGCGAGGTGAGGTGAAGTGAGGTGAGCTGAGGCGCTCGAGGCGCCGGGCGGCGTGCGGGGCGCGGGCGGCGGGCGGGTTCTGGTTCCCTCCTTCAGCCCATCCGGTGGGTCCGCGGCCCCGGGCCGAGCCCCCGCGCCGGCCACTGTGTGACCTTGGCCCGGCTCGCAGCCTCTCTGAGCCCCAGGTTGCCCCGCGCTGCAGGGCGGCGGCGGGTGGGGTGCTCCGCAGGCGCGCTCCCGGTCCGCGCCCTCGGCGGTGCTCGCAGCCGGGCCTCACGCCGCAGTGCTCCGAGGGCCCTCGCAGGCTCCCTGCGCGCGGACCCCGGGCCAGCCGGAGCCCCCGCACCGCCGCGCCTACCGGGGACCGGGGGCTCCCCCCGCCGGTCTGCGTTGGGCAGCCCCGCCAGGGACCCCAGACCGGGCTGCGCCGGGCGCCCTCCTCTCCCGGGGACCCCAGCTCGGCCTGCGCCGGACGCTCCCCCCTACTCCAGGGACCCCAGGCCGGCCTGCGCCGGGCGCCCTCCTCTCCCGGGGACCCCAGCTCGGCCTGCGCTGGGCGCCCCCACCCCGGGGGCCCCAGGCCGACCGCTGGGAGGTGGGGGGGGGGGGGGCTTGGTGGCGGACCACTCCAGTGATCCCCAGTTCGGAAACAGCAGTTGTGCCTCTCCAGCGAAAGGAAGCCACGCACTGGCCGCTAACAGAGGGACTTGTATCTAAAGCTTGGGCTCCTGGCCGCCGGGACATCGCTGGCAGGCGGTTGGCTCCAGCCGAGGTTCCGTCTGGCGCGGAGCACAACAAGCCACAGTGTGTCCGCGATTTATTAAATTATTTACTTTCTACTTGGACTCGGGAGAGACTCAGGAGGCCCGGCATGAATGGGGGTGTGCGCTGCACACGCATCTTTAAGGGTAGTGCCCCTGAAGTGTGGGTCCGGGCTGAGGGCCGCCTGGGAAGCGGCTCCGCGGGTCCTCGCCTGCCCCCACCCGCGGCCGCCCTGCCGCCCTTCTCGTGAACATCTGGCGTGGGGAGTGTGAGTCAGGGCTGGTGTCTGGTGAAAAAGGAGGGGGGACACGGGGATGTTAGGGCATTTTGTAAAAATCGAGGTACAACTGCACGTTGTGGAAGATCGGGGTGACCGAGAGTTGGTTTGATACACTTAGGTGCACCTGCCCCCCGCAGTAGTGATAGCCAGGCCTAGGACCCGACCCCGGAACGTTGCCTCTGCTGTGAATCCGGAGAGCGTCTGCATGGAATTGCAAAGGTGTGTCGTTTCTGGCAAAGTAGTTGGTCCGACTTTGAGTTGGTATTTCCAGGCCCGCGGCACTGATCGCGGTCCCGATCCCGTTACCCGCCCTGGGCCCACCTCATCATTTCAGCAGACTTGCAGCCCCTGATCATTTGCAAGATGCCACGTTGGGCTGGCTGCTGGCAGTTATGGTGACACTGATTATCGTACAGCGTGACCTCACAGTAGAGAATCTAGGCGATTATTCGCAGAGCGTGAAGAAAGGGGGTCGGTGAGGTTTATTTTCTGGCCTTGGAGTTTTCCATGGTGGAGACGACATAACGGCTTCGGGGGCCTTGAAGGACGAGTGAAGGTTGGAGAGAACATTCCAGGTGGAGGCAGGAGGGTGTGTGGAGACAGGGAAGTGAATGGGGTGCTTGGGGGGCAGGAAGTCCCTGCATTCATTGTGAGAGGGGGATTGAGGAATGGGGTGGAAGCTAGGGCTGAAAAGAGGTTTCTTACCGAGGAGCCTTGAATGCCGTTCTAGAGTTTGGGCTGTTACCCTGACCTTCGGTGAGGGGGGCGGGGCAGTCGGGGTTTTGGGTGATAGATCCGTGTTTCAGAAAGGCAGCACCAGCGATACCGTGGAAGACAGTCTCGGGGTGCGGGGAGGTGGAGACTGGCTGGGTACAGGTGTAGGGGGAATGACTTGAGGACAGAGGTCGCCAGAGTGGGGGCTGGTCACGAGACTGACACGGGAGAGCCCACCGTGTGTGTGATGGCCTGCGCGGGGTGTGGGGAAGGGGAAAGGAAAAATGCCCCAGCAGCCAAGAGTTCTCACGTGGGTGCTTGAAGGACAGAGCTGGAGCGGGTGTGGAGGGGGCGTCACGGCACGTGTGACCTTTAGGCTCGCAGGATTCGTGGTGTTTGTGGGTCCTCCTGATGAGACATGCTCTTGGAGAGAGAGTGGGGAGCACTCGCCAGGAAGGGAAAGGTGGTGGAAAAAAGGTGTGTCACCACGGCTGATGGGTGATTCTGTTCTAGAAAGATCTGGAGGCTCAAGTGCCACTTGTGGAGGAGAATCTGCCGAATGATACTGCTGAAGCAGATGCTGCTGGTTTATCATTTTAAGAAACCACAGCTTATCTCTTATTTTCGATTCTTTAATTGTCTCTTTCTCATCAGAAACCAGCAGTTGGTTTCACACCTGCTCGGAGTGTCTGTGGCTGCAGCCGGGGCGGCCGCTTCTCCAGCCCCTTGCCAGTAGATGTGCCCAGCGCCGGCTGACACAGCAACTCGGTGCTTCCCGCCGCTAACCGGGGTGGCGGTTTCTGTAACTGTTTAGAGAACTTTGTGGATATTTCAGAGAGGAACGGGAAATGCCCAGCAGAGTTGGGGGGCGGGGGGCGGGGGTGTGCCCTGCTATACACAGCACAAGAGGATGCAGCGAAGGGGGTCGGTGGCTCCCAGAATACTGCCGGCTGGCACTGCTCCCTTCGGGCAGGACGGTGGAAGGGTCTCTGGGGAGTGTGAGTAGCTCCAGAGAAAGGACCTAACAGTAGTGACATCAGAGGTTCCCCCCCTAATGAAGTTCATAATTGATCACGTCCCCCACCATGGTTCAAAGCTTCCAAGTTCTCTTGGCGCCCTACCTCTGGCATAGGAACACGCTTGCAGGCCTCGGAGAGTGTGCGGGAAGGAGACCGGGAAAGCCGCCTGTCACCGACGTGCACATGCAGATAAGAGACAGGAACAGGCTGCCCCATAAAAACAGGCGGGGGAAGCGCTCTAAGAACCAAGACGCGAAGTCTTGGATATAGAAAACAATGCGAGAAATGAAAGCTCAGTGAGTGCGTGCAAGGTGAAGTTGAGGAACTGAGGCAGGTGAACAGAAAAGCAGAGGTGGGAAGCTGGAGCAAGGAAGAAGGTAAGGGATCCGATCAGGAGGCTGACAGCTGAATGATCCCCGTCAGTGAGAAAGAACAGAAAATAGGACGGGGCCGTCCACAGCACGACGCAGAAGAACGTCCTAGAACCAAAACTTTGTGTGGAAGGGGCATCCAGGTGGCCAGCCCTGGGGGTGGGCGGTGTGGAGGGGGAGGCAGGTATCCTTCACTCTCTTGTCTCTTCCCTTCCCTTCCCCGGGTGGGTCCTTGCATCACAGGGATCGGGTTTGCATAGTGAGGGTTGCCGCGTTTCCACAGTAACGAGTGAGAGTTTGGGAAACAAGGAAGGGATTTATTTGGAAACGCCTCCGAGGCTGTGGGTTTCAGAATTTGGGTAGTGAGAGCGTGGGTGGAGAGAGAGATGTGCACACCCACCCCGAGGCCCGCTGTTGTGAAATTTCAGGGCTCTGGGGCAGAGGACTGTGCTGGCTTCTAGAAAAAAGAGTAAACACAGGCCACCAAGAGGGCATCACAAACGGAGCAGGGTGCTTGGGGGACCCGTCCGCAGCAACCTCAGAAGGTGGAAAGCCGGTGAGCATGGCTTTCAGAATTGCAAAGGAAAACATTTTCCACCTGGAACTCTGTACTCAGGCAAAGGAGAGCGGAATAAAGATGTTTTCAGACACGCCCCCGAAGTTTGCGTCGGTACTTTAAGGGAGTGACGGACAGGCATGTTCTCCCATGATGAGGTGGTGAGTCTAGACAGAGCCTGAGGAGAGGGGGCTTTCCCGGAGGAGGTAGAGAGGCGGCAGGTGTGCAGAGCAGGCCTGACCCCGTCAGACGGCTCCGGCTCCCGGGAGAGAGTTTGGGGGGCGGGGGCAGGTGAAATCCACAGGGCGCCTGATCCTCTACAACATCTGGAGAGGGGATGAAGACAGCTGGCAGGGCTGGGGCTGGATGAGTACAAGCGAATGAGAGCACAAGACTCTTACGAGTTCCAGGGAAAATAAACCATTGTGCAGGGAAAGAAGAAGAATTACGGTGAACTGCAAGGCTCAGCTGTGAATAGCCTTTGCTCAAGGATGATAATCTGTGTAAACGTGGAATATTGCTCTAATTGAAATGCCGATGTGCCCGTCTGGGGAACGTGTGGGGATGAGCAGGGCCTGGCGGCCGGGGGGGGGGGGGGGCGGCGAGGTGGTGGGGGGAGGCTGGGGAAACTACCCTCCCACCTGCCCGAGTAGGAAGCCAGTAGGTAAAGCTGATCCCCTTACGGCCCAGGAGGCTGTTATCCGGAGGCGGAGCTAACACCAAAGATTCAGCTGAAAAGAATGAGGGAGCACGGTGGGGGCGGGTCACGCGGAAGGGCCAGGGGGCTGCCCTCTTCTGTGATCAGCTCCCTAGAACGGTTTCATCATTTAACATAAACGAGTGCAAGTAACATTGATAAACATAGAGACGGTTGCACTAAGCTTCCGGCTCTAATGGAAGAAGGGGCCCTGGTCCTGCCTGTGTTTTGTGCCCTTTTCCTTATCTGGGAAGAGTTTACTTGTTCTGATTTCCTTGTCATCCTTGTCATTGTTCTCTGCATCCTGTCTCCTGGCTGTGGTCACATAGCAGTGTTGGCGCTTTTTTTAGCTATTTTGTTTTTCTTTTTAACTTTTTATAAGGGGTTTTAAAGCAGATTCAAAAGCACAAGGAACACCGTTATTTCGTTACCTGTCAGCCAGTTTCAGGAATTATAAAATCAGGGTCATTGTGTTCATCTGCTGTCTTCGTTAGCGTGATGACTCTATTGAGTACCTACTGTATACGTGCCTCCTCGAGTTTACATTGTAGTATAGAGAGATGATGCAATGCACACATAAAGCGGAGAACGTGCGATATTGGAGGGGATGACACAAGCCACAGAGAGGAGGCAGGTCTGGAGGGTGGGAGTGACCCGGGAGGCCTCCCTGGTGAGGTGAGCTCTGAGCAGGAACCTGAAGCACGTGCAGGGTGGAGCCCCTGGGGGCATCTAGGCAGGGCCGTGAGGGGGGCGATGGAAGGGCTGAGGGTGTGGGATCCCATCAGGTAGGGCCTGTAGGGACTGCAGTGGGAAGCCATGGGACTCCAGTGACCGGAGGGGTTTGAGCAGAGATGTGGTGTGGTCTGACTTGGGATAGGATGAGCCTGACTGCCACCTTGAAAGTGGTTGTGCGGCTCAAGAGCAGAGAGCAGGTTGGATGGAGACAGTTGGAGTGCTGCGGGTGGGAGCTGATGCTGGCTGCACCGGGGTGGGGGGCGGGGGCGGGCGGTGGAAAGCCTGGAAGAGGTTAGAGTCTGGATGGGTTTCGGACGTAAAGCTCCAGGCAGGTTCTTAAACTAATTGTGGTGGAACTTACCATCAGTATTTTCCCTTGAAATGATTTATTCGAATGAACTCTGAGAAATGAGAGCGATCATTTGGATTCCAGAGTCAAGTGCCATGCAGCACAATTTTGGGTCTTGTGAGGAATACAGCAGGTACAAGAGATGATTCCTGTCCTCTCAGAACTTGAAATCTAGCGTGGGAGTGTAGTACGCGTGCCCTGATACCCCGTCTTCTTGGAGATAGTTACCGGTGGGGCTCAGAGACCAGGGGCCGGGAGACCAGTGTGCGCCCATGGCCCTCTGTGTCCTGGGCTCAGGTCCGGGGTGGGGCGGGGGGGGGGGGGTGCAGCTCAGGCTCGATTTTCATCCAGGTCTTCTGGGACGCACACCAGCCTTCCAGTCCATCACTGTGACCGTTTCTTCCTAATTTTATCTGAGCCGCTGTCAGAAGTAGTTTTCAGGGTGAACTGAACACCAGCGAAGTGATTCTATAAACAAATAACCCCTAGGGGTGCCTGGGTGGCGTGGTCCGTTGGGTGACTTGATTTCGGCTCAGGTCATGACCTCACGGTTTGTGGGATCGAGGCCTGTGTCAGCACCGCACTGACATTGTGCAGCCTGCTTGGGATTCTCTCTCTTTGCCCCTCCCCCACTCTGGCTCGCTCTCTCAAAATAAATAAATAAACTAATAATAACAATCCCTGATGCTGGTGGCATCGGTTGCACATCTGTTTCGCACCGGGGGCTTTAATCTAGCACAAGCATCACTTCCAATGCTAGATGATGCAGCTCAGAGAATAAATGTGGAGACTGCTCACGGAAGCTTTCCATATTTCTATAGGCTACAGCGATGGGTACCGTAGTGATTGCTTTTTATGTAGTATTTGTAAAGCTGGAAAAGGAGTGGGTAGTTTCTGGTATTTTTGCCAGTAGCATAATAAGTAAAACTGAAAACATTCTTGGACCTTCTTTTTTTTTGATGTTTGTTTATTTTTGAGAGTGAGGGAGGGAGGGGCAGAGAGGGAGGAGGATAGAGGATCTAAGGCAGGCTCTCCGCTGACAGGAGAGAGCCCAGCGTGGGGCTTGAACTCATGAACTGTGAGATCATGACCTGAACTGGAGTCAGACGCTTAACTGCCTGAGCCAGCCAGGTGTCCCCATTCTTGGACTTCTTAATGAAGGTCATGTCGTTTGATTTGATGCTCAGAAGTTGGTTATTGGTACAAGAAGAAATAAAGGTAATAGAAATCTGAGTGTCCGCTAAAAACCAACCAATTCTGCATTAAATATGCACTACAGAAACTGGCAGGGTGTGGTGGTTGGGAAGGTAGGCTCTGTTTTGTTTTGTTTAAAAAAATTTTTTTTAATGTTTATTTCTGAGACAGAGAGAGACAGAGCATGAGTTGGGGAGGGGCAGAGAGAGGGAGACACAGAACCCGAAGCAGGCTCCAGGCTCTGAGCTGTCAGCACAGAGCCTGACGCGGGGCTTGAACTCACAAACCGTGAGACCATGACCTGAACCAAAGTCAGTCGCTCAACCGACTGAGCCACCCAGGCGCCCCTGTTTTGTTTTATGTTGAAGTTTATTTTTGTGAGAGAGAGAGTGTGCACACAAGTGAAGGAGGGGCAGAGAGAGAGAAGGAGGGAGAATCCCAAGCACTGTCAGCACAGAGCCCAGTGTGGGGCACAAACCCATGAACTGTGAGATCGTGACCTGAGCCAAAATCAAGAGTCAGATGCTTAACCAACTGAGCCACCCTGGCGCCCCAGGAAGGTAGGCTCTTAACTCAGTTGCCTGGGTTCAAATGTCAGCTCTGAACAGGTGCCAGCTTTGTAAACTTGGGCAAGTTGCCTCAATGTTCTGTCCTAGTTTAACCACAATCAGTGTGAGGATTAAATAAGTTAATGTATCTAAGCATTTACAATAGCACTTTTGAAAACATATTAGCTCTTGTAATTATTATAAAGTCAGTTGAAAGCATAGATATTCCTTTGCTGATAACCAATTATGGGTAGAAAGTATGAGTAATAAAAAATAAATAACATGGTATATTTATGGAATACAAATATTTGAGGGCCCGATAAAGATGGAAAAATAAATAAGTGCAGTGGTATGGGCTGAAGGGGGTGGTTTAATATTTTATAATATATTTAGCTCATGTTTTCATTTCCATAGTCTGGGTCACTCTGGGTGAGCAAAATGGCCTTGGCAGGGGGGGGGGGGTCTGGTTTTATAGGCGAGAAATTGAAGCTCCGACTTGAGGTGATGTCCCAGGGCCACTCAGCAGAGACTGGCCTTGGCCTCCAGATTCTTCCCCATTTCCTCCTGATCTATAAATGTCTATAGGACCTTGGGGCCAGTGTTTTCATCCTGTGTTCCTGTCCTGTGAACTAAGAGCTAGTTCATGGTATTCACATTAGAAAGTTTGAGCTTCTGGAGGTTGACTTAACAAGACTGCTAACATTCTTTTTCTTGAAATCAGGTGTATTGACGTATAATTTCCATGCAGTAAAATGCACAACTCTTTTTTTTTACATTTATTTATTTTTGAGAGACAGAGCGTGAGCAGGGGAGGGGCAGAGAGAGAGGGAGACACAGAATCCAAAGCAGGCTCCAGGCTCCCAGCTGTCAGCACAGAGCCCGATGTGGGGCTCAAGCCCACGAACCGTGAGATCATGACCTGAGCCGAAGTCGGACACTTAACCGACTGAGCCACCCAGGTGCCCCAAAATGCACACCTCGTAAGTGCACAATTCAACAAATGCGGACAGATATGTCCACCTGTGGAGCTACCGCTATGGTCAACACAATAGAACATTTCCATCCCCTGACGTTTCCTCCTGTTCCTTTGTACTCTGGGATTTCTGTCACTGTTTTCACCTTTCGGGAACTTCCTGTAAGTGGAATCATGTGGTATGTACTTGTGTCTGGGCTCTGCTGTTCAGCTTAATATCTGTGAGATTGACCCATGTTGTTGCGGGTACTGGTTCATGAGCCGGTGGTACGTTCTCTTCTGTGGCTGGGTGGTTTTCCACTGAATGAGTACACCACGATTTGTTTATTCTTTCACTCGGTGGTGGACCTCTGGGTTGTTTTCAGTTTGTAGCTGTTTTGAATAAAGCAGCAGTGAATATTCTTGGACACATCTTTGTGTGGACAATTATTTCATTCAGGGATCGGGTCTTTGGTGCTGTGTCTGAAAGGCATCACCACACCCAAGGTCATGTAGGTCCTCTCCTGTGACCTTCTCGGAGTTTTATAGTTTCGCGTTGTACATCTAGGTCTGTGATCCACGTGGAGTTAATTTTTGTGAAGGCAGTAAGGTCTGTGTCAGGATTCTTTCACGTACTCCTCTTTCCATGTGGGTGTCCACTTGTCCCAGTGCCGTTTGTTGAAGAGGTGGACTGTCTCTGTTCCATTGTGTTGCCTTTGCTACAGATCGGTTGACTGTATTTTTGGGAGTCAATTTCTGGGCTGTCTGTGCTTTTCCATTGATCTTTTCTCTGTTGCCAATACCACATCCTCTTGATTAGTGTGGCTTTATGGTAAGTCTTGAGGTCCCGTATTCAGTCCTCCAACTTTGTTCTTCTTCAGTATCCTGTTGCCTTTTCTGGGTCTTTTGCCTCTGTAGAAATTTTGGAAACAGCTTGTTGATAATAACAAAGTAACTTCCTGGGATTCTGACTGAGATTGCATTGAATCTGTAGGTTAAGTTGGAAAGAACTGATATCTTGACAAACATTTACTCTTTCTGTCCACATACATGGAATATCTCTCTGTATGTTGAGTTCTTCTTTGATTTCATTCCTCAGGATTTTGCAGTTTTCTTCATACAGATCTTGTACCTATTTTGTTAGATTTATACCTAGATATTTTGGGGAGTTCTAATGTAGATAGAATTGTAGTTTTGGGTTTTTTTTTTTTTAAAGTTTATTTATTGATATTGAGACAGAGAATCACAAGAGAGAGAATCTGCACTGCCCGTACAGAGCCTGATGCGGGCCTCGAACTCTTGTACTGTGAGATTGTGACCTGACCCCAAGTCAAGAGCTGGATGCTTAACTGACTGAGCCACCCAGGCACCCCTGGAATTGTGTTTTTAGTTTCAAATTCCACTTGTTCATTGCTGATATATGGGAAAGTAGTTGACTTCTGTATATTAACTTTGTATGCAGCCTTGCTGTAATCACTTGAGCCCTTAAAATTTTATTTGAAAAATCATTGATCAGCTAAGATTTATATATCATATTTTTGATGATCAGTTTGATTGGTCTTTAAATAGAGTCCCTAAGCATTATTATAGCATATCTACTTTTATTGATGTTGTAGAACCTTCTGGGAACTGAAAAATCTGTTTAATTTTTTTTTTAATACCAACTTTTCTAACTTTTAAAAAGTCTTAGCGTGAAAAAGGAATCTAGTCTGTATACCAAAAAAAGTTGATAACCAGCTTTATTCATAGCAGTCAAAAACAAGGAACTAACCCACAAGTCCATTAGATAAATGGTCACGGGTGAACAGTGGTATATCCACACAGTGGAACACTACTCAGCCAGGCAAAGAGAACTTCGTGCTGACACAGGCCACAACCTGGACACATCTCGAAGTGTCTTGCTAGGTGCAGAGCCTGTGTCCTCTGTGGTCTCATGTAGGTGATGGTCTGGGAAAGGTGAACCATAGGACAGAACACAGATAAGCGGCTGTCCGGAGGTGGGCACCGGGGAAGGAGGGAACTTTTGAGAGTGGAGGAAATTCTCTGCGTCTTAGTTGTGGTGTATCTTTGCTGCAACTCCTCACACTCTGCAGATAATTGCTGATGTAAGTCAGACCTCAGCAAACCTGAGTAGAAAGAGAAGAAAAAGGAGAGGCGCCAAACTGATTAAATCAGGAAAGACAGGTCTCTTAAACGGTGCCAGAGCAACTGGGTATCCAGACGGGGGAAGTCCGTCTGCCCTCCCCCTGGAATACTCTATTGACTGGTGGCTGAAACTCCGCAGTCAGTCGGCATCCCTTTCCACTGCAGCAAATACTTAGTATCTGTTTCTTTCACTTCTCGGTGATGTGATTGCTTCTTTTTTTTTAATTTTTTTTTTCAACGTTTTTTATTTATTTTTGGGACAGAGAGAGACAGAGCATGAACGAGGGAGGGGCAGAGAGAGAGGGAGACACAGAATCAGAAACAGGCTCCAGGCTCCGAGCCATCAGCCCAGAGCCTGACGCGGGGCTCAAACTCACGGACCGCGAGATCGTGACCTGGCTGAAGTCGGACGCTTAACCGACTGCGCCACCCAGGCGCCCCTGATTGCTTCTTTTTGTAACGTGTGGTGTGTGTACACACACACACACCCACCCACCCACCCACCCACCCCTCTGGACTCTGCTCTCTGGAGAGCCCCAGCACGTTTCCTTGGTTTGTCATTTGCACTGGGGTGTGTGTGTGTGAAAGAGATGTATTTTTAGGAATTGGCTCACGTGATTCTGGAGGCTGAGAAGCTCAGGTCCAGCCGTCCTGATGGTGTGTTCCCATCTGAGTCTGAAGGCCTGACCCCCAAGAGACAGCTGTCCCAGCTCAGGGACGGGCAGAGGAGAAATTCTCTCTTCCTTCACCGCCTTGTTCTGTGCAGGCCTTCGGCACATTGGACGAGGCCCACCCCCCACTTTCCTTACTCAGTCTGTTGAGTCAAACAGGTGTCAGTCTCCTCTGCAGACACCCTCACAGACACACCCGAGTGCTGTGTGACCAACCATCTGGGCCGCCCGCAGCTCAACCAGGGTGACACAGAATTAACCAGCACACACCTGGCGACCTTTTCATACGGTGGTCATCGGTTGTGCTCTGGAAGTGTGGGCAGTGCCCCTACAAGGGTCCTCACGTGGGTCTGGCCGTGTGGCCCGCACTTGTAGGGAAGGCGGGAGGGAGCCCGGCCTTCCTCGAGTTTTGCCCGCCATGGGTGTGAAGGCTCCTGGGGACCAGCAGCCTCTGGTGGGGCGCGGGCTCTCCGGGCTTACGCTGCCGCACCCTGCGTGTGAAAAGGAACGTTCAGCAACCCCACCCCGAGCTGAGAAACCACTCTGCACAGCCACCCTCCGTGTTTTTGGTCTAAACCTAACCTAAAACTGAATTGTCTTATCAGTGGCGTCCACAGGACACTTGACAAAGCCCTTGCAGAGACCTGGGCCCCGAAGGCGAAGTTTTGGGACAAGACTTTGCTGGCCGTTCTCTCGCTGGAGGCAGGAGCCAGGATGATTGTCAGTCATTTCCTCAGCGACGCCTCTTGGCTTCTTACAGCTTCTTCCAAAGCTGTAACCCTTTTTGTTGACTGCTTTTTTGAAATAATTGGAGATTCACGTTTGGAAATAATGCCCTCGTTTTTTGAACGAATATCACGTTTGAGGTCAGTGTTGTTGCAGGACTCGCTGTTGCATCGTGAAGGCAGCAAAGTGTCACCCAGAAATTCGGATGCTCCCATCCCTTTTAACAGTAAGACTTGTGGGCGATGCTGTCTGGTAGTCGTCTTATCTTGGGCCTTCTCGTTCTCGTCGCGCCTCTGAGAAGCTGTGAACTGGCGATCGTGCGTGCCTGGCAGGAGCCACAGCCCGTTCCTTTCTTGGGACTGCTCCCACGGGCCCTTTGATAGGCTCCGCCCGCCCGCTCTCCACAACCGCCCTTTATGTGGCTTGTTTGAGGTTAGAAATGACCACACAAAGGACTGCCCTTGCTCCTTGATGTTAAAAATGGACCGTGGCCTCAGCCTCATCGGTAAACGCTGCCTCGGCCTGGTGTCGACGTGCTTATCACCTCAACTTGGAAAAGCCTGGATGGGGCTGTGGCCCGGGCAGGTCTGGTTCCGTGGCAGGGCTCCAGGGTGAGGCGACGCTCCCAGGACGCAGGCACACGGGGTTTGGCGACCCAAAGGGAGGACCTGTCTTGTTGTCATTCGTCCACCCTCTCATTGTACACGTTTCAAACTTGAACATTTGTCTAGTGAACTAATTGCAGTAAGGTCGACCCGTTGAACTTTTGTGCAGACTTGTGAGATGAAGGTGTAGCTCCAGCGGCCAGCTCTAAGTTTATGGCCTTTGTTGCAGTTCTCGCCCACATTTAAGGCCTTGCTTTTTTAAAAAATTTTATTTATTTTTACTCACGTATTTGTTTTTTACACATTGCCCTGCATTTTGCTTTATTTATTCAATGACACCTCCTGTAAATTCTTCCAAGTCTGCTGTTCGAGCTCTGATTCATTCTTTTCTTTGCCATTTTTTTAAATTGTGGTAAAATGCACGTAACATTTGTCGTCTTCACATTTTTCAGGGTACAGTTCAGTGGCATTGAACACATTCACATTGTCACGCAACCATCACCACCCTCCGTCTCTAGAATTCATTCCATCTTCCCAAACGGAATACATCTGCCTCCGGTAAATACTAACACCCCTTTGCCCTCCCTGCCCAGCACCTGGTAACCTCCAGTCTGCTCTCTCTCTCTATGGATTCAGCTCCTCTGGGGACCTCACAGAAGTGCAGTCGTACAGCGTTTGTCCTTTGTGGCTGCCTGATGTCACCGAGCATCGTGTCCTTCCTGTAGGTTCGTCCACGTTGTCGCAGGTGCCGGCATGTCTTCCCTCGGAAAGGCTGAGTGACACTTGTCATGTGCGTGCCATGTTTTCTTATGTCCTCACTCTTCACCGCACGCCTGGGTGGCTTCCACACCCATTATTCGGCTGTTGTGAATAATGCTGCTGTGAGTGGGGCTGGCTGTACAAATATCTCTTGGAGACCCTGCTCTCAGTTCTTTTGAATACAGACCCAGAAGTGGCATTGTTGGATCACATGATAATTCTGTTGTTAATGTTTTTTCATGTTTATTTACCTTTGAGAGACAGAGAGCACAAGCAGGGGAGGGGCAGAGAGGGAGACACAGAGTCCGAAGCAGGCTCCAGGCTCCGAGCTGTCGGCACAGAGCCCCACGTGGGGCTCGTATCCACAAACCGTGAGATCATGACCTGAGCCGAAGTTGGACGCTCAACCGACTGAACCACCCAGGCGCCCTTATTGTTAATGTTTTGAGGAGCCTCCGTCCTGTTTTCCACAGGGGCCGCAACATTTTACATTCCCGTTAGCAGTGCACGAGGGTTCCAATTTCTCCCCATCCTCTCCAACACTCATCTATTGGTTTTGTTTTCATTTTAAGATATTTATTTCTTTATTATTTATGAGAGAGAGAGAGAGAGAGAGAGAGAATCTCAAGCAGGCTCCATACCCAGCACTGGGCCTGTTGCGGGGTTCCATCCCATGACCCTGGCATCGTGACCTGAGATGAGATCAAGAGTTGGACGCTTAACCCACTGAGCGACCCAGGTGAACCGATTTTACTATTTTTTTTAAAGTGATATTCGTCCCCTACGTGAGGCTAGAACTCACAACCCCAAGGTCGAGAGCTGCATGCTGCATCGACTGAGCCCTCCAGGCTCCCCTATTTTTTGATTGGGGTTTTTGATGGATGTGAGCTGCTGTGTCGTCGTGGTCTTGATTTGCATTTCCCTGATGATGAGTGATGTTGAGTATCTTTTTGTGTACTCATGGCCCATTTGTATGGTTTCAGAGAAATGTCCATATTTTTTGCCCATTCTTTAATTGGTTGTTTGATTTGTTTTTTCCTTTGAGTTTAACGAGTTCTCCATTTATTCTGGATATTAACCCCTTATCAGATACACGATTTGAAAAAATTTTGTCCCATTCTGCAGGAATCTTCCCTGTGGGCAGTGCCTTTTGATGCCCAAAAGTTGCTAAGTTGCATGAAGTCCATTTTTGTCTATTTTTTCTTTTGTTGTTAATGCCTTAATTTTGTATTGCCGTGTATCTTTTCTTTCCTTTTTTCTTTTAAATGTTTATTTTTGAGAGACAGCGAGAGGGAGAAGGGCAGAGAGAGAGGGGGAGACAGCAGATCTGAAGCAGACTCTGCACTGGCACCAGACAGCCGGACGTGGGGCTCGAACTCACAAACCGTGAGATCATGACCCGAACTGAAGTCAGATGCTTAACAGACTGAGGCAGCCGGGCACCCCGCCGTGTATCTTTTCTAAAAGGGAAAATGTTTTTTTCTGACAGTGAAAACCAGTCAATGCTCAGTGTAAACAAAAACACCGTAAACACGAAAGCCGTGAAGAGGGGAGTCAGAGTCACCCAGACGCTCGCGCGCTGTCCCGGGATATGTGCGGACTCTGTCTTGTGTCGGGTGGCGGTCACGGTGGCCCTTCCCGTGTGGAGTCCCGTGTGCTTACCCGGTGGCCGGCTGCCCGCCTGGGAGCTCTCCCTGCCGTCTGCCACGGGGAGGGGCCGTGCCGTTCACACCGAGTGGTCGAGGGTGCGTGGTGTGGTGTAAGTTACGGGTCTCATTACGAGTAAGTTAGTTGACTCGCTGTTTACAGCATAAGCGGTAGATTCTCTGCACCCACGAGGAAAGCGCCGTGGAGGTCGCCGCGTGGCCTGCTGCTGGCCCCGGGCCCGGCGGGGGCAGGTACGTACCTGGACGGGGTCCTGGTGCTCGGCTGCAGTGCTTGGTGGTGCCTGGTCGTCCTCAGGAGGTTATCTGTGGACTAAGAACAAAGCCTTAGATGTTAAATGTACTATAAGAGTCAAAGATTGTAGCGCCTGGTGCTAAAAGCTTAGAGAACCATATCGCGCACAGGTAAGAAAGAAACGTCAGGTGCCTCGGTTCCCACTGGGAGCATTTGGGGCTAGTTCCAGCCTGACCACGGCCCTTGAAGCCATGACCAGTGCTCCGTTCGGTGCCCTTCGCCTCCAGGCCCGGTGCCTCTGCGTCTCTTGGGTCGGAAAAGCCAGGGAACCCTCGCCCGTTTGTGACACAGACACGCGGGTCAGCATCTGAACTTCCAAGGAAGCGTGATCCTTCTAAGCCCCTTCTGTTCACCAGATTGAACTTTGAGTAGGAGGAAACTTGCCCGTGTGACTTCAGTCCCTGGGAGAGATGGGAAAATACAGGGCGGGTGTCAGGCGCGTGTGTCCTACCATGACTCCCGTGTAAACGCTTTCTACCGTGGAATGCCCCGAGGTCACGGAAAAGAAGGAGGTGTCGACGTACGCGACCACACGGACGAGTCTCAAAGTACATGCCGTGTGGTTCCATCGATATGACGCTCCAGAAAACGCGAGCTGATTTATAGTGACGGAAGCCAGATCAGCTGCAGGAGGGGAGGGATGAGCCGGGGAGAGGGATTAGAACGGGCCTGAATACGCTTTGGGGGGTCGATGGAGATGTTCCCTCTCTGACCGTGGTGAGCGTGTCACGGGTGCATGCGTCCAAACTCACCAAGTGGTACGTCTTAAGGACGTGCACGTCCTCGTGCGTGAGCTACACAAGCCGTTTGGAAGACCGAGTACATCTAACGGTAACAAAGCTGAGGGAGCGGGAGTGTGTGTGGGCTTGACCTGTGGAGTGAGGCTTGCATTCGGGGCCTCGGGTTCCTCAGCCGTGAGAGGGCTGTGCCTCCCTGAGGCCGCGTGCAGAGGCTTGAAGGAGCATGTGCGCGTGACACGCTCCTCCCGGTGCCTGGCCCGTGGTGACGGCTCCGGAAAAGGCAACTGTGATAGAGGACGCGTTATCTCTGTGTGTCGTTTTTCTCCCCCGGGTATTCAACCGTCTCTTTTCCTCGAAATTAAAGCGAAGTCTTACTAAATTGTTAGTCACGAGCATCCGTCTTTACAGAACGCCATAGGCCCTGGCATTTGCTAACATGCATATACTACGTCTTGCCTGAAAACTAAGCAGAGGTGTTTATTTATACGTTATTTATCATAACCAGACTTAGCTGGTTCTTAGCATTCTGAGCCCACGAATGACGGCCCGGTCCTTGATCTGTGGCTGGTGCCTGTGCCCGCGGACGGGACTCTGACTCGGCATCATCCCCACCGTGTGCATGAGTCTCATTCTTAAAATTGGAAGCCGAGCTCTCGCGTCAGGTGACACTCGCAGTTACTCTGTCCCTTTGCTCTCAGCCTTCGGGAAAACTTTTCCTTTCCTCTTTTTGGATATGGTTTCACTTTCCATCTCTAGAAACTGTTCACCCTTGTACATCCCCGAGAAGGGACGGTCTCGAAAACTTTAATGGCGTGGTACTTATGATCTAATTTTGAAAACAGGCTGTGACATCGTGTGACGGTCACCACGAAAAGAGCTTTAAACTGTTGTCACATAGCTGTTGTTATTCCCCGCACACCCGTGATGCCCTCAGGGGAAGCTGGGTGAGAGACACAGGCCTCTAATCCTGATGGTTTTCTTCATTTTGTGACACACTTATCACTTCCACAAGGTGTGATAAATCCCGAAGGCGCGCACTGCCCCGGCCCGTGGCAGAGTAGTGGTCAGCCGGGTTCTCGGCGCCCCCGGCTGGGTTTCCTTTTCTGTGGGGGTGCGCTGAGATCACCGGGGCCCAGGAAGGACTGGCGAGGGTGACTGTGACCAGCACATTCTTTTCTGTCACCTGCTTGTGTCGGCACCTTTCCTGTGTCAGCCCATACAGCCCTTTGTACTGTGAACACGTAGCACTTTCTCCATCAAACACACAACATAGGGGCACCGGGAGGGGCGGGGGGATCAGCCAGTTAAACGTCCAACTCTTGATTTCAGCTCAGATCATGATCTTATGGTTCGTAGGATCAAGCCCCACGTTGGGCTTGGTGCTGACAGTGCGGAGCCTGCTTGGGATTTTCTCTCTCTGTGTGTGTGTGTGTGTGTGTGTGTGTGTGTGTCCCTCTCCTGCTCAGGCACTCTTTCTGCCTCTCTCTCAAAATAAATAAACATTTAAAACAACAAAAACCCAAAATGAACTGAGTATAAACAAGGCTGCATAGGTGGGTGGAGATTGCTTCTAGACCTTGGCCTCATGAAGTTTTAGATTCATTTAATGAAACTGCATCAGGTACCAGGTACCAGGCACACGGTCGAACACGTGCAAGAGGTACAGACTCGGAGAGGTTCAGAAACTGAGAAGTCCCAGAGCATGCGCGATGGGAGACCCTCCCGGAATGCCCCCAGGACGCGCTGTGTCTGTGTCTGCCCCGGTGCCCCCACTGGCAGAGCTCCCGGTGTGTCTTAAAAATGGCTCCTTCTGGGTTTGGGCCACTTTAGAGGAGTGTACTCATTCTCTCGTTAGGCCAGACCCAGAGTCTGAGTTCTGTCCTCTGAAGCCACACGGGATAAGCCTGTCCCCTCTCCCAGGCGACTGCCCTCCAGATACTTGAGCCCCCGCTGCAAATCTCTCCTCCGGCCTCAGCAGCCCCCACTCCCCTCTCGCAGGTGCTATTGGGGAAGAGGCCTGACGGCCAGCAGAAGCCACAGGAGAGGCAAGGACCCCACTTAGTCTTAAGTGGGTTAAGACGTGTGCCTGTCTAGGGGTACTGCAGACAGGAGGTGAATGCCAGGAGAAAGGGGTACAGATCTTGAACTTTTCCAGAAACCTCAGACTCTCAGGTCACGCTTACTGAACCTGGTAGGATAATTTGTTTTTTATGTAAGATGGTCCTGGTTCAAAATACAGGCAAGAGAGAGGTGAATGTGGCCCCTGCAACTTCCCCAGCCCCCTTTATCCCGGCACTTTTCAGACACTGCCTCTTCTTCCCTGTGCTGCCTGGGACAGGGTTGCTGCTCAGAACGGCTGTCAAACAGGACTGGCCCCAGGAAGGGGTCCCCTGGCATTTTGGGGATTGACCTTGACCGCGGTCGACGACAGCCTTAGTGGAAGTTGTAAGGGAAGCACGAATCCCTCGTCCAGCCTGCAGAGCCCTCCCCGACGCAGGGGTGGCGGCCTGCCCCCAGGCCGGTGGCATGCTGCTCGACCCGGGGGTGAGGCCCCAGCACCTGCTGACACTCACAGCTTCCCCCCTGCACCTGCCCTCCCTCCACCCTCTTGCCGCGGCCGTGGCTCCGCTGCTGTCTGGTTCCCGCGGGGACGCGGACAGGCTCTCAGGGCCTGGAGAGCTCTCACACGGGCCCGCTTTCATCTGCCTGCTGCACCCTCCCTCTGTCCCCAGAGACCTCGAGTGTGCCCTACCCTTTCCACACAGAGGGGCAGACACGGTGCCCAGGGCCCAGCACGCGTTGGCCACACACACGAGCCTGCCTCTGACATGTTTCTTAGGATTAAGTGTACACGGGGGGCGCCTTTAACATTATTACAAATTGTAGGATGCATTAAACCTTAACCTTCTTGTGTGTGTGTTTCACTGCCCTCCTCTCCTTCCTCCTCGGCACCTCCCGCTCAGGAGGGTCTGTGTTCCCGCCCGAGCCTGGTCTCTTAGCCCCCTGTTTTCAGTTCCGTGATAAAGGATGTCCAGCGACCTCATCAGCCGCACCCGTCCCGGGCGCCTCAAAGCAGCGCTGGTTGTATTACACGGAGGAGCTGAAGTCCGGCAGGCAGCCCCACAAAGCCTGAGCCGTGGAGAATGGGGTGGGAGCCGGGGGACGGGGACCCTGACTGCGAGGCAAGCACCGTGCGCCGGAACCTGAGGCTCCAGGAGGGCACCTTATCTGGACGCGGTCTTTAATGTGGCTCTGTGTTGCCTTTCCAGGGTCCCGAGAGCAGCGCCCCTCCTCCATGAAGCTGCCGTGAAAGCTCCCGGGTGAGAGGGCCCGCGGCCCGTCCGCAAACAGAATGACCAAAACCCGGCTCTTCCGCCTGTGGCTGGTCTTGGGGTCCGTGTTCATGGTCCTCCTGATCATTGTGTACTGGGACAACGTGGGCACGGCCCACTTCTACCTGCACACTTCCTTCCCCAGGCCGCGCCCCACCCCCGCGCAGGGGGCAGAGAAGGAGTTCACGGCCGACGTGGACGCGTTTTTGCAGAAGCTGCTGAGCGGCGGCCTGAAGCAGAGCGCCCCCTCCGGTCGAAGGACGGAGCAGCCCTCGGTGCAGGCCTCGGGCAGGCCCGTGCTGAGCAACGCGGAGGAGAGCGTGCGGGGCTACGACTGGTCCGCCCGCGACGCCCAGCAGGGCCCGGACCCCGGCGGGCGGCAGGCGGAGCGGAGGAGCGTGCTCCGGGGGCTCTGCGCCAACGCCAGCTTTGTGTTCCCCACCAAGGAGCGCTCGTTCGACGACATCCCCAACTACGAGCTGAACCACCTGATCGTGGACGACCGCCACGGCGTCATCTACTGCTACGTGCCCAAGGTGGCCTGCACCAACTGGAAACGCGTCATGATCGTGCTGAGCGAGAGCCTCCTGGACCGGGGCGCCCCCTACCGCGACCCGCTGGACATCCCGCGGGAGTACGTCCACAACTCCAGCACCCACCTGACCTTCAACAAGTTCTGGCGCCGCTACGGCAAGTTCTCCCGCCACCTCATGAAGATCAAGCTCAAGAAGTACACCAAGTTCCTGTTCGTGCGGGACCCCTTCGTGCGCCTCATCTCCGCCTTCCGCAGCAAGTTCCAGCTGGAGAACGAGGAGTTCTACCGCAAGTTCGCCGTGCCCATGCTCACCATGTACGCCAACCGCACCGGCCTGCCCTCCTCCGTCAGCGAGGCCTTCAGCGCGGGCCTCAAGGTGTCCTTCGCCAACTTCATCCAGTACCTGCTGGACCCGCGCACCGAGAAGCTGGCGCCCTTCAACGAGCACTGGAGGCAGGTGCACCGGCTCTGCCACCCCTGCCAGATCGACTACGACTTTGTGGGCAAGCTGGAGACGCTGGACCAGGACGCCGCCCAGCTGCTGCGGCTTCTCAAGGTGGACAAGCTCCTGCACTTCCCCCCGAGTTACCGGAACAGGACCGCCAGCAGCTGGGAGGAGGGCTGGTTCGCCCCCATCCCCCTGGCCTGGAGGCAGCAGCTGTACAAACTCTACGAGGCCGATTTCGTCCTGTTCGGCTACCCGAAGCCCGAAAACCTGCTCAGAGACTGAGGGCGGCGGGGACAGTCCCGAACGCCGGAACCAACCGGGCTCACGTCATCTGCCGTCCCACGGCCGTCTTCCTGCGGGAGGAGCGATGGGCTCCCGCGTGGATTTTTTCACGGCCCCGTTTCCCTGCCGGCCCGACACGGCAGGGTTCCCCAGCGCTCCCGTCAACGAGGAGGCTGGAGACCGTCCCCACACTCCAGTTTTTTAAATAACCTACGATTTTGCAATCTAGACGTACCGTTTACTCCACTGCCTATATTCGTTGAGTACTGTGTTAATATTGTTTTCTAAGATTAATATATTTGAGATATTTAATATGAAAAGTGCAGAAAGAAAGGATGGAGTAAATGTTACACCTGCTTCTTGCGCCTGCTCTCGTGGTTATTCTGGCAGAGCGTGAAACTCGGGTAGAGGACGGGGATTTTCGTGGTCATCCTCCACAAAAAGCAGGACCCTGCACTTGAAATCAGGCCTCCCTCGTGTTTATAAAAGGGTAGCAGACAGATCTCCTCAAGCGAGAGCGCCCTTGCCGTGTGTTATTTCTGGAAAGGGAAGGCAGTCAGGAAGGGTGTTCTGTTTGCGACCACCCTTCCCGGCCGCGGTCACGGAGCAGGGTGGTCACTCCAGCTGTTCCTGTGAGTGTATAAATCCTGGCCGTAAGGATTTGCTGCGACAGGGGTGCTGTGAGGAGTCTGTCCCGAGAATCGATTCCTGACGTCAGCAAGGTGAGGCTTGGGCGACAGATGCGGTGACCTTCTCCCTCGCGGGCGTGACTGACCCTGGGATCCTCTCGCTCGGTGGCCCCGACTTGGGAAAGGTGTCCTGTTGGCTAGTCCGGGAAGGCTCCTGGTTCAGGTTTATTTGCAGTTTTGGCCACGACCCTGTAGTTGGTGAGAAATTTGCGGTCACCCCGTGGTGTGTGGGACTCACGTTTGACCTTGTGTCCTTGATGTGTAGCATTTGGTCCCCGGGAGCCGGCAGTGCACTCAGGAGGCCTGCCCCCAGCCCTCCTTGGTGCGCAGTGTCCTTGCTGTTCCTGGTTTCCAGATGGCCCCGGGGGCTCGTCTGAGCACGTGGCCTCCGCGCGCTCACCTCCCAGACTCGGGGCTCCGCCGTGCGACAAGCCACCTGCTCCTCTTTTTATGAAACGGTCAGCAGCAGAGATACTCGAACTTGGGAGTCCGGCTGTAGAGTAACTGAAGAGCCGTCAGGCACCACGGTGGGGATCTCCTGGGACACCCGTTTGCTCAGTAGTCACCCGTGACACCGAGAGCGCTGGGCTTCAGGGTGGCTCTGCCTTCGGGGAGCCTTGTGATCCTGTGGTAGAGACGAGAGTGGGGACCCCCATCCCAGGCCAGTGGGCTGAGTGCCTTCAGGACAAGGCATCTGGTGATGTGAAGGCGGGCTTCCTGAGGGAGGTGGTGGTTGAGCACGGCCTGAAGGGCGGGGCAGGCTAGGTGGCCGAGCAGTGACATCAGCAGAAGTGCAGGGCGTGTCCACAGATGGCAGGTACTAACTACTGTGACACATTTCTTGTGTCATTTCATGTCCTCTCGGAAGCCACCGTGCTCTTCCTGTCCTTTTCTTTAGTGAGGATGCTGTGTAGCAGAGACGAGGCAGGGCTGGGATCTGGAGCCCGGGTTGTGGGATGTGGACGGGTTGTGGGCATAGAGTCTGGCGGCCTTGACTGTCAGGCCCAGTTGAGATTTCACTTAGGCAGCAACGAGCCGTGGAGGTTTCTGGGTGGAGGGATTTGGATGCTTTGGGGCCAGGTGGTGTCGGGCCGAGAGGGGAGGGTGCCGGGAGGCCGGTCAGCAGGCAGCGGGGGCCTCGCCCAGGGATGATGGGGTGACGGGGAGACAGGAGGCGCCCAGGTGACTCGAGGGAGGGTATTGGGAAGAGGCTCCTTCCGACGCCCCACGGGACGGGCGGCCCCCCCAAGCCAGCCTGCTGCTGATATTCCCACGTGTGACGAGGGACGAGCAGGAAGGAATCAGGAGAGCTTAACGAGGACCTTTCTTCTGACCTGGCAGCTTCCCCCCGCCACACACCGGTTTTTTAATCGTGGTCAAAGACACATACAATTTATCATCTTAGCGGTTTTGTGTCCATTTCAGGGGCGGTAAGCGCGTTGTGGTGCAGCCATCGCTGCCATCCATCTGCGAGACGTTTTCATCTTCCCAGAGTGAGAGCCCCAGCCCCAGCCCCACCGCCGGCCCCCTGCGTCTTTGTGCGGGACAACTCCAATGACCTCACAGAGGTGGGGTCACACGTACTTGTGCTTTCGTACCCGGCTCAGCATCACGTCCTCGAGGTCCACGCGTGTGGTAGCAGGTGCCAGCGCGTCCCTCCTCGTTACGTCCCACACCGTCCCACGGTGTGGATGTGCCACATCGTATTTATCCGTCACCCATCCGTGGACACGTGAGTCGCTCCCGCCTCCGAGCTGCTGCGAATAACGTTGCCATGAACATGGGTGTGCAAATATCTGTTTGAGTCACTGTTTTCAGTTCTTCTGGGTAAATACCCAGAAGAGGGATTACTGAGTCACATCTGACCTGGCGGCTTTTTATAAACTGAGCCAGTGTGCAGACACCTGCAGGCTCCATCAGGACCATTGTTTTGCAGATCATGTTTCCTGGTGTTGGAGGCAAGCTGGAGGATGTCCTGGGAAAACAAGCCAGTGTTTGGATGGTTTCAGATCTCCTTTACATGTATGGAGTACGCTGTGGATTTCAGTCACGTGCTGTAATTTTGAATAATGGATATTCATCAAAACAAGCCACAGCATTTAAATAACAACAGTTTGGGGCATCTGGGGGCTCAGTCGATCAAGTGTCCAACTCTTGACTTTGGCTCAGGTCATGATCTCGCGGTCCGCGGGTTCAAGCCCCACGTCCGGCTCTGTGCTGACAATGTGGAGCCTGCTTGGGATTCTTTCTCTCTCTCCCTCTGCCTTCCCCCTCTCGGGTCTGTCTGTCTGTCTCTCTCAAGATAAATAAACTTAAAAAATTTTTTAAATAAGTAACGTAACAGTTCTGAAATACCTCTTTAGCCGCCATCATCATGGCGCTTGGCATCTGCCTCTCTGGGTAGTTTCTCACTGAGATGTGTTTATTTCGAGAATGTTCAGACACATGTCACAACTCACTGACTGGTGGGCTCATTACGGGCAGGGTCACATCTCCATTTCCTTGTTTTTGGTTCTGCCAAGAATAATCACCCTGTAGGTCTGTTTCTGTGGGTAGCGGGGGCATGTTTGCAGGGACATCGAGGCCCGGGGACCATTGGAGCAGATTGCAGCGACATCCGTACACCCGTCCAGATCCCTGTGCGGCCCCTGGGGCCCGAGGGACGGTGGCAGAGAAGGTCCCCCTCGGCCGTCCACCTCTGCCTTCCAGAGGCTGCAGCAAGAGGGGGCCCCCCTCGTCCTTTCTGGGGTGACTCTTACTCTTTCTGTTTCCCTGGCCCACAGAATAGCATCCTGTGAAGAAATTTGGCTCCATATTTTTGTGCCCCCAGAATTTTTACATTGGGGTGCCTGGGTGGCTCAGTCGGTTGAGCATCCAACTCTTGATTTCGGCTCAGATCGTGATCTCATGGCTCGTGGGGGGGAGCCCCGTGTTGGACTCTGCTCTGGGTGTGGAGCCTGCTTGGGATTCTCTTTCTCTGCCTCTCTCCCCTGCTCACACGCTCCTGCCCCCTCTCTCTAAAAGAAAAATAAAAAGAAAAAATTTTTATTGATACTGTTCAGATAGATAATTTAGCCAAACGATTCCATAAACCCGATTCAACTCTGCTTACCTTTGACCTCTAACCGTTGCCAAAACATTTGCCTGCAGTCCTAATGACACCACAGTCTACGGTACAGAATCTTCTTGTGTGTTGGCACTGAGCGCCCAGCACGGCCACCAGGCCACTGTGCCTGTTGACCGTCGGGGAGAGGGATGTGGGACAGACCCAACGCTGAGGCACGTGTGTGTGTATTTATGACAGAGAGAGACACTGTCAGCCCTCGTTCCTCTAAAAATGATATGTGTTGCCATGCTTTGATGCAGAGGACCCACCTATGGTTTTTAATGTACCATAGGGGGTCTTATATTGCTTATTTTGCTATTAGCGCAGCCAAGTCCCTGCACTCAGGTGTGGACGGTGATGGCTCCTGTTACGGTGCGTTCTGCCCAAGCATCTGTGCCTGGGGCAGGGCCCGCGCACTGTGGGCACACGGTACCTGTCTGTGGAGTGAGTGAGCGAATGAAGGGGTGGTGCCACGGAGCCTCATTCTGAACCAGCCAGGGTGGCTGCCATCACCCTCTCCAGCTGTTCGTAAGGTGATCACGGTTTGTGGAGGTTCTGTGACTGGCCCTGAGTGGGCGCACACCTCACTGTTTCTGACTTCTGGCACTTTCTAAGCCTTGTGTTGTCTGTGCGGCTTGCACTGTTCCTGAGGAAGTTAGCTGACACCCTGTTTTGAGAGAATCGGTTTGTCTTTATTCCCTCCCCGTGTTCTCTCCTCCCCCTGAAAGATGCTATGGCTCCCCCTTACCTCCTCCCAGAGGGGGCGGGGCTGCTGCCAGAGGGGACAGGACTACCTTATGCGTGCTCATCTCCCACAGCCACCTGCAGAGGAGGCCTGCAGTCATGGAATGGCCAGGCCGCCCTCTCCCTCCCCAAGCCCTCGTCCTAAGAGGGCGGGAGACCCGGGTCAGGGATGCAGGCGGGCTGGGCTGGTCCTGGCGGACGGCCAGGAGCTCATGGACCCCCATCATGTGGGTCCGAGCCCCATGGCTGGCCTGTACGTTCAGTAAGCCTACTGGGCCCCCTCCCAGCAGGCCCTTCAGAGCGGCTCCGGTCGCCACCTCGGCTGCCCTCGGGGGTCTTAGCTCTGGAGCAGCTGTGCGGGAGGCCCTATGTGTTACACGGAGCACCCGATGGCTTCCCGGTGCAGGACTCCGGGGGCCACACTGACGTCCCCAGAACCTTCTCCTTCAGCTTCTCGGGAGGGAAGCGCGGTTCCTGGTTGGACTTGCTCCTCAGCGTGTGCTCTCCCCGCTCGGTTGGGATTGCTGCTAGGAGTGAGGGGGGTGGGGGGGCGAGGTGTGATGGTCCCGGCGGGCGCCTTGGTCTGTTCTCCTTGGGGGCTCCGCCCTGAGAGAGCAAGTTCACAGATACCATGCAGACCCGGGGAGCGGGGGTGTGCTCACCCAAGCACATTCTCCAGTGATAATTCCTGCCATTTCTTTATATGCCATACGTCCTTTCCTGCCCACCCGTAAAACTTGGACAGCATAGATGATGTAAACAGGTTCAGATACGTGACAGCGGGGTAGACGCGTGTTGTTTTTTGCCGACGCGCATTCCTCCCGGCTAAAGAGCCTGCCTCCGGGCTTCCTTAGCCTGAGAGAGTCGAGCGGGGCAGTCCCCACCCCACACCTGAGCTCTGGCCCGGCAGCCGCGTGCTGGATAGAGGCAGCCCTCACACCCCAGCTGGACGCATCAGACCCAGGGCCTGCGGCAGGAAACCTTCGGGAAGGGGCTCGGCCAGGCTGGTGGGGCGGGAGCAGTTCCGCCAGCAGAGCCCCACGGAGACAGAGGCCATGCCGTGAGGGCTAGACGTGCACAGCACGGTCCACCTGCCGTTGGTAGGTGCGGGGCCGACGCGCGTCCACTGGCTTACGCTCCTTTGAGCCGGATCTGTGTATGGAATGTCCAGGATGTGACTGCTATGCCACTTCATCACCAACGGGCATCAGAACGCAGGGTTAAAGGCGTTCCGTCAATGAAGAGAAGCCGTGCGACCTCCGCGCACGTGGGTTATGGTTTGCTTTGGCGTGAGCAGTTCAGTTCAGATGACAGAACTTTACGTTTTCCTACTGTGCCCAGACCCAGTGACCAAAGGTCCCCTAGTGGGATACCAGTTCAGACCAGCAGAGAGGTTAATTAGGGACCGTGGGATCTTTCTCCTCTCGGGAATTACTTCTTCACGCGTCATGCAGAGGGAAGCGGGTGAGAAATGACACCCCGTTGGGACGCATCCCTGCACTCGCCCTCCGCTGCTCTGGTGCGTGCCGAATGTCGTTCCTCAGGCCTGCCGGAGATGATTCAGGCTGGCCGTCCCGGGCACCGTCTGGACGGCATTTGCTCGTGATGGTGGCACCGTCACGCTTGTGTGTCACGGGTCTGTTGGGTGCCTTTGTGGGTGATGAATGAACACAGCCGGTCTGACTGCCTTCTGCGCTTTGTGGATTTTCCTGCCGGAGCTTGGTGGAGGCTGCCGGGCCGGTGGGACTGTGAGTGTGTGCGGTATGCTCGCAGAGGCGGATCCAAAAGGGATAGCTTTTCCGGGCAGGGGGTGTTTTGAACTGGGAGTTAGGGCCTGGGTGTCCGAAATTTTCCTGGCACTTTGGGGCACGAGGCACACTTAGGCTGGGTGCAGATTTGAAGGGGCAACAGTGCCAAGCTTTGAAGAGAAGGAAGCTTCCTTGGGCAGCAGGGAGAGGAGGCCAGCCCGGACGGTTAGCAGAGGTGCCCACAGCAAGTCTGTAGACTGGTCCGTGAGTCGACCCAAAGTCGCCTTCTTTTTCCGTGTGGTCATACACCGTCACGTGAGCAGAAAGTTTTCTGTGCGTGAAATGTGAGAGAAGAACGCGGCCAGGCAAGTAGGTGTGATGGAGTGAGCCGTTTGTGTGATGGAATGAGCCATTTGATAATGGTCTGGAAAGGCTGCATCTGGTTCTGGGTTTGTCTAGGGCCGCGGAGCCAGCAGTATTCCTTGTGGTTTCGGTTCTGCAGCTGTGCAAAATCACCACCTGATGAGCGGTAATAAGTCTGTCTAAACACACTTTGAAATCCTCACATGAGCGATGGGTCTGGGTTGTCCAGGCGCCTTCCAAAACAGCGGGTTGGTTTCCAGAAACACAGCCGGCCTTTCCAGGCTCGGGGAACGTCCTGCTTATCATGTTTCAAAGAGCTTCGGGGTGTGAGTGTGCTGACCCGTCAGCAGAGAGGGCCCGGCTGTGCTCATCCCGCCCTGGAGGGCCCTGGAGAGAACTGCGCACAGCCCCGGTGGGTGAAGGTCATCGGACCGGTGCCCAGAACTCCCCAAGGATGGGGTGGAGGGTGGGGGGGTAGGGCCCAGGGCACTCCATCAGGGCCACGGGCCAGGGGGCTTTCGGCCTCAGGCCTTCCACCCTGGACTGGAGTCCATTTCTTATGCGAACTTGGAGTAGGAACCTTTAAAGTGCTCTTTTCAGCTAGTAAAGCTGTTTGTCCTTAGATGACTGGCCATCCTCTTTAGGAGAATGGGTTTCTCACAATTAAAAAAAAACAAAAACAAAAAAAACCGCCCCGCCTCGTAAATACGTTTTCTTGGATGAATTGGGGGGTGGAGATGGTGGTGATAATTTTATTCTTTTTTAAAATGGTGGCAAAACATACATGACGTGAAATTCACATCCTAACCGTTTAGGTCCATGAGTCGGTGGGGTGGCTGTGCAGCCATGTCCACCCTCTGTCCCCAGATGCCTCAGCCCCCATGCTGTTCAGGGTCACCTGTGCCTGTCCTGTGTGTCCGGCTTCTTGCCCTGAGCATCACATCCTCAAGGTTCATCCATGCTGGAGCAGGTGCCAGAATTCCCCTCCTTTGTGAGGCCGAGTGACGTTCCGGCGTACAGATGCGTCACTGTCGTTGATCGGCCCCTCCTTCGGTGGGCAACGGTTGCTCTCGCCTGTTGGCTGTGTGAATAGCGCCGTGTGAGCACGGGGTGCAGACGTGCGAGCACAGACCCGGGAGTAGGATTTCTGGATCACGTGGTAATTCTGTATTTAATTTTTTGCACGACTGAGTTTCAATTCTTTTTCCTGCCAGAAACGCTTTCAGAGGATGACGGGTGGGAGTAGCACATGGCAAGTTTGCCCCGGCGTGTTTGCATCCTTAAACCTCCGCGCAGTTACGGTCACGGAGGCAGAGCTGGCGTTGGCTGTGATGTGGCGGCCCCCACGCCCACGGCCCCGGGTGGGCGGGGGGTGGTGAGTGAGACACGGGCCTCCCGTCCCAGACCAGGGGCCACGCACAGACGTCCTCGCTCCCCCGTCACACCCATGGAGCGTGTGGCCCGTGGAGGAGCGCCAACCCCGCTCCCGGCTGGGGAGAAGCCACTTCTGACCCGCGGTTTGGGGGAACCTGTCCCGGGTGACGCCGCCACCAGGCTGGGAGCACCCGGCACCTCGGCCGTCTCCCGGCAAAACGGGGTGGTCGCTGTCCTCTGAGAAAGCTTCACCGGATGAAAACCATAAGCAGAGCAGTGTAACTCAGGACCCTTGACCCGGCCCTCTCCCCACCCCAAGCCCAGGGCTTCCGTGCGTCCCTCGCTGCTCCTCACGCTGCTGTCTGGCTGCCTCTGTGCCAGGAGCCAGGGTGGTTCCCGCAGGGAGCTCTTCTCGAGCATGTATACAGTGGGCTTAATGGGGCCTGTCGGAGTCCTGAGGGCAGGAAAGATGAGAAGTCAAGACCCAGACCCCCCAGACCTGGATGTGGGGGGCAGGGTTTCAAAGAACTGTCTCTGTACCCCGCTCGTCCACCCATGTCCTAGGGTCACGAGTCCTGTCACTGTGTGCCGTGCCCACTCAGACGCAGGATCCTGATGCGGGCTCTCGGGGGGGTTTTCCTGCCCCTGCCCCCGCGCCCCCCCTCCACAGGACAGCAGTGTCCAGCGGAGGGAAGAGTCTGGAGAGGGAGCTGGGCCCAGGGCTTGAGAGAGAGCAGTGGGATCCAAGACTCCTCCCAAGACGCGGATGCCACCGGGTACCCTGTGGCGCGTGTCCCTTGGAGCAAGCGCTTCTGTGCGCCCCGTTCAAACACCCTGGCTCCTTCCTGGGACAGTTCCAGCAGGAACTGGGCCTTTGACGAAACGGCTTCCATTTCGAAGCCGTTGACAAAGCTTGGGGGCTGGAAAACCATCCAGATGAGACGGTTTTGCCATTTCGGTTATTTTCCTAACCGAGTGTCTTGTTTCCGGAGGTTTCCACAGGAGGTTGGGTTTCAAAACTTTGGGGCACAGATTTGCAAAATGGATTTGAGAGCATCAGGTTTCAAAGTAGCTTGGCTTGGAAAGTGGTCCCGGCTTCTAAAAGGTTTGGTTGAAAAATGTTCTGGTTCTAAAATGTTCCAAAAATGCGTCCCAGAGCACAGAGCGCCCGCAGTGTTTTGGGAAGGGGCCGGGCCAGAGCGCTGGGTGAAGAGGGGCCCAGCAGGCAGGGCTGTCCCGCCTTGGGGGGTCTGTGTGCTCTGCCCTCTGACAGGAAGTGGTGGTCCGGCAAGCCCGGCTCGTGTCTGTGGCCTTTTCTCCTCCAGCCGGCTGCCATTTCTCCTCCAGCCGGCCCCGCGGGACATTGTGCTGGTGGGTCCTCGGCTCTTTGTGAGGGCCCCCACTGCAGTCTGCACGCCTGGCTCCTGGGTTCCTGTCCACGGGCGTCCCGACTCCGAAGAGACCTCTGACTTGAGACTGAGTATTCCTTTCAAGAAAGGAGGATCCGTCTGAGAAAAGGCTTATCAGTGGAAACTCAGAACTTTGAGGAAGGTTCTTATAAAGTCACGGGCTGAGCCGGATTATCATCCCGTTTTCCGGATGGGGAAGTTGAGACCCAGAGAGGCTGTGATAACCTGCTCAGATCCCACCATTACTCAAGGATCTACGTGTTCTGACCCCAAACTCCTCTGCTTTTTCCCAAAGCTTTCAAAGCCTCCCTTAGGAGCCCTGCCTGCCATCAAGGCATTTGACCCAGGGCCCTCCCACTGCCTGTCTACGTCTGCCTGTGTCAGCCCCGGCGTCTGGGGTGACAGGCCCAGCCTTCTGAGCCAACCTAGGCCCAGACCGTGGCTGGAAGGAAGGGACTGGCGTGGCCTCGGTGCCTTTGCCATCACACTATTGACGGTGGAAAGTGGGGGGTCGGTAGGAAAGGCCCATAGCTGACAGACAGCCCCGTGTCCTGGGGCGGAGCGGTGTGGGCGACCCCGAGTGTTGGCAGAGAGGCCCAGAACAGAGAGGAGGAGAGAGGAAAAATCCAGCACTTTGGAAAAACATCGCTAGCCGAGGGCGCGGCTGGGACATTAGCACCGTCACACCCAGGGAGCGGCCCCACCCTGGGCACAGTGCCTGTCCAGAGAGCCAAGAAAGTCTTGCCTCAAATGTGTCAATTAATTTTGGGGCCACATCCTGTCCAGCAGATCTCGCACCACTTGGTTGGCAGCCAGAGAGAGCTGGGCACGCCTGTGTTCAGGTCTGCTGGGTCCTTATCTGCTAAGGTTGGCTGAGGCCTCCTGCTCTAACTGTGGCCATGAGCTCCTTCCAGAAGCCAGGGCTGATGCCCCTCCAGGGACGGATCTCACAGACATGATCCCAAGGAATCCATCCTGGAAGCACCTGGGTGGCTCAGTCTGTTAAGCGTCCGACTCCCGCTTTCAGTTTAGGTTGTGATGTCAGTTTGTGAGTTCGAGCCCTGCATCAGGCTTCGCTCTGAAAATGCCGAGCCTGCTTGGGATTCTCTCTCCCCCTCACTCTCTGCCCCTCCTTGTCACACGTGTGCGCTTTTGCTCTCCCTCTCAAATAAACTTAAAAAAAAAAAAAAGGAATCCATCGTAGTACAGAGATAACTGTGGAGCGTCAGCCAGTGGGTGGTAAATGCCCAGCTGCGTCGCCCCGCGTCCTTGTGTCTTCCTGGGAAGTGGGAGCCCCGGGCCCGTAGCCGAAGAGGAGCTAGACAGCCCTGGCTTTCCATCCTCCCCAAGCTGGAACTGCTTCCTGCCTGGCTGCTGACTCACAGGCATGCTTGTTACCTGGCCTGGAGACGGGCCCAGGTGCCAGACAGAGCTACGACAGCAGCTTTGAGTGAGTCTGGTAAGAGGGCCCAGAACCGCGGGCCTGCTGAGTTCCTCCAGGATTCCGGCCTTGGTTTCTAGGCTGAGGGGTCAAGATTGTCCCCACGGAGCCTCCTGGCACTGGCCTGACGTGTTGAGGTTTTGGGGCTCGGTGCTGGGGCCTGCCTCCCCGGGGGCCAGGCCGCTCCTAGGGCCTGGCCGAGGGGCTCTCTACCTTTGCCATCTGTTGGCCCCTTGGCACACTGGATGAGCTGGAAGGACCCAAACGCCATCTGGGGTAGCAGCTGGGCAGCGGGGAGGTGGGTGGGCATAGAGGTTGGTGCCACGTCTTCTCATGGGACCGGATGTGGGCTCTTGTGGGCAGGGCTGCCTCTGTGGGTCACCTCCTTCAGGCCGGTGTTGACCTCACCCGGCCAGCTTCCCTCTTTTCTGTTGCCTGCCCGGCTCCTGGAGGCATTTGGGTTGGCTGCCTCGAAGGCCCGGGACCCCCACTTTGGAGGGATGGAAACCAAGGTGCAGACGGGGATGGACTTGCCAAGGTCACAGGGAGAGCCGGTGCAGAACCCTCGAGCCAGCCGCCTGCCCGGGCTCCCTCTACTCGCTCCTGCCCTTGAGGCACAGTGACCGCACTGCCCTGTGGTGGCCCCCGTGGCTCCTCCTCAGTGTGCAGTGTCCTCTGGTGAGAGCACATGAGGGCTCCAGGGGACCAGAGGCAGAGGAAGGAGGACAGCAGGACGCCTCCTGACCAGAGGTCCCAGCCCTTCACCCCACTGCACGGCTCCCACCATACCAGACTCCCTTGCACCCACTCCCTCCTGTGTGCAAGGCCATCCGTGGCCTGGCGTCGGATCTGGCGGTGGCCAGGCTCACGCACCACCTCCCCGGGGCGAGGCTAGCGGCCTCCTCACGGCTCCCCTCGCCTCTTCTAACCCTTCCTTCCCCTGATGACACCTGCAGGCTGTGACACCGGCTTTCTCTGAAGCCCCCTCTGTCTTGCGTCTCCCCACCTACATTCTCTGTCCCCAGGTGGACCCTCTCTGCTCCCACACAGAACCACAGAGGGCCCGCATAGGGCACAGATCTGCAGGACATCCCTGAGAAGTACCCCTGGCAGCCATCTTTGCAGAGAATGAGCACATCTAACATCTGCGCAGGTGGAGGAAACGTTTGAGTTGGAGGAGATCGCGGCGTCACCACGGAACCCGCGGCAGCCTCACTTTGCACACCGGCCACGGCAGGGCACTACCCCACTGCCCCTGCCTGGCTGGATAATCGGCCGTTTACAGTCTCTAATACTGAGCCAGATCCGTCTCCCTTGAACTTGGAAGCTGCACAGAACAGACCCGTGGTCTCTTCCACATTGGATGTGTTTAGATCTCAGAAGACCGCCGCTGTGTCTTGTCTCCCCCAGTTTTCCCCAAGAAAAACTCGTATGAAGCTGGCAAGAGGGGAAGCCAGAGCCTGGCCTCCTGCCTCAGCCTGGCCGCCAGCCTGTCGCTGCTCTGGGGAGTTCGGCAGCCCCACCCCCTAGCCTCTGCCCCCCTTCCTGAAGAATGTTCCAGACGGGCAAACAAGAGCTGGCCTTTCTGTGGGGGGGGTCTGAGCCCACCTGAGTCTCTCCACTGTGAGGATGCCGCTCGGCTCGCAGACTGGTCCTGTTTTGAATGGAGATGTGTTCGGTCTTGTGCAGACACCTGGTGTCTTATGTAAGAATTTGCCACTGGAAGCAGTTTTCCTAGCCTTTCTTGAGCCCTGTGCACCAGGAGGGGGTGAGGACGGCAGCCGGGCACGCAGCCTGGCCACGAAATTCAGCAGTGTGCATGTGTGTGTCCGTGCACATGACTGTGTGTGTACATGCTCGTGTGCATGGTGGGTGTCTTTGCACGTGTGTGTGTGTGTGCATGCATGCACGGGTGCGCACGTGTGAACATGAGTGTGCGCACGTGTGCAGATGGGTATGCGCATGAGCATGCCTGTGTGTGCATAGTGCACGTGTCTGCCTGTGTGCGCGTGGGCGTGCATATGCGGACATGAGTGTGCGTGAATGTGTTGGTGTGTGGAGGTGTGTGCATGGCTGTGTGAACATGTGCCTTCATAATGCGTGGGTGTGTGTGTGAATGTGCCCACGTACATCTGTGTGTGGCCTCCGGCTAGACGGACGGAGGAGCAGCCGGGGACCAGCTAAAAGTGCAGGAAAGTGCCATCCCAGGTGGCAGCTGGTGCTTAGGAGGCTCTTGATCGGCTTGCGATCGGGGAGGCAGAGGGAGAGCAAGCCGATCCTGTCCTCAGGCACGCGGATAGGCTCGGAGCAGTCTGTGTGCTGACGTGAGCGTTCAGCGTCAGAGACGCCGTCAACAGAGCGGAAAGGCACCCACGGAGCGGGAGAGAATGTTTGCAGCTTGTGTATCTGATAAGGGACGAGCGTGCAGAACATACAGAGAACTGAAAGCCAACAAAACCCATTCACAAGTGGGCAAAGGACCTGAACGGACTTGTCTCCGAAGAAGACGGTGACGGCCGATAAGCACCAGAAAGGCTGCTCAGTGTCACTGACTCGTCCAGGAAACGCAAACCAAGACCACAGAGATCGCCTCACACCGGGAGGACGGCTGGTGTCAAAGTGGCAGGTGGTGGCCCATGAGGCCCTTGTGCGCCGTGGACGGGAATGTAAGGTGGACCCCGGGGGGGTCTGAAGGCGCTGAGCCCAGCGGCCCGGACTCCTGGGCTCAGGGAGGTGGGCGTCCTATGAAGCTTAGCTCCTCAGCCTTGCTTGGGGAGGATGTTCACCTCTGGCTTCCCCTGTGCCCCCTTCTGAAGTGTCTGGGAGGGGCCCGGCTGGTGGGAACCCCGCGGGGGTACCTGGAGGAGGGCCTTGTCCATGCAGGCCTGTCTCCGGTAGTTTGAAGTGTCTCGGCGAGAGGGGGTCCCAGGGCCGCCCGCCTGTCACGTTGTCCCGGACGGGGATGTCGTCACCAGGCTGGACGTGCTCGCGTCTGGCGGGGACGTTGCTGTGTGTGACGATGGCCAGGCGTCACTCACAGGGCTTGAGCCAAGCCAGCGGGTACGGACCTCCAGCTCCCGGAGGCCGCGTGGCCTTGAGGTGTGTGCAGCCCTCCCTGCTAATAAGGACAGGATTGTCCGCCCTTTGTCAGGGTTTATCAGCTGAATCTTCCCACGACACTTTGAGCCACGTGGTAACTTACAATTGGGGGGGAACTGCCTTAAAAAGCAAAACGCAAGAGGTGAAATTAATTTTGATAATATATTTGAACAGTATTATCATTTCAACTTGTGAGTCATCTAAAAACTGTAAGATATTTTATATTCTAGGTGGTATGGGTGTTTTTGTACCGAGTCCTCAGAGCCCGGTGTGTATTTTACATTTTGTGGTACATCCCAGTCAGGACCGGCACGTTTCAGTGGTGGCCGTAATGGACTGCATGGCTCCGGGGAGTGCTTTCCAGAACGATTCCGGTTTTATGCATGAGGAAGCTGAAGCCCTGGGTCACATATTGAGGCCCCCGTCCAGCGCCTGCTCCAGGATCTTGTCCCTTGCCAGGCCGGGACCTTCCCAGGGACATTGTCTTGGCCCCTGTGATTTCCCTGGCAGTGACCCCCAGCGCTTCCACGGGGCTGACGCACCCCCGCTCACGCCGGCTAGGGGGGATCCTGCAGCCTTGTGCACGAGGGAACATGCGGAGCAGGGACCCTCTGGGAAGGGGGCCAGCCCCCTCACCCGGGCTGCCAGGGTCCCCGGAGGGGCTACATGGAGTGGGGCTCGCCGGGTCCCGGCGGCTCCCACCAGGGGGCAGTCTCGGGTCGGAAATGCGGCCTGTCTGGGGCTCTGATGGGGTCTCCAGGGGCTCTCCCACAGGCACACCTGTGCCGGCTCCGTGGTCAAGTGTGTGGGCAGTCACACAGCCTGGTGAATCTTGCCTGAGTGACGGGCCCAGGGCCTTAGGACTGCCGGGGAGGGGCAGACACCAAAGCCCTCTGGGCAAAGAGCCTCTGTTAGGAGCAAGTGCCCGGAAGTTGGACCACCCACACGGAGGGCAGGGAGCTGGTCGCCCCGGCCTGGAACTTCCCCATATCCCCCATCTTGACAGTGGATACCCCCAAGCCCCTTACCCAGAGCATAAAGCTGGCAGGAGCTGGCCTTCCCTGGGCCAACCCAGCCAGTGAGGAGTGTCCCCCCGGCAGGGCAAGGCGGGGTCCTGGAGCTCCACTGTCACTTGTCATCCCTGAGGAAGGGCACTCTCTGCCCTGGGCTCCTCGTGGGGGTTCCAGGAGATGTGTGGCTCAGCCTCCCCAGGCCCTGAAGCCCCTCAGACATGCCCCTGGGACCACCAGGCCCGAGCCTGTCTTTGGGCCTTCTCTGTTCCGGAGGTGGCCCCAGGACACCCTTGGACGCATGCGGATACGGCCCTGGGCCGCCCGAGTGCGGCAGAACCCGGCCGCCGCCCAGCCTGGGTGGAGGGCTCGTGTCCACCCTCTGGCACACACTTGAATACGTGGTGGGGGGGGGGGGGGCCAGGGGCAGACGCTGGCCACTTTCCCACAGGTTGCTGACCCTCAGATCCCATTCTCTTGCCCTGACCCTTTTGGGGGAGCCCTTTGATATGGCAGAAGGTCCTGCTGCATTTTGGAGCCACGTGTTAGTGTGCATCCATCCGTTCCACTCAAGCAGTGTCTTGTCTCTGGAATGTTCTGTCCCTCTCCTGAGACTTCCACCTACTGGCTCCCAGCCTGCAGGCTTTGTCCTCTCCAGGCCTCGCCTCCTACACATAAGGCCCCTCCTCCAGGCAGCCTTCCCTGACCACGGATGAACTCTTGCTACATTGGAAGTTGGAGCAGTGGCTGTCCCCACCCCACCTGAATTTATATTCTGATCACCTCTTCCCTGGGCCATTCGCCGTGTCGTTGTCATTACTTTCTAACTGAGGAATCATCTACATACAGTTAAGTGCAGAAATTTACACAGCACGAGTCCGCTGTGAGACCACCACACGG
This sequence comes from Prionailurus bengalensis, assembly GCF_016509475.1. NCBI lineage: Eukaryota > Metazoa > Chordata > Mammalia > Carnivora > Felidae > Prionailurus > Prionailurus bengalensis. The sequence goes on from NC_057357.1 coordinate 2,599,392, forward strand.
CCTCTGGGAGATGTGGGGGGGGGGGTCTCCCCAGGGTCTCCTGCCTCCCTTCCCTCCCTGTGTGCACGTGCCTCCGCGTGCCTCTTCCTGTAGCTGGGCTCAGAGCACACTTTCCACAACCTCGCCTACAGAGCCCCTGAAATCCTCAGCCTGGTTCCGAAGGGCTGCCCAGATGATGCCCACACCACAGTCTTCCCCTCTACACACTGTCCTCACCAGGCACCTCGCCTCCCGCCTCCACCTCCTTACTCCAGTTCAGCCCCCAGAACCCGGGCCGGCCCTTCCCTCGTGTGGCCAGCCCCAGCCCACCTCCTGAGACATTCCCGTTTGTGTCCTCGGGCCTGGCCTGGAGTGAGTGCTCCACGAACACCTGTTGGAAGAACAGATAGGGGGTTTTGCCTGGATCCATCACGGTTACGTACAATCCAAACTGACTTTGGCAAAATTTAATTAAAAAAAGAAAGAATTTTGAGGTCTGGGGTACAGATGGCCTTTGAACACACACACAAACCTGCTTCACTCGTGCTGCCCTCTCACGTAAGTGAGGGTAGTAAGATAGTTTTACGGGCATAAATCTGCAGATGTAAGGAGGGCAGGAGAGGGCGTGACGGCAAAGCAAACGTTCGAAACCGGAGCAGAGGAGACAAATGGTAAATGACACGCCGCCCCGAGAAAAGCAAACCCTGAATGTCCGTGGGAAAGCCGAGACCAGCCCAACTTGTCCCCCGGATCCTCAGAGGGCCTGACAGGAGGTGTCACCGAGGCGTGCAGGGGCGGGGTGACACAGTCCCCAGACGCCCCTCCCCAGCCCAGCCCCGAGAGGGAAGGAACAGTGCTGTGTGCTCCTGGGCTCCCCACGCCCCACTGACAGCAGGGGTCCTGTACGGATGGCAGACGGGAACGGGCTTCCACACCGCTCACAAAACGAGCATCTTGGGGCGCCTGGGTGGCGCAGTCGGTTAAGCGTCCGACTTCAGCCAGGTCACGATCTCGCGGTCCGTGAGTTCGAGCCCCGCGTCGGGCTCTGGGCTGATGGCTCAGAACCTGGAGCCTGTTTCCGATTCTGTGTCTCCCTCTCTCTCTGCCCCTCGCCCGTTCATTCTCTGTCTCTCTCTGTCCCAAAAATAAATAAACGTTGAAAAAAAAATTAAAAAAAACAAACAAAAAAAAACGAGCATCTTCTCCGGGAACAGGCAGCCAGAGAAGAGACACCCAGCAAAGACCCTGACACCAGAGCTCCCTGGCCACCTGGTCCCTCCAGCCGGCCAGCACTGTCCAGAGCCCAGAGCATCCTGCAGCCTGCTAGACCCTCAGTGGCTTCCTCCGTGCCCTTCTGGTCACTCACTCCAGGGGAAGCCAGTGCATGTCAGGACACTCAGGTGGCCCTAAGAAGGGTCACAGGTCGAGGACCCGAGATCCTTACCAGTGGCCGGTGGGAAGCAGATCCTTCCACCCCAGTTGGGCCTTCAGATGACAGCACTGCTGACTAACACTTGCCACTTGTGAGGGCAACCTCATGAGAAACCCCAAGCCAGAGCCACCATGCGGCAACACTCTAGAATCCCCAACCCACGGAAGCTAAGTGTTTTTATTTTGAAATCATTACAGATTTCACAGGAAGCTGGGAAGATAGAACAGAGAGGTCCTATGTTTTCCCCATTGGCTACATCTCGTGTAATCCTAGTATCGGGTCGAAACCAGCAGGTCGTTGACATTAGCACAACACGCGTGTCTCGTTCGTGTCCTGTGATCACGTGTGTAAATGTAGAGCCACCACTGCAACCAAGACCCAGGACGCCCCATCCCCGTGCTGCCCCTTTGTCGTACAGCCGCCCCCTCACCCTGCAGACCACGCCCCTCACCCTGCAGACCACGAGTCTGGCTTCTCTCTCTGTAATGTTGACTTTTCAAGAATGTCACCTAAGTGGGGTCATACGGGACGTCACCTTTTGAAGCCAGCGATCCTCACGCAGCATGTGCCATGATGCCAGGAAAAGGTTCATCGTTTTTATCCCCGAGCCATCATCCGCGGGATGCCCCGCCACGGATGTGCCGCTGATAGTCCGCTAGCTTCATAGTGGGCGCAGTGGCCAGTGATATTTGCTTGCTGTCTACACGTCCTCTTCAGTGAAACACCTTTGCATAGGTTTTGTCCATTTTCGAATTGGATTTTTATTCATTTGGGGAGTTTTGTGAGTTCTTACGTGTTCTAGATAGCCCTTCATCAGATATGTGGTTTGCAAATGTTTGCTTCCAGTCTTAGCTTGTGTTTCCATCCTTCAGGAGGGTCCTCTGCATGGCAGCAGTATTTGATTTTGATGAGGTTCAGTGCCTTGATTTTTTTTCTTGTATAGATGGTCATTTGGGTGTCAGTTCTAAGCCCTAGATTTCGAAGATTTTCTCCACTATTATCTTCTAAACGTCTTATATTTTATATTTAACATATGACCCATTTTGAGTTGGTTTTCTAAACCAGGGGTGGTGTGTAGGTGGAAGTTACTTTTTTGCCTGTGGATATTCATTGGCTCCGGGATTGTTTATTGAGAAGGCAATCTGTCCTCCATCGAACTGCTCCCGCACTTTTGTCAAAAGTCAGCCGGCCGTACCTACGTGGGGCTTGTGGGTTCTCTGTCCCGACCCATCAGTCTCTGCATGTGCCTCCTCCCAATACCCTCTGGTACTGGGATTTTTATAGGCATTGCATTAAATCTGTATATCAGATTGGAGAGGAGTGATACCTTCCCTGTGTTGAGCCTTCTAATCCATGAGCATGGTATGTCTTTCCATTTATTTGGTTTCTTTCGTCAGAGTTTGTGGTTTTCAGCGTAGAAGTCTGTACACATTTTGTTAGATTCACATCTATGCATTTCAGGTTTTTTTTTTAAGTGATTGTACATGGTATTGTATTTTTAACACAACAAAATGATACAACAAGCACAGATACAGTAATACCGCAAAAATAACCAACGTTTACTTCTTTAAAAATGACTTTGTTGAGATGCAGTCAGCACAACATAAAATCTGTCGTGCGTGATTTCTAGTGAATTTACAGGATTGTGCAACTGCTACCACGATCGGGTTTCAGAACATTTCTATCACACCAAAAGCTTGCCCCAGCCCCTGCTTCCACCAGAGTCCCTGGTGTCTGCGTCCATAAGTCTGCCTTTTCTGAACACTCAACGTACATGGGATCCCACAGTACCCAGTCCTCCGTGGCCGGCTTCACCTAGCGTCGTGTCCTTGGGGCTCATCCTGGTCGCAGGTGTCAGGACCTCATTCTTTTCTTGTAGAATAGCATTCCATGGTGTGGATGGACCACATCTGGCGATTCCATTCCCCAGGTGACCGGCACCTGGATTGTTTCCATTTGGGGGCTCTTATGTAGATACTGCAATGAACATTCATATACTCGGTGTGTGGACCTATGTTTTCATTTCCCTCAGGCAGATTCCTGAGGGTGGAAATGCTGGGTCGTACGGTAAGTTCATGTTTAACTTTCTAAAGAAGCCGCTGCCGGGCTGCTTTCACAGAGCGAGTGTACAACGTGGGAGGCTTCCAACCGTCCCACATCCGTACCTGCACCTCGTTACTGTCTTTCTCGATTAGCCCTTCCAGTAGGTGTGTCCTGGCAGCTCATCAAGGTTCTCATTTGCATTTGCCTAATGACTGATGATGCTGAGCATCATGATGATGCCGATAAGTAGGCTTATCAGTTCATATGTCTTCTCTGATGACCTGTCTGTTCAGGTCTTCTGCCCATTTTTACATCGGGTTATCTTCTTACTGACTCCTGTTTGTTTTATCCATATGTGTATATGGATGCGAGTCTTTTATCGGATATGCACTCTGAACGTATTGTTCCTCAGTTTATACTTATCTTTTCATTTTCTTAATGGTGTCACAAGAGAAATTTAAAAAAAAATTAATATTTATTTTTGAGAGAGAGAGGGCAAGCAGGGGAGGGGCGGAGAGGGGACAGAGGATCCGAGGCAGGTTCCGCACTGACAGCAGAGCGCCCGATGTGGGGCTCGAACCCACCAACCGCAAGATCATGACCTGAGCCGAAGTCAGACGCTTAACCAGTTGGGGCACCCGGGTGCTCCAAAGAGAAATTTTTTATTTGTGGTGAAGTGCAGCTTATCGATTTTTCTCTTATGGATTGTGCTTTCTTGGTCTAATGTCTAACCCAAGATCATGGAGGTTTCTTCTGTTTTCTTACAGAAGTTTTAGCTGTTACGGGGAGCATTTTGATTGATTGGTTGTGCGCGGTGTAAAGTTTATCATTTGTTTTTTTCAGTACCTGATGGCTCTAGCGCCATTTGTTAAAAAGACTGTCCTTCCTCCGTTGAATTGTCTTGGTACTTTTGTTGAAAATCAACTGACCATAAGGGTGCCTGGATGGCTCAGTTGGTTGAGCATCCAACCTCAGCTCAGGTCATGGCCTCACAGTCTGTGGGTTCGAGCCCCACACTGGGCTCCGTGCTGACAGCTCAAGAGCCTGGATCCTGCTTCAGATTCTGTGTCCCCCCCACCACCACCACCTGCCACCTGCCCCTCCCCTGCTCACTCTCTGCCTTGCTCTGTCTCTCAAAAAATGAATGTGAAAAAAAATGTTTTAATAAATTTTAAAAATTAAAAATAAATAAATAAGTAAAAGAAAATCAACTGACCGTAAATACAAGGGCTAATTTCTGGATTCTCAGATCTGCTCCCCGAATCTATACGCCTGTCCTGTCTTGATTCCTGTGGTTTTATCATAAGTTTGGAGGTTGGGTAGTGTTGATCCCCCAGCTTTGCTCCTCTCTTTCAAAGTTGTTTTGACTGTTCTAGGTCCTTTGAACTACCATATAAATTTTGGGACCAGCTTGTCAATTCCTACCACCTCCCCACCCAAAAAAAAAATCTCTTTGAGAAAGATTGCGTTGGATCTATAGATGACTTTCAGGGAGACTTGAACATGGAATGTCTCTCCATCCACTTAAATACTATTTTTAAATTCGCGTTAGTGATGTTTATTCTTTTCAGTATACAAGACTTGCCCTTCTTTTCTCACATTTATTCTTTTTTTTTTAATTATTAATATAAAAGATGTACCTCAAAAATGGCCAGAGGGAAGAGATGTGCCGGGCAAGCTATGGGGAACAGGTGCAGAGCCGTCCTGGAGGGCACCACTGTCCCCAAATCCCCGGGTGTTCACCACCCCTAGAAGCTCTCTGAACACCATCGTTTGGATTTTTATGAAGGCTTCGCCTCGCAGGCAAGGCTTGCTACCTGTCACATTTATTCTTAAGCGTTGTGATATTCTTTGTGCTATTGTGGATGGAATTATTAATTACATTTTCACAATGATCATTGCTTGTACATAGAACTATAATTGAGATGCCTGGGTGACTCAGTTGGTTAAGCGCCTGACTCTTGATTTTAGCTCAAGTCATGATCTCACAGTTCGTGGGATCGAGCCCCGCGTGGGGCTCTGTGGAGCCTACTGGGGATCCTCTCTCTCCTCTCTCTGCCCCTCCCTGGCACGCACACACGTGCTCTCGCGCGTGCGCGCTCTCTCTCTCTGAGATAAACAAGTAAACATTAAAGAGAGAGAACTATAATTGATTTCTTTTGTTTTTGAAGATCAAAAACATACCCTGCCACCTTGCTAACCTGGTTTGTCGGTTCTGGTAGCTCTTTGGGGGATTCCTGAGGATTTTTTACACAAAGGACCACGTCAGCTGTGAATGAAGGTAGCTTTTCTTCTTCCTTTGCAATCTGGATTTCTTTAGTTTCTTTCGTTCGGGTTCGTTTTATTTTTTCCTTCTTCCACTGGCCAGAGTCTTCAGCATAATGTTGAATAACAAGGATAACAGATATCCTTGGTTTGTTAGAGGGCGAAGAACTCAGCCTGTCATCCTTAAGTACAGTTATTAGCTGTACCTTTTCATCGATGCCTGTATCTGTTCGAGGAAATTCCTGTCTATCTCTGGTCTGTCACGAGTTTTTGTTACGGCTGAGTGTCAGTGTTTGTCAGATGCTTTTCCTGCATTTGTTGACACGATCATGTGGGTTTTGTCCTTTATTCTGTGCATGCAGGTTAACTGGGTTTTCAGCGTTGAGCCAACTTTGCATTCCCGGAATAAGTCCTGCTTGGTCACGCTGTGGGGTCCTTTTTACATGTTGCTGCATTCGGTTTGAACATTTTGTTGAGGATTCTTACATCTGTGTTCGTTCCTGAAGACGTCCGCAGTTTTCTTCGGCTGGCTTTACAATGTTGCCCTTGTCCTTTATCTTGTGGTGAATCGGGCATTATTTCTTCTTGCAGCATTTGCTAGAATTTACCAGTAATGTCGTCGGGGCTGGACTGGCACTAGCGGGAAGGTGTGGGCGAAGCCACCCCAGCTCTCTTACGGCTGCTGTCTGCATATCCGTGTACCTTCATCCGTTTGTGTCTTTGAATCCAAGACTTAGATAGCATACAACTGGAGCTTCACTTTTTAAAGCATTAAACAGTAGAGTCGGAAAACCTCTGCCTTCTGATTGGGATGTTTAGGCCCCAGTTTACATGTCGCGTAACTGTTGACATAATCAGCGTCTGTCAACCTAATTCTGTGGCCCTCCAGTACCGACTGAGGGTCCTACAGTTCGTTTCGGTTCTGACCCTGTGGGGTCATCGCAGACCCCACAGGTGGGGGGCTGGGTCCCGTAAGCTGACGTCAGCTGTGGGCCTGGGGTCCCCAGGCTGCGCACACACGGGTCTGACTTGGCTGCACGTTCGTCTTTCCCACGACCTCCCTCAGGTCAGTAATTCACTAGAATGACCCACAGAACACCAGAAAGCACCGCACCCAGGATTGCAGTCACATGACGAAAAATGCAACTCCAGAACACCCAAATGGAGGAGACAGCATGGGCCAAGGTGCGGGGGACGTGGGGCGTCAAGGTTCCACACGCTCTCCGGACGCACCACCCTCCCAACATACACGTTTCCACCTGGAATCTCCCCAGACCCTCTCTGTTTAGGGAGTCTAGATGGGGTCTCACTACTGAGGCATGGCTGATTAGATCATTGGCCGTTAACGATTGGACTTGGTCTTGAGCCCCTCTCCCTTTCCTGGGGGGAGGGAGGAGTGAAAGTTCCAGCCCTCTGCCCCGAGGTTGGTGCCTCCGGGGACCACCCCGCCATCCAGAGCCCTTCCCCCCACTCCATCAGCATAAACCCAGGTGTGGGCTGCAGGGGCTTATGAGGAGTAACAGAAGTTGACACTCAGGCAATCCTACAGGTTTTAGGAGCTCCGTGCCAGGAACAAAGACCAAAGACATACACTTGATTATTCCACACTTAGGCTCACGTCTTTCATTTTGCTGTTTACTTTCTATATGTCTCTTCTCTATATTTTCTTCCTCTGTTCCTCCTTCGCTACCTTCTTTCGTGTCTTATAAATATTTTTTAGTGTGCCATTTAAATTTCTCTGTTGAGTTTTGTAACTGTATTTTTTAGTTTTTTTCTCATAGTGATCGCCCTGGGGATTGCACGCGCCTCCCATCACAGTCTCTTTCTGATTAACACTGACTTCATTCCAGGGGTGCCTGGGTGGCTCAGTCGGTTAAGCGTCCAACTTCAGCTTAGGTCATGATCTCACAACCTGTGAGTTCAAGCCCCTCGTCGGGCTCTGTGCTGATAGCTTGGAGCCTGGAGCCTGCTTCGGATTCTCTGTCTCCCTCTCTCTCTGCCCCTCCCCCGCTCATGCTCTTTCTCTCAAAAATAAGTAAAAACCTATTTAAAAATTTTTTTAAAAATACTGACTTCTTTCCAGTAAAACCTAGAAACTTTGCTGCTTGTAACTCCGTCTCTCCCCACTGCCCCATGCTGTTGGCGATACACTACATCAGGGAGATGTACGCACGTGGTCTCGTACGTTGATGCACTCAGTTATCACCCCCAGCACTTTTCATTCTGTCTGTGGATTCGGGCTACCACCTTGTGTCACTTCTGTGCAGCCTGGAGGACTTCTAGCATTTATTGTGAGAAGGTCTGCTAGCAACGAATTCCCTTAGACTTTTCATACTTGGGAATGGTTTTACTGCATCATCATTTTTCAATGATAGTTTTGCTGGATATGAGATTCTGGGTTGGCTTTTTTTTTTCCCCTTGAGCACTTTGACCAACTCATTCTCACTGTCTTCACCAGCTTCTCTGGTTTCTGATGAGAAGTGAGCCACTGATCCTTTCGCTCCTGAACATGTGAGGATTCTTTTCCTCTTGCTGTCACGTACTTTTCTCCCCGGTTTGCTCATGAACTGGTGGCGGCCACAGGCCGGCAGGTGCATGCAATAGCCCCGTCCTTGCAAACTTTGTTCAAGACCCAAGTCTGGGAAACAGAGGCGTCAAGCAGCCTGCCCTTGCTGATCTGGGCGGTGAGAAGAAGGGTGCACCCAGAAGACCCTGCAGGTGCCTTCAGTCTCTGAGAGGGGAGGGCAGACCCGGGATCGTCCACACTCCAGCACCACACTGCGCAGGGCAGGGCAGGGCTCCAAAGGAAAGCTGGCGTGTGCTGCGAAAGGGGCAGATGAAACCGTGTCCCCTCCCTCTGGATGGGGAGGAATTAAGGAAGGTGACAGTTTTCAGGGAGACAGTGGAGAGAAGGGCGTATGGGCAGAGTGGTCAGTGGGGCAAAGGTTTGGCGGCAACACTGTGCAAACAGCATGTGCTCTCCCTGCCTGGGGACAGGAGCACAGAGTGCGGGAGGGACTGCTGAAGCCACTGGTGTCGGCTCACACGTGCTCGTGATCCAGGTCAGAGTAACCCTGACATTGTGCCAATGCTGCCTGGCATAGGGTGGGCGTGCCCCCCGCCCACCCCAGTGCCTGGTTGCTGCAAGCCCTGACTCGGAGCCTTGTCCCAAGGCTGCCCCAGACTCTCGGATGCACTTCTCCAGGCCTCCGTTTCCCCATCCACGAAGCCAGGGTGCCCTCACCTTCCCAGAGCTGCCGAGACGCTGGAGCGTGGGAAAGTGCTCAGCTACACGTCCACGGCCGAAGACACGCCAAGGCCATTGTGCCAGCCTGGTCTCCTGGGCACTTGCCACACTCTGGCGCCCAAACAATGCCCGCCTCTGAGTGGAGCTGCGGGTGGGCCGTAACCATGGTGAAGGGCCCTGCAAGGCAGCAGCACCGACTGCCTGTCCAGGGCCAGCCCGGCCTGCGGCCCCGGTTACGGCTTTGTCCTGCGGGCTGGAACTGGTCCCGTGCGGGCTCAGAATGGCTGGCTGTCAGGGAGGGCAGCACATACTGAAAAGAAGCGGACTCGTGGCTGGAGAGGGGGTTGAGGTTGACGCGAGGGTAGGGGCGCTGTTTCCAGGGTCCTGAAACCTGGTTTCAGGTTTGGGTGGGAGCACGGCCTGGCTCACTGTGCCTGCTGGCGGTGCCTTCCCCGCACAAGGAGCCTCTCCACACACCCCCATGCTCTCTCCCTCTGTGCGGAGCCCCACAAGGTGCAGGGCCTTGGTGCCCCCGGAAGGAGGCTGCCTCTCCAAGTTCCGGGATGTTCCAGGCAGCTGGCCAGAGAACGCAGGGTCCCCTCTGGGCTTCCCCGGGCTCTCTCACAGCCTGGATGTGCCTTGGCCACTGGCTCTGCCCCCTTCCCACGAAGTGTGGGGCCTCTGCCAGGATGCAGAGTAACCAACTCCTTTTCAGCCATGGGGGTCAGAGTCTCCCCAAAAACTGTTTACAAAGCCATGTTTGCAAACTTAAGACCTCATTTTTTTTTAATTAAGGAGGAAAACAATAAAATCAGCACTGAATATTTCCAACTACAACCACCCTAATATCTAGAAGACTCTGGCGTGAAATTGCCTGGGTTCAAATCCCAGCTTTGCCACAGACATGCTGTGTGACCTTGGGCAGATGCCTCCCCTCCCTGTGTGTGAAACCCCTCATCTACGAAGACCACCACATAGGGCTCTTGTGAGGATAAGTGAGGTCATTGCTGAGTATTTCGAAAGGACGCTTGCTCTCCTGAGCCCTGGGAGCCTGGCCCCGCTGTCTGTAGGACCCCACCCTCCACGGACCTCCCTGGCCTGACAAGCCTTGTCCCCGGGTCCCACCAGGCCACCGGCCAGAGGGGACGACCCTAGGGTCAGGCATCCATACCAGCACCACCTCCTGGAGGAGAACCGTCGAGCCCCCAAGAGCCAGGGCTGTGGGCTCCACCCAGTCAGCTGGGGGTCAGCGCACCGGGCTCCCTCGGTGACATCCGTGGTGCACTGGCACTGCACCTGGGGTGCCCTGCAGAGAAGGGGTGTGAACAGGGGGTGCTGTGCTCCCTTTTTGTCTACCCACCCCCACCTGCCCGGCAGTCCTGGGGACAGGGCAGAGGGGGGAAGCCTTTGGGTCTCATCCAGGAGGAGTGCTCCCGAGGGAAAAGGACCTCAGTGCCCAGGTGCAGAGAGGACACGATTCTCTGGCAAGTATCCCCAAGATGAGAACCCCCCCATGTGCCCTCCCCCATCTCGGCCACCCTGCTTGGCCCGCTTTCACCTCTACCCCAGGCGTCACCTGCCTCAGGCACTGGGTAGAAGCCGCAACCCCTGCCCCAACCCCTCCCTCCGGGGGTCCCTCCTGCCCAGGGTCCCTCCCCCAGCTCCACCCGCACATGTGCTCCGAGTGCCCCAGCGTCCCCTCCCCCTGGGTCCTGCAGCTCACGTCCTCCTGCCCGGGAGTCTCTGCGGCCACCTTGGGGGCAGGGGGGAGAATGGGAGGGCACCTCAGGGTCGTACTGTGCCTCCGGAGCAAAGGGCTGCTTGGTGCTGAAAAGACAGCTCCAGCGGCTGGGCTTGTGGAGTCTGGAGTCCGGAAGGAGGGAGCTTGGGAGGCCCGCCTGCCCCACTCATGGCCTGTGCCTGTGCTGCCTGATGACCAGTGGCCGAGGGCTGGGGGCCCAGGCCGGGTGGGAGGGAGCTGAGACCCGCGTCCAGGTCCTACCGCCGCCCCCCGCTGTTGTTCACACCTTACCCCGCTTGCCCCTCTCAGTGCACCAAGTGTCCCCCGCCCGGCCGCCCCAGGGCCCCACAGCCCCCAGGCTTATGGAGGCAGCCGTTACGCCATTTTGCAGAAGAAGAAACCAGGTTTCAAAAAAGAGGCGTGAAAGAATACTGGACGCTAGTTAAGGATGTGTGTGCTGGGAGGTCCGGGTGCAGGGCAGAGTTGAAGTGCGCGGACACCCAGGACTGCTGGCCGAGGGGGAGGCAGTGGAGACGGCGCTATTTCTGTATCCAGACAGCGTGTTTACGGGTGTTCGCTGAAAGCCACTTCCAGCTTCCACATGTTTGAAAGTTTTCATGACAAAATGTCAGGACGGGATTGAAAATGCTCATTGATGCAGACGGGCACTTCAGCCTGCCGTCCCCTCCCCAGGTCCCTGGAGCCAGCTCCACAGCCCGGTTTCCGTCTCCCTCCCCTTCCCCTGAGATGCCCGAGGGAGACTCGAGTCTCCGACTGCACGGGACTTCTGGCGTGGACACCTGCAGGGCCCCAGTGATGGGGGTCCTGGAGCCTAAGAGCCCTTCCCTCTCACAGGGACTGCCCTGGGGCCAGAGGTAGTGATGGGTTGGCCACTCGAGGCCACCTCTGCCCTAAGCACATTGCCCTGGTAGCCCCAGCCCTCCTGGGTCGTGATGACACATGTTCAGAGCGCAGCATCATGGGAGCCATACGGGGCCAGAGTGGTTGTAACTGAACTTGAAAGAAGAGGAGACGTCCACGGCCTGGCAGGGAGCAGCTCAGCACGCAGGTAGTGGAGGGGCTCAGGCAGACCACATCTCCTGTGCTCACAGCCGCCCCATCTATGCGTTCCATCCTCCAGCCCGTGCCAGGTCCCGGGTTCCACAGCGAATTACGCAGGTGGGGCCTCTCCGTTCTCAATGCCCTCCAGGCCCAGGCTCTCATTCTGGGGAAACTAAGAGTGGGACTTTGCCACTTGGATTTGGGGATGGGGAAAACCCGTGTCTGGAGCGCCCTCTGCTGGGTGGTCTGTTTCTCATGGGGCCCAAGAGGTTCAAGGAAGGGGCTGGACTATGGCGGGGGGCTGGAAGGCACTCCCCACCCTGGGGTGTCCAGGTGAGGCAAAGCAGGACAAACGTTGGCTTTAGACCAAAGGCTCGAACTGACTGCCCCTGGGACCTTAGAAGTCAATGCTTAGAAGTCAATGCTGGTGTAGGCCTCACCATAGAGGCCAGTATTTAAAAACAGATTTCAGATAAGTTAACTTCAGATCTTTTAAACCCAGAAGATCTGCTCACCTGCACACTTCCCTGCGCACGGGTGGAAGGGGCTGAGTGTGGTGGAGTACGCACCTCCCTGGTAGCCACAGACCTCACCAGCCCCTATTGCCTGCAGCCACCGGCCTCACGTAGTCACGTGGGCCCGTGGCCATTTGCACTCTCTCCTCCACCATCCAGAGGGCTGGTACCTTAGGCCATCCAGTGGTATCCGAAGCCTGTGGACCCGTAGACCCAAACCTCCAGGGGCCACTTCCTCCTCGCCAAGGCTTCTGTGCTGCCCCAGACAGGCCAGGCCCAGTGAGTCCCCCTACACACACACACACACGCACACGCACACGCACACACACACAACGGAGAAGGAAACGGGTCCTCTGAGAGATTAGGCTCCCTTTTCCCAGAGCAGGGGGCTGCTCCGATTGACCTCTTTCAACTCCTTTGGCTTGAGTGCACCACCCTGCTGATGTCTTAGGGTCTCTGAAAGGCATCAAGGAATGTGTGTCCTCCTTCCAAGGAGCCTCTGTTGTGGCACAGAGGAGGGACAGAGATGCGGGGGGGGGGGGGGGGGGAGAAGAGCAGGTTTAAGTCGACTCTAGAATTCGCTTCCAGTCACCAGGGAAACGGGCTGACGTGGTGGGTCATGACCTGCCTGTCCCTGGAAAGGTTTAGGCGGGGCCTGGTCCCATGTATTCACTAACTTAACAGATATTTATTGGTGTATACGATGTGCCACGCATTGCTTCAGGTGTGAGGAATCCCGTGGTGAGCATCCCGCCCAGCTGGCTGTGTCCTGGCACTGAATGTCGGCGGGGGGAGGTTGCTGGGGGCCCTGTGACGTGGGAAATCCCAGGACCACAACGTGCCACTTGGGATGGAGGCCTGGAGAGTGAAAAGGAGCAAGCCAGGCAGAGTCCTGGGGCAGAGCGACAGGGAGGAGCTGGTGCAAAGGCCCTGAGGCAGAGACAGCACCGTGAGTCCCAGGATTGGAAGAGATGGATGAGCAAGGGGACAGATGAAGCCAAAGGTGGGGGAGGGGATCACCTTTGTTCTCAGCTCTTGAGTTCAGGGACCAGCTTCAACGGAAGCCCGTATGACTCTGTGGCCCCTGCTGGGGGGTGATGTCTCTTGCTTGTCCAAGTCTCTGAGTGATGTTCCTCAAGTTCGTTGTTCACTTCTCCACTTACTCATTCAGCAAATATGCCCAGGTGCTCTGGGGCGGCCAGGGCTGGGTGCTGGGCTGAGACCTGGTCCCCAACCCCGAGAAAAGGCAGTGTAACGGGGGTGGGGAGTAGAGGCAAGTGGAGATCAGGGAGGCCTTCCCAGAGGAGTTATCATCTGAGCTGAGGGACCAGCCACAGGACTGCCACGCTACAATGGGACACAGTTACAGACAGGCCAGACAGGCACCCACACACGGTGTGTGGAGGGCAGGGGGGAGTCAGGACAGAGGAGGGTGTGCCACCCCTACAGCAGGACCCTCTGAGATCACAGCTCCCTGCACCCGCTTTCCCAGAGGGGAGACTGAGGCTCAGGAACGCAGTGGGTCTGGCGCCCTGTGGTCCGAATTGCCCCCTGGCAGCTTGTAGCCTGGAGTGGACAAAGGGCTGATTCAAAGCTGACTCAGCTCAGACCAGCACTTAGAGGGGCAGAGTGTGTATGTGCATGTGCATGCATGTGCACACGCATGCATATGTGTGAGATCTGTCAGACCTGGATTTTTTGGCTTCACCCCTTATTTGCTGAGCAAGCTTCGTCAAGTAACTGGACCTCTCTGAGCCCGTTTGGCCCAGATCTTGGGAGACAGCGTGGGCCTGGCCCTTGGTAGAGCCCAGCAAAACTCGCACGTGGCGTCTGACTCTGAGCCTTAGGCCATCCCCGGGCCCAGTGCTCCCCCCCACCCCCCACAGGAAAAGACAGCCTGGCATCGTCTTTTACTTTTTCCCCCTCCCACCTTGCATTGCTACTAGGGAGACAACTCTTCCCCATGAGGGGAGCCTTCTGTCTGCAGGGAAACTGAGGCCCAGAGAGGGTGTGCAGCCAGCTCAGGTCACAAAGCAGGGGCCTGGCACCTTGAGCAGGGAAGCCGCCGTCGCTGGGCACAGAGTCCCCAGGAGCAGAAGCGGCCTGGCCCGATCACAGATGCAGACACGTGGGTGACCCCCTTCCCGCCACCCCAGTCCTCCCCAGGGTGCATGTTGGCCTGCCGGCCCCTAGCTTCCCAGTTGACACAAAACACCAGGCCTCCCCCAGGCGGGGGGCGGGGCGGGAAGGGGCTCCTGGGCCAGCTGGGCTGTGGCCACAGGCAGGGAAGTGCACGGAGACAGGAAGGAAGCAGCACCCCTGGAGTCTGGGGCCACCATTGTCTCACCTGGGGGTGGGGGGGCCGAGACGGCCCCTCAGCTCAGGACGGCAGCGAGTCAGGCCGCTGGGCTGTCCCCTGTCTGGGCCCCGCCCCGCTGCCAACTTCTCCACACTAGTCTCAGTGTCCCTGTCTAGAAAACCTCAGAAGGCCAGATGCACGTGGTGTCTGGAATTCTGCAGCAGGTGACAGTCTGACAAGTGCCGGCCAGCCAGCCAGTGCTTCTCCCGAAACAGCTCATCTGAGCCTCCCTGACGATTCCCTATGAGCGGAGGGCTCCTGTTGTCCCCCGAAGTTCAGGAAGTTGCCCAAGGTTACACATCAGGGCAGCGGGGCTGGAACTCAGATCCAGGCAGCAGGTTCCGAAGTCCAGGGCCTGAACTGCTCAGCCTTCCCGTCTGCTACCCTGACCTGCTTTTCTTTAAATAACTCGCTGGTACAGGCTAATTACTTGTTAAGCCTCATCCTGGGCTGTGACATCACCTATTTAATTCAGATAGATGGATAAACAGATGATAAATCGATAGATAAGGAGACGCATGTATGCGTAGATACGTAGATGGGAGATAGATGAGCTGGGTCTGAAGCCAGCCCTGGAGGACGGCCAGCTGCACTCAGTGTCCCCAGACGCGGCCCTCCAGGGCTCCCTCCCTTCCTCTCCCCCTCTGCCCCCCCCCCTTTTCACACACACACACACACACACACACACACACACACACACACAGAGCAGGGCTGGGAGCACGTCTCATTTCCAGGTGGGACGAGGAGAAACAGGAAAGACTCCTTCCTTCCCCACAACAGGAAGCAGGGCGAGGAGGCTATGGATCTCCCAGCAGACTGTCCTCACTGGGCAGGATGCGCCCCCAGGCTGAGCCACAGGGCTGCGTGCCCAGTGGCCTTGCAAGGGCAGCTGGCCAGGAGCCCCCTGTCCTCTGATGTCATCTGACACCACTCCCAAGGGAAGAGGGGAAGAGGCGGGGGGTCAGACCATCCCCAGGGCGGAGGTCTCGGGGAACACCCCTGCCCCCATCTTGGGGTGGGGTGTCTAGGGCTGCACCCATCACCCACCTCACCCCGTCCCATCCCCCTTATAGCAGCCAAGCCCCTGCAGCCTGCTCAAACTTTATTGAAGGTGGAGGTGGAGTGGGGAGGGGCCCAGAAGCACAGACCACCAGCCCCCCCTCCTCCCCCAGAGTGGGCTCCAGGGACAGGAGACAGCTGATGGCTTAGGCTCCCTCCAGGGACTTCAGGCGCAGCTCAGTGGCCCCCATCCCTGCAAATATCCAAGACACCCGCCTCAGCCCCCGCCCAGACCCCAGGGCGGCCTCGGGGGTGGTATGTGGACAGTGGGCCCTGCCCCCTCGGGCTTGCAGAGGCGAGGGGCAGCGGGGCCAGGGGACTAAGCCCACAGCCTCCCTCCCAGGCTGATGGGGCCTGATGGGGCCTGGGGACAAGGATGCCCAGCACAGTCCCTGCTGTGCTGGGCAGGGGGCGGAGCTGGGTGGCTGGGGCGTGCGGGTGCGTTACCACCAACTCAGGTCCCTCCTGGCCAGCTCCACCTGGGCCAGGCGGTGGTCACTCAGCACCTGTACCCGGGTGATGCCCGCCAGCGGCCGGTGGCGGTGTGCGAACTGTAGCACCTTGTGGTCCTGGGCGTGGACGTGGAAGTGCTCCGCATCTGAGCTCACCTCCATCTGGGGACGGGAGGCCGGTGACCCACGGGTCCCCTCACCAGCCCCATCACGCAGGCCGGCCCCGGATGGGAGCTCTGGGCCCCCTCCTCTCTCTGAGAAGTGCTCCCACCCACACCCGGCAGTGAGACTTCCAGCTGGCCGTCTCCCCGTCAACCTCCATGATGAGCCGGGGGCACAGGACATCTGGCGCAAAGCAGCCAGACAGCCCAGATGCCTCCACAGGTACCCCCGAGCCCGGCCTCCCGGCCTCCCCCAGCTCTCCCTTAAACCCACGGGCCTCCCCTCCCCTGCCCCCGGCACCTCAAAGGGCTCCCCCAGCACCAGCGGGAAGACGCCGGACACTTCCTCCTGGCCCCAGCGGCCACCCTGGAAGGTGTTGCCCACCATGGTGGCGCTGGAGAAGCGGGGCTTGACATGGAAGGCAATGTCCCCCGCCTCAGACAGGAAGTTGATCTCAAACCTATGGGGGTGTCATGGGGGTTGTGAGACAGCAGACGGCTGGGAGGTCACCCACCCAAGGCCAAGGGGGGGGCCCGGGGAGGGCGGGGGACCTTACTTGTCCTCTCCAGAGTCAGAGTGTCCCTGGACCAGCAGGCTCCAGCCCGGGGCCAGGCCCCCTGCACAGAAGGCTTCAAACTGCGTGCAAAAGGGGGGACAGGGTGTACCCCACTTGTCCAGGGGGCCCCAGCATGTGCTGTTCCCCAGGACCCTGGCTCTCTGAGCAATGTTCCTTCCTGCCGGGAGGGTGGGGGCCCTCCCAGCCTGCAGGCCTGGGGAAGGACGCCGGGGACTCGGGGAGTCTCCCCCACCCCCGCCTGGGCCCGCTCCCTTCTCACCCACCTGCAATGCCATCTCACCACCTTCTGCGGGTGGGGAGCATGAGGGAGGGCATATAGGCAGGGGGGCAGGCGGGCTGGGCCAGGTGTAGGAGCCCCACCCCTGGGACGGGCGACAGGAGGCTCCGCCCCTCCCTGCCCCACCCCCTGCTTCGGTCCCCATTATGAGCAGGTCCGTCTTTCCAGTAAGTGACACAGGGTAGCTGGCCCTGGCCCCCTCCCCACCCCACTTCCCTTTTTAGGGTCCTTCGGAGGGGTCCCAGGAAAGCGGCTTCTGCCCCCACCCCCAGCCTCTTCTTCCAGGCTCCCAGGGACCCAGACTCTCATCTCTGCTCAAGTGAGGTGGGGGGAGGGGAGGCAGCCTGCCTGGGTCTTCTGGGGGCTGAGCCTGTGCCCCCCAGCCCGGCCCAGCCTCCCCTGGCTGCCCGCTGCGGCCTCCAGCTGGCCCCATGGGGCCCTGTGCTGGGATTAGGCTGGGGCTGTGGTCAGCGCATTCCAGGGCTCTGGCCGACGGCGTGGGGAGAGGGCCTTTCCCACACCCCGGCGCCCCTCCTGGCCTGGTGCCCCAGCCCCTATCAGCCGAGCTGGGGAGGGGGCCGGACTGGGATCCCCACCGAGCATGTCGGGGAGACGGGCGGGGTCTCCCCAGGCTTTCCGGGCCGCCGTGGGGCTGCCCGGCTGGACTGTCCAGGGAGCTGGCCCAAAGAGGGAGCAGGCTGGGTCCATGGAGCACGGGGCTCTGCGTATGGTGCGCGTGCAGGTGGGTGTGCAAGTGTGTGGTTGCGGGTGAGTGTGCAAGCATGTGGCGTGGGTGAGTGTGCACGTGAGCGTGCGAGTGTGGTGCAGGTGAGCATGCAGGTGAGCGTGGGATCCTGTGGCTGCGCCAACAAGTGTCCGGGGACGTGTGTGCCCGTGCGTGTGCGAGGTGTTGTGTGCGAGGGCCCGCGTGTGTGGCTCTGCCGTTTCCCTGCCCAGCGCGTCTCAGGGGGCCGGGCCCTCACCTGGACGCCCAGTCCCCCGGGGTAACCCAGCGCCTGTAACCCCCTGGTTCCCACCCTCCCCCTGACCCCTGGGGGCCCTGCCTGGCCTCCCCCCCGGGAGCCGGCCAGGCCTGGTGAGCGAGGCGATGCTAAGGCAGGGAAGGGACCCGGAGGCCGCGCGGGGCACGGGGCCTGCAGGGGGCAGTCCTGAGCAGGGAAGATTCTGCCAGAGAGCTTTCCTGCCTTGGTGTCCTGGCTCTGACACCCTGCCTGATGCCTAGAGCCTCGTCCCACCCCGGCCTGGCCGGCCGGGGGTCCGCAGGCCGCAGACCCTGCGCCCCTTTCTCCACACAAGGACCACAGAGAAGGGAGACCCCCTCCACAGTGGCCCAGCCGGAGGGTGAAGCCCAGTCCTGCTTCCCCTCCTCCATGTCCTGTCCCCTGTCCATGGGGTGCTGGGACTGGGCACTCAGGGGTCCAGGACGCTTGAGCTAGTAGCCCCCGGGCCTCAGTCTCCCCAGCTGTGCACTGGTCTCAGCAGTTCTGCTCCGCCTGCCGACCTCAGCTCCCTGCACCTGTGCCCTGGTGGGGGCAGGGGGTCCAGAGCAGCTCTGGCCGGACACAGGAACCTGGGCCATGTCGCCTTACTTTGGGGTCAGCAGGGGCACTGATGGCGGGACCTTGGGCGTCAGCTGCCTGGAGCCCTTGCCAGGCATCAGGGGGCCTGTGAGCAGGGCTTGTCCCCCAGAATCCCTGCACAGAGGCCATCCCTCCCTGAGTCTCAGCCTCCCCATTTGGGCAGTGGGGCTTTGCAGGTAGTGGGCGGTGGGGTGGGGGGGGAGGGCCTCGCCGGGGCAGGGGACGGAAAGAGACAGCGAGCTCCGGTGTGGCTGGCCCAGCCCTGCAGGGACACCCCAATGTTGTGGAGTCCCAGTCAGACGACAGCCAGGCTTCGGGTCTCAGGGGCAGCCATGGGAAGTGCCCCCGCCCTGACTTGCTGGCCAGCGGGCCTGGGTGCTGTAGCCTGGGCCCTGGGAGCAAACAGACCTGCTCCGCCAGGCGCCACCCCTCCCTTTCCCGGATGCGCGGTTTTGCCCCAGGGTGTTGTTGACTTTCCTCGGGCTGCAGGAGGCAGCAGGGTCTCCACCCAGTTAGGAATTTCACCAGGACTCAGAGCCCCTCATCCAGTGGGATGGGGGATGTCAGGGTTGGCTTCCTGGAGGAGGGGGCACCTCGAGCTGGGCTTGAGGAATGAGTAGCACCGGGAAGGCAGCACAGGGACATCGACTCAGGAAGGATCTGACCCACCTGGGTGGTCCCAGGGCCATCGGCACAGGTTCCACGGGACAATTTGAGAGGGCAGCACACCCTCCTCGGGCCTCCTGGAGCCGGGCATCATTGCGTCCACTGGCGCAGGGGACAGACCACTGAAGGAGGCTCCCAGAGCCCACGGAGAGGGGTGGTGACGCCAGAACGTGGGTGCAGCCTCCGGACTTACCAGTCCAGTGCTCCTTCCAGACCCCCGTCCGCTTGTGTCCCCGCCCCCACCCCAGCGCCAGCACCCGGCCGAGCCCACCGGTGGGTGATTCCAGGCATGGGGCCCTGGCTGCTGGGGGTCTCCAACCAGGCCAGGCCGCCCTCCCATGACCCCACCCCCTCCCCAGCCCGCATCTGGAACCGCTCGCTGGTGGTGAGGTCAGCACGGAAATTCTCAGCCCCCGCCTGGCAAGGGGGCAGGGACGGCGCTGGAACTGGGCCACAGAGCTTTGGGCTGCCCTCCCCCTGGTTGGGTGCTTGCTGGCCTTTAGCACATAGCGGCTCGCTCTTTCCCTCTGGGTCAGCACCTCTGGGTCAGCAGGGAGACCGAGCAGCATGGAGAGTGAGGGCAGTCAGGAGGCACCGTGCCACTGTTGCACAGGTGGGGAAACCAAGGCCCAGGAACCTGCGCAGGCAGCAGCCTGGGGCACCGAGCGCCGGCCTCCACTGCCCCGTGGGGACCCCTCGTAGGCCCTGCTGGAGGCTGGGAAGGGCTGACCCGGGGCTGACAAGGACCCCAGGGCTCTGGGGAGGGGACGGCAGGGTGCCCACTCCCTGGGGCTCCCTTGCCTGGCCCTCTGGAGTCCCCTACCAGCCACGCCAACCACTACCAGCCCCGAGTTCCACACTCTCACGGCTTAGCTGCGTCCCCCCTAAACCCTCCCGGCGCTCTCCCTCCTCTGAAATCACTCTCACTCAGGACCGTGGTCATTTTCTCCCCGGGGCACTCAGGGAGGCCCCGCTGAATGCCAGGAGGGAGGAGGCAGGTCCTCCCACTGCCCCCGGGCACACCCGGGCACACACGAGATTTCTCCGGAAATGCAACGACCCCGGGGATGGAGGCTCCGGGCCCAGGGAACTTAGCCCGTCATGGTCGCGGTGGCTGTCACTTCTGTGCGCTCAGTGCTGTGCTAGGCGCCGGCCGCTCTGCCTTGCTGCCTTGCCACCCCCTCGCCGCTGACAGAGGGAGGCAACTAGCTGCTCATTTACTTGTTCGCGGCACATACTTGCGGCAGGTTCACAACACAGACAGGCAGACACAGTCCGTGCCCTCGCAGGGCTCCTAGTGTCTGTGGGAGGTGGTCAGGCAGCAAATGACAACCCCCCCGTCTCTTTATCGAATTGTCTTCATACAGGATCCTAAGGGAAATTCTGAGGAGTGACACTTGTGTACGGGGAGCAGGGGTTGGCCTGATACGGAAGGACTGGAGAGACTTCCCGCAGGAGCTGATATCTGAGCTGAGCCCAGAAGAGGAGGGGCTCACCAGAAGAAGGGATGGGGGGTGGGGGGAGAGCGTGGCCAACAAAGGAAACAGCATGTGCAAAGGCCCTGGGGAGGCCAGAGCTGTGGGAGTGTGGAAGGGCCAGGATGGGGCTGGGGAGGCATGTCCCTCCCGGCCCCACCTTTGCTGCCTGGCTGGGGTCCAGCCCTTCCCAGCCTCCCCTGCTGGGCACCACTTTCCCTTCCCCTAATTTGGCGGGGCACTGTTTCTGGCCAAGCCTCCCACCCGGTGCCTGGCCATTGTCCCCGTCTCCTGCTTCCCGCCCTTGAGTCTCTTATCACCCAGAGAATCTGCTCGTTTGGGGGCATTTGGGGGCCGATAAGGTTTTACTGGAGCCAGTGCCGCTCGGGCTGTCCTTTCTGACGCCACCCCTCCTGGCCGGTGATGTCTGAAGGGCGCTCAGCAAACGTGGCCTCCCTCCTGCAGGGGCCCGGGGGGCTGTCCCTCCAGTTCCACACCTTTCCCTCCACAGCCTCCAAGTCAGGGCAGACCCACCTGCTTGTGACAGACCCCTTTCTGGGCCTCAGTTCCTCCGAGGTTGCCTAGTGGGTTGTGTGCTTGGCCCGTTTGCTCGGCCAGGGGACAGAAGCGAGGCTTCCTTTGGCCCGGTGGGGAGGGGGCAGAGGATGGCGCTGTGGGCCGGTCTGGGCCGCTGAGATACCAGCTCTGCAGGTGAGGCTGGTGTCGCCCTCTCCCCAGCGGGCCTGAGCCTCGGGCAGCGAGTGGAGGCGCCCCGTGGGGAGGGCAGGACCCCCGTCTACCGGGAACCCAGCCCCGGCCAGGCCTTAGCCCCCGCGTTCTCACCACCCCCTGCGAGGGGAGCGCCCCTTCCTCTCTCACTTCCCATTTCACAGATGTGACAGCTGAGGCTCAAAGGGGAGGTGTGACCACCCAGGTCCTCGCAGCCAGGTGCCGGTGGAGCTGCTGTTAACCACACTGCTGCAGAGGGAGGGGGCAGGATTTGGGGGGAGGGCAGAGCCTCCCCCTGCGCCCCCCACTCATTTTCCAGCTCCCACAGTGAGGCTCCTTGGCTCAGTACCCATTCCTCCAAGCGCGTTCACGTCTGTTCACAGCTCTGCTGGGCCAGGGTCTCTGTTTTACTGACGGGGAGACTGAGGCCACCGTGCCCGTGTCCCTGGTGGGTCACTGTTGCCAAAAACCCTCAAGGGATCACGTGGGAGCCCCGTCAAAAGGATGTGCCGCAGGGACCGTGAAAGCCCTCGGTGGGCCGCTGGGGAGCGGGGGGCTCAGGGAGAGGCTTCCCCGTGGCCCCGGCCCGGGCGGGTGGGGGCCTCGCTGACGCTGTGGGAGACTCTTGGGCCTCGACCAGCAGTGTGCCCGCTGGCAGCCCTCTAGAGGGAGCTCAGCTGGCCTGGACGGGCCACCAGAAAGGCTGTCCGGGTGCCGGAGGCCCTGTGCCGGGCAGGGGCCGGGGGCCGGCCGTGCGGGGCGGCGCAGGGGGGCGGCATCTGGCCCAGAGGGGGTGCTGTGATGATTTCTCCAGATGGGCGCTGGGCCCCGCCGCCCCGCAGCCCGGAATCGAGGGAGGGAGAGCCAGGAATCCGATTAGATGAGAAAGCGGCCGTGTGGGGTGACGGGGCTGGGCCGCAGGTAGCCTCGAGGTGGGGGGTGCGGGAACCGCCGGGGCCCCGCGGCCCTCGCCCAGCAGAGTCGGGGACAACCAGGGGAGCACGGGGCACCGGGTGTGGGTTCAAGCCCCCGCTTTGCACAGAGGGGGCCTCGTCATGCTGCCGTGTGGCCTGGAGTCGTGGTCCCCCGTGGGTGGGGATGATGCTGGGGGAGGGGCCCAGACCCCACAGCTCCCCTTTCCTCATCCCCAGACGTTGACAGAGCATCCGCTTCGTGGCCTTGTGGGGGGCAAGACAGTCACGTATCGCAGCGGGAGAGACAGGTAATAAATAGCTCAGCAAGTACATGGAACCTTCTAGGTGATGGTATGTGCTAGGAAGCAAGCAGAATAGGACAGTGGCACAGAGCTGGCCGGGCCTGTTTGGTAGCACTGACCACCAGCTGAAATGGGTTTGCAAGATTCAGCGCATAAAAGAAAATCTCAGTAACTTTTATACCGGTCGCTTTTTTTTTTTTTTTAATGTTTATTTATTTTTGAGAGACAGAGCGAGCGGGGGAGGGGCAGAGAGAGAGGGAGACAGAATGCGAAGCAGCTCCAGGCCCCGAGCTGTCGGCACAGAGCCCGACTCGGGGCTCGAACTCACGGACCACGGGATCATGACCTGAGCCGAAGTCGGACGCTCAACCGACTGAGCCCCCCCAGGTGCCCCTATACTGATCACTTGTTAAAGGAAAATATTTTTGGATACGGTGGGTTAAATAAAATATATTAAAATTAGAGGTTTCTGGCTGGCTCAGTCAGTTGAGCATCCGACTTCGGCTCAGGTCATGATCTCACGGTTCGTGGGTTCGAGCCCCACCTTGGGCTCTGCGCTGACAGTGTGGAGCCTGCTTGGGAGTCTCTCTCTCCCTCTCTCCCTGCCCCTCCCTTGCTTGTGCTGTCTCTCTCAAAATAAATAAATAAACTTAAAAAATATTAAATTTCCACCTGTCTTAAAAACTGTTTTCAACTGGCCACTAGAAAGCATCAAGTTACATTTGTGGCTGGCGTTCTGTTTCTACAGAACAGTAAAGAACGGAGGTGGTAGGGGGGGAGTCGTGGGGGCACTGGGGCCATGGCTAGGAGGGGGCCCTCAGGGGAGGTGACCGCTGCCCTGAGACCTCATGTTGAAAAAGACCCGGCCCAGGAGACTGAGGAGGAATGAGCCAGGCAGAAGGAAGTGTCTGTGCAAATGTCCTGAGGTAACAAGCAGCTAGGAGGCCGGCGGGGCCGGAGCGTGGGAGGGCAGGGCAGGGGCGTTGTGAGGCGAGATTGTGGAGGTGACTGAGGCCACATCTGTGGGAGGGACAGACGTGTGAAGATCCTTCAGTGTCCCCCCCAGGGCAGGACCAGCTGGTAGGGAATGAGTTGCTCCGGGTCTGCCCCCACCCTGGGACCCTCTCAGGTGGGCCCCTGCCACCCTCTCCCCCAGACACCAGGCTGTGTCCCCACAACCACTACACGCCCCCTCCCGCTCAGGCTGACCCCTGCTGGCTTCCAGCGCTCCCGCCAAGACTTGGGAAAGGCCCAGGGGAGCCGCCAGCTCCCGAAATAACCTCACACCAGTTCCAGGACATCTGCGGAGGGGCGGAGTGCTGGAACCCAGGGCTGGGAGCGGGGACAGGGAGAGGGGGACAGGGACGCGCAGGGACACCCCCAGGCCAGGCGGGTCTCCGGGGGGGGGGATGCACCCCTGAGTGGAGGTCTGGAAGGTGGGGCCCGGGTGGAGGATCGGGGCCGACACGGGCCCCACAGGGTCTCTGAGGTCTGCACGGCCTGTCTCCTCGCCCCCCACCTTCCCAGACGGGAAACGGGTGCACAGAGGCGGAGCACTTGTCTGAGGGCCCCGGCACACGAGTGGCAGGCCAGGCGCCTTTCCTTCTGTGTCCTTCGCACACTCGGTCACCTCCCTCCCAGCTGGCCAGCAGGCTGACAGAATGTTCTCCCCCTGCCCTGGGTCCCCAGAGGGCCGGGACTGTCCTCTGATCCATGTGGCTAGCGGTGGCCGAGCCTGTGGAATTTCCCTAGCCTGAGGAGCGGTGGGGGCCGGGGAGAGCCATGCGGGGGTGGGGTGGGGAGACTGAGGCAGAGAGGGGCTGCCTGGGGAGCCCGGCCCTCCCCGACCCGGGGCCCAGCCTGGGATTCTGGGAAGAGGAACTGAGGGGTGGTCCTTGGAGATTAAAGGGTCTCTCCTACAAGACCCCCCGCACCGGGTCCACGTGATCCACCCTTCCATCCAACACACATCTGGACACTGGCTGTGTGCTGGTGGCCAGGCGGCCACAATGGGCAAGGGAACAATCTAGAGGGAAGACCAAGGCCATCTGAGCAGAGGGGAGTGGGCAGCCACAGACTGGCCAGAGTTGGCGTGGTCAGGGCCAGGACTGTCCCCGCGGGGGCTGGGGAGCCGCCAGCCCACGACCCCTTCCCAGAGAAGAGGTCTCCCCTACTGGGAACCTTGGCGGGCGTTCAGTGACCCACGGCAGCTGTCCCCCACCCCCCCCACGAGGGCTGTTTGTCTTGTGATGGTGGAAATTTTCTATCATGTTTCTCAGGATAGAAAATAAAAGCAAAGAAAAAAAGGGCCTTCCTCGAGGAAGTGAGGGTCAAGGTCAAGAAGGGGGCGGCCCAAGGTGTCCAAGGCAGCAGTGGCACATGGGAGGGCAGGCTGGGCTCACATCAGGCACCCCGCTGTACCCCGGGGGGATGGGGGAGCTGTCCCGGCAGAGGCTGGGGTGGCAGAACAGAGCCCGCGGGACCTCGGGGGGCAGGAGGTGGCCCAGTGGAGTGGAAGGTGGGGGTGCCGGCAGGGAGCGGGCAGGAGCTTTCGGGGGAACTGGTTTCCCCGGTGAAAGGCTGCAGGAGACCCCCGAGAAGGCGCAGGCTCAGCCTTGGGGGGGCCCCGGGCAAGCAGGGGGCAAAGAGTGGGCGGGAGGAAGTAGAGACCCTCTTCCCACCAAGCCCTGGACCCCCCCCATCCCCGCCCCCTCCCCACCCCGGACGGGCTAGGGCCAGCTCACCAGCTCACTGCAGCCACCAGGGCCACCAGGGCCACCGTGGCCACTCTCACCCCTGAGCCCTCACTGCTGTGGCCACTTCCCCGGGGCTGGGACGGACACGAGATTCTTTCAAAAACATTTCCTTTGCAAAATAATCCTTCGAAATATGTTTTTGGAAACAGACTCCTGATCTGAACAGGAAGAAGTTAATTACAGTCCCTCCCCAGAGGGGCGCGGGGGAGGAAGCCTCGTGGTCAGAAACATGAGTGAGGGCCAGGGCGGACGCCCCCTCACACCCGGCCCCGGCTCCCCTTCCCCGCGATGACCCGTTGTCCCCACCCCCACCCCACCTCCAAAGGCCCGAGCTCCCGCAGCCCACGGGGGGGCGGGGGTGGGGGGGCAGGGACCTGGCCGAGGTCGGCAGTTCGAGCCCGGCCGAGCCGGGTGGAGCCCCTCGTCTGTGTGGTGTGGGTAAGTGCGTGCATGCAGGAGTGCGCGAGCTGTGTGCTGCATCGAGGTGGGCGGAAGGAGGCTCGCAGGGCCTGTGGTGTTGGCTCGGCTGCCGGGGGTCTCTGACTTCCCCACCTGCCAGGACGCCTTCCCAGGTGCAGAGGCCCTGGTTGGACTAGGACCACGGGAGGCAGAAGATGGGGTTCCCTTCGGCGCACCTGCCCTGAACCCCGCCCCCAGGGCACCCTCCAAACAAGGGTCACCTGGGTCCCCGTGGGCCTAGACTGTCTCTGGGTGTCTCTGGATGTCTCTGTCCCTCCCAGTTAGTTGTGACGCTCAGGTTCTGGGCCGTGTGTCTTACGGGTACTAAGTGGTTATCTTGGGAGCTGGGGTGTCTAAACTCCCGTCCAGCCTGGGGCGTCTGGTCTTCCCGCCCAGCCTACAGCCCCAGGGTTCGTCCGAGTGCAAATCTGTGGAACGAGCCCTAGGCCCCTCCTCACCGTCTGTCCGTCCCACGTCCCTCCGTCCATCTGTGCTGTGTCCTATCGCCTCGTACTAAATCACCGTGGACTTAGTGGCTTCAAACAGCACAATGTACAGTCTTACGGCCCTGTGGGTCAGAGATGGGTCTCACGGGCTAAACTCAAGGCGTGACCAGGGTTCCTCGTGGAGGTTCTGGGGGAGAATCGGTTTCCTTGCTTTTTCCAGCTTCTAGAAGCCTCCGGCATCCTCAGCTGGAGGTCAGCTGCCCGGCTCAGGGTCGCAAGAGCGCTCCCCCGACGTGGTGGGCTGCCGGCTTCGCTTCCCCCCCTGACGCCTGTGATGGCATCGCGGGGGGGGGGTGCGCAGGGGGGGCAGCCACAGGACCCCGGTAATCTCCCCCTCTCTGGCTTCACTTATCCACTTCTTCAATGTCCCTTTGACCACGGAAGGTGGCAGTCACAGGTTCCAGGGATGAGCCCCTGGACATCTCTGGGGGGCTCCGTCTGCCTGCCGCATCCCCCTTCCGTGCGTCTGTCCGTGTCCTCGTGCATTTCTCTGACCGTCGGCGCACCTGCGCGTTATTTCCCCATCTGTCCGGTCAGCGGCCGGCCAGGGAGCATCCCTCTCTCTGTCCATCTTCCCATCCGCCGGCCTGGCTTCCCTCTTTCCTTTCCCTCTGCAGCCATCCTTCCAAGTCGTCCGTCCGTCCACTCACACGCCCGTCTTCCGTCTGTCTGTCCGTAAGGGGCAGGACGCTAAGTGGGGAAGATCAGAGTCGTGGCAGGTGTGGGGGGCGCAGGCCGGGGCCCGGCTCGGTCTTCCTCTCCCTCACGACTCCTTCCTAAGACCTCCAGCTGTCCCCGCCCCCGAGACCGGTGGCTTCCCGGGTCCAGAGCGGGGCTCTCCAAGCTCAGGGGGGCGCAGCCCACCCTCCGGGTCTCTGGCCGTGACCCCGTGGAGCCTGGAGGTGTTTGTTCAGTGGGATCAGACCCGGCGTTGGCCCCAGGGGCCGCGGACAGAGCCACACTGCCCGACGGACAGACGGATGCAGGGATGCAGGGGTGGGTGGGCCCCCGCCCCGACCCGCGTTCCCTCCTTGCCCCTCCTGAGCTCAGCGCCCGGGGCGAGCCCTGGATTCCAGGAGAGGCTGTGGGAAAGGCCCCTCGCGGACCCCTCTCCGGCTTCAGGTCATCTTGTGGGGGAGCGTTGGTCGCTCAGAGCTTGGGGAGAGGGCCCTGGACCGAGCCCAGGATGATTCGATGAGGAAAAAATGCCCCCACGAGGACTATCTCGCCGCAGCTGCTGAGACAAGCCTGCTTATCCTAGCCTCACCCCCTGTGCCCCCCCAGCGGGGTGAGCACGGGGACTCCAGGCTCTCCCGCCCTCGCGGGGGCCCCAGACTAGAGGCCGGGACCCTTGGGGCACTCACACCCCCTCTCTGTGAGTCTCACTGTCTCTCACTGTCTCCTTCCCTCGCTGTCTCTGTCCCTCTCTCTCTCTCTGTGTCTCACTGTCTCTGTCTCTGTGTCTCACTATGTCTGTCTCTCACTGTCTCTGTGCCTTTCTGTCTCTGTCTCTCACTGTCTCTGTCCCTCTCTGTGTCCCTCACTGTCTCTGTGCCTGTCTCTGTGCCTCTCTGTCTCTGTCCCTCACTGTCTCTGTCCCTCTCTGTGTCTCACTGTCTGTCCCTCACTGTCTTCATCACTCTCTGTCCCTATGTCTGTATCTTTATCTCTGCTCCCTACAGTCACTCTCTGGCCACATGTCACCTCTCGGGGCCTCACGGGCACAGAGGCCCCGCCCCGTAGTCCCACAACCCAGGATTCTACCCTCGTGCCCCCCCACCCCACCACCTGTCCTCAGGGACCTCTTCTCCAGGATGGCATCCTAGTGGCCGCTGGGAGTGACCTCAGTGCAGGCAGTGACCCCTGCGGGTGCCCCCCAGGACCTGCATTTCCCCCTCCACCTGCCTGGGTGTTGAGGTGTGGCCAGCCTGAGATCCTAGAACAGGATGCTACGTGGTCAGGGCCTGTGACTCAGCATTGCTCAGGGTCCGAGGCCAGCACTCAGTGTGTGTGTGTGTGTGTGTGTGTGTGCATGTGCACAGGTGGGTGTGTGTGTGTCTGTGGACAGGCCGGGTGTGCGTGGATGGGGGCGGGTGTGGGTGAGTGGGTGTGTGGACATGTGCACGGGGGGATGGGTGTACGCTCGGCTGGGCTGAGACAGATGCTTCGTGTCCCCTGGCCCCAGCAGGGCAGTGGCGGTCACCTGTGCCCAAAACCTGCCCCCACCCACCGGCCGGCCCAGTGCCCCACAGGCTCCCCACGTGGCCTCCGGCGGCACAGGCCAGAGAGGCCGCCGCGGGCCCCTGGCGCGTGGCCTCTGGGAGGTGGGCAGGAAGGGGTGCGGCTGCCTCGTGGGCCAGGGCTGCCGGTGGGGGGGGGGCAGGAAGGGAGGCGGGCTGTGCCGCGGGCGTCCCGGAGGTCACCGGGAGCCGGGCGGGCAGGGTGGACGGCCGCTCGAGAGCCCTGCCCCCCCCCACCCGCCCCCGACCCGCCTCTGGCGTCTCTCGGGGCCGAGGTGACGCCTGCTCCCCCGGCCTTCCCTGTGGCCTCCTCCAGACCCGTCCGCCCCTGCGTCTGAGACCCCGCCGGGCCTACGCCGGTCACGTCGCTGAGGTGTCCTGCTCCCCTGCTCCAGCAGAACCCCCGCCGGCATGATCGGACCCCCGACTCCGGGGCCCTGTGTGCGCGAGCCTGGGCCTCAGCCCGAAGCCCTTCGCCAGGGACGGACTCTCCCATTTCCTCCCCTGCCGGGCCTCCTGCAGCGCTGGGCCCAGATGCCGGGCTTCCTTCCACGTGCTGATGAGCCAGGGTCGCAGCGTGCGCCTGGACCCCCCTCCCCGCCCCTGGTGCAGGGCCCGGGGTCCCTCACCTGCCGGCTGCTGCTCACCCGTGGGACGCACCCACCGTGCCGTCAGCAGGGGCCCCGGGAGCAGTTGTTTGGTGAGGAAGGGGAGTGACACACAGTCCCGTGCCCAGGCTGGCCCCCTGGGGCTTCCAGGAGAGCAGTGTGGCCCCTCCCCACTCGCTCCCGCACCTGTGAGGCCGGTGGGGCCCCGGGGCTAGTGGACGGGGTGGCGGTGGGTCTCCTCTGCCCATTTGGGGCGCTTTCCAGGTGGGGGCTGTGGACGGGGGTTGGGGTCCAGAAAAGCAGGGAGGCTGATGGGTGGGGGCAGGGAGCGTGGCAGGCCCGCTCTGTCCCCAAGCCGTTCCCTCTCAGCCCCCTGCCCACCATACACACACACGCACACGTGTGCACACGCCGGGCACGCACCTCCCGCTGTAAATACTGGGGCTGGGCTGGGAGTAAGCCACCCCGGGGCAGTGATGGGCCCTCACCAGCTTCTTCCCCCCCAACACCGGCCCCGCTCAGCCACCAGCACCCGGTTGCCCTGCGGGTGGCCTGCAGCGTGGGGCCACCGGGACCTGGGCCTTTCAGTCCAGGCGGTGGGTTGGATCCTGGATTTCCAAGGCCGCCCCCACTTCCGCTGTCTGGTTTATGCTCAGATAGCCCCACCCCAGTCCCAATTCTGTTTTGTGGTAGGGGGCGCCAAGGCCCAAAGAGCCACGCCAGCCCCCGGGGGGGGGGGGGGGGGCGGGGTGGCTGGCAGTCAGGACCAGGGCACAGGCCAAGCTTCCCTCCCGTCCACTCAAGCTATGTCCAGGGTGGGGGCTGCGTCCCGTCCATCCGTCTGTGCATTGTTCCTAGCCACAGCGGAGGGGAGGGGCTGAGGGAGGGGGGAGGGAGGAGCAGGGGTGGGGAGGGGAGCGCCGGACCTGTTCACAAGCATCTTCCCAGCCTCCACCCCTCCTTACCTCCCCAGGCCCTTCCCAGGCGGAAAATTCAATTAGTTTCGAGCAACTGCTTTGCTGAAGAGCCAGAGAGAGGGGTGATGAGGGGACGGGGGTCCGCCTGGCGGCTGGGGTGCGTGCTGGGGGGAGGGGAGGCCAACAGCCCTCTTGTCTCTGCGGGTTTCTGCCGAGTCCCTGTGCCCGTGTGACTTAGTGTGTGACTTGGGGTCCCAGGGTCCTTGCGTGCCCACGTCTGGCCCCTGCACGCAGACGGCCCTCACAGCCCTCAGCACCCCCACGTGTGCACTGGCATTCGCCGTAACTGCCAGCCAGGCCCTGGGCTCTGGCCAGTGGATGTCCGGTTGTGGGATGGGGGTGCACACGGGGCGGGGTGGGGGGGGTGGCAACCTCCCTGCAAATTGCACACACAGGGTGTGGTGTGGCGCTTAGCTTCCCAGACTGGGTGCCACCCCCTTGGTTCCACACTGGCTCCTTGTCTGGTCCCCATACACTCTAGCCTTCTGGCCACAGGGCCTTTGCCCATACCATTCCCCCAGGCCTGCAAGCTTCCCCTCAAAGAACCTCGTCCCAGCGTGCGTCTGCCCTTGTTTTTCATCTCCTTTCATCCCTGGGCTTCGAGGCATGCAGCCAAAAGTCTCCCGCTGTGAGGAAATGGGGTAGCCCTGTCTGGACCAGTCTCTGTCCCTGTGCCCGGAGTGGTGCTCAATTGGTCGAGTGAATGAAGTGTCGGGCCCACACAGAAGTTTAGAAAACAGGTCCTGCGATAGACACACACTTCTCTTCCTAGCAGACTCCTATGCACCCTGCCGTGGCCCGGCTTCCAGCACCCCCTCCTCCAGGACGTCCAGAGTGCTCTGAGGATCATTGGGAACAAAGGCCCTGAGCCTGGGGTATCTGTGCTTTCTTCTGGGACCCAATGTGCCCTGTCTCCGGCCCGTGGTCTGCCATCATCCCCGCCAGTTAGCCTGACCCAGTGAGTGCAAGACCCTTCCTTCCTGCTGTGATCACTCAGGACCCGCTCAGGGCCCGTGGGAGAAGATCCGATCATCTGCCTCTTTGTGGAGGGCTCCCGTGGCCCATGCCACCCAGGGTGCAGGCTGGGGGCAGGGGTGCCCATCTGACCCAGTCCTTTGTCCTGGCACCCCTGCTCCACACTGCCCAGCTGGCCTTCCCCCCCCTCCCCGGGGTCTCCCTCTCACTTCACTCCCCAATTCCAGGGGCTCTCTGAGGTCATGAGGAGTTGAGGGGCACCCACCTGAGCCCACACACAGTGGGCACCCAGGACACAGACCCACAGGGCGGCCAGGTTGGGGGCAAAGGAGGCCGCTGCCTGTCGGAGTGTGTTTCTTTATCCAAGTCCCCAGACACCGGCAGGGACGGCCCCTGCTTTCCTGAGGGGCCCCTCCCAGCAGGTAGAGGGTGGGGAGGGGGCTCCCAGGGCCCGCTAGGGAAGGAAGGAGGTTTGAGAAGGCCAGATGCGGGGAGGGGCCCCTGTGCAGAGGAATGTGGGCCAGCCCCTCCTCCTTCCCCAGGAGGGACAGAGGCAGATGGCAGCTGGGGGGTTGAGGACAAGGGGGAGGCCCAGCCGGCCCAGCCTGAGGCTCCGAAGGGCGCCTGTGGCCCCTCCTCGGTAGCTGTGGGGGCACATCCTTCTCAAGTTCCTGGCCCCCCAGCCCGCACCAGCTGTGTGCAGCTGGGGCCTCACCCTGAGGAAACCCAACACTGGCAGGGGGGGTGGGGGTGGGGGCCAGGGCGCCAGCCTGCTCCCCGACCACTGTGCGTGGGCTCCCCCCACCGCCACTTGTGGCCTGCCAGGCGGCTCATCGGTAAGGAGGCTGGAGTGTGAGCACCGCGCCTGGGGCCTGGCGGGTGACATCATCCCAGAGAAGGCTGGAGGACGCGGTGTCGAGGGGTGGGTGCCCGTGAGGGGCTGGTTTTCCCTGGGTCACCCTCCACTGGCCAGGCTCTGGCAGCTCCCTTCTCCCGTGGGAGCCCCCCCCCCCCTCTCAGAAGGGACAGGGCTGAGCCCAGGGACCTGTGCTCAGAATGAGGGACTGAGCTTTGGAGATGCAGCCATGTGGCCGATGCCTTGCAGAGCAGGCCGGATGCCCACCTCGGGGCCTGCCTTCCCCCCAGCGGCCCTCCCCCACCCGAGGCCCTCCACGCCCTCCAGTGCCCAGGCCGCCGGCTGCCTCCACCCCCTGGGTTCTGCCCGGAGCCCAGAGGGTAGAGCCATGCGGGGAGGGGGCTTCCAGATGGCTGGAATCCCGCGTCAACAGGGCTTAGACACCTGCCCAGCCTCTTCCCGCCCTCCCCTCTGCCTGCCCAGGCGCTTCTGCACATCTTAACTTTCCAGGGGCTTTGCTTCCCTGGCCAGAGTCTGAGCCTCCTGCTCTGGGGTGGGGAGGGGCGCCGTGTCCTCACCCCGTCCCTGGCAGGCGTTCCCCACTCCCAAGCACACACAGGCCCCAAAGGCCAGGCCCCTTGCTGGCCCTGCGTCCAGCCGAGGGCTAACCTGATGGATGCCCGTGGCATATTTTCTGGGCGTGCGTGAGGCCGGAGCACTGTGGAAGGAGCCCGGCAGGCACGGCACCCCAGGGAGAGGGCCAGGGAGATCAGAGGGCAGGCCCCGGCATGGCCCCGGGCCCCGCCTCAGGTGGTCACGCAGCCAGGGGACAGGTCACTTCTGGGGCTCGGAGTGGAAGGCCCAGGCAGAGCCGGCAGGAGGGGTCAGCACGGCAGTGGGGGTGGCCCCCGGCGCTAGGCCCAGGCTCCCCTCCCCCACCATGCAGGCCAGAGGCGGCCACTCTGGCCCACCGCCCCACGCTGTGGTCCTCGGGCCTGGCTTGGACCAGCACGGCCACGTGGACCCTGTGGCCTCGAGCACCTACAGCTCTCCCCTCGACCCCGGGGCCCCAATATCTCCCCAGTGGGTGTCTGGCTGGGCAACTCTCAGCCCCTCTCAGGCAGTGGGGGAATGCAGGGAGGAAGGTGGGGGCTCATTCCTGTCCCGGTGGCACCTGCCTGCCCGCCCGCCCGCCGGTCCCGCCCGCCCCTCCTCCTCCACTGCATCTTTTCAGGGTCCGACAAGCCTTTTCAGGGCTGACGGATGGCAGGTCTGGATTTCCATGTCAATGGGCCGGGCGCTGCCTGGTAAGCTGGTTAACAAGCCCCCAGCCCCACTGGGGAGGCTGTGCCGGTGTTAACACAGGCCCCTTTCTCCCAAGGCTTCGCGGCCTCGCGGTTGCCATGGCGCCCTGCGTGGCCTTTCGGGCCACGGCTAATCCTTTCTCTGGCGCTTTCATCCTGGCTGTCCCACCCCCAGGCTGGTCGCCGGTAACTCAGCCTTGCCCAACAAGGCTGGTTTCTCCGCCGGGGTCAGAGGAGGCCGTAAATCCAGCCCCCTGCCCCGGCCCTTTGTCCCTGGCATTGTCCCCAAGTCCCCAGCCGCCCCCTCCTCCGGGGACTCCGGTGGCGGGAAGGGAGCCTCTGCCAAGTGGTCAGCTCCTGTCCTGTGGAGGAGGGGGTCCTGTCCTCGGCTTGTCTGTCCACCCTCGAACCCGAGGTCCTCGGCCCCTTTCTTTCCCTGCTCCTTGACCTCCAGCCTCGGCCTCTGAGCCATTCCAGGGATGTGCCTGTTCCTGCCTCAGTGCCTTTGCTCTAGCTGTTTGCGTTCTGGTCTGGAACGTTCTTCCCCAGACATCACCCCAGCTGACCCCCTTCAAATCTCCACTAGAACGTCACCTTCCCCATGAGGCCACAGGCCCCACATGTCCCACTCCTGTCCCGGCTCTGTTTTCCCCATAGCCTAGTGCCTTCTAGCCCACCTCGAGGACCCCGTGTGCGGCCCTCCTTCCGTGCAGGCGGCCGGCTCTTCCGGGGGTGCCTCCGGCCTGGAGCAGGCAGTGGGCACTCTGCTTGAGAGGAGGGCAACTCTCAGCTCAGAGCAGGGGCAGCTGAGCCCCAAGGACACACGGCATCGAGAGGTGGAGGAGGCCCCAAGTCTGGGCTGGTCTGACTTCACGCTCGAGGTTTTCACAGAGCCCGGAATCCCACCACAGAGACCGCCTTTCCTCTGTCCTCAGAAGCCAGGATGTCGGTGTTCAGGAATCCCAGGATTCAATTAGCCTGGCCTCCAGTCCCAGGTGTGGCTCCTGCCCACTTGCATACATCCAGCTATGGGGAGCTCACCACCTGGGGGGTGCCGAGTGGGAGGAAGAGCCCAGTCCTGGGCTCCGGCTCAGACGGCAGGGAAGCTTGGCTCGAACGGACCTTGTCTGGGGCTCCTGGCCTTGGGGTGAGCATGCCTTGAAACTGGCACACGGGGGGGCCTGGCCTGTCTCTCCTCCCCGTTCGTGCAGAGATGCTGGTGTTTCCTTGCTCTTTGGGGTCTTGTAGCAATCCCATGAGGCCGGAAGGCCGGGCACCGGCTCCATTTTACAGCTGAGAAAACTCTTAGGAGCACGGGCTGGAGCCCCCTAGGGGGAGGCAGGGCCTCACTTCTGACCCTGAGACCTGCCCCAGGTCGTCTGGCAAAGCGGCCTCTCACCGAGGGACCAACAGCTTCCTGAGCCTCAGTGCACCCACTGGGGTGGACATGGAGGGTGTCTGTGGGCCGGTGACCCAGCCCTGGCCTGCCCGCTCCCACCACCGGGCTCTCGGCCCCCGAGGGCCGTGGGGGCTGCCTGGGGGCTGGCCCCCAGCTTCCCGCCCCATATGGGCCCCCCGCAGCCCCGAAGGTGGGAGCCGCCCGGAGCAGGCCTGAGCCATGCCGGAGGTGAGGGTGCCGGCCGGGCAAGGCCCCTGTAAAGGCAGGCCAAAGCTCCGAGGGTATGCAGATCACGAGGGCTGCAGGGGGAGAGGCCAGCCGGGGGAGGGGGGTGCTGACAGCCTCCAGGCAGGGGGGGAAGCCGGGGGGGGGGGGCGGGAGAACCCGCCAGCCTCGGTGTCCTCATCTGTCACAGGGACTGAGGAGGGGAGCCCTGCCTCACAGGGCCGCGGGGGCCCCACAGCGCAGGGAGAGATGTTGGGGGCCCTGGACAAGGAGGGGAAGAGGCGGGGGGTGGGGGGAGGACCTCTCCGCCATGCGCGTGGGCGAGAGCAGGATTCCAGAGCTCCCTGGGGAGGCCCGGGAAGCTCCAACCTTGCAGCCGCCATTGGTCAGGGACCGTGGCCGCCCCCACCCTGCGCTTCCTGCCCCCACTCCTCCCAGGGGCCCTCCGCGGACAGGTCGTGAGGGCCGGGCACCTCTTGCTATACGGGAGGCATCACGGCCCAGAGAGGACAAGCGACTTGCTCACCGCCACGCGGAGAGAACCCGCGGCCGAGGGAATGAATGAGGGCCCCGGTTGGGGGGGGGGGGGGGGGCGCCGTGTGAGCGGCCTGTGGCTTGGGCCACCTCCTCCGAGCAGGACAGCCCCGACGGAGGGCAAGGCCCAGACGGGGGCAGGCCTTGCCGCTGACCCGGACGCCGCGCTGGGGGACAGAGGCCGGCTGCGGTGGCCCCCCGCTCAAGTCCGGGCTCGGTGGAGGCTGGCACGGGCCCCTCGGGGGGCACGCGGGTCTGCAGCTGTGTGGGCGCCCGGGCCCCGAGCGGTGCCGGTCGGCGCGAGTCAGGGCAGGCCTGCCCACCCGGGAGCAGGCTCAGCTCTGCGCCTGCAGGAGCCGGAGGCCCCCCGCCTGCCACCCTGCCTTCCTGTGTCTCCTGACCCCCAGCCTCGGCCCCCGCCCCGGCAGCTCCTCGGCACCCAATGGACCTGGGGAGCCTTCGTTCTGAGGTCTTGCCCTCTCTGGCCTCAGTTTCCCAAACGGCATCCTGCAGGTCCGGGCAACCCCCTCAGGGCGTGGCTCGCGGGCCCGGAGAGACACCCCACCGGGAGTGCGGGCGTGGTGGTCTCCCGAGAGAATCAGGGTCGGGGAGCCACGTCTCCGGAACGAGGCGGATCTGGGCTCAAGCTTCGGCTCATGGTCTGAAAACATTTCCTGAACCTAAGTCCCTGCCTGGGCCCAGCGGTCCGGTGCTGAACCAGACAAGGTTGGGGCTCCGAGATGCATAGTGCCGCAGGAAGGGGCGGCGGTGGCGGTGACCGTGGCCACAGCAGCCACCTGTTCCCGCAGTCCCGCTCTGCTCCAGGCCGTGTGCGGTAGCTCCTGTGGTGCTCACGACACCTGCTGAGTGGCCCTTCTTCTTCTTCTGTTTCGAAGTGTATTTATTTTTGAGAGACAGCGTGGCCATGAGCGGGAGAGGGAGACCGAGGATCCCAAGCAGGTGCCGCACTGTCATGGAGGGAGTCCACTGTGGACTGAAACCCACACGCCGTGAGATCGTGACCGGAGCCGAAATCGAGAATCGGCTGCTGAACCGACTGAGCCACCCGGGAACCCCAGAGCGGCCCTTCTAATTATTCCATTTCACAGTTGAACAAACTGAGGCACAGACAGGTCATGTGACTCACGTGAGGTCAGCCAGCTAATAATCAGCAGAGCCGAGAGGTAAACCCCTTGTGGCTGGCTCCAATAGACAGATAAAGAAGCTGCGTCACCTTGAGCAGAGCACGTAGCCCCTCCCAGCCTCAGTTTCCCCAACTACCTGGCCTGAGGCAAACCGAGGGCAGGTCTGACACAGCTGGCCGTGGGATGCGGCGGGCAGAGCATCCGAGCGTGCGCGGTGGGGCCGCCACTGCGACCAGCCTCGCTTTTCGTTCCTGCAAAGTGGGGTCTCGATCCCGACCCCCCGTGAAAAACCCGGCAGCTGAGGGGGGCAGGCCCTTCACTGGGGGAGTGTTTCCAGCACCCATCTGGCCAGCTGCAGTCTACCCGCTCGCCTGAGCCAGCAGACTCCAGGCGGGCCCCGCACCCCTTAACCAGAGCAGGATGGGAGCTGCGGAGCTGGCCTGGGGGGCGGGCCCGGGGGTCCTGGGAAGGGGCTGAGGGGAGGTCACTGTGGACACACTCAGGCGGCCCAGCCCCCTGAGAGATGCACGCGATGGCGTCCGAGTCGGCCGGGCCCGGCCACAGCCAGACAGCCACCCCACCTGCCCACCGTCCTCGCCTGTGGCCCCTGGGGAGTGACCCTCCCTCCGGCTCCACAGCGGCGAGGACGGGAGGAGGCAGAGGAACCGGCTGTGCGGGACACCTGAGCCCGATGACCAGGGCTCCCAGGGGGCGGCCGCCCGGGGGGCTGGGAGGCAGAGACGTGGCCTGTTCCCACCGCCTACCCCCCTGAGGGCCCGGGAGGAAGCAGGTCAGCAGGTGGTTGGCCAGCTGGGGCCTGGGTCTGCCCCAGCCCGCTTTTGCTGGGCAGGGGAGACCAGGCCAGGCGCCTTCTGGCCTCAGTTTCTGAATCTGTGACCAGGGATGCTGCCCCTCCCCCCGGGGGCCCCTGGGAGTAGGGCAGATGTGCGGGACCGTCACTCCACTTCACACACAGGCAGCTGAGACCCGGGGCAGGGCTCACAGGAGGCAGCCGTGCTCCCAGCTCCGCTGCTGTGGGGCCGGTGCTCTGGGTCTGCCAGCCCCCTGCTGGCTGAGGTCACAGCCAGGCTTCCATATAGCATAAAAGATGCGTTGGGGGGCGCCTGGGCGGCTCAGTCGATCGAGCGTCCGACTTCTGCTCAGGTCATGATCTCGCGGTTCGTGGGCTCGAGCCCCGCGTCGGGCTCTGTGCTGACAGTTCGGAGCCTGGAGCCCGCTTGGGATTCTGTGTCTCCCCCTCTCTCTGCCCCTTCCCTGCTCGCACTCTGTGTCTGTCTCTTAATAATAAATAAACGTTTAAAAAAACAAAAGGATGCGTTGGAAGGTGAGTTGAGCCTGTGTCTTGGCACAGGTGATTGCCAGGTGGAAAGCGCCTTCCGGTCCTTGGGGCAATCGCAGGGGGGGCAAGTACTGGGCCTTGCTGGCCCAGAGCCTGGTGGCCACCTGCCCGATGCTCATGCCCGGACCTGAGAGCTGAGACAGAAATGCGCTACTCGTGAGAAGGCCCAGCAGAGCCCCGGGTGTCGAGGGGTTCCTCGACCCCCATCCTTGTGCCGGGCACATGGCCAGGGTCACGGAGACAGGCCGCCTGGCCGCCTGTGCGTCCCGTGTGGAGGTGGGGACCGCAGGCTGCACTCTGGTGGGCAGGCCCCGTGGTGCCCACTCTCAAAGCGGCCCCCCCGCCCCCACCATCAACAGGCTCTGTGCCCCTGCTCACTCACACGTGTCAGCCGTGCCCCCACGGCCCGAGGCTGCTCCCATCGAGGCAGAGGTGCTGGCCTGGCAGTGAGGGAAGGTTGCAGCCTCCCGGATCCCTGGCATCACTGGGGTGAATGGTGCCCCCCCCAAAAAAGACAGGTTCAAGTCCTACCCCCCAGAAGGTGCCAAGGGGCCTTATTTGGAGAAAGGGTCTTTGCAGGTGTAATTAAGTGAAGGATCCTGACGTGGGGTCATCCCGGGTTTAGGGTGGGCCCTAAATCCAATGGCGGGTCCCCTTCTAAGGAGAGAGGAGGACACAGAGGCACCGAGGGAAGGCAGCCTCGGGAAGGTGAAGGTGGAGGTCAGCGCGGTGCAGCCGCGAGCCGGGGACGGCCTGTGGCAGCCGGCAACCGCCAGAAGCTGGGAGAGGGGCCTGGGGCAGGCTCGGGGGCTCCGGCAGGGACACCCTGCCCGCACCTGCATTCGGACTTCAGGCCCCCAGAAGTGGAAGACGGTAAGCGTCTGTTTTCAGGCAAGTTTGCGGTAATTTGTGACAGCACCTCAGGACACCAATGTGAGCGCAGGGAGGGGGGGTCTGAAAAGGCTTGTCTCCCAAACCTGGGTGGGTGGGTGGCAGAGGAGCAGGGGGCCTGGGACAGGGGCCCGGTCGGGGGACCACGTGTGCAAGTCCCTCCCAGCAACCTGCACGGATGTGAGTCCCACAGACCCCTGCCCGACTCGGGTCCACAGCCCATTGGTCCAGGTGGAGACCAGCTTCCTGGCCCCACAGGGCTGGCTGGGAGCACCTCCTGCAGCCCAGTCACAGACGCCTCCCGTGGCCACCTTCCCAGCCCCCGATCCCTCCCACGCCACTTTCCTGCAGACTGGTCCCCTTGATAGGGAAACTTCTTCCTTCTCCTCTGTCTGCAAGTTCCAGCTCCTCCAGGAAGGATAGCCCACAGTGGCCGGCCTAGCCCACAGCCATCCACCCCATGCAGGCCCTGCCTAATGTGACTTCCCTCTGAGATCTGATCCAACCCCATGCAGCTCTGGCCCATGGGACGAGCCACAGACGAATGTCCCACGAGGGACGAGCTAGTGGGCAGGGAGCCTCCGTCGACCCCAGTGCCTTTGCACCTGCTGTTTCCTTTGGCTGTCAGCCCACATGTTGCCTCCTCCATCCCCTCCTTGACTGTCGGGCCCAGGCATGTTCTGTTGTCAGCTCAATTTCCACCCCCTTCCTTTATTTTACCCTGCTGATCCTGATGGGAGCTACGTGTGTTTGCTTTCCCTCTCTGCTGGTCCCCAGAATACCAGGAGCTCAGAGGGTAAGCCTGGGCCTGCCTCGCTCCCGTTCTGTCTCTAACGTAGGGCCGGGAGTGTCCATACGCTGCCAACTACGTGAACGGCAGGGTTTGGTGGCCGCCCAGAGCGACTCTGAAGCCAGGGTGACCTGGGGACTCCCCAGCGTGAGCCCTCCAGCTGTCTACCCAGTACCCGCCTCTTACAACCTCAGTATGGGCTGCTCCCGGGCCGCTAACCTCTCTCTTTGTATCTGAAGGGGTCGCCAGGCCTGGCCCAACCTGGAGGATGCACCGGCCTCAAATCCCCTCCACGCCCAGAGTCGCTGCCCAGACAGAAGGATGTTCCGGAGTCAGTGGTTCAGGAAGGGTTTGTGGCTGCCGCGGTCACAAGGGCCCTGAATGAGGAGGGGGCTTCCCCAGCGTCCAGCCACACGTCTCCAGGGCGAGCTGTGTGCCCCGAAGCACACCCGGCCCTCTCGGGGGCCCCGGCCACTCCGTACGGCAGTGGGGAAAACGCGGGGAGTACGTCTCTCGGAGAATCGGCGGTTCAGCCCGGGGGTGCCGGATCACACCACCAAGGGAGCCTCGTCTCAGCACCCCTGGGTGCCTCGCTCAGGCCCAGCTAGGGCAGAGGCAGAGGTCAGGGAAGGCCCTGGGGGAAGAGCCGGGGGAGGGTCGGGAGGGACGCTGGGGGAAGCTGACTCAGCCTCCACAGACCCTGCTTCTCCGGCAGCGCCTTCCTGGTGGGGCCAACCTTCCGTCCAAAGTTGCCGCCGCCGGCCAGCCGGACAGGAAGCTCGTGGCGGGGCCGCACCCTGGCCCCCTGGCCCCCGCCCGGCGCTCCGGCCTGGCCTCGGCCTCCCACCTTGGCCCGGCTGCCTCCCTGGGGAACGAGGCTGAGGCCAGCCCCGCTGCCCCCGCCCCGAGTCTGCAGCTGTGCCGGACGGAAGGAGCCTGCTCGGGCCGCGGGCGCCTGCTCTGGGCGTGTGTGCACGTGGTCACACGCGTCCTCTGCTCGCACGTGCAGCACCTCACCCCCGCACGCGGGCTCACCTGCACGTGTGGAGATGTGCACACGTCCGCCTGCGTGAGGACTTATGTCTGGGGCACCGAGAGAGAGCGCAGAGCCGGGCACGACGGCCCCGCCAAGCGGGTGCTCGGGGCCGCAGCCGGGGAAGGTGAGGGTGATGGAGAGGGGGCGCGCTCAGGCCCCGGGGTGGGGGCCTCCCAGCCTCCCACGGTCCTCCTCACTCCTGCACTGGGGTCTCCAGGGAGGGAACGTGAGAGCTTACAGCCAGCTCCTGGACTTGGTGGCCCCCCACTTCCGATCACATCAGCAGGGACCGGCCTGTGGCTTTGTCAGCGGAGGACAGCCTTGCAATCCGAGCTGGGGGGGCGCCGGGGGAGGACTTTGCCGAAGGGAGCAGAGGAGGCTGAGGAGAGCCTCAAGAGGGGTGGGGAGGGGCCGGGGGCGGAGTGAGGTCTGCTGCGCACGTGTGCAGATGGTGCCCTGACCAAGGATAGACGCCTGAAATTCGGCCCACGCTCTGCTCACCGGACTGCAAAAAAGGAGCACCTTCCCTCAGGCGGTGCACGGGGGTCCGGCAGGGTTCTGGGGACCCAGCGTGGACACGTCGCAGGCTGCCCGGCCGGAGTCCAGGCTTCCCCGAGACCCCAGGTGGACAGCTAGCTGCGCGTGCTCCTTCCCGCGGGATGCCCCGTCGGCCCCCAGGCCCGAGGTGCGTCCCTGTCTGGCCCGGAACGCCTCGGTTCCCACGCCGTCACAATGGCCACACAACGGGGCCCCCAGGGACGGAACTTAATCTCGGGCTATTGAAGACCTGCAAGCCATGGCCCCTGTCCCCAGCCCGCAGACGCCGCGCCCGGGACATTTGATCCACCGCCACCCTCTCCTCAAAGGGGGACACTGTCTCCCCAGGGCCCCCCACCCCCCCCCCCCCCGGCATGGACAGGAGGGAAACTGGGTCACCGGGATAGAGTGACAGCGGTGGCCGGCCGGGATGGGACTGGAGGATGCTCCTGGCCTGCAGACCTGCCCCAGGGCACCTGGCCCTGGGGGGAGGCGGGACCGGCCTGAGAGCTGCGCCTGCGAGGGCCTGGAGTTTGGGCCTAGAGCTGAGGCGACAAACTGCCTGCCTAAGACCTGCTCGTTGTGTAGGGACAGAGCTGAGACTGGGGACCCTCCCTTCCCCCACCCAGAGAGGGGCCCATAGGCCACCCTGCACTCCCCTCCACCCCCGGAGCAGGCCAGCCGGCCACCCGCTCCTCCACCCGAGAATGCCCGGCTGCCGCTTGGTTTCCTGGCCCTCGAAGAGCTTTCTGGAGCAGCCAGGAAGAGTCAGGCCTGGCCAGGAGCTACTTCTGGGAGCAGAGACCCAGGCCTTCTGTGTGTGAGGTGCGCTCACCGTCTGCAGCCGGCCTCTGAGCGGAGCACTGCACCCGCCCTAGACTCCGCGTGGGGGCCGTGGGAGCCTCGAGCTCAGCCCCGAGGACTGTGGGAGCCCCACGGGAGGTTGGAGCCCGCAGATTCTTGCTCTCAGGGGAAGCTGGAGACACAGGCTCACCGCTGCGTGGCCTTGGGCAGGACCCTGTCTTCCCATCTGTGCAACGGCCCTAGCTCCTTCTTGCCCCTTTGTACGTCTAGCAAATTCTTAGCTCTTTGTGGTTGCCACCCTCCCAGAGCACTCTCTGGGTGCCAGAATATGTGCCGGGGGCTGGAAGGGACCCAGGAATGGAAAAGAGGGGAGGGACCCAGGAAAACTTCTCCAAGGAGGTGGCCGCTGACTGGGGAGGCGGGCATGGAGGGACTGAGCCCAGCGGGTAAGCCGGGAGCAGCAGAGGAAGTCGGAGGCCTGCAAGAGCAGGGCCGGCCCTCCAGAGTGGGGAGCAGGGAGACAGGGATGGCGTCAGCCCAGGAGCCCGTTTCTAGGATTTGGGGGCCAGCCCTCAGGTCCGCGCAAGACCACAGTGCCCGCTTCTCACTCGGAGCCGGCAGCTCTGGGCAAGGAACTGCCCGGGAATAATGTCCACCTCCCACCTCGGGCGGCCAGGGAGTCTGTGGCCAGGAGACAAGAGGGTCCAGAGGGCACGCTGGCGTCAGCCTGTGAACCTTGGTCCCACGCAGAGTCAGCTGCCTGGAAAGAGAAAGGGGCCGCCGGGCCCGGACCAGGCCTGCCGTCAGGAAGCGGCCGTCCCGAAGGACCCGGCTTGCCCGGGGTACACCTGCCCTGCCCTCTCCTGCGGCTTCCGCTGGCAGTGGGGGCATCTGTGGCCTAGGCCGCATTTGCCGCCGTGGCGAGCCCTGAGCCAGGTCTTCCTGCGAGGGCACTTGGGGGTCCGCTGGGCCCCGCCTCTTGGCTCATCAGCACCCGCCCGCGCGTGTTTCAGAACCGGGGTGCGGGCACCGGGGCAGACAACCACCACCCCACCCCTGTGTGACCCAGGCCAGCTCACTTCCCTCCCTGAGCCTCGGCTTCCTCAATTGCAAAATGAGAGCTGACACACACCCTGCTAAGCCTGTCGCCCCGGGCCCCCCTTCCCTCCACTTTCCTGCCCACCCCCCCCAGCCCTCCCCGCAGTGGGCAGAGCAGGCCGAGGTACCCTCTCGCCGGGGCCCGGTTGGCACCGAGGGGCACGGCTTCGGGGCTGTGGGAGGGGGGTGGCAGCGTTTGTACCGCAGGGCAGGATCTGTGGAGGGGTGGGGGGGCCAGCCCGGGGCCGGGAGGAGGGGGGCCGGGGAGCCTAACCTGGCAGGCGCTCCGGCAATTCCGTCTGCTGCTTCTGTCAATACGAGCCTTCCTGTTTTGGAGATTAAACCTCGGCTGAGCAAACAGCCTTCAGGGGGGCCCCTCCCCGCCACCTTCCCAAACCCAGCCCGGCCGGAGGCTGCAAGCACCTGGAGGCCGCTGGGAGCCACGGGGTCCGGGGCCCCGCTCTGCCGCCCCTGCCCTCACCGAGCCTTGGCCCGCGGCCCAGGCGACCCGGCCCGGCCCCAGCCCCCCACTGACCTCCGTGGAGGCCACCCGCAGGAGCCCCCTGTGTCATCCTTCCGCTGCCGGGCTGGCGCACTGTCCCGGCAGCCCTGCCCGCCGCATCCTCTGCCCTCACATGACCTTGGCAGGAAGTGGGGAGCAAACTGCTTGTCGGGGCCTCCCCGCCAGGCTCACGCATACCTGTCAGGGACCCCAGGCGTGGCCGGGAGCCACCCTGAGTGCCCCACGGAGGCTCCTGACTTGGGAGAGGCCAGTCATGCGGATGACGATTTCTCCAGTTGGACAATTCTTTGTTGGGGGCCCGGCTTGCACATCGTAGGGCATTCAGCAGCACCTCCGGCTTTTACTGACTGGATGCACTGGCTGTGCATTACCCCCGGGCGTGGCATCCAAAAATGTCTCCAGGCATTGCCAAACGCCCCAAACGTCCCCTGGGCTGGTCCCTGCGGACCGTGTGTATACAAAGCAGCCAGGGCTGCAGAGAGAGGCCTGGCCTTCCCTCTGATGCGGGCCTCAGCCCTGTCCCGTCCTCCTTGCCTCTCCCACTCCTTCCTACCAGGGCCCACCTACCTCTGAGGAGCTGGCCCTGCCCTCCTGAAAAAATCCTCCTGTTGCCAGAGCCTCTCAGGACAGGGAGCAGGGAGAGCAAAGGCCTGGCCGCAAGGGCATGAGGCCTGGAGGGACAGACGGCCCGGGGCTGACTCCTCTTGCCC
The DNA here is from genome assembly GCF_016509475.1 of Prionailurus bengalensis. NCBI lineage: Eukaryota > Metazoa > Chordata > Mammalia > Carnivora > Felidae > Prionailurus > Prionailurus bengalensis. Next base: position 2,643,982 of record NC_057357.1, read on the forward strand.
GGGCTCCCCCTCCTCCTACAATGCAACTCGAACCACATCCCTTTTGCTGGCAGACCTTCTGTGGTTCCCCATTGCCTCCCAGGCCTGACCCTGACCTTGACCCTGACCCAGGACCTGCCGGCTCCTGCTCAGCTCTCCAGGTTCACGTCCCTCTGCTCATCGACTCAGATCCCCGCCGAGCTGCGTGACCCCACCCACCTCTGGGCAGCACCCCTTCCCGCCTCCCCCCCCCACCTCTGGGCAGCACCCCTTCCCGCCTCCCCCCACCTCTGGGCAGCACCCCTTCCCGCCTCCCCCCCCACCTCTGGGCAGCACCCCTTCCCGCCTCCCCCCCACCTCTGGGCAGCACCCCTTCCCGCCTCCCCCCCATCTCTGGGCAGCACCCCTTCCTGCCTTCCCACCCTCCCCCCCCCCCAAACCTTCGCCAGTCACCACCTTTTCCTAGAAGCCTTGCCTGATGCTCACTACCCCCGGCCCTGGCACACAGTGGATTATCCCTCGCCTGGGCTCCGGGCACACTTGGGCTTGACCCGTCTCCCGGCCCTGACTGCCATCTCTCTGCTGGGAGGACGTCTGAGAGCCTGGCAGATCCTCCCACAAGAGTGTGAGCTCCCTGAGGCCAGGAGCTGCGTCTGACTCACCTCCTAAACCACCCGGAGCCACGCAGAGCCAGGGGTGGAGAAGGTGCCGGGGATCCCATCAAATGGTTGGGTGAGTGGACAGATGGACCGTCACACGGGTGGACGAATGGGTGCCGTGGTGGTGGCTTATCTTTTTGTGGGTGTGGTTGCCACTCCTGGGCACATAACCTCCCCCTCCCATCACTTCCAGGGCCGCCTAAAATAGAGATCAATGCCATATCCTTCTCCACCCTTGGGAGTGAGGGGCTCACTCAACTCGACTCCTGTCGCAGAGGAGGAACCTGAGGTCAGGGAGTTACAGAGATAAGGTCGGGGCCGTGAAGTGGGGGCGGGGGCGCCCTTTGAGGCAAGACTCCGATCCCTACCACCTCCATCCGGCCAGGAGCCCCTCCTTCCACTGCCCCCAGGGTCTGGTCCCATTGACATGGGCACCAGGTCATGACTGGGGCGAGGGGTCATGCCTGGGGCCTGGCAGGCACGGGGACAACCACTCCCCACCCCGTGGCCACAGCACAAGCTAGCCATTCTTGGCGAGACAAAGGCTGGCTGGGGCAAAGTGGTTCTGGTGTCTCCCTGGTGGGTGTCTGGCCGCTGTAGCACGTCAGTAATGTGTCCTCACGGCCGGGGCTCTGCTCCTGGGGGCTGCAAATCAGATTAGCCCGGTCTGGCCCCAGCGCAGAGCCACCAGGGAGAGGTGCAGCTGCCAGGCCTGGGCCCGTCTCCCTTCTGGTGTTCGAAGCCCTGCCCCACAGTGGAGAGACTCGTCCCTGACTGGCGGAGGCGTGCCTCTTCTCCGCTCTGCCCCGCCCATGTCCAATCTGCAAGACCAACGGCTTGAGTGAGACCCTCCCAGCGTAGGTGGGCACACAGTGTATGATCACTGAGAACTATGGGCATCAGCCCCTGCCAGCCCCCTGCCACCCTCCACAGCTCTGCCCTCAGGCCCCGGTGCCAGCTCACAGTTCAGTGGGCAGCCACGCCGGGCCTCCCTCCTTCCCCTGAAACCCACATTCCCCGGGGCTGGGTGCTTGGGGGACAGAAGCAGGGGCCTTCCCTTGAGCCTCTGCATGTCCGTGTATCTACATGTATCCATCCATCCACCCAGTCCGTCCAACCATGCGTGCATCCGTCTGTCCATCTGCCCATCCATCCATGCATTCTAACGTACCTAAGACGCACCACGTGCCCTTCTAAGCACTGAGGACAACAGCTACGAATGACACCGTGTTTCTGCCCTCTCGTAGCCCACATCCGGCACCTTCCCAGTCATCCCCACGACCTCTCTCTGCCTTTTTGCCTTTCCGTCCATCTGTCTCTCCCTTCCCTTCCTCATCTGTCCAGCCAGTGTTTGTTTACTGAGCACCTGCTTTGTGGCAGGCACTGCTGAGGAACTCAGCATGGCCCCTGACCTCCCAGGCTAGCTGGGGAGGCAGGCAGGGAAATGGGCAGTTATTATCTCGTGGTCAGGGCCAGGACGGGGGCAGGTGCCACAGGGGCTGAGGGCTGAGGGAAGAGGTGGCACCCGGCTGGCCTTGAAGGATGTCCCCTGAAGCCTTACTCAGCCACCTAGGCCAAGTCACCGGGCCACTGCGACCACTCCAGGCGCCAGAGTTCAGGCCAATGGGCCATGGCGCCAGGGCTCATTGTTTCTCTACGCCTGCAGGGTACCAGCCAAGGGTGGGCGGGGAAGGGAAGGCACCGGCCATATCCCTATTACAAAGTCAAGTGAAATCCCGAGATCTGCAGAGGGAGGGAACTGGCCCAAGACCACACAAAGCGAGGCCTGGGGGTGAGGGGTTCCGGGCAGAGCGGGCGTGCGGGCGGGCCGGGCCAGGCTGGGCTGGGGGCTCTATTCACAGCTGTAGACTGTTCATTCTTCCCGTGGGGGCAGCGCCCACCCCAGCTGCAGTAATGGGAATCAGCTGCTGCTGCCCGCTGTGCCCCCTCCCTCCTGCCGTGGAGCCGGCTGCACTGGGCTCCGGAGCCAACCCTCCCCTCCTGCCAGCGGGACTCCCTGTCCAGAAGCTTCTGGGCTGGGGCTTCTGTGACCGTGCCACTCATTGCCTGCTAGGGGCACCTTGGCATCCAGAAGGTTCCCTTCTTGCCAGTTATCCTCTGATGCCCTCACGGCAGCGCGGGGGGCAGCGTCCTCATGTCTGCCCGTCCAGGAGCCCCAACTCCGTCTTCCTGCCACCGGCTCACGGTGGGGTTGGAAAGGGACTTCCCTGTTGCAGTGACACGCAGCCTGCCTGCCTCGGATGACTTCCTGCGAGCTAACGGGGCCACCCGCTATGTCTCCTGGATCTTCCCAGGAAAGAAACAATCCAGGGGAAGCCGGCCCCAAGGACCCCGGGAGCCTGTGGAGAAGGGGTTTCCAGTAGCTGGTGGGACAGACCCCCATCCACGGGAGGCCCCGGGCTGAGCCCCAGCAGAGAAAGGAGACTGAGTTCAGGTGGGGACACAATACTGCCTCTGAGCCTGATGTGGGGGCAGAGTAGAGCCCCGCGGGGCTCTGTGGTCAGGTGGGCCCGCTTTCCGAGGCCACCGCTCTAAATTTCAGGGGCGGCTCGGAGGTCATTCAGCCACGTGCCTTCCCCGGGGCCCCAGCCTGGCGGAGACACCACGCTGAGTGGAGGTCTGCTGCCCAGGAGGCACACAGACCCAACGTCCCCAGGCAAGAGAGCCAGGCTGCTTGCTTCTCCGACCTTCTGCTTGGAAGCACCTTATAAAATGGAGGGTAGTGTTATCCTCATGTTATGGGTGGGGAAACTGAGGTTCAGGGAAGGAACATCCCGGGTCCAGGTCTAAAGCTGAGAAGGGGCCCCTGTGGGTTTGCAAGGCCAGCAGTCTGGCTCCAGAGGGCAACACCCACCCCCGGGCTGAGTTTGTGCCTGTGCCCAGAGCAGAGCCCTGGTCCAGCCTCCACTCCCAGCCCCCTCCCCCCGGGACCTTAACGTCCCAAGGGGCTTCCCGGCAACCTGGTCAGCCGCCCCCCATCCCTTCTCGAGCTCCCCGTTTCCTGTCCTCAGCCCAGCACCCCCACTTCCCCTGCGGCTGTTTGGCTCAGTGCGTCCCTGGTAGGAGCCCGTGCGCCTAGGTCAGGGGCAGGGAGGGGCTCACCTCAGGCTGGGGAAGGGGCGGGGGCAGCTGAGCAGGCCACCCCCCTACAGTTTTTAGACCTCAAGGAGTCACCACGAAATTCCATTCTCCTGACAGCAAAGAAACTGAATCACTCTTGCCAAAGCCCACGGCCCCCACAAGAATGCTATAAGGCTTTGTCCTGCTGTTCCCAGATGGCAGCCGCACCCGGGGGCCCCCCACGCCCCAGCCTGGCTGCGGAGAGGCGCAGGAAACTCCCTCTAGTCCCTGCCAGGCTGGACCAGCCCCTCTCAGTAACCCCGTCTCCTGCTCACCCCCCCGCATCCTTGCCTTCTGTACAATGGGTACACTGCTCCTGCTGTCTGGTGTGTCCAAGGGCACCAGTCGGAGAAAGCAGGGGTGCTCTGGGGTGCGGGCAGGCAGTGCTATCTCCTCGGCGGGGGGCCACAGGACCTTGTCTGGTGGGAGTATGGGCTGACGCGGCCGTGTGCTGTTCTCTCGCTTCTCTTGCGGAACACGCAGCATCTAGTGGGTATCGCTAAGTATAGAAGCCACTGACCTGAATCCCGGGCACGGCTCATGCAAAGATATGAGGGCTCAGTGGTGCTTGGGCTGTTGGGGAATGGGGAGGATTGCAGGGTGCGGCAAGAAACGGGGCTGGGAATGAGTTCCCAGGCAAGTAGACAGCAGACCAGGATTTGAACTCAGAGGCAATGGGGAGCCGTGGAAGATTCTGATCCATTTGGGGGGGGGGGAGGGCTAGATCTGTCTGGTCACTGAGTAGAGAATACATAGAGCAGGTAGGGAAGGGAGACCAGGGTGGAGACTGCCCAAGACTTCCTGAGGAGAGATGAGGGGAGTGGAGGGGGCTCCTTCTCAAAATAGCCCAGATATGGGGTCAGTGGGAGTTGGCGGTGAGGCAAGGGCACAGGGACTTCAGACCTGAGGCTGGGCTGGGCTGCGGCTCAGCTGACTATTTGGGGGCAGCCCATGCAGCCATAGGGCCCTTTCCTCCCCTGCCCACCCCGCCTCTCCGGCTGCCTAGAGGCTCCAAGGCTGGGCTCTGGCTGATGGGGGCGGGGTTTATGGCAGGAGGTGACACCACGGGAGACTTGTCACTTGGGCACAGCCAGCACCATCTGCTCAGGCAACTGTCTGCCTGAGGTGGCGCCTGCTAATTACCTGGGGGGGCGGGGGCAGGAAGAGGCCTGGGAACCACTATCTCACTATCTCCCATCACACGCCATGACACGGGGGCTAGGGCTAGGGCCCCAGAGCTCTGGGAGCAAATGGGCCACAGCCCCCTGGGGGCATTTACCCAGCAAATCCTTAGCGAGCACCCACTGCGCTCCAGGCCTGTTCTCCCGCAGGCGACACTCAGGCGGAGGAAGAGGCACCGGCACCCACAGCGCCACCGCAGGCAGGGGGCTAAGCTCTGCGGAAGTAACTGGCCAGCGGGCAGAGTGAGCTGTGACCTGAGCGGGCAGGGGCTGTGGCCCCGGTGGTCGCAGAGGGCCTCCTAAGGAAGGGGTGCCAGAGCCGAAGAGGGACGGGACGGGAAGGAGGCGCAGCCAAGCGGAGAGCCGCCCCCAGCTGAGCTTCCGGAAGATGCTGAGGGCAGAGAACTCGGACCCAGCTCCCGCGCCAGGGGGCCCCTCGGCCACTTCCGGGCCCCTCGCCCCTCGCCGTCAGCCCGGGCTGCTGGCGCGCATTCCTGCCGCCCCTGCTCGTGCGGTGGGCCGGCCCGACCCGTGGGAAGGCCTGGGGGCGGGGGCCGCCGTGTGCCGGGGGAGGCGGGGCGGGGGCACAGCTGGGCCACATCTGGCCGGATCGTAGAGGGACCAAATGGGACAAAAAGCAGCCTTTCATCCCGCGAGGGGAGGGGCGACCTCAGTTCCTTCTCGCCACAGGGCGCCTGGAGGATTTGGGGAACAACCCCACCACCCCCGCCGTCGGGCTGGGACTTGAGGAGATTACCTCGGGTTGGGGGGGGGGGGGGGAGCGGGGTGGAGCTGAAGGTGGAATTTGATACAGGTGGTTTCTCGCTGCAACCTCGTGGCCCTACCTGCGGCTCGGGCGGCTAAGCCCCTCCTCGGTACTAATAACCGCTGCCCGAGGCAGAAAGGACTTAGACCTTAGTCCGCCTACACGCCGCCCCACGTTCTCCGCACGCAGCACCCCAAGCGCAGGACGCCGGGCTCGGGGAGGGGCAGCGCCCAGCGAGGAAGTCAGGACGGCTCCGGCGGGACTACCGAGCCCGAAGCCCCCGTGCCAGAACCCCGGTCACCGCGCTGAGGGCGCGCCCTCCCGCGTGCCAGACGCCCCGTGCAGCCCCGCCGGCGCTGGCCAGCCTGCTTTCCCCTTCGGGGCCACCGGGGCGGGCCCGGCCCCAAGCCCCACGCCCCTCGGCTGCCCGCGGGGGACGACCCGGGCGGGGCGGGGCGTGCACGTGCTCACAAGGGGCGGTGGGCCCTTTCCCAGACCCCCGCCGTGGCCCCACGTGGGCGCTGAGCGTCTCGGGGGGCGACCGGCGCGAGGTCCCGCCCCAGGGCCCGGGAGCCAGTGAGCGCGCGGCGGGGGCGGGCCCTCGAGGGGGCCACGCCCCCGGAGGGCGGAGTCCGGCGGGGAGGTTTAAGAGCGTGGGGCGCGGGCAGTGGACAGCCCAACGCGCCGCGGGACCCGGGATCCTGCGCGCCGGTCTGCGGGGCGGGGCAGGGCAGGGCGCACCGGGCAGGGCGCGCCGGGGGCCGCCACCCCACCATGCTCAAGCGCTGCGGCCGACGCCTGCTGCTGGCGCTGGCGGGCGCGCTGCTCGCCTGCCTACTGGTGCTCACGGCGGACCCGCCCCCGCCCCCGGTGCCCGCCGAGCGCGGCCGGCGAGCGCTGCGCAGCCTGGCGGGCCCCGCGGGGGCGGCCCCGGCTCCCGGGCTGGAGGCGGCGGCGGCGGCGGCTCCCGCTGCGCTCGCCCGCGAGGTGCACAGTCTGTCCGAGTACTTCAGCCTGCTGACCCGCGCGCGCAGAGACGCGGGCCCGCCGCCCGGGGGCGCCCCCCGCCCCGCCGACGGCCACCCGCCGCCCCCAGCGGAGCCGCTGGCGCCCCACGACGTCTTCATCGCGGTCAAGACCACCAGAAAGTTTCACCGCGCGCGCCTCGACCTGCTGCTGGAGACCTGGATCTCGCGCCACAAGCAGATGGTGAGCCCCCACGCCTGGGCGGGGTAGGGGTGCCGTCTTGCGCAGCTGGTGGCAGTATAGGAAGGGCGCCAGGCTGCACTCTGTCCAGCCACCTGGAATATCTGGGGTGGTGACACCAACCCGTCCCTTTCCAGACCAGTCTCCTTGATGGGGTCACTCTCCCCATAGAGTTGTGGAAGTGTCAGATGGGGACCCTACTCCATCCAACTTCCAGAGTCTTGGATGGTATGCATTGACCCTACACCAGCTGCCAGTGCTTGGGGTTTGGTGCCCTGTGATGCTTCTTACGCCCTTCTCCTCCCCAAACTTTGGAGCGCATTAATAAGGTGCAGTTGTCTCCACACCACCCCAAGGCAGATTCTGAGTGGGGCATCCACCCTGGGCTCAGACCCTTCCCTGGAGAGGACGACGCTTTCGTCAGTGATGGGGTCAGGGTTAGAACCACCCCTGCCGCCCCGCATAGGGCTGGGAGAGTCTTTGCTGTGGAATGAAGACAAGTCTTTGCTAAAGATGATTTGCGTTTGGGGTGGGTGTGAGTGAGTCCTGGAGAATGTATCTGGAAAGAGAGCACTGGGTTTTGGGGGCCGGTGCGGAGACCCTCTCCCCACAGCGTAGGAATCTTTGGAGCCTGGAACCTTGTGCTTTACTGCACCCTAGTTGAGCACCAGCTTCCTCCACACATAATAAAGACACACCCCACTTTGAAAATCTCCCTCGGGGCTGCAGCAGGACGGTTGGGTTGGGGCGGGACAGGGCTGTGCGGGCCCTGCCGGAGGGCGGGAGGGGCAGCGGGGGAACGCCCCTGGGCTGGGAGATTCAAGGGACTAAGTGGGCGTTTGGGGTAAAGTTGAGGGACCCTTGTCTGGGACGAGGGCTCAGAGAAGACCCCACACCTGTTCCTCTCTGTTGGAACCTCAAGGCCTGGGATCTTCTGGGGTGGCTGAGCCCTGTTCGGGGACAGGGTTCTGGTGAGGTCATGATGGGGGCCGGGGTGGGGGGAAGGGTCCTCTCTGGTCCCAGCGTGGCGAGGGGGGCCCTGGGAGTCCCGTGGCAGCCTCCTGGGAAAGCAGCATCCCCTTTCCCAGGGGCTCAGCGGGCCGGCGGGAGGGGGCGGCGGGGGCCGCGGGTTTTGTTTGGCCGCCGGGCCGTTAGGATTCCCAGCGCCCGGCGGCTCTCACGCCGGCCGCTTGGGCAAGGTAACAAAGCCCCTTTCTCCAGCGGAGAAAGGCACCCGGCCTCTTGTGTGCAGCTATGCGCTCCATGGGAACCGCCGCTGGCGCGCTGGCCACTCAGGTTGCCTGGCGATGCGGGGGCCTGCGGGCCCCCCCATCCCTGACTGACAGCCCTTGTGGGGCACCATCCCTGAGCCGGGCACCCTACCCCCAGGACTCGGCCTTCCTGCCGTGTGACCTTTGGCAGCATTCAGCCCCCTCTGGACCGCCCCCGGGTTCTGAGCTCTGCTCGTCTTGAACTTTGGGGGCTTTCTCCAGCAGAGGGGATGTGGTCAGGGGGTCTCAGGTACGAGTCCCAGCAGGGGTGATCTTGGGCAAAGCCCAGGGCCTTTGTGACCCTCAGTCTCCTCATCTCTGATGTGGGGCAAGCATCGTCCTTCCAGTATGGTGTTGTGAAAGAGGGCGCCCAAACCTGGAGGCGGAGGGAATGAGCCCAACAGGTCCTCAGGAATCGGGGCGGGGGGGCGGTGTCACTGCCCTGGGCCCTGACGTCCCTGTTTAAGGGCCGCTCAGTTTCCTCTTTGACGGCTGACCCCAACCAGGAGAGGCTGAATCTGCCCCCCCACCCCCGCCCCCGGCATCAGTTCTTGTGTCACAACGAGCAAGAGTTCCTCACCTCCCCGTGTGGGGGAGGGGGTCCTCGAAACCGTCACAGCTGAGGGTCTTCCTCTCCCAGTCCTGTGCATGGTGATTCAGACCCACTTGGATGTGGAACACCCGAAGAAGTCAGGGCTTTGGTGGCGGAAACCCCAAAAGGCTGTGCAAGCTGAGAGTGGGCATCTGACTCACATGGAGGGTTGGGAGACTTCCTGGAGGAGGTGCCATTTGAGCTAGACTGAGAGCACCAGCATGGGGTATGTGTAAAACACTTCCCGCAATTGGAGTGATAGTAGGGGGGTGGGGGGGGGATGGCGGTCAGCAGGGACCACACTACGACAGTCCCTGAAGTCCAGGACGAGGGGCTGGACCTTCGGCCCCCACGTTCCTCCCCCACCCCTCCGAGGAGTGGGCCAGGCTGCCGCGGCTGCCACCACAGCGGCCACAATTGCTGGGGGAGAGCTTGGCATCCTGTGTTTCTTTGAATCGCAGCTCCAGGAACAATGCCGCTTCCTGTGGGTGTCCCCCCCGCCCGCGCTGGGCCAGCCCTGCCGCCCCTGCTGCCCCCCTCTTCCTCCTTCAGCCCCATCGTAGGGAAGTGGGGAGGTGGCCCGGAGGAGGGTGGTCTCAGTCCCTGGGAGGCACTTTGGGCTAGATTAGCACCACCTCTGCCCCCTGGGTGTGACCACAGGCTGAAGGCTGCCCCTCTCTGGTCCTCAGTTTCCCCACTGTCCACCCAGGTAGTACAGTGTCTACCTCTCAGGGCCGTTATGGAGACCAAAGAAAGGAGTCCGTCTCAGTGCTTTGCTCTGGGTACATACATGTGAGCTCTCGTTATGCCCATTTGACAGAGGGGGAAACTGAGGCTCTGAGCCACCAGGCAGCCTGTCCGTGGCTTTCTCTGCTGGTTGCCCTGATGCTGGGAGACCGGAGGCCTGGCACCCTCACACCCCCCACAGCCCCACCCTTCCCCGAACTCCTCTTCAGGCCGCCTGCCTTGCTCTCCCCGAAGCTGAACAAAGGTGACTTTAATCTCCGTAGCCTTGGGCTGGGTTTTTAGGGCACCACCAAAGCGCGGGAGAACAGGCCTCGCTTGATCTCATTAAGAAAGCATTTTCCTTTTAATCCAGCGACGGCAGTGCGCGTCTGCACTGGCCGGCCTGGGCCTCCCACAGCATTCCTGGGCTGAGATGCTGGGGAGTGGGTGGGGGGCTGGGTGCGAGTCTGTGCGTGCGGGCCGCCTTGGGGTGCCTGCAGGGCCCTGGAAGGAGGGGGTGCGTGCATGGAGAGGACATACCTGGGGCCTGCCCCTTCTCCAGCTCTAAGCCGGTGCTCAGCAGCTCATGGCCTCACCTGAGTGTGTGTCCGGGTCTGGGGTCAGGCTGGGCAAGGGGCTAGAGCCATCCAAAGGAGGGTGGGGACCCCAGGTGGGTCCCCCGGTTCCTGGGTGTGTGCTGTGCTCCGAGCCTCCGCATGCCAGAGCCTCCCTAGGACCCATAAAAGGAAACTGAGGTCTGGTGGGCACGGAGGTGGGCGGTCTCCCGCCGCCTGTGCTCAGAGCCCACCCCCCCCCCCCAACTTAGGCCACGGGCCCCAGGCTTTGCACTCAGCCATGCCCGGGTGCGCTGGGCGGCACGCGCTGGGCGGGCCAGGCAGAGGAAGGAACATTCCTCCCCGTGTGCTGACGGGCCCAGGCGGGTGCCGGCAGCTCCTGGCCCCGCCCCGCTGCCCGCCCCCTTCCTCGGAGCGCTCCTGGCAGGGGTGGCCCGGTGCTGGCACAGGTGGAGCCTTGATGTGGCCTTGGGCAAGGCCCGTCTGCCAGCCTGGATTTCCTTGCCGGAGCTGCGGGGGGGGGGGGGGGTGGAGGGTGAGGAGGGGAGCTGCTGGGGGTACTGCTCTGTGGGCTGGGGCACAGGCGGTTTCCTGCCTCAACCCTGCTGACCGTCGGAGTCTCCAGAGAACAGCGGTGGCTTCTTTGGCTCAGAGAAGGTGACCTGCCCGGCCAGTCACACCACCGCTCGGGGCGAGAGGGGCCAGGCTTCAGGGCCCGGCCCAGAGGACCGCAGTGCTGTGGCCGCACCCCTGCCCGTCGGACCTCTCGCCCAGCCCGGCCCAGTTAAACAGGCCAGCTGTATGGTAATGGGCAGCACGGCCACTCCCGCTTAACGCGGCCGAGTTAAGGCCAGCCCGGCGCCCCTCGCCGCGCGGCCCAGGACAAAGCTGGCGGACAATGCCTGGTGATTCATCCTCCCTCCGGGCCCTTTGTCCGCCAGGGCTTGGCGGCCGTCCAGCGGAGGCCTTTGTCCCTGACTGATTGAGACTTGGCTTCCCGAAGCCGACCTCCTCTGCCTGTCCCCCCACCACGGCCCTCTACCCCCTCCCACAGGCTAGGCGCTGTGTCAATAAGGGTGTGTGCCCCGCCAGGTGTGTGGGGTGGGCGGGGAGCCGGTTGCCTGGTGGGTGGGCGGGGCGCCCCACCTGGCTCGTGCCGGCACAGCCGCTGGGTGACCTCGGGCCCAGCTGTCGAACGGGGGGGGGGGGGGGGGGGGGTCTGCACGGGTCCCAGCCCTCCTTCTACTTAGGATGGGCACTTGAGACCCACTCCGTGCACCTGGGGAAACTGAGGCCCACAGAAGGACGGAGAGTGGGTGTGGCTGAGCTCTAGCTGCTGAAGCCCCAGGGTGCCCAGCCCTGGACGCCCCCCACCGTGGCCCCGGGGGCGGGGGAGACACAGAGCTGCCTATTCAAGACCACGTTTCTCCTTCCAGACGTTCATTTTCACCGACGGGGAGGATGAAGCCCTGGCCAGGCGCACCGGTGAGCCCCGGGCTTGGGGGGGAGGCGTGGGGGGCTCCACGCCTGGGAGGAACGCTTCCCTCCCCTCTGGAGAGGTCACCGAGGCCACGGGCCAGGGAGGGCAGTTTACTCAACTGGTTTGCTCAAGGCTCCGCCCTGCCACTCGGGGGGCCCCCCCACCCAATTCTCATGCAAATGAGGCCCTTTCAGCTCCCGGGGCCCTTTGAGCTGATGTGGCGGCAACAGGTGGCCGGTGCTGGGAAAAAGCCGCCTGAATGGGCAGGGGCGGGATCGGGTTGTCCCGGAGGGGGTGGGGCTGGGGGGGCGGGCGTGATCTCCAGGCCTTGAGCCTTGTGCGTGGGGGGCGGAGGGAGGGGGCCGCTGCAAGGTACAGCTTGAACCCGGGGCGCCCTGGGACAGTCACCCACTCTGTCCCGCTCTGCTGTGGCCACCATCCTCCCCGAGCCAGCCCGGACCCGCTTACAGCCCCCTGCCTTGTTCACAGGCAACGTGGTGAACACCAACTGCTCGGCTGCCCACAGCCGCCAGGCCCTGTCCTGCAAGATGGCCGTGGAGTTCGACCACTTCATGGAGTCCGGGAGGAAGTGAGTGTTGGCCCCGGTCCCTCAGGTGCCTGCTCCGGAGGTCCTCCCCCCAGCGACGCTCTCTCTGCCTCTCTCTTCCTCTCTCTACCGGCCCTGCTTCTCTCCAGGTGGTTTTGTCACGTGGATGATGACAACTACGTCAACGTCAGGGCTTTGCTGCGGCTGCTGGCCAGCTACCCGCACACCCAGGACGTTTACATTGGCAAGCCCAGTCTGGACAGGCCCATCCAGGCCACCGAGAGGGTCAGCGAGAACACGATGGTGAGCGTTCCCCACCCCCTGCCCCCCACGCACAGCTGAGCGGAGTGGGGAGGAGGCCAGAGGTGTCCCCGTGGCCTGGGGTGAGGGTCTCACGGTCTCCTGTGTTCCCTCCTGCAGCGTCCCGTCCACTTCTGGTTTGCCACCGGTGGGGCTGGCTTCTGCATCAGCCGGGGGCTGGCCCTGAAGATGAGCCCGTGGGCCAGGTGGGTGCCCTGGGACACAGGTGAGGCCGCCCTCGGTCCCAAAGACCCCCCCCCCCCCCGGCTTGGTTTGGTTCACCTTCCCAGCTGCGGGTGCCCCGACCTCACGTGCGCAGGCAGGCCGCGTCACGTTCCCCACCACTGGTCCCCTCCCGCCTGCCAGGCACGAGGGCTGGTGTGAGCACCGGCCCCAGGCACCGTCGGGCGGGACTCCTTTCTGCACCCAGTCGCCCCCGGACTCAGAGTTGTCAGGCTGGCGCAGAGGAGGGTGCCGGGCTGGCCCGCGAGCCTGTGAGGAACGCAGACGGGGTCTGTACCCTGCTCCACAGGGGCGTGTCCCCCTCCCCTTGGAGCTGGCTTCTTCCTTCTGTGCTGGTGCTGCCTGGCAGGATCCTGCCGGGCTCCCAGTGGGCGGCTGGCTCCCGCCTCGCCTCAGCTCATCCCCTCTCGTCCTCTCCTCCCTTTCTGCAGCAGGGGCCACTTCATGAACACGGCCGAGCGCATCCGCTTGCCGGACGACTGCACCATCGGCTACATCGTGGAGGCCCTCCTGGGGGTGCCCCTCATCCGCAGCGGGCTCTTCCACTCCCACCTGGAGAACCTGCAGCAGGTGCCGGCCTCGGAGCTCCACGAGCAGGTGCGCCGCCCGCCGCCCGGCCACGAGCGAAGGGGCAAGCGGGCAGGGGAAGGAAGTGGGGGGAGGAGGGAGCGCTGGGTGGAGTCGCCATGGTAAATAGGGAAGTCGGGAAGGGCCGCCACTGGGATACCCAAACCCCCCACCGGCGGGACCCTGCTCACATCCCGTGCAACACTCCCACTCTGTGCCGTCTGGGGCTTTTCCGGCACCAGCAGACGACTCTGCTGGCCCTCGCCGAAGCCCCCGCCCTGGACCTCACTCCCGGCTTGTGCAGAGCAGGTGGGGTGGGTGCAGCGTGACTCACAGACCTTCCTTCTTGGTCCGGGGAGGCCGGAAGGCGAGGCCGTCCTGGCGCCCCGAACCACAACGGCCGGCTGTGGACAAAGCCGGGGGCGCGGGGGCCGCTCCTGGCTTCACTCTGCCCCTCCCCGCACAGGTGACCCTCAGCTACGGCATGTTTGAAAATAAGCGGAACGCCATCCACGTGAAGGGGCCCTTCTCCGTGGAGGCCGACCCGTCCAGGTGAGGAAACGGAGGCCCAGAGAGAGAGGTTGTGACCTACGTAGGGTCCCCTAGGGCGTCTGCCAGAGCGGGTGTGGTTGAGCGGCTTGACTACCAAGAGGGCGCCTCGACGCCCTGCTCATGCCGCGGGGGCCCCTCCTGGTGCTGCAGGTCGGAAGATGGGTGCTCGGCCCACCCTCCCCGCACGGACCGGCCCCCTGCTCTGTCCCCACAGGTTCCGCTCCATCCACTGCCACCTGTACCCAGACACGCCCTGGTGTCCTCACACCAGCATCTTCTAGCCGCCACGGCTGAGACCCCGTCCTCGGGCGCCCCTGGTATCCAAAGGGCCCGGGGACCCGTGTTGTGCCGCCCTGGCCTTGGCGTTCGAGGCTCCCCGGGGCTGTGCCTACGTCTGTGTGTGTGCCGTGCGCCGGTCCGTGGAGCAGACTGCTGGGCGGTCCTGTTCTGCCAGGGAGCGGGCAAAAGGGCCACTTGTCTGCGTTCCCACGTGCCTCGGGTCAGCGGGCTCCAGAGCCCCATCCCGGAAGCACGTGCCTGCATCGGAGGTCGCTCTGAGGGCAGTTTTCTTACCATCTCAGAGTCTTAGGGCAACATGGGGATTGGGGGCTGCTCTGCGTGGACCTGCAGGCTCTGTGCTGGGGCACCTGCGCCCTGAGATCCTGGCCCCTCCTCGGAGCCCCCGGGACAACTGAGTGTTGCTCAGTGCAGGGAAGCCGGGTTCTGTAGGGGGCGTCCCGAGCCCCCTTCTCCCACTGAGCTCTGGCCCAGGCACTGGGAAGCAGAGAAACAGCACCTGGGTCCAGCCACTCCCGTTAAGCCCCTAGGGGCCGTGTGGCTAGGGGAACAGTGGCTCCCCTCCCGGCCGTCCTGGGTGGGGAGTCTCTCCAGCCCTCTCTGGTGTCTTCTCTTTGTCTCTTCCCACGATGGGGAGACAGAGCTGAGCATTTTATCTCCTCTTTGAAGCAGAGAGAAAGTCGCCCATAGTGGGTGTGTCTGTAAATATTGTGACAGTATTTTTTTACTGTGCTGGTTTCTCATAAGGGGGTGGGTAAAAAGTAGGGTGTTTTGTCGTTTTTTCTGGGGGGGGGCAGGTATTATTTTATCTTTTCTGTGGATCAGAAAAAGCAGAAGCCAAACGTGAGATATCTTTGTCGTTAAAGCTGATGGAAATGTCTAACACTGCACGTATTTATATGTCCCGGGCTCTGGACTCTCCTCCCCCACCTCGTGCATAGTACCTGTCTCCTGCAGGCCCAGCTTGGTGCACCTGGCCCGTGGGATGTGTTTTGTCTTCTGTTTTTCCTTCTGCAAAGACATAGGTAGGAAAGCGACAGATAATGGGAAAGTTCTCAGGGAATTGAAGGGTGGTTGCTATGGTGACGTCCTTTGCTGTGAATAAAAGTGCTCTTTGGGGCAACCCCAGGGGGTCCTGGTTTTGCTGGAAGTTGGGCCTGAGGTGCAGGTCTGTCTGAGGTGGTTCCAGGGGACTGGGGGCTCAGGTACTCATGTGGGGGAGGTGGAAAGAGGGGAATCTGAATAGCTCCTTGCAGGTGCCTGAGAGGCGTGGCCAGCCCTGGGCCCCTCCCCCCCCCGTGGATGTGGTGGTGGGGGCGGTGGTGGGGGGGTGGCTGGATCCACAGGTCTCATCCAGAGGAGCAGCCCTAAGGCTTTGCAGCTGCAGCCTGTGTTGGCCTGGCTCTAGGGGCTGCAGGGAGCCCAGCCCTCCCTGCAGGAGGGCTGGGGGCTTGTTGTGGCCCAGCTCGGACCTCCTTATCTGGCTTCATCCCCATCACAAACCCAGAGACCATGTCCTTGTCCCATTTTGCAGATGGGCGAATTAAGGCTCAGAGCCAGTGACAGCCAAGGTTAGGTAACTGAACTGGGCCGGCAGGGTGGTAGAGACCTCAAACTCAGAGGCCTGGTGGGCCTTGGATCCCGGCCTCCCCTTGTGCCGGGCAACCCACACTCGATGATCTGGGAGCTGGGCCCCCATGCCACCCGGACAGGCCGCAGGAGGCTGGGCCAGGATGTCCCCGGGCCTTGTTTCCTACAACAACCAGCTCCCCGATGACCACTGCCCTTTCTTCCCCAAATCCAGTGGAGGGTGGCAGGAGTAGGCAGGGGCTGGTCCTGCCTCAGCTGCGGCTTCCCTCCCCAGTCCCCAGCAGCCTGGGGACAGCCCTTGCGCCCTCTTCCTCTTGCTGAGTCCCAGCTGCCTCGGCCCCTCGACTCTAGGTTCCCAGACCTCCGTGCTCCCCACTCTGCTCCAAGCTTCGCCTTCTCAACACATCAGAATAAAAAGCGTTTGCAAAGTGCTTCCTTTCCCCACCCCTGACCTGCCGGGGGCGGATGCCAGTCCTGTCCCCACTGGACACATGCCCACATACACAGCACCCCCAAATGGAGGGGGTGGCCAGGGAGGTCCCCGTTTCTCACAACCCCCTTGCTGGTGGCTACTCTGGCCCGGAGGCGACTGGCCGGGGCCTGACCCCACCTTGCCCTGGCATTGGGGATCAGCCTCCCCTGAGCTGGCGGGGCCCTAGGGCATGGGTGTGTCTGTGCAGCCGCTGTGGGGGCAGGCGGAGCCTGCCACAGAGCTGGTCCAGGCCCTCCCTGAGCCTTGTCCTTCATCTGAGACCGGGGAGCCCCCGTGCTCTGGGTCTGGGAGGTGGCGCAGAGGGCAAGGCCCGGGCCTTCCCTCTTCTCGGGGAGAAGCTGAGGGAGGAGGAAGTTCTTGCTCCCCAGAAGGGGAAGCGGGTCTGGGAGGGGGCCTTACAGGAACCGGCAGCCTGATTTCTTCCACGTGCTGCCCTCCTGGGTGTGGGGAAGGGGCCTTCCCCCAAGGAAGGAGTCAGGGAGCGGAGGAGATAACCTGAGCAGGGTGGCCTGCCTGGCTGGGCTAGTTACCCCCCCTTCCCCCGCACCTCCTGAAGTGCCCGTCATTTGTGGGCTTTCAGAATCCGAAGTAAAACTGCCACCCCCGTACTCCCCACCCCCACCCCCTCCGGCTTCCGCGCTTCCGGGCTGCCAGGCGGCAAGCCCTGAGCCGGGTCTGGGAGGAGCCGAGAGGGGTGCGGGTGGGGCCCCTCCCTGCTCAGTTTAAACAAACTTCCCTTCACCTGGGGCCATCACGGCTAACTTCCCAAAGAGACGTGAGAGCTGTGGTCAGGTGCTGGAGACGAAGGCCTTGCAGAGGTGCGGTGGGGAGAGCGGGCAGTCTGGGTCTCGCACAGCCTGGGCAGAGGTGCGGAGGCAGGACTGATCAGGATGCCTGGAACCTGGGAGGGAGGATGGCAGGGGGCTGGGTCTCCACGGCCCTTCCCCACGCCCTTCCCCTGCACCTGCAGGCCACCGGGGCTCACCCTGAGGCTCCCTTCCTTGCTGGCAGCTTCGGCCAGTCCCGCCCTCTCTGGGCCTGGGGTGGGTGGGGGGCGGGTGGGGGGCAGAGGGGAATGACCAGAGCCAGCCCCGTTCTTTGTCAGACCTGCCAGTCTTGCCGCTGCCTCAGGCCCATCCGCCCAGCCCCAGCCCCAGCCTTGCCAAGCCCTTTCTGAGCCCAGGGCAGGACACAGACACTTGGTACATCACTAGGAGGGACCCAGGGACCTGGGGCAGCTCCTGTCTCACCCCTGGAGGTGGTCCAGGTTACGTGAGGGTACTGGGTGGGGAGTGCAGAGCTGTGGCTGCCCCCCACCCCCGGGCACATGCCCCTTAGGAGCCCTGCCCAGGCTTCTGGGACCCCCCGCCCCCAATCTGTGTGCAACCCACCTCAGTCCCTGGGTGCCAGCGCTGGTGGTGAGCGCTGGGGGTTTCTCTCCCTGCCCAAATTGACCTTTCCCAGGACCCACCAGCATCCCGGTGCACAGCCCCGTTCTGGCCCTTAGAAGCTCACAGTCCGAACCTGACCGTTGTTACTGATATCTGGTTCACGTAATTGTGTAAGGTCAAGAAGCAAGCTTAAGCAGCTGCTGCAGGTCACTCCTGCTGCCGTCCTGTCCCCTGGGTCTGACACGGGGCTGGCCACCGCATGTCCTCGTGGCTCGTCCCGGTGGGACCTGTGGGCCCTCCACTCAGCAGAGCCCCAGGGAGCCTCAGACAAGCAGCGGGCCATGAGGGGAAATTGCTGGGAATGCAGAATGTCCCGGGCTCCCGCCCTGCGGCTCGGGTCCCCCGAGGGCCCGGCGCCCCCTGGTGGGCATCTGCCTCACTCCTGGAGATGCTCTCCCCACTTAGACCCTTCTCGATCAAGGGATCAGGACACCTGCTGTCCCCGCCCTCTGTGGGTGTCCCCTCATTCCTGGAAATGTGGGCTCCTGGCTCACAGGCTAGCTCTCCTGTCCTGGCTCCTGCGTCCACTCCCGGTTACTTCCGTGTCCGTGATCCTTCCCATGCCCTTGTCCTCCCCTCCCCTCCCCCTGCATCCCCACTGCATGGTCACTCACTCCCCAGACCGTGCCTGCCCCACGACCGCACTCTGCCTCCACCTGCTGCCTGTCCCTCTGCTCAGTCCCTCCGGCCCTCCTGAACCCCCACCCCCCTCACACCTCACAGGCTTGTCCTCTA
Organism: Prionailurus bengalensis; assembly: GCF_016509475.1. Taxonomy (NCBI): domain Eukaryota; kingdom Metazoa; phylum Chordata; class Mammalia; order Carnivora; family Felidae; genus Prionailurus; species Prionailurus bengalensis. The sequence continues at coordinate 2,662,333 of NC_057357.1, forward strand.
CTGGCTGGAGGCCCAGGTCCAGGCACACCTTTGAACTCACCTTCACCTCCCTTGGCTTCTTGGTTTCACACCCTCTCCCAGCCAGGCCTCTAGCGGCCACCCTCCTGCAGCCTGTCCCCCCGCACCTGGGCAGCTCCCCGAACTCTGGGGAGTCTCACCCTGAGTTCCAGATGGAGCCTTGGCTCCCTGGGAAACCCCCTGCCCCGACTTCGCCCCTGCCTGCTCTCCGGCTCTCCTACTTCTCCCCGTCCCCGGCCCCCAACCACTTCCTTCAGCCTCCCTCCTCCATGAGACCCACCCCACCCGGCCCACAACACTGCCCGCGCCGCCACTCTGACCTCGGGGCCAGCAGGGGGCTCCACCGTGACCTAGGCCCCACCCTTCTTGGGGACTCAGGAACACCACTCCACCGATGCACACCGGCCCCTCTTCCCCCACTGCAGCCGAGCCCCGTGCCAGGCTTCCAACGCGCTCTGATCTTAAAACATCCTAATCTTCAAACACGCACGCTCCTCCGGGCCACGCCCCCCACGCGTGCGCCTCTGGGCCACGCTCCCTCCAGCCGAGGCACCGTTTCCGGCTTTGCAGCTAAACTCCAGGAGTCGCTTCTTGCTGTCCCCGCGTCCTCTCCCGTGCTCTCCTGAGCCAGCTGTCAGGCTTCATCGCACTGGTTCTTGTCCAAGACTCCAGTGGTGCCCAGCTTCCTGAGTCCACCGGACTCAGTCACCTTCCAGTGCCCACGGACCCCGTCATCGGCAGCATGTGACGTGGTCCCTCATCTCTCCTTGACAATGTCTTCGTGTGGCTCCCACGACACTCTCTGTCCCGGGCTCCTCCTGCCCGGCTGGTTGTCCCTCCCCACTCCCAGACCCCAAACAGGGGTCCTGCTGTCTCCTCTTCCGCACCCACTCCCTGGGGGATGTCGTCCAGACTCCTGGCTTGAAACACGGTATCCAAGCCAAAGACTCCAACTGGCCATCGCTGCCCAGTGCTCTCTCCCGATTCCCAGACTCACTGTTCCACCACCGCCCCCGACCTCCCCAGGTGCCTGCTCCCTCCCCGGCCCCCCCACCTCAGTGTATGATAACACATCCCCGGGGACCCACCGCAGCTCAACCCAAGCCCCACACCCACACACAGGGTGCCAGAAAGTGCTGCTTGTGCTCCTTCCAGAACCGAGTCCTGTCTCACCCCTCCTCAGCTGGACATCCTCCCCGCGCCCCCCACCCCCCCCACCCCCACCCCGGCCTGCCCTCGGCTCTGGCCTGCAGTGTTGCCACAGCCTCCTGGCTGCTCTCCGGCTTCTGCCCTAGCCCCCATCCTGACTCAGCAGCCAGGGCCATCCTGTCAAGATAAATGTCCCGTGGCGTCGGTCTGCTCAGGTTCTCCGTGGCTTCCCCCTCCCTCAGAGTCCACCTCCAAGTCCTTATGAGACCCACAGGCCCTCTGCCATTTTCCCAGCTTTGCTTCCTATCAGACCACTCTTCTTTGCCGCTCCACTGCAGTCACCCTCACCTCCCTGCGTGAACACACCAGGCATGTATCTGCCTCAGGACCTTTGCCCTGGCTATTCACGCCGCCCAGAGCCCTCTTTCCCCAGATATTGTCAACACTAGCTTCCCCTGCTCGGCAGAATGGTACACCCCAAAGATGTCACATCTTAATCTCCTTAACCTGTGAATATGCTACCTTCACGGCAAAGGGGACTTTGTAGATGTGAGTAAATTAAGAACCTCGAGACAGAGAGATGATTATCCTGGATTATCCAGGTGGCTCCAGTGCAATCACAGGTCCTTCTTTTTAAGAGGGAGGCAAGGAGGGTCAGGGTCAGACCGGGATCGGAAGCGTGCTACACTGCTGGCTTTGAAGATGGAGGGGCCATGACCCAAGGAAGGTGGCAGCTTCTAGAACTAGGACACCACTGTGCCCTCCCTGACATGCAGACAGGGACACTGAGGTCCAAGTAGGGCAGGAAGTGCCTGGACGCTTTCCCTCATGGGACTCTCTTGCCTTTTGGGTTCCTTGGCCCCACGTCCCCAGCTCTCCCTCCTTACCACACGGCACCCTGGAGGCCTCAGCCGTCTCCTCCACTGCCCTGGGTGCTCTGCGTCCCCTCTTCAGAGCTGACCAGTTCCGGGTGCCCTTCCCTAGGAGCCAGTCAAATCGGAGGCTGCTGGACCAGCCCCGCCCAGCCCCGCCCCGCCCCCCAGGCGCTCCCAGCAATGCCACGAGAGCCTGGTGTGTTCCACTGGGCCTTTGCAGGTCCCTCGCCCACCTGTGCCCCAAGCATGGGAGACATGCTTTCCTGGCCAAAAGGTGCGTCCCCCTGTTCCACGGGACACTGAGGCCCCTGTGAAGTGGGTGGTATTACCTTTAGGGGAGGAAAGTGAGCTCACCAGCAGCCCTCCCACGTTCCCTGCCGGGTTACGTGGCACCTTCCAGTGTCCATTTCTCAGCCGAGAACAAGAATGGTGGTAACTTTAAATACAAAGCGGCCAGTCCTCTTCCCAGCAAAACGAGCTTGTTTGGGAGGCGGAGGAACCAAGCTCAACACCACACATCTGAACCACAGACCCGGCTGAGAACAAGCTGCGTCGCTGGCTTATATAGAGGGAAGGGGGGACCGTGTGCCTTGCGGGGGGGGGGGGGGGGGCCTGTTCGGAACAGGAGCCCATTGGAGGAGAGCGGAATGGAGGCCTCTCATTGGCTGAGAAGTATGGCTTCTCATTGGCTGGGCTGTTGCTGGGCTAGGAGAAACCACCCCTGCGTGTCTTGTTCGTTTGGTTGGGTTGGGTCGGCAGGAGTGGCCGGGGGCGAGGGCAGGGGCAGGGGCAGGGGCAGGGGCAGGGGCCGGGGCATACACCAGGGCTCCTTTCCTCCTTTTCCCACCACCATCCCACCCACCCGAGAGGAAGGAGTCCGGCGAGGCCCGTGGCTGGAGATGCCCCCAGGGGAAGTGCCCTGAGCCCCATCTCCGTGGGGCTCAGGAAATGCTCCTCCAAGGGGACCCACCATTGCTCCCACCTGGCCCGCCTCCAACACCCCTGCCCTGGGCCAGGCCTGTCACCTCTCCAGGTGGCCGGAGGGGCCTCCACACAGGCATCCCGTCCCCCCGGGCTGCTCCAGTGCACGTCCAGACTGCAGGGTGAGGCTTTTAAGGTGTCAAGACCACTGTTCGTGCCCATCTCATGAAGCCCCACCTGGGTGGGCTCCCCGGCCAGGACTGGGCCTCCCCCACCCCCCGGGGGTCTTTTGGCTCCCAACATGTGACCACACTGTCCACAAATTCCGGCAGGAGCCCAATCAACTCAGGAAGAGAGGCTTGTTTTTTAAAATGTGTTTATTTTAAAACATGAAACCCAAGCTGAATAGAAACCACAGAAATTACATTGACGAGATTTTTAGTTATTTGCCAAGAAAAATAAAGCCCCCAAAGAAATAAAAATCAAACCCCAAACCCAGTTAAAAAAAAACCAAAACCAAAACCAAAAATAAAAATAAAAACACAGCGACAGCACATACAGCCTTGGCCCTATGGAGGTCGGAGGAAGATTCTGGAGGAAGATGCCGAATGGTTCAGGCCTCAGTTCCCCCTTCCCGCTCAGGGCACTAATCACACTGGGGAGAGGGTGCAGGGCCAGGAGAGGGGCCGGGAGGGTCGGAGTCTTAACAAAATCATATTGAATGACAGGTTATATGTAACAAAGTGGCACAGACGCAACCATCACAGCTAAATAGAACGTCCCTGCCCACCCCCTGCCTGCCCCGCAGCTGCGCCCCAGGGAGGCCCCCACCAGTCTGGGGCTGGGCAGGGGTCCTGGGTAGGGAGGGGATGGTACTTGGGCTGGAATTGCATAGTGAGATGGGGTGGGTGATGTGGCAGGGGACCCAGGGGCAGTGGATGCTGGCACGGGGAGTCCCATCAGCCAGGTGTCCCGGTCGGACCCTGCCTCCCACTTGCCCAGCCTGTCCGGGGCCTGGGAGCCAGCTGGACCCTGCTGGGGGGGGGGGGGGGGGAAGGGGCGCTTCAAGGCCCCGGGGGAACCCTCCCTCCCACCTGCTACCCACTTTGTCAAGGGCCTGTGGGAAGCGAGGCCCAGTGGTGCAGGGTTGGGAAGGGATGTGGAGAAGTCACTGGGATGGGGGTTAGGAAGGGGACCCTGAACACTTGGAACGAAAGGAAACCAATGGTAGGACTTGCTCCCCTCCAGAGACTGAGGCTTGGGTGTGAGCCCCTCGGAATCACTCTCCTTTTCCTTTCTCCAACCTCGGTGAGTAGAAGAACGTGAGGACGTCACAGATGGGGCAGGCACTCACGCACACGACGCACGGAGGGTACTCCCAGGACAGCCGCGGTCCACAGCCTGTCCGGGCAGCGCCCGCCTCTCATGCTATGTACATTCACATTGCGGGCGGCCTCCCAGGGCCGCGGTCAGCCGACTGTGCTTCTGAGCAGCGGTGGAGAGCGGCTGCACCCGGGCGGGGCTGCCGGGGCCTCCCCCCGACCCCGGGCCCGGAACGCTCTCGGCACCGGTGGAGCCCGGAGGAAAAGCTGGGCAGGTGTGCCGCGGGCGCCCAGAACAACGGCTGGGCCGGGCCCGGGGCACACAGTGCCCTGCGGTGAGGTTTGCCCATGCCCACGGGCTCAGACGCCAGGACCACCTGGGGCACCCCAGTGTTTGCCTGCTCACTTCCCTCCCTCCCCGGCTCAGCGGTTTGCCCCAGGGGCGGGGCAGATGTGGCCTGGCCTCCAGCCCACCTGCCCTTTTGGTCCCAGACACCAGCACAGAGAGAGGATCGTGGAGGAAGGGCAGGCGGCCTGTCCCCGGGCCTGTCCCGGGGCAGGGCATCGCCCCCGCTCTGGAAGGAAGAGCCCACATGTCTGTAAGCTGCTTGGCCAGCTGCCCACCTCCCACCGCAGGACCCTGGCCCGGGCCCTCACACGTGCCTGTCGGTGGTACTCTGCTGCCCCTGGCTTGACACACAGGCCAGAGCCTCTCCGTTTCAGGCTGGCTAGGCCAAGACTGGGACTGGCGGGGGACTTCCCATCCTGATTTGGGGGTGGCCCACCCTCCATGGCAGGAAACACAGCAAACATTGTACACTAAAGCCAAAGCACCTTAGGGAAGCCTTGTTCCCACTTCACAGGTAGGGAGACTGAGGCCGCAGGGACCTCGGTCCTACAGCCTAAGGGACATTCGTTCCCTAGGACACAGTCATCCTGGGGCAGCACCTGCCCAGGGACGGCTCTCGAGGCTCCTGGGCTGCCTGTCAGTCTACAGCCCTTTCCCCAGCAGCACCCCGAGAAGAAACGGTTACTCCAGCTTGACTCCCAGCCGGCCGGCTTAGGCCTCATCTCTGGCCCGGACTCAGGGTGACACTTGCCGGCTCTGGATCGGCCAGGGGTGCCCGCGGAGGCTGGGTGAGGTTAGTGGTTAGTCCCAAGAGGGGCAGCAGGGGCCGAGGGCACGCTCACAGCCAGCTCGGGTCCAGCCCCACGGCCCGGCACGGGACACCGCGCCTGTCCTAGACAGAGAGGGAACCGAGAAGGGAGGGCTGCCCGGCCCGCAGTCCGCCTGCCCTAGGGTGACAAAGGTGGTTAGTGCAAAAACGAACCAGACAAGCTGCCAAGTCTTGGGGTGGGGGAGGGGGTTTGGCACCAAGAAGGTGGCCAGCACTGAGTGTGCGGCCCCTGCCGTCCTCCCGCCGCTGTGGGGGGCTGGGCCCCGCGGGCAGGGTGGGCGCTGAGGGAGAGAGCAGTGCTGGGCCGGAGGCAGAGGAAGCGGAGCCTCCCGGAGGGGCCTGTGTTCAGGTGGAGAGAAAAGGAAGAGCCACGGAGGCGCCCCGGGGGCTCTCCGCACAGGAGCCCGGCGGGCGGGTGCGAGCCTAGGCCCCTCCGGGTGCCGGGCACAGCGGGGGGCGCCGCACAGCCTGTGGACAGAAGCCTCGGGAACACAGAGCTGCGGGAGGGGAGGGGCAGGCTGGGGTGCGAGCCGGAGAACGCGGGCGTCCACAGGGTCGGCGTGCTGCAGGGCAGGTGGCAGGGACACGGCGCCGGGGCCGGCCCAGGGAAGGGCTCTGCAAACGCAGGTCCTCAGAGGCGGACAGGCGTGGGGGGCCAGGGCCCCGCGTCGGTGGCATCGCTCGCAGGCGTCCAGGCGCGTGGCCCGAGGAGAGGGCGCGGGCCCAGAGTTCCTCATCTCCATGCCCCTGCGAGGAGGGGAGGGGAGGGGAGGGGAGGGGAGGGGGGCCGCAAAGGAGCCGGCAGCGGGCCTGGCGTGCGTGCGGAGGGTCCGGCGAGTGGTCGCGGGTGGAAGCGGCAGTGCTGGCATGGGGAGGGCGGGGCGATTGGCACGCGGGCAGGCGGGCGGGTGGCCGGCCGGGGCGGTCTAGTGGCCGCTGCCGCTGGAGTCGGGGCGAGGCTGGCTGGTGGCGAGGTATTTGGCTCTCATGCTGGAGGTGTACTGGAGGGAGACAAGGGGAAGAGGGGGTCAGCAGGGCAGCGGACGCAGCCACACGAGGGCCTTGGTGAGGTGAGCCAGGAGCAACCCGAGGTGGGACAGGAGGGCGGTGGCCCGGCTGACGGAGCCCCGGTGGAGGGGCTCGGGAGTGGCCGGCGGGCTCCACGAGCGGAGGCCAGCCCCCACGCCCCAGGCTCCCCTCCCGGGCACAGGAGCGCACTCAGTCGAGGTTGCCTTCCAGGGCTGGGCTGAGGGGACGCGTGGAGACTCCTGCCCCAGCGGGAGACCATCATGCAAGGGTGGAGTCAGGCTTTGAGAGCGGGTCAGGCCCTGGGAAGGAGGAGGCCCCACGGCCACTCTGCCCCATCGCCCCAGGAAAGGAGGCCCCGAAGGTCACATGGGCTGTGGGGCTGCGGACTCCTCCCAGCTCCTAGACGCAGGGACAGAGGTGCCTGGAGGGAGGGCACGGACGGTGTGTCTTGGCCGCCACTCGTCCAACCTGAAGCGTGTGTGTGTGCGCGCGCGCGCACGCGTGCGCAGGGGTCGCTCACGATGAGCACACACACAGGAGGCGTGTGCTGCGGCCAGGCGGGGTGCAAAGGGCCACAAGCCCAAGGGGACGCGGACGAAGGCCAGGCCAAGTGCCAAGGGTTGCCGGGGTCAGGGAGCCTGCGCAGGCTGACCCCACAGCCCTGCGCTGACCCCTCCCGAGTCCCCAGATGGGGAGGGACGATGCTCCCTGGTCCCTAGAGCCCTCCTGGCACTCCAGGTGGGGAAGAAGGCGAGAGTGCCGGGCGGCCGGCCAGGACACAGCATCAGGGGGAGGAGCAGTGGGCACCAGGGAGCCGTGTCGTCCCCCGGGCAAGCGGCAGGGGAGGGGGACGGCACCCCAGAGCCCTGAAGGAGCCCAAGCAGGCCCGCACAGACGTGTGGGCACGGCCGGGGACAGCTTGCACGCTTGCCTGCATGCGCCTGTGTGCACCTCTGAACATGCACGGTGGCACCCCAAGGGCACCCCGGGGTGCCACCTCACCCGTGTTCTGCCTCCCTGAGCCCAGGCGCCAGGCGCAGGCACACCCAGGGGCCTGGTAGATGGTCTCCTTGCTGGGAGGTGACAAGAGGGGCCGGGGCCATCTGCAGCTGGGCCGGGGGCAGGGAGGGGGCTCACTGCCCCTGAGGTGAGGGGTCACGGGCCGGAGGCCGGCACGAGTCTCTGGTTGGGCTGGGGGCTCACGAGCTCACAGGCTTGTAAGGACCCGGAGCTGGCCCGGCAGCTGCTGAGCTGGGGCGCGTCACGTGGGCCCAGGGCCCGCGCTGGTGAGGGGGTAGCAGTGAGCCGACAGCATGAGGCGGAGAGAGGCGCAGTGGGCAGGCGGTGCAGGGCAGGGCACCTGGGGCGGGTCAGTACCTGTCACTCTGAGGGCACGGCCACCACAGCGTTCGGGCACTATCCATGGGCTTAAACTGCCAGCCTGCCAGATAGCACTAGGAGGGCCCGGGGCGGGAGGGGTGCAGGAGAGAGAGAGAGAGAGGGCGGCCTCAACGCCGGGGTGTAGGCCCCGCCCGCAGCAGGCTGTGGGGGGCCAGAGCACGGTGTCGATGACGAGGGCTACCTGGCCCGCGAGCCCACACGGCCCTGGTCCGGGTCGAGGGCGCCCCGGCGGCTGCAGGGCAGGACGGGGCCACCGCACACGCGCCCACCTCTGAAGGCGGGTGGCCTTCAGCCTCTCTGGCCCTGTCCTCTGCAGCCCACCTCGTCCAGCAAGGCCACCGGGGCCCGTCAGTCTGCAACTTCCTTCTCTTGGGTGCCAAACCACCCTGTCCCCTCTTTTCTGTCTCAGCGAGGCCAGAGGGGACAGCGGCTGGAAGTGCCAGAGGCTGAGTCCCGGGCCGAGCTCAGGGAGTCAACGGAGGAAGTGAAAGGAAGTGGGCCCGCGTGAGAAAGGAGAAGCCAGGGCCCCTGAGGGTCGAGCTGGCCCGCCAGGCGGCTGGGGCACAGGGTACCTTCAAGGCCAGCTCGTGGGCCCACCCGGCCCCGCCTCCTCCGGCCCCAGCACTGGAGGCTCCTCGCCACCCCGCCGGGCCCGCACTGCCCGCGAGAGCGACATGACCGCCAAGGCAGCCGCGCAGCACCCCCGCCCCGGCCTGAGACTTACTGAGGGCGGCGGGGACTCGCGTCCGATGAGGGGCGTGTTCTCACAGCGGGGGTTCTGGAAGTTGGCATTCTGGCTCCTGCGGTCGTGAGGGGAGAGGGGCTGTGAGCGGCCGCCGGCCGAGCAGAGACCCTTCTGAAGCCAGGCAGACTCTGTGCCCACCTACCTGTGCCCGGCCCTCTCCAGCCCTGTGCGTTCTCGTCGCCACCCTGGATGCGGCCCCCAGCAAGGGCCTGAGGCGCCCGTGACCCTGGCACAGTAACCCAGGGCTCGACCCAAGGCTGCCTCGGCGCAGCCAGAGCCCACCCGGATGCCCGCCCACCACGCGGCCGGCCCCGGGCTGTCGGCCAGGGCATCCCCACACCCTTCGCACACACCCTCCAGCTAACCGAGTAGCCTCATCGTGGCCGCGAGCCTGGTTTGCCTGGGCGACCCCACCCAGAGCCCGGGCAGCGCCCAGGGAGGCCCCTTCTGACTGCCCGACCGGCCCCTGCTCTGGCCCTCCCAGGTTCTCCCGCAGCGGGGCACACGGAGCTCCGCACGGCCTGCGCCCCCGTCCCCGCCTACCCACCCCCCTTCCGGCTCCCGGCCCAACTCACATGTACTCGGTGACCGGGGCGTTGCTGACGGTGTGGGCCGCAGCTGGGATGCTGGTCTCGCTGCCGTAGCTGCTCCCGCAGCTGTACAGGCTGGGCATGTGCACGCGGTAGAGGCTGTCGTGTGCCTGCCTGGGCCCCGGGGCCGCCTCCTCCTCCCCGTCTTCGTCGGGGCCTCTGCAGGGAAGGACACCCGGCGCGGGTTCAGACCCGGACCCGAGGCGGCCAGCCGCCAGGCCCGTGTGGGGTCGGCTCGGATGCAGACACACCTCGTTCCGACCCCGGCTTGGTCAGGTATGGACTACGGGACCGTGGGCAGGTCACCCTGGCTTCATCCTCTGAGACGGGGGCGCCGAGGGCCCCGTGCCTCAGCCTGTACACCCGGATGCGGTCTGCCTATGAGCACGAGGGGCCACGGTCCCTCCCGCGGGGCAGAGAGTGGGGTGCCCGGAAGTGGGGGTGGCCTCTCTTGGCCCTGCAGGTCTCTGCCTGCATCTCTGGGTGGCCTGAGCCCATGGGGACTGTGCGTCCCCGGGAGGCCTGAGCCCAGCCCTCTTGCTCTGCTGCACGTTTCCTACCCACTGTGCCCGGGGAGCTGCAGGGCGAGGCGGGGCGAGGTGGGGCGAGGTGAGGCAAGGCGGGCGGCCGGGGCCAGGGCTCTGGCGCACCCGCAGGCCCCGCGCGTCCGGTACGCTCCCAGACCGGACCCGAGGCGGGGCTGCCTGGTGGTGTTGGCCTAGGTCAGCCAGGCCTGCGCTCCTGTCCCGCCTCCTGACCGCCAGCTGGGTGACCGCGAGCGTACAGCGTCCTCTCTGAGCCCCTTGCGGCGAGAGGAGCAGGACAGTGGTAGCAGCTGGCGAATGTGTCCATTCCCAGCCGTGCCCGGGGCTAAGCCCTTACACGCAGTGGTTCATCTAGTGCCTACCCGACCCCGAGAGGCGGGCTCTTTACAACCCGCGTTTACAGTTAGGGCGCCGAGGCCCAGAGTGCTCAAGTGACTTGCCCGGGGTCATCCTATAAGCAAAGGCAGAACCGGGATCTGGATCCAGGGAACGTGATTCCAGGTCTGTCCTCTCAGCCACTTCCCTACGGCTGCCATCGTTATTACCGCCGCCACCACCACCACCATCACCATCATCGCCACCCCCGTTGTCCCCGTCATCACCATCGTCACCACCACCACCACCACCATCATCATCACTAACACCACTACTGGCAGGATCACCACAGCAAACAACAGAGGGAAGAGATCTGAGCTAAGCTGCCTGTCCTCTGAGCCAGGCCACCAAGAAGCAGCCACGGCCCAAATGAGCGGGAAGGGAGGCGGGGACTCTGGGCGATGAAGTGTGGGGCCCAGGCAAGGCGATGGGCCCGGTTCCTCTGGAGACCACTCAACCTAGTACTGATCAGGGAGACTAAGGCAGGGGCTCCCGGGCACCCCACTTCAAAGACAAGAGCGTCACGGCCCCGTGGGTAGTAGCGGCCATCCCGGTCACCCGGCTAAACGGGCCACGGAGGCCGTGGCCACCTGGGGCCTTCCCTTGTGGAAGCTCCGAGTCCCCACGGCCAACCAGCTGCTCTTTCCACACACAAGCCCTGCACATCTACGCCCCGGGGCGGGGAGACGGACAAGACACCCCGAGGCCAGCCGGTCAGAGGCGGGGAAGGGTGTGGGACACGGAGCCAGCACCGGCAGCAAGGACGCCCCGGCTCTCCCCGCCTGCTCTGGACTCGCACGTCACCTGGGCCGGGAGCTCCTCTCTACTCGCAGAGCGCTGCGGAGGCTTGCAGAGTGTCCGGAGCAGAGGGGGCGTTTGCTCCTGTCTCCGGGCGCCAGAACACGGGTGTCCAGAGGCGCGTCCCTAAAACACCCGGCACGCGGGATGGCCTGAGGCCAGCTCTGAGCCCCTCACCTTTTCTGCTGCCAGGTGTGTGGCACACTGCAGACAACGGAGCTGAACATGAGGGCTGTGACGAAGGAGAAGAGGGCCAGGTAGATGAGGCCCTCGACGCCGTCATAGCAGAAGCCCGTCAGGGCCTGCACGTAGTCCTGAGGCCACACGGACCGGGAGGGAGACAGGGAGGGCGGGCTGAGACGGGACGCGCCAGAGCCTCGGCCCGGCACGCGGCAGCCCGGACCGCCCTGGACTTCACCACCCTCCGGTCAGCTCCCGTTCTCCTGAGGCCCCACACCCCCGGCTGCTCCCATTTGTTCCCCTGACCCTCAAGCTACTACCCGCTGTTCCCGCTGCCCTTCCAGGTGCTCCCTCCTGCCCCCAGCTGCTCCCTCCTGCCCCCCAGCTGCTCCCTCCTGCCCCATAACCCCAGCTGCTCCCTCCTGCCCCCTGCTGCTCCCTCCTGCTCCATAACCCCAGCTGCTCCCTTCTGCACCCAGCTGCTCCCTCCTGCTCCATAACCCCAGCTGCTCCCTCCTGCCCCCCACTGCTCCCTCCTGCTCCATAACCCCAGCTGCTCCCTCCTGCCCCCCGCTGCTCCCTCCTGCCCCCAGCTGCTGCTTCCTGCTCCATAACCCCAGCTGCTCCCTCCTGCCCCCCGCTGCTCCCTCCTGCCCCCAGCTGCTGCTTCCTGCTCCATAACCCCAGCTGCTCCCTCCTGCCCCCCAGCTGCTCCCTCCTGCCCCCCAGCTGCTCCCTCCTGCCCCCAGCTGCTCCCTCCTGCCCTCCACTGCTCCCTCCTGCCCCCCGCTGCTCCCTCCTGCTCCATAACCCCAGCTGCTCCCTTCTGTCCCCCAGCTGCTCCCTCCTGCCCCCCGCTGCTCCCTCCTGCCCCCCGCTGCTCCCTCCTGCCCCCAGCTGCTGCTTCCTGCTCCATAACCCCAGCTGCTCCCTCCTGCCCCCAGCTGCTCCCTCCTGCCCCCAGCTGCTGCTTCCTGCTCCATAACCCCAGCTGCTCCCTCCTGCCCCCAGCTGCTCCCTTCTGCCCCCAGCTGCTCCCTTCTGCCCCCCAGCTGCTCCCTTCTGCCCCCAGCTGCTCCCTCCTGCCCCCAGCTGCTCCCTCCTGCCCCCAGCTGCTGCTTCCTGCTCCATAACCCCAGCTGCTCCCTCCTGCCCCTAGCTGCTCCCTCCTGCTCCATAACCCCAGCTGCTCCCTTCTGCCCCCAGCTGCTCCCTTCTGCCCCCCAGCTGCTCCCTCCTGCCCCCAGCTGCTCCCTTCTGCCCCCCAGCTGCTCCCTCCTGCCCCCCAGCTGCTCCCTCCTGCCCCTAGCTGCTCCCTGCTGCCCCCCACTGCTCCCTCCTGCACCCAGCTGCTCCCTCCTGCTCCATAACCCCAGCTGCTCCCTCCTGCCCCCCGCTGCTCCCTCCTGCCCCCCAGCTGCTCCCTCCTGCCCCCCAGCTGCTCCCTTCTGCCCCCCAGCTGCTCCCTCCTGCCCCCCGCTGCTCCCTCCTGCCCCCCAGCTGCTCCCTCCTGCCCCCCAGCTGCTCCCTTCTGCCCCCCAGCTGCTCCCTTCTGCCCCCCAGCTGCTCCCTCCTGCCCCTAGCTGCTCCCTGCTGCCCCCCACTGCTCCCTCCTGCCCCCAGCTGCTCCTTCCTGCTCCATATCCCCAGCTGCTCCCTCCTATCCCCCATCCCCCCCCCCTCGTTGTGGCCCCTGGGGGGCCTCCCCCCCAGGCCGGCCCTCACCAGGTGCAGGCTGCGACAGTCCACCAGGGCGGTGAGGTGCTGCAGATTCACCTCTGTGCCGTTCAGCACCTCCTGGACACGGAGCAGGGGGTCCTGGGGGGACACGCGCCACACAAGGTCAGCACCAGTCAGGAGGACAGGCCCCTGGGAGCCCCCATGTATCTGTCCACCCACACCCGTGGTCTTGGAACAGGCGTTGAGGACCCCGGGCTTCTAGAAACGATGACCCCAGAGTCTGTGCCCTGGCCTCAGGGGGACTGTTGAGGATTCGAGTGGAGCGGAAAAGTAGGAGCCACCGATGCCTGTCAAGACAGGAGAGGCGGCAAATGCCCACGTGTCTTCTGACGGGGGTCTGGTTCTTTTGCAAATCTCAGTTTACAGAAGGGCGAAAGGGAAAGCGTTCATGGCATTTTAAATGACAAAACGCCATCCGAACCCTCTGTACAGAACGAGCCGGATCCTGTAGCATGTGTGTGCATGTCTGTGCGTGCACACGTGTGTCTGTGTGTACGTGGGCACCTCCAGCCACATCTTCTCCGTGGAGAGATGACCTCACAGACACATTTCAGGGTCGACAGCAACTCCTCTAGATCGACCACTGGACCTGGCACTGCCTTTTTATTTTTTCATGTTTATTTATTTTTGAGCCAGAGCCAGAGCGCGAGCAGGGGAGGGGCAGAGAGAGGGACATAGAATCTGAAACAGGCTCCGGGCTCCCAGCTGTCAGCACAGAGCCCGACGCGGGGCTTGAACTCACAACCTGCGAGATCATGACCTGAGCCGAAGTCAGACGCTCAACCGACTGAGCCACCCCGGGTCCCCCCAGCACTGCCTTTTATAACACATATGCGAGGAACGCTCTGTGAGTCAGAAATGGATTTCAGGATGACAAAACTCACTATTTATTAGGGGCTGAATTACGTCCCCGCTCCCCAAATTCACGTTGCATATGCGTTACTAACCCTCAATACCTCAAAATGCGTATTTGGAGACGGAGCCTTTAAGGAGGTAGTTAGGGTAAGCAGAGGTCACGAGGGTGGGCCCCAATCCACTAGGACTGACGTCTTTGTAAGAGGTCGGGGCACAGACACGCGCAGAGGGACGCGGGCGTGAGGACACGAGAACGTGGTGTCGATACGCCATGGAGAGAGGCCTCAGGAGGTCGCAGCCCTGCCCGTGCCCTGGCCCGTGCCCCTGACCTCCAGCCTCCAGAAGTGTCGGGAAATCCATCTCTGCTGTCTGAGCCCCCGGCGTGCGGTCTGTTCTGGCGGCCCCGGCACAAGGACGTACCTACCTATCCGCTCGATTGCAAAACGCCCAGGGGACGCCCCGGCCATACCAGAAATAGGAAGTAACTGTAACACGCATGCGCTCTTTTAACTTAAATTTCGTGAGTTTACTACAGAAGATCCAGCTGGTCACACAAAAAAGGCTGAGAGCCGAGCCGTGCCCACTCTGCAGTGGTGTGCACGGGCCGGGCAGGGATCCCATGTGCTGACCGGCACCTACGGGGAGCCTGGGATTTGCCAGGAGCATGGTAGCAAAGGTGTGGGGTGAAGTGCTCAGGTCCCGGAACATCAGCCCTCCAATTCCCGGAACACCCCTACGGGCTCGGGGGCGGGCCTTCCTTTGTTCCCCCATCTGTCCCTATTTTCCTTATTATTCCTTATTTCTTTTAATTCAAACAGCATGCATTACTTTAAATATAAAAAACAGAGGGGTGCCTGGGGGGCTCAGTCGGTCGAGCGTCCGACTTCGGCTCAGGTCATGATCTCACAGCTCGTGGGTTGCAGCCCCGTGTCGGGCTCTGTGCTGACGGCTCGGAGCCTGGAGCCTGCCTCGGGTTCTGTGACTCCCTCTCTCTCTCTGCCCCTCCCCCGCTCGCGCGCTCGCTCTCTCTCTCTCTCAAAATAAACGTCGAGAAATACGTATACACGTACGTACGTTAAAAAGAAGAAACAGACCTGTTTTTAAAAGCCTCCCACAATTGTCCAGGGAGATGAAGGGTGGACACAGGGGAGAAGGGAGGGCACCACCGGGAAGAGTGTGGAAGAGGCAGGGACCTCCACAGGAGCCCGGCAGGGGGCACTGCCCCTCGCAGCATCTAGCCCTCTAGCTCGCCAGCTGGCCCGCCGCCCACCCACTCACCTTGGTGGCCGGGTACTCCCGGGGGATGGTCTTCAGCAGCTCGGCCACGACGCCCTGCATCTCCACCAGCGCCTTGTGGCTGCCAGACAGCTTCTGCTCCACAGAGAGGCAGCTGACGGGCAGGGGCAGGGGCAGCCCGTCTCTCCCACCCCAGGGCCACCCCCCCCCCCAACGGGTCTGCCAGTCCCGCTGCCCCGGGCCTGCGCCAGCGCGTGGGCACTCTGCTCTGTGGGCCCGCGGGACACCCCTCCCTGGCTCCCCGCAAGCCTGCCCACGTATGCAGAGATGAGACAGATCACCAAAAACATGGTGTCTCTGAAACAGGTGGTTTTCAGGACCCCAGAGGGCCATGCAGTCACGTGGAGTGACAGGCAGGGGGCCGAAGGGTTTCCCTCCAAACTCCACCCTGATGACACCTGTCCCGTCATTCCAGAGTGGGCACGGGACCCCTCCCGCAGGGCGACGCTTGGCTTCGCTCTGCAGGGCCACCCAGGGGAACCCAAGAAATGAAAGGAATCCCAGGTATTTCGGGGCGGTAGGCCGTCCACCCCAAAAGGCTTGCACCGAGGGCATCAGGGCGCTGACCCCAGGGGCAGTTAGTGATGTCAGTGTGGCCTTCATCCGGCTGCTCCTCGGGTCCCAGGGTCCAATCACGTCTGAGAGGGGTTGGGGGCCGTGGGGGTCAGGGCCCGTGTGGCCCCCTCCCGCCCGCACCGGGGCAGGAGCACCCCCGGCACTCACCTGCTGGAAGGGGTTGGAGGCACGGGGCGAGCAGGCCAAGTAGTACTCCAAGATCTCTGCAGAGAGAGGTCGGGGTGGCCGAGTGAGGCCGTCCGTCTGCGTGTACCTTGTGTGCCTACATGTGTGCGTCCGTGCGTGCGTGTGTCTGCAAGTGGTGCCTGTGTGCATTCGAGCACACGTGAGAGGGGATGTGGCCTCCAGAGAGCCCGGGGCCAGCGCCCAGACCCTCCGCCCTGGGCAGCGTCCCTGCAGCACGCACAGCGGTCTCTTGGGTGCAGCCCTTGTCCCTCCCCTCCCTCTGGAGCAGCAGACAGGGCACCGGAGGTAGGCAAGGGGTCAGAAGACGCCCGGGGATGCATCTGCTCGGGGGTCACTTGGGCAGAATAATAGTTCTTGGGTCAGAGCATCGCCCCAAAGAGGAGGTGACACAGCCCATACATTGCAGCCTGGAGCACCCAGGACTCGGGGGGCCTGCCTGTCTCATCGCCCTTAAAACAGGTGTCCGTCCAGCGTCCGATGTCCAAAGGTGGGGATTCACTTACGGTTCGGATTCAAAAAACCCTAGAACACCCGAGCCTGCCTGCAGCTGAGGGAGGAGCCCTGGACTCTGCCTGCGCCCGCGCCCCGCACAACGCTCTCTGGCCCCTCAGGACCCTTCCCTGAAGCAGTGGACACTGGCTTTGGAGTTCCAGGTGCCTCCCTTCTGGGGTCCCTCCGGGGCCCAGTGCAAGATGGGGAGGGACCAGGAGCAAGGGCTTAAGTGCAGGGCTGGCCGCAGTCTGGGGCAGCTTCCCACGGGGCTCCTGCACTTGACTCCTCGGGCCTGGGCTGTCACCAAGCTTAAGTGAAAACCCACTTCACGTGGGCCACCTGGCTCTGCCTGGCCCGTGAGGGGCGGACTGTGGCTCGCAGGCAGCAGCCTGTACTCATGTGAGGCCGGGGGCTGCTCGCACTTGCCAATGGCCCCAGAGCCCTGAGCAGCGAGGACCCGAAAGGCTGATGGCACCAGGGCCAGGGACAGCGGTGGTAACGGCTGTCACCAGTCCTGCCAGCTCTGAGCTGGGCACATCCACCTTCCCCCACTGTGGGGGCTCCTCTGGCTTAGATGGAAACGGTTCCTTCAACCAAAGAAGCTAAAAACCTGACCACAGGCTCCTCTCCGTGGCTTTCTCGGGCAAAGAGGAGAAGACAGTCCCGTGAGGGCCAGTGCTTTAAGGCCACGCAGAACTCCTATCCCTGGGGGGACGGTCCCTCGACTCTCCTCTCAAGGAGCACGCGGTATTCACAGCAAAGGCAAACAATGAGCTTAGCACCGTCCAGCTCTGGCCGCGCCCGAGCCCAGTCCCACCTGCACCTGCCTCCTGGGATGGTCAACACGCACCCAGCCCCACACACGCTCTCTGCCCCCAGCTCAGTCCACGGCTCCTGTGAGGACAGCCGCTCAGACAGAGAACAGGGCCTCAGTTCCTCCCTCCCTACATCCTGCTTCTTCAGAAGCCCCATCACGCTCCCTCACGGCATGTCCCCATTCACCTCTCGCCCTGCTGGCTCAAGGCACCTGCCCCCTGCCTGGAGAACTTCAGCAACCTCCCTGCCTTCCTGCTTGACCTCCGTGTTGCTCCCACAGCCCAAAGAAACTTTGAAAAAGAAACTGAATCATGGGCCATGTCTTTTCCAGGCTTCCCACTTCCAACGGACCCCCTGGAATTAAGCCCAAGTTCCTTTCCTCGACCTGTCCCTGCTGGCCTCCCCATCCTCTCCTCTCACAGTGGATCTATTTTCTGCCTTACAAACACATTGGGTTTGTCTCTGCCCCAGTGCCTTTGCACAAGACACACAGCCTTCCCTGGCTCAATTTAAATGCTACCTCTTTGGTAGGCCACGCTGTCTGCTCTGAAGTAGCCTGTCGTCACTTGCTGCTCCCTTGTCACCCACCTCCACCGTCACCCCTCCCCTGTCATCTGGCCTCACACAGCACCTGTCCTCATTCTCAGAGCCCCCCACCCCCCACCACTCACAGGTGTTCCTGTTCACTCACTAGCTTCCTGACGTGCGTGGGTCCTGCCTCCCCTAGACCAAGGGCCCACGAGAGAGAGGATGCCTTGTCCTCGCTCAGTTGGGTCTCCCCAGCCTGGCCGCTGGGGTGCCGGCTTCAGACTCACCCCCACTCAGCACGGAGTGTTCCTCCACCATCCTGGTCACGTAGGTGTCGGGGTCCACACAGAAGTCGCTGGAGCCCTGGGACGGGTGCAGGCAAGGCAGATGGGGTGACCAGGCTAAGCCCCCACAGCCTTCAGCTCTCAGGGATAGAGCCTGACTCCCAGGTTCACTTTTAGCTCCAGAGATAAAATGGGGATGTGGGGACGCACTGACTTGCTGTGTGCCCATGGGAAGGTCCCCACTCCTCGCGGAACCTCGATACCCCAGGGTAGGGCGGGAAGGGAGAGGAGTATGACTTTCCCCAGCCCCCCCGCCTCATGCCGAGGCCCAGCACACAGGGATCACGCTTCCCCTCTGCCACTCACCACGGACACGGCCAGCTCCAAGCCCAGGGCGCCCCAGCTGATGACCAGGGCCAGGACCCCCAGCAGGCAGACCCTTGGAGCAAAGAACGCCAATCAGCGACCCCCAGGCTGGGGTGGCTGCAGGCCAGAGGGCCGGGTCCCCAGGGAACATCTGGGGGGGTCTGCCCTCACGGGGGCTGTGGCTCCTCCGTGGTCTGGCCTTAGCCAGAGCCACCTGAAGGCTGGGCACAGATGCGTCTCCCTCCCATCTGGGGCGGGCTGGGGTGGGGCTCAGGGGAGGGCCAGGAAGGAAGGTCTCCCTGCTTCCCCCCCGGCCAGCAGGTCTCAGCCCTCACCCTGCTCTCCACAGCGTGGCCGGAGGGGCCCGTTAGCCTGGGCCAGACCCATGGGGCTCACACCTGCCTCGCCCAAGGCCCGGCCTCACCTGCCTCCCCGGTCCCTGCGGTCCATGCACTCAGGCCTCCCTGCTGCCGCTCACGCCCCTCGCGGCAGGCCCACGTGCTGGTGGTCAGACGTCCAGTCCCCTCCCTGCCGGGGCTCCTTGCGGAGCACACGCGCCGCAGACTGGCCTGCCCCCCTGCACGTCCCCCCACCCCCACCTGCTCTCCTCTCCTCCACAGCAGCGCCCCCCCCCCCCGACACAAGGTGCTACAGGGGCCCGCCTGTTCACTGGTCTCTCCCCGTGCCCGGCCCGGGGAGGGCGCAGGACACGGCTGTTCAACTGTTCAGTGAGGAAGCGACAGCTGCTACCCGCAGACAGCTAGCACTGTCGCGTCTTTCGGGGGACGAGACAGTTATCAGTGCCAAAAAGCCACCGGCCCAAGGTGGCCAGGTGAGTGGGCGGCACAGCAGGGCGACGAGCCCAGACTGCCTCCAGGCCGGGGACGTGGCCAGCTTGACTTTCTGGTGTCCCCATGACTTGGTGACCCGGACAGGTCTTCAGGTGTCTGGGTTACGATACGCAGGCTCAGTGGGGAGGGAGCCCAGCAGGAACCAAGGACGGACGGGGCAGATGTGCCCGCCACAGGGGCACGGGTCAAGGGCCCCAGGAGAACTGCCGGAGCGGGCTTCCGTGGTGGGAAACCCGTGGCCAGACCCACAGATGGGGGTGGGGAGGGAAGGGCCGCCTCAGGGGAGAAGGTGCTGCGGGCGCCTCACCCCTGCCCTCCGCCCCTCCACCCCACAGACTCACCCGACCAGAATGCCCTTGGAGCTGCGGATGAGGCCGACCAGCGCCAGCAGGCAGATGGCCACGTCGAGCAGCAGTAAGCCCAAGTAGCCCAGCCACCTGTGGGCACACGGTGGGTGTGGGTGTGCGTGGGGCGCAGGGACGGGGGCATTGCTCGGGGAGGCATGGCAGAGCTGAGGGAACGGCCTGGGGCCCAGAGGGGCATCCGCGGGCAGCTCCGGGATATGGGGCTGGCATCAGTTCTGGTAAAAGAAGTCCCGGGGAACACGGCGGTCCCACCCATAACAACTGTGACACCGGGCTCTGAAGGCCACAAGCCCGTGGAGGGTGACTAGCACCCAGGCAGTAGGGGCCAGGTGGGGCGGACAGAAAAGAGGGCCAGCCGCACCTGTACCAGTCGTAGAGATCCACCTGCTCGGCCAGCACCTCCAGGGACACAGCCGGGTTCCTCCAGAAGGGGATGGCCGCGGTGTGGCCCAGCAGCGTCTCGAGAAGGCCCTGCAACCTCTGGACTGCGCGCAGGGGCTCTGGGCGCGCGGCCAGCTGCCGCTCCAGGCTCTGCAGGCTGGGCTCTGCCGTGCGGTTCAACGCGGCCGCGGTGTCCCACACCTGCGCCGGGCCGGGGGCCGGTGAGCCCGGGCGCAGACCCACTCCCGGCACGCTCCGCGCACACGCCCACCCCTCGGGCACGCACGCAGACGCGGGGCGCAGGCACAGAGCCCCCCTCCCCATCGGACGGCCACTCACGCGGTCCTGGACCCCTGCCACCGTGCGGTTGGCGTGGCGGAGCGAGTAGGTGGCCCGATGGATGCCGTCGCTGGTCTCCCCGTTGCCGTAGAACCCCACGGCGATGCCGGCGCTGGGACGGGGCGGGGCTCTTGAGGGCGCGGCCGGGCCCCTCGCTGGCCCGCCCCGGCCCCGCCCCTCCCGGTCAGGCCCCGCCTCCATCGGGCCGCCCCTCCCTGCCGCGCCCCCCCGCCCCGCCCCCCGCCCCGCCCCCCGCCAGGCCCCTCCCCGCACTCACCTGCAGACCAGCGTGGCGATGATGACGCACCAGGCGGTGCAGCAGCAGTCGGCGTCCAGGTGCTCCTCGCTCTTGCGCCGCCGGCAGCACAGCCAGAAAGAGTAGAAGAGCAGGAAGAGGAGGTCCAGGGCGAGGCAGGCCAGCGCGGCGGCCCCCAGCAGCAGCAGCGCCTGTGGGAGGCCGGGAGGCGGCGCTGGAGGTGCGGACGCCGGCACCGGGCTCCCACCGGACCGTCCTCCAGCTCGGGGGACAGAGGCTCCCAACACTCGAATGACTCCCGTCCTTAGCCCCGTCCCGGACCCAAGCCACATTCGGAGAAGCCAGACGGGCACGGCCATGGGGTCCTCCCAGGCCCTGTGCCCCTCCCTGCGGGGGCCCCTCACCTCCTGGGCCCCAGGGCCCCAGGCAGGACATAGGACAGGTCCAAACAGGGGTCCCTGACCAAGCCCAGTAAGGAGGTGCTGGGTGGGCAGGGGCCCCCGGGGAAGGGCCAGCACAGCTGCTGATGGCCAAGTCGCCGAGGAAGGCCCCTCATCTCCCAGAGCCTCGGTCTTCTCTTTCGTAAAAGGGGGCAGTGCTCTCCCCAGAAGAGGCTGGCGGAGGGTCTCGGTGAGGGCCCGCAAGAGACTGAGTTGGACCTGGCCACCTTTGCAAGCCCCTGGGGCCGGGGCAGCCCGAGGGGCCCAGAATTATCCAGCCACGTCCCAGGAGTCACCAGGGGAGGAGGAAGTGCCCCCTCGCGGGCCCTCTCCTGGCACCAAGGTCAGCATCCCCCGTGGGAAGCAGGGACACATGCCGTCGGCCCAGCGCTGCCTCCCCTGGGTGCCACACTCGCCGTTCTACCTGGCCCAGCGCCCCCTTCCCCATTTTACTGGTAAAGAAACCGGCTTCAGAGAAGATACGGAGGAAGGACCGGTGTCATGGCACCTCTGGGGCCTCAGCACACGTCCCTTGTTGGGGTGGGAGACGTGGCCTGTTAGCGCTGTAGGCCGGGCCTGACCACGTGCACCTCATGGGGGGGGCGGGGGACCAAGTAAGTCCCACACAGAAGGTTCACCACCACACACCGGCTCTCAGTCCACACTGGAAGTGCCGTAGAGACGAAACGCCCTCCCTCCCCAGGCCTGAACACTGGGGTGCTGCTGGGGGAGGATGCCCACCTGCCCCCTTCAGGGCCCCCTTGGGAAGCGAGGCTGAGCCGCAGACGCCCTGGCGCCCAGCGGCTGTCTCCCTGCCCTCGCAGGAGCCCGCTGGCCCGGGAGGTCTCCCACCAGGCTCACCATCCCTGGCCACCCCCACACCTGGGGGGGGCCCCTCCTGCCTGACCAGGGAGGCACCGAGCAGCCACACTTCAGAGCAACACCGGGGCCCAGGGAGCCAGGAGCTGTTTGGAGGCTGGGCCTCGGGCCTCCCCCTCGAGGCACAGGAGGGAGGCACCATCCAGGGGCAGACCGGGGTGACGCCATGAAGCTGGAGTCACAGGCCACGGCCTTGCCCTGCCGGGGCGCAACGGGCGTTGGGGGCTGGCACCCTCCGGTGCTCCTCCAGGCTGAGGGTGCCTACCATCTCTGCCCTGGCAGGACGGCCCGTTGGGTCCCAACCGCTCCTGCTCACAAGCTGCGGGTGGGAGGGAAGCAGGCCCCCGTGGGGCCGGTACCAGGGCCACCTCGTCAGCCGCGCCCAAGTCACAGAGGGTGTTCCCAAGACCCGGGCCGCAGCCAGGGGCCTCCGGGCAGGAATCGGGGCATGTCACAGGCCGGGGGGGCCATCACGGAGGGGGGTCTCACCTTAAGGGTCCTGGAAGCCGGCACCGCCCTTGCCCTGCCCCACCCCGCCCTGCGTGTCAATACACATCACAGTGCTTGCAACAGCACTCTCTTCCGGGCTCCCAGGGTCTGCCCTCACAGGCACAGGCCGGACATTGGCCGGGGTGCCACAGGCCCTACCCATCCCCTCCTCACAGGCAAAGGGCAGAACACAGCACCACCCCTGGGACCTCTGTGCTTCCATAACAAAGGCCACCCTCCAGCCCCTGTCACCGGTCCTACCTGCAGGCTCCTCCCCCAAACCCTCAGAGGCCCACCACACCCCCACCTGGAAGCCTTCACCCAGAATGAGCCCCTGCCCATCCCCATCCTGTGCAGATGGTCCCCCTGGAGGCCACCCTCTGCTCTGACTGACCTCCCTTGGCCTTGGCTGGAGTAGCCCCACCCCTCCCACAGTGCCACCTCCTCTCCTGCCGGATTCCCCCCTCCCCCAATTGGACACAATCCAGGAAAGTCCAGGACACGGATGGCTCGGTGCTGGTGTTTAAATACATGCATCAACACACATCCTCTTGAGGAACCCCTGCCCCGAGGCGGGGCAGTGGGGACCAGGGCAGGCAGAACCCAAACAGGCCCCCAGCTGGGGCCCTGAGCCCACCCAGCCTGGCCAAGGGGACATCACGACTCATCAAAGTGCTCACAGGCCCAGATCGCTGCGTCATTGGTGCCGGGACCACCCGCTCCTGTTTGCCAGATGAGAAACCCAAGGTAAGATCCGCACTGCTGGCCAATGGGGGGGGGGGGCCCTAGGGCCTGGGGGGAGCCTGGGGGCGGGGGGAGCCATGCCAGGGCCCCGGGGTGCCTGGAGCTGCTGGACCCCAGCTGGGCCATGGAGACCAGAAAGGGCCAGACAGGTGGGAGCACCCGGGCCGCCTCCCTGGCGGGGGCCGTCCTTGTCCGGAAGGTCAGGGAAGAGCACCATGGGCAGAGGCCACCACAGGCTGAGTCTGGAAGGTGCTGTGCCCCTGTGGGCGGGAGTCACGCTGTACCTTTCTTGGGTGTCCTCCTACGGCTTTGATTTGGTTTGTTTTGTTTGTTGTTGTGTGTCATTTTCGGGTTTTTTCTTTTTTTTTTTTAAACCACCAAGTTGTACCAACTTTGTAATTAAAACAGAACCAGAATCCTGTTAGTAGCTCCTTTCAGCTGAGCGTGGGAGGCCCCTGGTCTGAGCCCGGCTCTGCCACCACGTAAGAGGCCCCGTGAGGTCTCCGGTCAGGCCCTGCTGCTCTCCGCACCCCATTTCTGCCTTTGTGCAGTGTGTGAGCCTTCCCCAACCTCCCTGTGGGAGCGGGGTCCCCGGCAGCCGTGCCAGACCCCTCTCAGTTGATGACTGGGTCACATGGGCCCCGGGAGGCCGAGAACCTGGACCGAGGTGCGAGGGAGGCGTGTTCTGCCCTTCCCCCACAGCCACCCCGAAACCGCTGCCCAAGCGGGACAGCCCAGGGAGCCAAAGCAGCAAGGTTCAAATGCTGCCCAGCCTGGCTCAGAGATGTGACCTTGAGTCAGGGACCGCACCCCCATGCCTCAGTTTCCCCACCTATAGAGTGCAGATGGGTGCGTCACTGTCCTGACCGGGTGACTGAGGATTACACAAGCGAATCCCTGTAAATGCTCAGAAGAGCATCCCCGTGGGGGTCCCCCAAGAAAGGTGAGGGTCCCCAGGGGTTGCTACCCCCAGGGCCCGCTCTGTCACCACACAGCCTGGTGGGCTGGGGGCAAGAGAGTGGGCACCTTGGCTGCTGGGGGGGGGGGCGGCAGTGGTCCAGGGCTGCTCACGCACAAGGTGAGCACGTGCCCCTACGCGCACACGCACAAGCATGTCCTCGCGCGCACACACGCCTACACCCGTATATTCACACACATGCTCGCCCACGTGCACATGAAGGTGTCACCCTGTGATCACAGCAGCCTGTGGCTGGAAGCTCCCAGTGGCCGTGGGCATGGGAGGGCATCCCAAGCACCTGGCTGCTGGAGCAGACGGGGAAGCAGGGAAGGCAGCCGGCCAGCCAGGGGCAGCCTCGCACACAGGTAGGGCCGCCTGCCTGGGGGCGGAGGACGCTCCCGTCCCATCCCTGCCTCTCGCAGGGCAGGGGCTAGGGGAGGACCACTCACTGCCCCAGGAACCCCAGGGCCAGGCTTGATGGTGATCGTGTGTCCTGGGTACCAAAGGGGTGAGTTACTTTCCAGAAGCTTCTCTGGAGGCAATGGCAGACAGAAGCACAGGTGCCCACCTCACCCCTGTAACCCTACATGCTGGGGGCCAGGCATCCAAGGTCCACCTCATCCCCTCCTGGTCTGTCTGCCCGGCTCCAGGAAGCCTTCTTCCTATGAGGAAGGGACTCTATTTCTACCATCTCTGTGCTGGGTCTGTCTGCCCACACCTCCCCCAGGAAGCTCATCGATTTAGCTGGGGCAGTGCCCCCTCTGGCACTGAGGCCTGGCACACAGTGGGCGTGCAGAAACATGGCCCCCCGGCTCCCCACCCCAAGGTCCGAGAAGCTGGGGAGCTCTCTCTCTCTGGCATGACATCAGGCTGTGGGGCCTGTACCACAGCAGCTTCCCACAGCCCCCATGGAAGGTGCCAGCACCCTCCCGGTTCACACAGGAGGGCACTGGAGCTGGGCGGGGCGCAGCCCATCACGGTGAACTTGCAGAGCCCGTCGCCATCTGGGTGCATGAGCCAGGCCTGGGGGTGCCTGGCATGCCCTCTGCCCCCGCCTCCCGATGCCAGATTCCAGGGGACAGCCCCGCCTCCCCCCCCCCCCCCCCCCGGGCCCGCGGCTGCGTGGGCTGCTGTCCCCTTCACCGCCACGGGGTCCATTCTCCATTCAGAAAGAGAATGGGAAATGCCTGATCAGCATCTGGGCTCCGACCAAATGGAATTTTCCGTCTGTGATGGAAGTGATGTCAGCACTCGGTCAGGCGAGGCGAGATGCTTGGGCCCGTGTCCTGACCGCTGGCCACAGTGCTGGCTGCCAGCCACCTGAGGCGCTAAGAACGCACCGGGCTCCGTGCGGGCGCCCGCAGTGAGGCCTCGGCGGGGCCCACACCCCGCTCCTGGCCCCACGGCTCACCTCATCTCTCGGCCCCGGACCACCCCCTCCTTCTCAAGGCCCCTGCAGCCCTGGCCTGTGCCCACACACTCTCTTCCATGCCTCATGGTCCCCCAAAGCCCTCATCCGCTCTGGAAATACCTAATGAGCCAGAGCTTGGAGTCTAAAGCCTTTCCCTGTCCCCGTTCAGGCCCCGGCCCAGGCAGGAGGCCTGCTGAGGGACCCAGGACCCAAGCCGTCCTCCACGTGAGCCCAAGCTCCCTGCACAGGGCGGGGCGGGGGCGGGGGTCCCTGGCTCAGCCCCAGGCTTGCAGGCAGTCAGAGTACAGGGGGCCCCAAGCCAGCCCCGTAAGGGGAGGGCCCACAGCGTGCCACGAAGCCTTATGGAAGAGCTTTGCAGCAGGAGGCTTGGCCCCGTCCAGAGACAGAGACCACAGTGTGAGGGCTCGAGGCTCCAGCGTCCCACCAGGGCCAGTCAGCGCATGGGCACCCCACCCGTGCGCGACGCCGGGCTCAGCTTCAGCATAGGCTACGCTGATGTGCCCGAGGCCACCGGGCCAGGGTGGCCACACGGGACCCTGGGACGGCCCATCCGTGCACCCGCTGCACCCAGGAGCACACCGCACGTGCAGCACAGGTCAGAACCCCCGACGGACCGTCTCCTCGGAGACGCGGCCCCACAGGGGGGCCTCCGTGCCCTCAGCAACTGCCCCTGAGCGCCGCCCACACGCTCAACCCCTCTGTGGGCCACCACAGCCTTCAGCCAGGCTGGGGAGCCCCTGCCCTGCTGGAGTCCCTCACGGGGGCTCCGAAGCTGCCCACCCCAACCCCCGCCCTAAAGGCCACAGCGGCACACCCCCCGGGCCAGCCTCCTGGCAGAAGTCACGGACACCCAGGCCCCGGTGCTCACGGGCGAGGAGGACGTGGGGCCAGACGTCCAGGGCTGACGCTATTCTCGGGGCATCGGGGACTTCCGCCCGGTCACACGGCAGGAGGTTTGGGGCCAGGCCCCCAGGCCCAGCTGCCGTAACTGAGGTCCCGCCACTGCCCGTGGCGTGAGGCCCACGGCCCGCAGAGGTGGGTGTCCCTGGAAAAGGCCATCCCATCCCTGGCAGGCCTGTCCCTTCAGCTCGTCCTCACCCCTCCCTGTACCAGCCCTCCCTTCGAGGCAGCTCCACCAGCTTTCAAGGGCGAGGCTCCAAACAGAAGGCGAGTCCAAATTCCTCCAGGGGCCTGGGCCCTCCCTGCCCTGCACCCCACCATCCTTGCGGTGGTCACACCTGCCTCACTGGAGCGGGGAGGCCCGAGTCACTACACAAAGGGCCCCTCGGCCCAGGGCCAGCCCGAGACGGAGGCACATCAGCACCAGGCCTGACACGGGGGCCACGGGGCACGCGTCTCCGGGACCCCAGCAGCGCACACCCAGAGCCTCGGAAGACTGGGGGCTGTGACGACAGGTGTCAGAGGGCACCAGCAGGGCACCGTGAGAGGAGGGCACGCTCCCAGAGAGGGACGGCCCGGGCGAAGGCCCGGCACGAGGTCCAGGCTGCACACCCGTGTCCCGAGGGGCTCTGGAGGGTGGGGTGGGGGCAGGCGGGACCCTCCACCGCTTCCCAATGGGGAAGTCCCACCCCAGCCCCAGAACTGCCGAGGGCCTTTCTCCACAGGAAGAGACCAGGTCGGGTCTTCCAGGAGGCTGGCGGGATCCCAACCCCCAAAGCACCATCTGGGAACCCACGTGCGTCTCGGCCAGAGCCCTGGGCCTGGACTGAGGGCCGGGCTGCTGTCACAGCTCCTGTGCCCGGGGCCCCTCACTGGGAAGGGCTCACACCACACGGCGCTGCCCGCTCCCCTGGGGCTGGCTCTTGGCCTCGGCAACCACCCGGCCTCACACTGGGCCTCGCGGGTCTCCAGTCCACCTGGGAAAGGGGTGGCACCCACCTTCCAGGCCGGGGGCCTGAGGCCAGAAGGGACGCTGGAGCCCCACACACTTAAGTACAGAGGAAGCAGGGGTCTGAGCCCACACGGGCCTCCTGAGGAAAGCTCCGGAAAAGGCCCCCTCACCCGCTGGGCCAGGCTGAGCGGGTGCCGAGGGCCCTGGCCGTGGAGCAGAGTTGGGCGCCTGGCTGGCTGTTCGGCCCACAGCCCCCCACCCCTCTAACACACTTGGCTGCGGCTCCCACATGCCGACCAGAAATTAAAAACAGATTTTCCACTGAGCTGGGCTTGGGTTTCACGAATTCCATGACGGTGAGCTCGTGGCCATCCTGGGGAAAGCACAGCCAGCGGCCGGCCGAGCAGGAGCCCAGGAGGGGCCTGGCTGTCTGTCCAAGTCCTCCCACCAGAGGTCTGAGACCCAGAGCACCAGGCCGCACATGGACACACACCGGCTGCAGGCTGATGCCCTCACGGCGTGTGCACCCTACTCGCCCTTGCCCTCCAGGAACCACCGGGATGGAGGCCTGGCGAGGCTGGACTTGGGCTCAAGGCCCCGGGACGAGCTCTGGTGGCTCACCCCCCAAGGCAGCCCCCGCCCCGCCGCCCTCCGGGTCTGGGGGCCAGCCCGCTGTCCTGCTGCCCACACCACACCCGCTCGCGGAGGGAACGGACCCCGGAGGACACGGCACAGGAGCTGCCCTTCCCGCGGCGAGGGTGTCTATCCGGCCCCAGTGCCCTAACGCATTTCCCAGCACGGCGCCCAGAACAGCCCTCCGCTCTTCCCCAGGCTTGACCGCACACACCTCTCCACTGGCCACCCCTATGGACCCAGGCCACAGGCCTCGGATGCAGCCAGGGGCCAGCCAACGGGCCCGGTCACATCATCAGGCCAGCCAGAGCCCTATCCCAGGACTCAAGGGGGGATGTGGCCCAGGGAGGGCAGCCTAACCAGCCTCCAGGGCCAGGCTGGACGAGACACCACAACTTCTGCGGCGGCCCTCACGACAGTCGGGAGCCCAGCTAGAGTGCACGCGGCCGGAGCGGGTGGCACCCCAGGCCGGGACCCTCCTCAGAGCGAGAAGGAAGCAGTCGCTCAGGCTTTGGGCAGGCCGGCCTCGCCCCACGCCCTCAGCCAATACAGGAGAGGCCCGACCACAGTGGGTGCCTGTGGTACAAAACAGAGCCCTCTCTGAGACCCCTACGTCTCGTAGCCCACCCGCCCCTCCTGTGGGGACCCAGGTCTCAGCCAGGCTCCTCTGGGGAGCAGAAGCAGCACGCCGACTGAGACCTGCGGGAGGACCACACGTGCAGGCCGGTGGGTGTGCGTGAGCCCGACCCAGGCCTCGGGCAGGGGGCAGGGGACAGGGAGGCTCCAGAGGGGACCTGCACAGCCCCTCTCCCACAGCCCACCCGGCCACAGCCTGGGTCCTCCGCCCGGTTCTGCGGGCACACCCCACACCCAGGCCCCTCCTCTGCAGCCCCCATCCTGCGCCTCCTATTGGCCTGGAGGCCTGACCTTGACCGAGGCCTGCCAGAGCCCTCACAGCCCCCTCCACGGCCCGAAGCATCCTTGCTGCCTCAGCACGTCTGCTGTGTGGCCCCCAGGGGTCCTGCTGGACAGGCAGCAGACCCCATTCTGGGCATGTGCCGTCCCACCTCGGGCAGGGACCCCAGCTCAGGGGTACCCTCTGGAAAGCAGCCCCCTGTTCTGGGCAACGGTGCCCATCAGATCCTCCCCAAGAGCACGAGGAATCCCTCAGAGCCATGGGAGAGCCATGTGTGTGTCCTGGCCCAGTGCCAAGCTGAGGGCAGACCCCAGGAGGCAGGCACGGGCACAGCCAGGTCCTGCCACACCCACCACCAGCCCTGTCACATGCCCCAATTCCCGTGGGGCCACAGGGGGCCACTTCCCATATCTGTGACCCGGTCCCTGGGCTGCAGATTCTGTTCCTCCTGTGCAGCCAAAGCAGAACTGCCGTGGTGGGGAGAGGACCCGGTCCCCACACCCGCTGAGCTTCCCTGAACCAGGCCCTGCTACGGGACCAGGGAGCCTCTGCACGGGGACTGTGTCCACCGAAGGGGAGTATCGCGCTGAAGCAGGAGCCTGCCCACATTTCCAGCCCACTGATGCTGGCCGGCCAGTGGCCTCAATTCTGCTTCTAGAGCAGTGACAATGCCCACCCCCGAGGGCCACTGTGTGGCCGCCCGGGGAAATGTTTATGAGCCTCTCTGGTACAGCGGCTGTGGCCTGGGGTGAGAGCCACAGCACACCCTGCCCAGAGCCTGACCAAGACCCCCTGGCCAGGGCCGGAACGGCCTTTGTCCCTTCCTGCATATCCTCTGGGCAGAGGAGTAGAGTGTCGGGGACACGGCTCGTCACCACATCCACAGACCCTTGAAAACCAGGGGCCGCCGAAAGGCAGAACGATGGGGCCTGGTGACAGAGACCTCACACCAACGCCAAGCAGGGGATGTGCCAGGTTTCCCATTAACCACCCCCATGACCGCCGCAGTGTAGACCTCGCGGCCGAGGCAACCAGAGGCTTCACCCTGCCCCCCGTCGGAAAGGAAAGAGCCGGTCGATCTGTCCCAGCAGGCACTTCCCTGTTCACCCACCACTGCGTCCCCCAAATCCAGCTCATCGGCTCTGTCCGTGCAGGGGGTACTCTAGAAGCTCCCGCCCACTCCTCAGTGAGCTTTGTCACGTTCGGTACGTTTCTGTCACTTGCACCCCAGCATCCCGACTGTTACCATGGGACGCTGGCCACACATCAAGAACCCAGGGCCAACAACATTGTCCAGAAGTCGGTGACAATAAGGGCGTGCGGCGTGATTCTGGTTCCGAGTGACGCGCACCCCACGGGTCTGCGTGCGGGGGTGAAATCCAGCCAGAGGCGCTTTTTGGTTTTTTCTTCATGCTTTTTCCTATTTTCCAAATGTTCCGCCAACATCTATTATTTTTGTAGATGAGAAGCCAGGCGATCACCCCAGGTTTTAACCTGCTGATCAGTGATGGAAGGAAGATGACAACAGGGCCACCCCACCCGCAAGACCCGGGGGCTCGGCCAACACCAGCCTGCAGTCAGGTACTCGGCAGACCTTTTTTGAGTCATAGCTTTTAGCCAAGGCGCTACGGTCTTAGCTAGGAGACCCCTGGGCCCCGACAGTCATACAACCTAGACCTCGAACGCCCTCTAAGGGGCCACCCAGTCAGGGTTCACACATCTCCGAGCACAGAGGCAGCACGTTCAGACCAGAAGGACTCCCTTATTTTGGGCTGAGGCTCGGGCTTCTGTCTCAGGGCCTTTGCATGTGCCATTCCAGCGGCCAGGAACCGTCTCTGCCAAGGTCTGTGCACGGTTACCTCTGTCCTATCTTTAGGGTCTCAAATGAACCATCCCAGCACTCAGGGTTCTAACAAGAAACAGGCCTCACAGGCTGCGCAAGCCTGAGGCAAATGTTACCATCTGACCGGAAGAGAAGCCAGTGTGCCCACTTAATGCCAGGTTCCGGGCAAGTCCCAGCCCTCCGGGCGTTCGCAGCCTGGCTGGCGCCCTTCGTGGCAGGCCAGGAAGCACCTCTTCCAGGAAGACTTCCCTGACCACTGCGCTCCTGCAGGCCCTGTCCTGACACCTCACAGCTTCCAGCCGCCCTGAACTGGCAGAGATAATGAACAAAGAGAGTGAATTTGGCCTCGGCCTCCGGACACGGGGGTGTGAAAAGGCTTGGCAGGGGAGTCATTAGGGTGGGTAGGGATGGATGGGGCACACTCTCCAAGGGGCAGCCCAGGGATGATCCCCCCCCCAAGGTCACACAGATAGGAAGCAACAGAGCTGGGGCCCAGGCCCCTATTCTCCAGCCTGAAAAGGCTGTGGGACCCCTGCCTGAAGCCAGGGCAGGCCCTACCATCACCTCAGAGCACATCAGGCCCCCAGACATTGGGCCCAGCCCACCAGCTCAGCAGTGCGACCCCCAGAGTCTCCTCCTTTCTCTGGGCCTGCGATCCTCCGGGCAGCTCCCCTAAAATGACAGTCCCCACCCATCCAGCTGCCCCTTGTGTGGGGAACTCTGGGCCCAGCCCCAGGGGAGTCGGACCAGCAGCCCCTCCTGGCAGGCAGGTGGGGGGTGGAGTAGCACAGAGCAAACTCCAAAAGCTTCTCTGCCTCCTTCCAGTCCCCGTCCACCCACAGACCCCACTGGCACCCTCCCTATGATCTGTCCATCCGGCAAACGGCCCGGGTCCCCAAGAGATGCATCAATGGCAAGGGAGCCCCTCCCCTCAGAATGGTGGCCTCGGGAACATGGAAACCCGAGACCTTCCGCCCCAAGAGAAATGCCAGCCCTGCTCCTGCAGGGGCTCCAAAGCCCCAAGTAGGGCCGGCCAGGGCTCTGGGAGCCCTCGGAAGAGCCCCGCATCTGCTCCCGACCCCTGCAGGGGGCCAGCAGAGGGGGGCCCAGGAGGCTGACTCTGGCTCCTACCACCTCGTCATCATGTGACTCTGAGCCACTTCCCTCTCTGAGCCTCGGTTTGCTAATCTGTACAAGGGAGGCAATCATCCTCATTTCCCGGTCTGTGAGAGAAAGGACCAGTGACGGACAGCCCTGCACAGTGCCCCAAAACAGGGCCGGGCCATGGGGGTTTCCAGCGGGTTTCACCAGGGCACCCGGCAGTGGAAGGCGGGGGCCGGAAACGGCAAAGGACAAAGCCTGGTCTCCTCACACCATACACGTCCCCTACTCCCCCGACCCAGGCCCCACTCGTCCCCTGGACAGTCCAGGAGGCAGAAGCCCTCCTCCCACGCTGGGCCCAGGCCACATGGGGGTGGGGGCATCGCCAGACCCCGCAGCTCAGGCAGAAGCTGGCCAAGAGGGGGCGCCTGGGCCAAGAAGACGAGGGGACCCCCGCCCGCTAGCTGCCCCCTCCACAGCCAGGAATACTAAACCAGGGGAGGCAGGAAGGGGCCCTAGGCCACAGGGTCCACGCTGACCCACTGCCCAGCCACCCAGGAAGGGAGCTCTGTCTGATGCCACCGAGCACGAAGCAAAAGCATGGGGCCTCTGCATCCCCCACTGTAGCCCCACAGAAGTGCGCCAGCCCGGATTTCAGGATGTGGCATTGAAGGATCAGAGAGGTCAAGTGTTCACCCAAAAGCACCAACCCCGGGAAGGCAGGGGCAGGACGCATGTCCGGGTCTGGCTCATTCTACTAGCCCCCAGCCAGGAGCGGAGGTGGCAGGGGATGGAGACAGGCTGGTTTCCACGCCGTGAATTATTCAGTGGCTAATTCTGCTCCGCAGAGAGGAGGCAGGAGAGTGAGTCAGAGCCCTCCCACAGCGGAGGAGGGGGCAGTGCTCACAGAAGCTGGGGGCACACACCCGCAGGGGCACAGGGCCCTGCAGGAGGTCGGGCTGAGCCAGGGGGGCCGGCCCCCACTCTGGAGACCTCCACAGGCTGCAGACGTCGGGCCCTCACTCACACCCCACAATGTGTCCCGAGAGCCCCAAGGGGCGAGGGGCCACAGCCAGTCCAACCGAGGGTGGTGGGATGGCAGGTGCAGCCCTCAGGCAAGCTCTGTGCGGGTCCAGATGCCCCAGGCGCCCCAGGGGCAGTCCCGGAGCTTCAGAACCGATAACTGGCAGAGAACTTCCTAAAGTAAAGCACAGTTCCTGGCCGGGGACAGCCAGGGGCCTGATGTGACGGAGCCGTGACACGTGGAAGCCCCTGGGGAGCAGAGAAGGGTGCTGCTCCCACACCGGTCGGCACCCCACGGCTGGGCTTCTAAACGTGGGCGTTGAGTTTTATAAAAACCTTGCTGTCTCTGGGCATGCCTGGGCCAATCCCCGGCCCCCTTTCTAATCTGCTTAGAAGCAGATCAGCAGGCCCAAGGTGACCACTGAGGCCGGGAGTGGTGGGCTCCCCCGCAGAGCTGAGATGCCCGCGGTGCCCTCGCTCTCTGCTTCCGGTCTCATCCTCTAGCTGAGGGTGCCCACAGGAGACAGTTCTACACAGGCCAGGTGCGATAATGTCCACGGAATACCGGACTCCCAGGCCATCTTGACAAGGAACGCTGTTCCACTCCCCCCGGGGCTCTGCAATGACCACTGGAGAGAACCCCAGAGGAGTTCCGGGTGACCAGGCATCCGGGTCATGGGGCTTCTGGAATCCGGATCCCCAGGAAGGAAGGAAATGCCCACAGCCCAGTCCCCTGCCCTGCACTCAAATGACAGTGGATCAGTGCTGGGGGTGGTGCTTGGGCTTGGCATGACCCCAGGACTAGGGTTCTACTGGGAGAGCCTGATCCCTTGGGGAGAAGGCTGCAGACCTCCACTGTCCCCCATTCTGCCCAGGCTCAGCCCCTTTCCAGCCTCCCAGACTGAGGCCCACCTTGAGTGTCTGTGGCCAGGCCTCCCTCCATCAGGGGCAGCCGGGTCTCCAGGCAGTCCAGGTGTCACCACAGCACACACCGCACTGTGTGCATCCCACAGCCTGGCCACCCAGCAGGGAGTCACTGCCGGCCAGAGAGGGCTGGCATCTGCCCAGCTCACTCACCTACCAAAATCTTGGCAGTGAGTGGGATTCCCCAGCTGGGGGTGAGGGGGCGAGGAATCCCCCCCTCCTGGCTGGACCCAGTGCTCTCAGGTATGGGCTTGGAATCCTCTGGGTAAGGGGCTCTGCAGGGCCACAGTTCAGGGCTGCCCCAGGAGATGGACAAGGGCCTGGGTTGGAGCTGACAGCTGGCAGAGGGGGCTCCAGGGAGAAACGCGTGAAGGCTCCACATGACCCTAAAAAGGTGGGCCTAAGCGACACCAGGGGAGAAAGCTAGAATCTGCAGGAGGGCCGCGGACCCTCCATGCAGGATGGGGGTCTTTAGACGCTCAAGGAGGGGAGCCCCCAGGACGCAGAGCGGGGACCCTAGAGAAGAAAGGGGCTGTGACTCACGAGAAGGTGGAGGCCGTGACCCTCGAGGAGGACGGGGGCAGCGACCCTCGGGGAGGGAGCCACCCCCCGCCCCCAGCCAGACCCTCGATGGGCGGTTCGGGAATCTTCAGATCTTCGAAAGGACGGGACCGTGACCCTCGGCATGGAGGGGCCGTGACCCAGGGCCCTGACCCTCGACCCAGGGGGGCCGCGTCACCTGCTGGTAGTCGGTATCCTCGGGCCGGAACTGGCTGCTGGTGGTCTCCCAGCTCAGGTCGAAGTGGGGCAGCCGGTGTAGGAGGTTCACCCACCAGGGCGCCGCGTAGCTGACCCCGGCCATGGCGGGCCGGCTGCCTCGGGCACGCCGCCGCGGGGCTCCCTCGTTGGCCCGGGGGGCGCGGGGTTCAGGGGCCGGCCAACCCCCGCCCGGCCGCCCGCATCGCCCGCTCGCTCCTGGGCCCGGCCCGGCCCGGCTCGGCCCGGCTCGGCTGCGCTCGGCTCCGCTCGGCCGCCCGCGCCCGCCGCCTCTTTGTTCGCCGCCGCCGCCGCCGCCGCCGCCTCCGCGCGCCCCCCGCCCGCGGCCCGACGCCCCGCCCCCGCGCCGCCATTGGCCCACAGCCCGCCGCCCCCGCCCCGGTAGCCGGCCCCGCCCCCTGCCGCCATTGGTCTGTAGCTCGCCGGCCCCGCCCCCACCCGCCCGTCCGCCGTCCTTGGCCCTCTGGCCCCGCCCATCCGCGCGCTCCCGCCCGCCGGCCCCGCCCCCGCGCCGCCATTGGCACGCGGGACGAGGCTCCGCCCAGCAGGGCCCCCTTCCCGCGCCGAAGGGCGCCGGGCGGTGGTGTCTCCACCAGCGGGTCGTGGCGGGGGCCAAAACCCTGTCCTCACGTCCACACGTCTGGCCGCCCTTCCCCCGGGCGCTCGCTCGTGGGTTCGACCGTTGCACGTTCCTTGAGCTTCTGTGGCGTTCAGCCTGGAGGAGCTGGGCTGGCCTCTCCTGCACGCAGCCCGAGTCTGTCTGTCAAATGAAGATGATGTGGACTCAGAGCCTGGCGTGGTCACCCACAGCTGTGTGATCTTGTTTGGACAAGTTACTCACCCTCTCTGTTCATCAGTGTCCTCGTCCGTGAAAGGGAAGTACAGTGAATGTAAAGTGCTCAGGACAGCAAAGTGCGACCCAGTATGTGCTTGTGAGGGGATGGGCAGGTAGATCCAGTCCCTGCCTGGCCACTCCTTTGGGGAAGCTTGTGTCTTTTATGACCAAGACAGTGCTCTGTCCTGGCCTCCTTGAGCCTGGAAATTAAGGCAACTGCCAGGGAGGGCCCAGAGTGGACTTTGGAGTCTCCTAGCCACATTTCCTAATAGGCATTACCATGCTGTATTAAAGTGGAGGTGGGAACCCCAAGAACAGAGGAGGCTGGAAATGCTGTGGGTGCATGGCAGACACGCCCCTCTCTGCACCCTAGGGCACAAGGTGCATCCTCTTGGCTCCGGCTTGTCAGCACCCTGGGGCGTTATTTCTGGACTCCTTGCGTTCCGAGAGCGAGGTTCCTATGCCTGGGATTCTGCCGTCTGCTATGCTCTGTGGGCAGACAGGCCCCTTCTGGCAGGCTGGGCTGGGCTTTTGTGGACAGGGACAGCTCTGGGCAGTGGCTTCCCAAGAGGCCTGTCCATCTGTTCACCTGATTGCCCTGACTCGTCTGTTTTCTTGTAATAAGGCTGGGTGGCTCACTCAGCCTCCTGCAGAGGCCTGTGGGCACAGGAGAGGCCTTTTGGAAACTGTGTTTTCCACCCTTGGGATAATTTACATACCACCCAGTTGGAGAATAATGGTGGGGCAGGAAGAGAGAGGTCACATTCTCCATCCCTAAAGGGCATAGTTTTCTGGTTCCTGTCACTGGCAGTGGGACACACAGTCACAGATGCCCTGCTTCTCCCCGACTCCCATGCCCCGGCACCAGGGTGGCAGGCCCACCAGGGTCCCATGTGGATGCATGGGGACTATCAGCTCTTTTCCAGGTTTCCAGAAGCCTTGAAATATTGTGCATTTTCCTCCGATAAGGCCAGAAAGCCTGACTCAAACATAAAATGACAACTCAGCTGTACTGAGTTGACTTGTGTCCCCCCTCAAAAGATATGTCCGTGTTCTAACTCCTAGTGCTTGTATGATTTTATCTGGAAACAGGGTCACTGCAAATGTGATCAGGTAAAGAGGAAGTCATCCTAGATTATGGAGGGGCCCCAATCCAATGACAGTGTATCTTCATAAGAAGAGAGAATTTGGATACGTCGACTAGGAGATAGACACAGGGGAAAACAACATAATGAAGACGGATGCAGAGATGGAGGTGATGTGTCTACAGCCAAGGAACCTGAGGGTCACCAGAGCCACCAGCAGCCGGGAGAGAGGGGTGGATTAGAGTCTCCCTCAGAGCCTCAGAAGGGATCGACCCTGCGGACCGCTTGAGCTGAGACTTGGATTTCCAGAACTGAGAGATGGTAACTGCCTGTTGTTCAGGCTGCCTGGTTTGTGGTGCTGTGTTACAGCAGCCACAAGAAACCCATACATCAGGCCGTTCAGAGCTTCTGCTGGGCAGGCGTTCTCTGCCTCTGATTGGCACGCAACGGCAAGGGAGGTCATCACTGATTAATGCTTGCAACACAATGTGATCTGTGAAACCTTTTCCTAAGGTGGTGGGGGGCGGTCCCTGGAGAAAGAATACTAAAGGGGCCCAGGGTGGAGAAAAGGAGGGACCCATAACATACGGTCCTGGAAAAGCACTGCCAGAGCCCCAAACTTACTGCTCCTGGGGGCCTGGGTATTGGAGAGAAAATCCCCCTGGTACTGAAGGGCATCCAGGAGACAACACTTTCTTGTGGCCTGGGGGGGAGGGTGCGCAGGAAGGATCCAGGGGCTCTGGAGTCTGACACTTGCTCCTGTCCCTGATACGTAAACTGGGGTTCCTGCTGCCCAGTCTCTAGAAAGGCAAGGAGTAAAGGGAGAACACTGGGTAGAGGGGGAGGGGCACAAGGAAGCGCTGTCCCCACCCCACCCTCTGGGTGACTGGTGGCACTGGCTGGACCTATGGTGGTTTTTCCTGTCCTGAATGACTGTGGCCAGACTCTGGCCCCACTCTACAGATGCAGAAACTGAGGCCTAGCTCTCACCATTGCTCTGGAGGCATGGGAATCACCACAGAACCAGGGAACCAAGATTCAGCCTTGTACTGTTGGCCACAGACCGAATGGCCTGAAATAGGGCACTAGTGGTCCAAGAAAAGAGGACTCAGTTGGCTGTGCTGGCCCCTGACCAGGGCGCCCAGGAACACACTCCAGTGACTCAGCGGTGACTCAGGACGAGGCAGCAGATGCGGAAACCGCTAGTCCTCTGCCAGCTAGGGAAGCAGCCCCGGGTGGTGATAAGCAGCTGGGGCATCCAAGCCCCTCTATCCGGGAGGACCCAGAGCCGGGAACCCAGAAGGCCTCCGCACAGCCGTTCTGTGAAGGCAGGAAGGACAGCCTGGCGGTCCCCAGCTGGGCAGCCCTGAGCCACGAGCCCCCGGAGCAACCCGCCCCACCAGGTGCCCACATCACAGAGGGGGTGGGAGGGGGTGCTTCAAGGCTCAGAAATGAGGACACTCGTTCCTAGTCCACACAGTCAGACGGCAGACATATGGGCCTCGGTTTCCTGTATGTGAAATGGGGCTAAAACCAGCCCCACGACCTGGGGAGGTTGCGTGGTGGAGGCCACGCGTGGAAAGCGCAGCGTGAGTCCATCTTCCGTGCGCGCTCCGTCCACGCTCCGCCCCCGCGCCACGCTCCGCCCCCCGCTCCGGGCGCGCTCCGTTCACGCTGTGTGCGTGGAAGCCATTGTCGGGCTTACCCACGACTCCTCCGCCTCGAAGGCCGGATTTTTTTTCTATCCTGTGTTTCTGAGCCAGGTTTTGCACGCGGTCTCCGATGCTCTGTGAGCCTCAGCCTCTCACGGTGAGAAGTCTATGAGATGACAGGACGCAGTCGCACCGACAGCCAGGAGGCGGGAACCGCCCGAGGGTCCTTCAGTGGCTGAACGACAGGTGGTACGGCCACGCCAGGGGCGTCAGCCAGCCGCGGAAAAGAACGCAGCACCGGCTCACGCTGCCGCGTGGATGGACGTCGAAAACATGACACCGAGTGACGGAAGCCAGACACAAAGGGCCACATCTCATGTGCTACCGTTTATTAGACCCACAGTAAGTAAACCCATCGGAACAGAAAGTGGATTAGTGGTTGCCAGGGGCTGGGGTTGGGGGCGGGGTAGGAGGAAGAATGGGGAGTGACTGATGAATGGGTCTGGGGTTTCTGCTCAGGGTGGTGGAAATCTTTCGGAAATGATAGAGGTGATGGTCGCACAACATCGTGAGTGTACCAAATGCCTCTGAATCGTTCGCTTAAAAGCGGTCAGAATAGTTACGTGTATCTTACCACACACACAAACTCACGCACACACACAAGATAGGATTACAATCCTCCCTCCACCCTCCCTCCCTCCCTCCCTTCCTTCCTTCTTTCCTTCCTTCCGGTGAAGTACAGTTTGTGAGTGGAGGACAAGGACAAGAAACCTGCTTGGAAGCATCTGGAACGGAGTGGGAGGGCAAGCCAGGCCAGGAACTCCCCAGGATCTGTGTCCCAAGCCAGGAAGGTGGCTGGGTTGAGGCTCCTGAAAAGCCGTCCCAAGACCTGTGGGCGCCAGGAGAAAGGCCAGGCAGGGCCAGCCTCCCAGATGCTGGGGCGGAAGCCAGAACAATGGCATCCCCTGCGTTTGGACCCCTTCCAAAGAGGTTCACATTTTCCACGGAGAGAGCACTCACGACAACTGGCAGGGAGAAGAGAAAGCCAGAAGCCGGGTTTCCCAGCTGTGATATGTGCTGTGCCGCCAACCCACCGCCCGCTCCCTACAGACAACTGGCTCGTGGGTCCTGGCCGCGGGAAAGCCTCAGGAGCCCTGCTTTCAGGTTGGCCCGGTGGCGTTGGCCGTGTGGCTCGAAGGCTGGGAGAGATGCCATCCAGCGTGCTCCCCGAGAGGTCCACAGGGCGAGCCAAACACTGACCCAGCCAGACTGACGACGTGAGCACCCCTCACTTGTCTGGAACCACCTTGCTGGCAGCCTTGCGTGTCCAGAGAGCCCCTGGAACCAGTAAGTCAGCAGGGATGGGCCGTGGCAGCCGGGGATCCCGCCCCAAGTCCCAGCCTGCAAGCCTCGTCTCGCTCAGAGCCTCCTTACTCCTTGCCTGACACGCGGCACTGACAGGGCTGGTGTCCGGGCCCCAGGGCTCATATGAGAGGAGCCTGGAAAGTAATCACAGACACTCTCCTCCCCGGGCGGGGCCCCTCAGCCCTGCCCGTCTGCCCAGCGATGTGTCACCTGGCGAGCGTTGTGCAGAGAGAGTGTCGCGGGACCCAGGGCTCATGCCAGGCTTCCCCGCCAACTACGAGCCCTTGGGAAAGTCGTGTCACCTATGGGGGCTTTATGCCCGCCAAGCCCTGCTTCCCCATTTTACAGCTGGGAAAACTGAGGCTCCGTGCCACAACCCCGGCACATCAGAAAGCGGGAAGCTGTGTCCGGTAGCTCTCCTCGTGGCAGGGAAGAGACTGTGCACAAGCACAAATGTTAGCACGAGCACACCCGACCTGAGCCAGATGGCCGATCTTCGCAGCCCACGAGAGAACTGTGGCTCCTTCGTTTCACAGACAAGGAATCTAAAACCCGGAAGATGAAGCCACTCGCCCTGAGTCCCGGGCCAGGGAGCTGGAGACAGTGTCGCCCTCGTGGCAGGCACCACGGGGCCACTGTGTGGTGAACAAGTCATCCTGGCCGAAATTGAGGTCCAGCCTTTGCCTTCGGCTTCGGGGAGATCTGCATCATGTCCGATAGACGTGTCTTTGTTTAGCGCGGGGACCAGTCACATCAGAAAGTCCAGCCACGTGATTTAGGATGGGGGCTTTGGACCACGCCGCATCAGTCCACCTGGTAACCATGTCGGCAACGGACCGACCAATCAATCAAGCCTACGTCGTGGAACCCAAAAAAACTCTGGGCACCGGGGCTGGGGTGGGTGCCCCTGCTTGGCAACACTCTGTGCGTTTTGTCACACGTCAGTGCCAGAGGGCCACGCGTCCTGAGTGCAACAGAAACTTTCCCCGTGGGCCACCCCCATCCCCACCCCGGGCCGCCGTCTCCTGTGACGTATCTGCTTTCGTGACTTCCGTGAGTTCTCCTAGCCGGTTTTGGAATCTCCGCGTGGTTTGCGGAACTCTCCCACCTTGCAACTGGTGAGGTGAGGCGTGAGACCCTCTCGGGGCCGATGCCGACTCCCCTTTCACACTTGGGTCTTGCTAATCCCCACACGAGACAGATGACCACCATCCCCGCGTCAGGAGGAAAAAAGGCCCAGAGGGTTAGGTATAGACGCAAGGTGTAAACCCCTGTCTCTCAAAATTTCTGGTTTGATTCTCTCTGCCGTGCAGCCCCCCAAATAACATATTTTTAAAAGACCAACGGGTGATGCATTTGTTGCTGAATAGTTAACCTCCCCCAAAACTCAGTGGCTTAAGACCACCTATGCCGTATCTGTTTTTGGCTCCGGGGCTGAGCAGCGTGGGCTCAGCTGGGTGGTCCTTTGGTGGCTGGCAGGGTTGTACGTGTACCTGCGGTCACACGGCAGACCCACTGGGCCATCTGGACGGTCTCGGATGGCTGGTGCTTGGTGCTGAGCCGGGGCCACACTCAGCTGAGTTGGGTCGGCTTCTTCCCCGGTGGGAAGGAGAGCTTTTAAGCCCTGAATCGTGAACACTTGCCTGCTCGTGTCCCATTTAATAATGTGTCCCATTGGTCAAAGCCAGTCATGGCCAAGCACAGAGACAGTGGGCAGGACTGAACGAGGCACGGACACAGGGGAGTGTGGACACGGGCCGGGGCTACGTCAGTCAAGATTGAGCGGACTTCCAAAAGGGGAAGAGATTCTTAAAGTCCTGTGCGGTCCCTTCCTCCCTGGCAGGCGCAGAGGAGGAAATGGATGTGAGCAGCTGGGATGAGAGGGTCTGAGAGGGTTCCTCCCCACAGCTCGGGAACCTCACCTCTGTCTCCAGGAGCAGCGGGAAGGGGACTCTGGCTTGGTCTCTGGCTTCAAGCTGGTGACAGAGGCTGGCCGGGCAGCTGTTGGAAGGATGGACTGTCAATCACACTGTCCCTGTGCTTGGGGAGAGAAGGCTCCTTTCTCAGACCTTGGACCTTCGGAAGCAGGCCAGCAAGTGTGGGCAGGGATCACGGCCTCTCGCCGGGGGCCGTGGGAGAGGCAGGCTCTCCCTGCCCCCTCCTGAGCCCTGCCAGCTGCTCCCAGGCTTGGGCTGTCTGGTGACACCGTTCCCCTTCCAAGAGCTGAGACCCTTCAGCCGGGCAGCCTTCCAAGCCTCAGTCTCCCCGTCTGCAAACGGAGGACGATCTT
This sequence comes from Prionailurus bengalensis, assembly GCF_016509475.1. Lineage (NCBI taxonomy): Eukaryota > Metazoa > Chordata > Mammalia > Carnivora > Felidae > Prionailurus > Prionailurus bengalensis. Next base: position 2,704,028 of record NC_057357.1, read on the forward strand.
GCTTCCCTCCCTGGGCGGGTGCCAGGGTTACGCTAGAAAGGGGATGTTCACAGCTGAAACCAGCTTCCTTCCCTCACTGTAAGCTGTTTCCCCACGCGATGTACCCAAGTGCCTTTGGGGGCCTGTCACTCACCCCCCCAGCCACTCCGACTGTGCTTTGCCTGAGTAGAGGCCAGCCACTGCATCCCCACGTGGGGGTCCTAGGGGCCCAGGTTCAAAGTGGGGTCAGACAGTTCTCATTCCCTCACACACTGTTTTCCTGGCCGGGGTGGGGCCCAGGGAGTCAGGGTCTCCCTCCCCAGGGTGGGCCGCCTCTTCTGGGAAGCCCTGGAAGGAAATGTTAGCCCCACAGGGCTGGTGGAAGGAAATGTCTTCAGCAGGCTGCCAGGAACGTGAGGCAGACAGGGAGGGCTGTGCTCATGGCCTGAGCTTCTCTTCCTCGCCCCCGTCTGTGTGAAGGACGCTGACCGTGCCAACCCCCCCCCCCCCCCCCGTCCCTGTCCTCCTCATCTCTCCCGGAGGCTCAGGGAGGCAGGGGTCGGGGCAGGAGCAAGGTGGAGGCTTCTGGAACTGAGGCCAAGATGATGGCATTATCATGGCTGGGCCCTTGACGGGTGCTCCGTGCATGTTTCTGGAACAGACGTCATCATGCTCTCCAGGAGCTGCCCAGGCTGGCACAGGCCTGCTCCGGCCACGTGCTCACAGTCACCCAGAGACATGGCTCCGGTCACTCCCAAACTGAGGGTCAGTTCACCCCGGGTCACCGGCCAGGATGGTCTGGCTAGATCCCTCGGCCTGGATTTTGTTGCCTGCGGGCCCAGGAACCCTTTCCTCCCCAGATATCCCAGCTGCTCAGCAGCATGGACAGGGGGTCGTGGGTGAGTGGGCAGCCACACTGGGCTCGCCTCCCTGCCTGGCCTCACTTTCTGCTCTGTTAGGGCCCTGGGGATGCACCGAGATCAGTGAGGAGGGAATGTGCTGGAAATGTGTCCCAGTCTGAGGCCGCTCCCTGCCTGGCACACGTGGGATGCCCAGCCCTCTCCTGTCTTTGGGGGTGGCTAAGAGGGACTGGCTTTATCTGGTGGGCACTGAGGGGGACAGCCTTCACAGAGTTCCTCACCAGCCCCTGAATCGTCGTCAGCCCTCCCAGCTGCCAGGGATCCTTCACCTTCTGAAAGGCAAATTGGACCTGGCATCCCGCTGCCAGCAGCCCTTCCCTGCTCCCACGGTTCCCAGGGTTCCCGGGGTGAGGGCCAAACTCCTCCGCAGAACGTGCAGTTCCCCCCTCCCTGCCCCCTGCCCCAGCCACAGCCCCTGCTTCCGCCCCAGCCTGCCGGCCCCAGCCACGCTGGACCACTTCTGGCTCCAGGGGGAGGGCCAAGGGTTCCCTAGGCAGGAAGACCCCCATTCCCTCCTCTGGAGGCGAGGGCCGCGTGTTCCTGCCCGCCCCCCCCCCCCGACCCCGGCCACTGCCCGCTCTGCACTTTGTGCTCCTGGGCCTCTCGCCTGGACCCTCACCAGCCTGGTAGGGAGGTCTGCCCGCCTGGGTCCTGGCACCCTGGCGGGTGGGTGTTTGTGGGTGAAGGAGTTTACTCCAGTCTGCGTGGCGCCCAGCCTAGCTGAGAGACTTGCAAACAGATCAAATAAACCTTGATCCTTGAAGGTCCACAGTGCCTTCCTCTCTCAGTGCCTGGCCCACAGCAGACGTGCAGCAAATACTAAAGCAGGCGGGACGAACTCAGTTCGTGAGAGCGCAGAGAAAGGAGGGGCTGACCCCAGGGAGCGTCTCAGCAGGGCCAGGCGGGCAGGCCTGGGGGACGGGACACTGCTGGCGGGAAACAGCTTGTGTAAGGCGGTCAGCTGGATGGGGGGAAGGGCATGCTCTGGGCAGGCTGTGCGCGTGCGTCTAGAGGGGAGGGCAGGGGTCAGGGCCAGAGGCGGGGGGGGGCGGTGTGCCAAGCTGGGGCATGGAGGGAATCCAAGTGAGTCTGTTGGGGAGACAAGGTGTGTGTTTACCCTGGTTTTTAACCGAGGATCACAGGGCAGCATGGGGAGGATGGGCCACAGTGCCTGATGGATTCATAGAGCCAGGATGGAGACGAGGAACAGGACGGATGAGTGCTGGCCCCCCCTAGATCTGTCTTTCTCTTCCCCCCTTAGCAACGGAACTTCCCGTTTTTATTGCGTCTATGACCACCGAGAATAGACTAACGTTTCCCAAGCTCCTTGGCAGCTGGGTAGGCTAGTGAACACCTTCTGACCAATGGAATACCAGTGGAAGTGTCCTCAAGTGAGGGGACACCCCCTTCCTCCTTCCTTCCTGTGGCTCCAGTTTGTGTTACGGCCGGAGCCCGAGCAGCCTTTTTGGGCCGTGAAGCCTTGTGTTTGGGAGAGTGAAGCAGTGAGGAGAGTGTGGGTCTTTGAAAGTCATGCAGCCTCCATATCTCACCTGCCCTGTTTCCCTGGGGGCTTTGGAAACTTCGAAAGTGTTTGGGTTACTGATATTTTGGGTGTTCTCAGTCTCCAGCCAGATCTAAAGCCAATGAATGGAAGGATGGAGGGAGGTCTCAGGTTCTGAGGACTCTCCTGAGACTTAGCGGGGACAGGGCAGTGAGAAGAGAGAGCCAAGGCCGCCTCCGAGGTCTTGTGGGAAGTGGCGGAGTACTTCACTCTGCATGCGTTAGGCCCCTTCCGTGTCTGCTGCGAGGGTGTACAGGTGAGTGGCCTGCTCTGTGCAGGCGGCTCACGGTCCGGCGGGACAGACGCACGCCGGAAGGGCTCTGCTGGAGGAAGGGAAGCCCCTCGCCCAGGAGTTGCTAAGCGCTTCTTGTGTTCGTTCTGCACAGTTATTGAGCACCTCCTGTGCACCAGGTGCCGTGTTAGGTCTTGGGAGCAGCAGTGAGCCTTGCGGACACAGTCTGGAACCAAGGGAGTCTGACAGGGGAGTCACACGGCCATCAGATGATCTCAGCGTTGAGTGACAGGGCAGTGGAACTGGCCGAGTGCCACACAGGGTGAATCCTGTGCCGTGAGGGTATCATGCCAGGGGCCAAAGGAGGCCCTGCAGGACCTTGTGACACCCCTCCCCACGGGGTAGACGTCTCAAGGGCTCTCTTGGAGCAAAGCCACTTCCCCAGCGAATCTCCCGCTTGTTCCTGGCTGCCCCTGACCTTGGCCGTGGCTGACGGCAGGTACCCCTGACCGAATCGAGTCTGGGCCCACAGGACAAGGGGGCAAGGCCACGCAGGTCCGGCTGAGATGGTGGCTTGAGCTGTCACGGGCAGGGACGGACATGGGGAGGAGTGGTGGTTCTGTTTACCTACTTGAGGCGCCGCCAGACCGTTCTCCAGAGCAGCGAAACCGCCTTACGTTCCCACCGACCGTGCACACGGGCTCCCGTCCCTCCACGTCCTCACCTGTCACCTGTGGCTTTGATTTCTTTTTGTAGTGGCCATCCCAGTGGGGGCGGGGTTGGTGAGCGTCATTTTGGGCAAGCTGAGGTGGATGTCTTGGGGACGTCCCCAAGGCTCCAAGGAGGGGGCGACTGGGTGGCCGGGGAGGTACGGGTGCCGTCATCCACGCGGCAGGAAAGATGAAGGCTGTGGTGTGTGTGGGCTTGTGGGAGCAGAGGACAGGGTTTCCCAGAGGTCTGCAGAGCAGGGATGTGGGGTTTCGGGGCAGCCGAGGAAGGGGAGGGGGTCAGCAGTGTCACCTGCTGTAGAAACACCCGTGGGGAGAAGACAGGGACTGAGGCTGGAGCAGAGAGCCTCCTCTCAGTACCCAACAGGGGGAGGGAAGGTCAGACACAGGAGAGAGAAGTCAAAATTCCACCAGCAGTAACCAAATAAGGACAGGGGTGCAATCGTTGGCCACAAACTAAAGCGCGGAAGATTCTGGAAGCATACACGCAGAGCTTACCCCTACCCCAGGCCTCCGGAAGCAAAGAAGGAAGTCCACAGAATTCTGAGAGACTTTGTCAGGGCCTCTCCCGATTTGTAAAGAACTCACTACGGGGGTAAATGGGGAGGGGGCAGTGAGAGAAATATTCCAGAATGTTCCAGGGGGCCCTGAGACCTGTCCCCCCCCCAACCGCCACAGCTACAGGATGCACTTTCCTGGAGCCCTGAGTGCCCTGCTGGGGGACAGTCAGAAAACCTCCAAGTGGCTCTGGGCAGAGGAACGGCGTCAGATGCGGGATGAGCCTGAGAGCGGCCTCAGCCCTACGCTGCAGCTCGAGGACGCCCACCCATGATATTTACCGAGTACCGACAGCGGCTATTTCTAGGGAGAAGGTCTGTGGACGATGTGTGGCTGCTGTACCGTTTCTGTCTTTTAAAACAACGTGTTTGATGTGAAGGGAGTGGCCAGAGAGCCGGGCGGGGAGGCAGAGGTGGGCAGGACCCGGGTGGGGCGGCGGGGGCGGACAGCTCCGGTGTAAGAGGAGGATTTCCCCCAGACACACCCTAGGGGAGAGAGGACTCTGCCCTCCACCTCAGTGCTCACAGAGTGTCCCGTCCCACTGCGCTCTCGGTGACGACAGCCTGGTGTGTAAGCAGCTTGAACGCCAGCATCTGAGGCCGCCGGACCCGGCCAGTTAAAAGGATCCCTCTTTTTATCTGATATCACTCCTGCTTGGGCACCGCTGCAGGAGGAGAGCCTCCCACCGCGAACACGGGGGGCGGGGGGGGGTCCCTGTGAACCGGCCTTCAGAAAATCACTTCGCACACACAGCCGTGGCCACGCCGTGCAGAGAGGGACCCCCGCTGCCGGGCAGAGGCCAGCACCCCTGGACACCGGCGCGTTCATGTGAGTCCTCGGCGCTCGGGAACAAAGACCGCATATCCCATTCGGATCTTGACACGGCCAAGGACTCTCAAACAGCTGGGGCACAAGTGAGGATGATGTGCGTTGGAGAAGTGCGTCAAGCGGCTCACACGGAGTGGTGTAGACGCCCGTGGGAGCTCGTGAAACCCACGAGCGGCATACGTGATCCTAATTACGTGTGTATGGTCCACTAACGAACCACTTACCGAGGAGCTGAGATTGGACGATCCCATCCACCCCTGTCAGAAGTCCCTATTTTCACATTGGTCACACGTTTTCCTTTTTGGGGTCTTCTGCGTGGAAACCACATAGCTTAGCACGGCTTGAGTTTACGGTGTGCGTGTACGTGTGCGTGAGCTTTTGTGTCTTTGGGTGTGTGTTCGTATGTGCAAGTATGTATTTCACATGAGCGTGCGTTTGTGCATTTGCCTGCGTTCGTATGAGAGCATGTTTGTGTGTGCGTGTGTGTGCATGCACGTGCATGTCTGTCCGCGTGTGTCTGCCCATGGGTGCACAGCACGTCTGGGGGGACGGCTGGCTGGGGGTTCTGCACAGTAGCCCCGGGCCTGGTGGCTGACTGTGGGGTGAGGACGATGAAGAGAGACGGGCCCAGGCCCAGGCTTCTGGCTCGGAAAACCGAGTGGCTTGTGACGATGCCCATGGAGACGGGATCGCTGGACGGGGGGCAGGTTAGGGGGCAAAGGTCACTGAAAGCCAGGCCAAGCTGAGCTTGAGGCCTCTGAGACACGTAGGTACAGACGTCCGTGTCGGTATTTGGGGAGTGTGGGCATTGGGGATGGAGCCCTGGGGATGCCCCCGTCTAACAGACAGACAACCAGGGGTGGTGCCCAGCCTGGTTACAGGCTGGGTGGGGGGGCAGGAGAAATACCGTGTGAGGGGGGAGACCAGACACAGGGGTAGGGCCATCGCGCCAGTGCTGCCAAGAGGGAGAGCCCTTGGCGCTGAACTGGGCCTAGACGGAGGGCGGGGACGAGGCCACCATCAGCAGGGGCGGCCGCGACGGGGCCCCGACCCCAGCCACCCCCCTTCCGGGCTTTTATTCCTTCTGAGCCGCCGGCCGGGAAGGGGAGGGCTGAGGAAGCAAGCGGCCAGGCTGGGAGCCTGAATGGCAGCCCCGGGGGCCTTGGCACAGATTGCACCCTCTCCTTTGAATCCCAGGCTGTTCTGGGGCTTAATTAACGGTGAGCTCCGGGGCACCCCGCTCCCTATTCAGAAAGGACTCCATGGAAACTCCAGAGGCTCCTCAGGCAGGCTCTGGCTAATGGGGCCGCCCCTCTGCGCTGTCCGCAGCCCGGCTGGGTTCCCAGGATGCGAGTGGAAGGCGCTGGCCAAAGGCCATTGGCTGGTACCCGAGCCCGGAACGTGGAGCGGTTCCTCCTCCTCGTTCGTGCCCTCAGCCCAGTAGCAGGTGCTAAAAGGAACCGGGGATTCGGATTCTGACATTTTTTTCCATATTCCCTGGTGACTTTTGAAGAATCTCATCAAGAAAATCATCTTGGCAAGGGCCTGCGGGTAACTCTCAGTTAAGAGTCTATAAGGAGGCCTACGTGCTCCTTGCGGGCCAGGCTGGGCACTACTTTCAAATTCCCGAGGGTCACAAACCAACCAGTGGCAGGAACAGGGGGCGGGACGTGTGCACGTGTGTATCTCTGTGCCTGCTCACGGATTCACATGTCTGTCTACCCCTGCTGGCCAGGGCCCGAGGCTGGGCCGTACTCCGTTCCCTTGCCAGCTCCAGCTAAGGAACTCCCCGGGAGGGTGTCCCCCGGAGGCTGCTCTCTGCGGGTGGACCCCAGCCTCTCCGAGGACACGCAGGGACAGGCGTGTGGCCGGGGAAGGTGTCTGATGTGCTCTGCTCTCTGCCGTCACAGACTCCTTAAGGCCCAAGCGGCTCCTGAACAAAGCGTGAAGCCTTCCAGACAGGCCGTTTGCCCAGACACGTGGTGATGGGGCGCGAGGTGGGCTCGGGCAAGGCCAGAGCCGGCCAACGAGCCCCTGGAGGGGCTCCGGGCAGATTCCAGCAGGATCTAAGAGCCTGGCAAGCAGCCGCACGCAAGCAAAATCTTGGGGAAGATTTATTCCCCAGACATCAGCTGTCTTCTGCCGCCGGATTCGTGGATTCCTGTCAAAGATTCTTTCCCTGCTCCTAAAGCAAAAGCCGAGTAGAATTTGGGGAAACACCCCCAGATGAAAACACATTTTCAGTTCTTTTTTAATTTTTAATTTTTTTTATTTTTGAGAGCGAGCGTAAGCACAGGAGCAGGGGAAGAGCAGCTAGAGAATCTCAAGCAGGCTCCTCGATCCCAGTGGGACCGTGACCTGCACCAAAATCCAGAGTCGGACGCTCAAGCGACTGAGCCACCCAGGCGCCCCTCACGTCTTCGTTTCTTGACGCTCGAGTCCTCTCGGGCCAGCAAGGAGAAGGGAGGAGGGGAGGCGGGAGAGGAGGGAGCCGCGGGCGGGCGGCAGGGCCTCTTCCCTCCGGCTGGCCCTCTGCACCCCAGCCGGTGCGAAGCAGAGGCCCAGCGGCCCCGGAAAGTGAGGTTTCTGAAGCACACAGCCTGGGCTACAGCGTCGCACCCCTGGGGGCAATTCAGAGTGACAGGATTTACTCGGCAAACAAGACAAATACCCTGCGAGACAGCTGTTCTTTGCAGCACAGGGTGAAAACCTCATCCCTTCCGAAGACTCCTGTATAAACGACGCATAAAGTTGCAACGATCTAAATACATGTGCCGAAGGCCAGTGGGTCCACCGCTTCCTCCCCTGAGCCACCTGCTGGTTTCACGTTTTAACTCCCAGGTGGGACTTCTCGTTTTTAAGGACGCTTAGCCGGCAGGGAAGTGGGGCTAGCGGGCCCTTGGGAACGTGGCAAGGTGGGACCCTGGAGGGGCAGCCCGCCGGACCCCCGGTCCTCAGAGAATCTCTGAGCCACGTGACAGCAGGTGCTCCTGCCGGAGCCACAGCAGGGCTGTCATTTAAGCTCAGGTGGACTCGGAGTTTAAATTGTGTTCGGATCTCGAAGGGTGGCGGGCTTTCTGCAGAGGGTATTTATTTCTCGAAATCAGAGAGAAAGGCGTGCTCTGCTCACCCTGGCAGACGAGCTAGGCTGGTCTCCCTTTTCCTAAAGCTGTGGGTATTTTTGCCAGGATGGAGGTTTCTGGTCTGTCTGAGGGGCCAAGAGCACTTGTCAGGACGACAGTGGACGTTCATGGGACAGGGCACAGCCAGCACGTGCCGTCGGGGCCATGGGTCTGTCTCTCAGAGTCCCTCCCTCACACATAGAGGAGCGAGCAAACAAAACCCCCTAAAAACCCCATCGAGGGGCGCCCGGGTGTCTCAGACAGTGAAGCTCCCAACTCTTGGTTTCGGCTCAGGTCGTGATCTCCCGGTTCGTGGGATCGAGCCCCGCATCAGGCTCTGTGCTGATGGTGTGGAAGCTGCTTGGGATTCTCTCTCCCCCCTCCTCTCTGCTCCTCCCCCACCTGTGCCCTCTCTGTCTCTCTCAAAATAAACAAACTTAACAAAAGCCATTGAGCTGCCCAGTCAGCGACCTCCCCACCGGGAGGCCTGCGGGGCTCCTGGTCTTGGCGGTCTCCCTCTCCGGGCCCTCGCCTGTCCGCCCTGGCGGGGACCTCTCGGCCCGCACTCCTCCTGGGTCCCTGGGCACGGAGACCCGCAGCTGAGCTCCCTGGAAGCCGCCTGCCACTCGGCTGGCCCCTTGGCACAGCCCTCACGCGTCTACTTGCGCGTGTCTGGGCAGCTGCCCGGTCCCGCCCTGTGCTGTTCCCACTAGCACTGCCCTCCCTGCCCTCTTTCTCCCTGGAGCATGCCTGCCGGGTGGGTGCGAACTGAGGGCCGCCGGGGGCCGTGACACTGCCCGGACTCCTCTGTCATCATCACCCGGCACCTTCAGGAATGCCACAGGACAGCCTGTCCCCGGCTCCCGGGCTGGGGTCTCTCCGGCATCCCGGGCGGCAGGAGCAGCATCTCCGTGGCCAGGCCGGGTCAGCCCCCGTGCGTCCCGGTGGGAGACGGCGCCGCTTCGGGAGGGAGGGGCCGGAGGGGGGGTGGCGGCAGCCTGGAAGCCTCGCCTCCCCGTGGTCACGAGGCCCGGCTGTGGCAGCACCGGGTCAGCTGGGTCAGGGCCGGGAGACGCGGCTTCCGCTTCTGCACTGTGAGGGTGGCCGGGGTGGGGGCAGGGCACGTTTCTCTGTCAGCCCCCAGCCGGTGTGCGGGTGCTGTGGTGACAACCAGGGCACGGCGAGCCGCACATGCCCTGGACTCCCCACGGGAGGGTTCGGACCTGTGCCTTTGGGGTGCTTGATGCCTGAGGTCGCAGTGCCTGTCTCCTTTCTGTTGGATCCCTTTCCCCTCCCCTGCCTCCCTGGAGTGGGCCCCGAGGCCCCATGTGGGCAGTGGCCCCCAGCTGAGCAGGCACAGGGAGTCGGCGCTCCAGGCCCTTCTGGCTGTGCAGGCCAGGAAACCCAGCCCCACGGCCAGGCCCCACAAGCAGGCCGCTGCCTGGGGTTTTCCTCGGCGCCTACAGGGCCACAGGGCCACAGGGCAGGCCATCTGCCAGAGGGCGTGCACACTGGACTCTGGCTGAACTCACGGTGGCCTAGAGGTGCATCAGTGACCGAGGCGGCTTGGAGAATGTTTGCTTTTAATAGATCAACAATGCTGCCCCGAAGGCACACAGGCAGACGCGTGTACGTATTTACAGTTCTTGGGGTCGTCTCCTTGGAAAACACAAGCACACAGACCGATCTTGCCTTCGTGGCCCTGCCCGCTGGCCAGGCCCCTCCGGTCACGGCACACAGGCCAGCCCGGACGCCACGCGGGGCCTTGTTCTCCGGGGCCCGAATGACGAGTGGGTGGAAATGCCCGTTGTTTGAGTGACGGGTGGGAGGAGCCTCGCCCCAGGAGCGGGCAGGCCCCCAGCGCTCGCCCAGCCCCTGCAGACCCTTAGCTCCGAGCCCGGGACCCAGGGGAGGGTGGTCGGGTCACTGGGGAACAGACCCCAGGCGTGAAACAAGCCAGGGGTGGCAACAGATTCGGTCCAGTTACCAGTCGGTCCAGTGGGAGAGACGAGAAACAAGAAAATGGACTTCGCAGCCCACAGACCAAACCAGCAAAAGACTAAATCGGCCTAGCTCTCTGGCTGGGCTTTTTTTTCTCAAGCTGTTGTGTGGACGGAGCCTGACCGGGTGGTCCCGGCGGCTCGGGGTGGACGACCACGGACGGGCTCTAGCTGGTTGTGGCGCCAGAAGCTTCCTGGCCACGGTGAGGAGGGCCAAGCGTTTCCCCAAAGAAGAACACATCCTACTCCCCAAGGTTCGACCTCAGAAGGGCTCCAGCCGGCACACTCAGTCCAGGCAAGAGTGAGCTTCCTCACGCCAGCTGTGTGGCCTGTGGACCTGTGGAGAGTTGGACGCCCGGCCTGGGGACACGGGGCTCTTCAGACGCCCTTGACGTCCCCCCCCCCCAACCGCGAGCCTGAGGCTCTTCTCCTTCCCATCAACAAAGGCTGACCTTGCAGACAAAGGGGGGGCTCTGTGTTTGTGTGGCACAGGCTGGGCGGGAGCCGGGGCCCGCACGCAGCAAGGGCCCGGGGCACCCCCGTCACCTGCGGCCCGCGGGTGAGCCCAGCACCCCTGCCCTGCCCGGGGCCTGGGGACAGCTGTGCCGCTGCACTTCTCAAAGGCAAACCTGATGGTACTTCGTGGTTAGGGTTTGGTGCCTTTTAAGGCTTGGCCTACCCAGCGACAGGGTCTCGCCAGACTCCTTCCTGGGCACGGCACCTCTTGGGCACAGGGCCCTGGCGGTGGGGACGATGGTGGGGGAAGGTCTGCGTGGAGAGGGGCAGGAGGAGGAGCCTGAGGAACATGAGCCCCTCTTGGGGCCCCGATGTCCTCGTGTCTCACGAGACTTGGAGATGCCGTATCCTGCCACAGGGGTCTGTCACATGTGTCTCTTCCAGAAAGTACTTCGCCTACTTGCCGGGTGAAGATCAGAGCACGCGGTGCCAGAGAAGGCGGTGGCGGGAGAGGAACGGGGTGCCGTCAGCGCGGCTCCAGACGAGGCGGGTGTTCCCAGCTCACGGCCGGAGGCCAGGAAACGGCTGCCGAGACCGCGTCTTTGCAGGGCCCCCGGCTGGCCCGTCCCGGGCAGAAGCGTCTGTCCGTCTGACACCGAAAACTGCGCCGCCGGCCCTTCCCGGAGACGAGATCATTCAGGATTCCCTGAACAAGCAACCAAACAGGCGACCAGACCAACGGAAGAGGAGCACCGACCAGGCTGCTGAGGTGTGTGTGGAGCACGGAGCTCTTTGCTAACAAGGTAAAATACTCTCCAGTCGTAACTGTAGTTCCCACGTCCTCTAGGACACGCTTCGTCCTCCAAACCCCGAGCTTCCCTGCAGGGCCGTCGCCACGTGAGGGGCAGGCCCGGGGCCTAGGGTGGGGAGGCGGCCTTCCTCGGGGCCACAGCCGGGGCTACCACGATCTCGTCGGAGTCGTCAGAGCTGCCGTCGTCTGCGGGTCCCGGTCCTGAGGGAGAGGACGGCCCTGCAACGAACCGGAGCGGGTTGTCACCGCAGCTGCTCGGGGCCGGGGCGTGCCCGGGACACTTGGCACAGCGCCTGCTCCCTGCCGGGCAGCAATGACCTTCGGTGTCAGCGTCACCGGCCACAAACCACCTCAGCCTCCAAGCTCAGCTCTGGACACCCAGGCCGTTGCCAAAAGGCAAACACCCGCAAAAGGTGAGGCTGGCCGACAGCGAGCAAGCTGGAGCGCGACTGGGGGTCTCTGAGGGCCGCCCCCACCGCGGCGCCTCGAGCCCGTGGCCTGGGCGGGAGCTGCGACCCAGCGCTGGCCAGGCTGGCGGCCAGCTGCGTGTGTAAGAGCCCGCTTCCTGGTGGCACGCCCACCTGGGGAGACGGGCACGCGGCGCCCGGTGGCCCCTCCCCCACAGTCTTCACGCACAGCAGCCTTCCAGAATCCTGTCTCTGCTGGAAGGGGGCGCCAGCTGCACACAGCCTGCGCCCGAGGGGCCTGAGGAGCGGCCTGACACGGGCGAGGGATGAGAGGGAGGCCCGCACTCTGCCCGGTGAGGGGCAAGGGGACAGCCGGTCACCGGTCGCCGGTCGGGGGGAAAGCGGGAAAGAAGCCAGGCTCGGCCACACCGAGGCGCGTGACTGCACGGCTGGCCTCTGGCGCTTTCCAGAGAATATCTGAGAGGAGAGCCTCAGGATGCTCAAACATCCGTTTCCAAGGTTATCTTCAAAAACACGGTCACGATCGGACCAAACGGGGCCGCGTGGCCCTGCCGGGAACTGAGGGCGGCGTGTGCGGTAACGCCCCTCGGCGGGAGACGACACCGTCCGCAGGAGGAGGGGCCTCGGGGGGCCGGGAGTCCTCGATGGCCCTCCCGGCTCCGTGTCTTCCGGGGCATCCCGGTACTGCTGCCCTTGGCTCTTGACACGCGGGGCCTGTGGGGCACCAGAGTTCGACGTCCGCGAGCCCCGACAGCCCGGGCTGAGCGACCGCAAGGGACGCAGCCCGCTCTCCCATGTGGTGACTTCCCGGGCGGACACGGTGGCAAGCCCTTGGCTCCTCAGGACGTTCTCCGAGACCCAGCCCCCCGAAGGCCGCGTCGCCCCCACTCACCGCAGCGGGGCTGCAGGGCTGCTGGATTCCCCGGAGCCTCGTCCTCGGCCGCCGGCCCCTCCGCGGTCTCCCCGCCGCTCGCCTCACTGTCCTCTTGACCTGAAACGACACGCAGACCAGAAGTGCCGGCCCTGCACGCGGCCGGCGTGGGACACGGGCAGGACTCGTCCCCTCCCCCCGTCTTTCCACCCCAGCACCCGGGTTTTGGCTTCCTTTGCCGAGGTTTCCTGACACGAAGCCCCGCTCCCCGCCTGTCCTCAGACTCCATCTTTGTGACCTACGAGCTCGGGACAGAAAAGTCGCTGGAAACGTTCCCACGTGAGCGCCACGTGGTGACCGCCTACCGCCCTCACTAACAGGACCTCAAGACTGCGTTTCTTGGTCCAGTGACCGTCCCAAACCTCCCAGCACCGCCTTCTTGCTCATCGGCAGCATCACAGTACGAGTGCGAGCAAGTCCCAGCAGAGGAAGGGGGAGAGGAGGCCGGAATCGCGGGGCCTGAAAGCAACGTCCAGGCTCTCGCCGGGCGTCCGCCTCACACGCGAGGAGACGGGCCCTGCCCGGGACCCCACGTCCGCCGCCGGGCAGAGCTGACCGGGCCTCACTGCTGGGGTGCGGCGCCCCTGTCAGTCCCAGGGATCTCTGCACTGTCTGGGGGCCTTGATGAGGCCGAAAAGCAGATACACGCAAAGCTTTACTTAAAACCAACAAACAGGAAAAGCATTGGTCCAAAGGAGGGAAACCACCAGCTCCGGTGAGAGCCAAGGATAAAAACCAAAGACACACGAGCCACGAAGCTCCAACTCTGTGGCCCGCAGGTGCCCGGAAGCCTCCGTCACTGACCCCGGGGCCGCCCCCAGAGGTCCAGGATCTCCCCGATGCAGCCTCCCTGCTGGTAGGCGGTCACAGTGGACAAGCCCCCACCCGTGCCCACACACCCCACGCTTCCAGGCAGTGGCAGCTCTTTGCTGGAAGCTCAGAGGGCCGGGGAAATCGAAACTGAAGTGACGTTACCAGGAGAAGGGGCCGGGCAGGGTGGCGAGGAGAGCTGGCTGTGTGTGGCCGGAGCGGGCTGCCTCCTTCTGGGGGCTGCGGCGACGGCTCTCTGACCGGCGGCGCTGCAAGAGAGAGGCCAGCCGCTTGGACTTCACAGAACGCCCCCGTGGGCTGAGGCCCACAGCGGGGCTCACGGATGCGCGGGAGGCCGGCAGGACTGGTGCACGGCCGGGGTCAGGGCCAGACGCCTTCCTTTCCCACCGTCTCCCGTGCCTTTCCGTCCCAGCGGACACGGTCACCGGCCGTGACGGCCGCGCCGGGATGGATCCTGACCTGCGTGGAGCCCCTGGCCGTCCCCGTTCACGGGGAACCAGAACCATGGGATTCGAGCTCCACCTGGCTCTCCTGTGGCAGAGAGGAACCAAAACTGACACCGGAGAGGAAGGGCAGAGTGAAGAGGGGCAGGGAGCCTGAGCCCTGCAGCAGAACAGCCCCAGCCCCCTCGCCCCACAACAGCTAGGAGGGGCTGTGACTTTCTGCAGCCGGTGCCCCCGCGGGTCTGGCGCCACAATGCCACCGAGAAGGAGAGAAGGAGCGCTGCCCTGGGAGGGTTCTGACGACGCCCGCGCCTTCCTGAATGCCGGGGTCACGTCACATTTTCTTCTGACGAGGACGATGCGTTAGGACGAGCCGACCAGCCTACAAAGTGGCGGGTACTGGAACCCCACGGTGTCTGGCCCCTTCTTCTGGTTTACCCCAGCCCGGGGGGGCCGTTCCGGGAAGGCCAGAACTCACGGGTTACCCCCACTGCACAGGCAGGAGGAACTCCTCACGGGGTGTTTCTGTTCGGGTGACAAACCAAGGTCCCAGCTCCTACACCCTGTGCCCGGGCACCACGGGCCGGCCACCTGGACGGGCAGCTCCCCGCACCGCGTCTGCGGCCGGCGTTTCCCAGGGATACAGAACAGAGTTGGGCCCGCCGGTCGGACTTACCTGCGCCTGACCCGTGCCAGGTGCGCCCGGAGGACGGACTGGATGGCGGTGATGGCCTCCTCCTGTCCCGGGCTGCCCTGGGCCTGGACGGTGGGGCTGGGAACACGCGGTGACGGAGGGTCCTGCGGCAAAATGACAGTGAGCGTGGCAAGGGGCCCCGCCTGGCCCTCAGAGAGCCAGATGCGAGCACGGCCCCATTCCGGGTGGCTCGTCTGGGTTCTGTGTGCTTAGCACTTCCTGACTCTCAGACTCTGGAGATTCTTAAAACGGATGTCTTGTTTTCACAGAGTAAGAAGACGCTCATCTTTACCGCATTAAGATTATACCTTAATCATGAGATGGATGCGTACCTAGTACGTAGGCACCAGACATTACATCCACCTGGAGCCTGCCTGGCCCGATGCGCCCCGTGATGGACGTAAGGTGCAAGGTAGGACACCGCGACCAGAAGATGCCGTGCTGCCTCGGTGGGTGAGGCACCAGACGCGGAGACGGGGAGAGGGCGGCTAGCGGGCCGCTGTGTCCGGCCCCGGGGGTTACCTGTCTGGGCGGGCTGGGGGGTTCTGAAGCACACGCCTGGCTTGACAACAGCTTCACCCGCGCTAGATGTCCCCTGAACGCTGCCTGAAGCACCACAGCCGCCTGGCAGGGAACGGGGAGAGAGGGAAGTAGACGTTAATTCCCCTGCAAGGTGGCAGCTGCGGAGGAAGGGGGATCCAGAGGGAAAAGCCCTAGCAGCAGAGAAGTGACTTCTCTCACTATTGCGTAACCACGGCCTCTCCGTCACTCACCTAGCGTCTCCCCCAGGGAGAAACAGACCCATCGTCTGGGCAGAGAGAGGCACAGTCGCCCGATCCCGCGGGAAAGCACATCATCTGTTAGATGCTAATAAACTTAGCTGCCAGTGTGTGTCCATATTTTACAGTAGTTAGGTTTCCATGCTGGGTAGTCTATACCACATGCTTTCCATACACATGTTCCAAAAGCGGGCAGGGCAGGGGCGCCTGGGTGGCTCTGTCGGTTGAGCGTCCGGCTTCAGCTCACCTCCTGAGACGGTGTGTGAGCTTGAGCCCCACGTCGGGCTCACTGCTGTCAGCACAGAGCCTGCTTGGGATCCTCTGTCCCCTTCTCTCTACCCCTCCCCGACCCGTGTTTTCGTTCTCTCTCAAAAACAAGCAAGCATGAAGAAAACACAAAATCAAGCAGGGTAGAGCACGATCTCATACTGCTGCAAAGGAATTGTTTATCCTTTGAACTTAAATAATTTCTTCAGGGGCGCCTGGGTGGCGCAGTCGGTTAAGCGTCCGACTTCAGCCAGGTCACGATCTCGCGGTCCGTGAGTTCGAGCCCCGCGTCGGGCTCTGGGCTGATGGCTCAGAGCCTGGAGCCTGTTTCCAATTCTGTGTCTCCCTCTCTCTCTGCCCCTCGCCCGTTCATGCTCTGTCTCTCTCTGTCCCCAAAATAAATAAACATTGAAAAAAAAATTAAAAAAAAAAAATAATTTCTTCAGACGCACATGTGGACACTCTGCTGAGTTCTGCAGTCAGGGTCGTGGGTCTCGGGGGCAACAGCCACCAGCCCTGGGTGAAAACGTCACAGCGTGACAAAGGATTTCGGCTTTCATGGCATTTTAGGGGAACAACACGCTTAGTACGTTGAGTCCTGACACATCGTGTGTTTAGATACCTAGAGGCTTCCAGAATCAGTCACACACACAAAAAACCCAAACACCTTTGCTTTGTCCCTACGGAGGGCAAGGTAAAGCAGACGTCCTGAACTTGGGGTTAAGAAACAGGCCCCACAAAGGGCACCTGGGGGGGTTCAGTGGGTTAAGCGTCCGACTTCGACTCAGGTCATGATCTCGAGGTTTGTGAGTTTGAGCCCCGCAACGGGCTCTGTGCTGCCAGCTGGGAGCCTGGAGCCTGCTTCGGATTGTGTCTCCCTCTCTCTCTGCCCCTCCCCCACTGGCAATGACACTCTCTCTCTCAAAAGTAAACAAACATTAAAGAAAAAAAAACGGGCCCAACAAAGTGCGGTAAGGGGACCTGCATTAAGGCAAAATCAAACAGGCAAACGCACATGTAGACCGACCCAGGGGGCTCGCTACACGCGGACAGCAGGGACCTAGGGCTCCTTACGGGCGACACGGGCTGAGGGTGGTGGCTGCTGACTTACACCAACCACAGCTCGGCCGCACCGCACCTGCCTGGAGAGGCGAGGACGCTCGGGCCCGGGGCGGCACCGAAGACCGCAGCGGAGCACGACAGCACGGGCCGGCCGGCTGGTAGACGCGCTCCAGGGTCCCTGGAGGAGTCCCAAGCTCACGCATTCACCCACTCTTGCACAGATTTGCCGAATGCCTACCATATGGCAGGCCGCGTCCTGGGAACTATGGACATAGTGGCCCAAAGGCAGAGTCAGTCTTTGCCTCCGCAGAACCTCCACTGCAATGTGAGACGAGCAGTGTGCAAAGAAGTAAGCTATCAAAATATCAAACAGGGATGAAAGCCACAAGGAGAACTAAAGCAGGACACGAGGCCGGAGTGATGGCTGGCACGGGGTATTCAGAGAGGGTGTCATTGAGGAGGTAATGTTTCGGTACGGACCTGTGTAAAGCAAGGGGGCAAAACGTGCAAGTATCTGGAGGAAGAGCCTTCTAGGCAGAGGGGCAGCAAGCGCAAAGGCCCCGTGGCAGGAATATGCTGGTGTTTTCGAGGAGTGTTAAAGAAGCCTCCAGACTGGCTAGAGAAGAATGAGCAGGGCTGGAGGGGTCGCCAGGGCATGTGGCACGGAGGGTGTTCAGGCAACAGCTTTGGAATTTGCTCCAAGTTGAGAGCAGGTCTTACGCGGCGGTGGGTGTTATTTAACACGTAAGACACGTCACCCCGGAGGCTGCGTGGGGAACAGGCTGGCGGGGAAGGCGACAGCAGCAGCAAGGGGCCATGCGGGTCTCAGACTCCGTCAGTCCCGGCACCTCCCAGCCCGCGTCCAGCCGCTCACACACACCTGCTCTCCCCCCGGGCAGGCTGTGCTCCTTCGCACACCCGTCTTCTGCCTGGAGCCCTTCCTCTCAGCCTGGGAGCCCCCACGTTCCCCAGACCCCACGGCACACCTGGACACGAGCCCTAAACCACACCTGCCACCTTGACCTGCGACGACCCATCTGCTGTTCGAGTCAACATCTCTTTTGAGTCCCGAGGGCCTGCTGGGCTGCCTGACTCCGAACTGATGACCGAGAAAAGTGTGTTGGAAGAAGGAATGATTGAATGAATGAATGAATGAAGTTGAAGGTGTGAAGCTACCCAAATATTCATTTGATGTTGATATCACTTGGGGCTGGTCTGATTTCACGAAACCAAGTGCCCGTGGTGCTTCCTGAGACATCCCACTGGGACTTTGCTCCGGTGCAGAAATACGTATTTTGAAACGGATGAAATAAACTTTGCTTACCTCGTCCAGGACGGCCTTTTTTTTCTGGAATAAAGAGATAAATCATGAATTAACACAAGGATGAATTTTTTACAGTAGTATTCATTTCCTGATCCTGCCCCTGCCCCAGCCCCAGTCGCCATGGGTGGAAAGGCAGAGTCGGGGTACCAGGGCACTCCCCTCAGAGAGCCCCCTCCTTGCCACCCACACCCCAGGGGGCTCCGTGCGTCCCTGTCCCTCCTCCGCCTGGCTGACAGTGCTGAGGGGCCGGCAGCCATAACAAGACGGCTGGCTTTCTCAGGGCGGGTCACGGTTAAAGACGAGACACCTTGGGGTCGCCTGCGACTCTTGGCCAGCCCGTGGCAGCGAGCTCCGCGAGACAGTGTCTCACGAGCATCAACACGTGTGCGTGTCTTCGGCTCCGGGCGGGGAAGCTCCTCCCCACGGCTGGAGCTGTCTTGACACGGGTGCCCTCTCTGGGTGCTCACACGGGCTGGGCGCTGCCTGCTGGAGAAATTACAAAGGGGACCCCGTCCACGGGTCTGGGTCACTGGCCCCCAAATCTGATCTGTCGTGAGAAGCATCCAGGGACTTGAGAAAAATCAGCTACACCCAGGACAGGCTGATCCAGAGTCAGCACAGATGAGACCCAAGAATACGTGTTTTTATAGCCCAGGTCCTTCCAGGGTGGGGACCCCAGGATGATACATGTGCCTGTGGTGGACCGTGGCCATCGTCGATAAAACGTACATTAACCAGCTCATTTTCAGTGTTAATCAGAGTGCACAGCCCACAGCTGTTACAGAAAAGGATTTATCCCTTGACAGATGAAGGGAGTATGAGGACCAGCAGAGTGGAGAGGGACGGAGGGAGGGAGGGAGAGAGAGAGAGAGAGAGAGAGAGAGAGAGAGAGAGAGAAAGGGGGGAGGGAACGAGGAAGGAAGGAAAAAAACACGCTTGATAACAGTAGTGGGCGAGACCGGCAAAGATAATCTCAAGCAGCAGACGAGGACAGGAAAGTACTGGCAGGGACACGGGGCGGGGAGTGAGGACGTCTCACGTGAAGCCTGAAGAGAGCAAAGTGGAGGTGTGGGAACGTGCCGTGACACACGGAGAAGATGGAATCGTGTTGCCCGCGGAAACGGCCTCTGACTCAGGAGACGTGCCGGTTCGCGGCCGGCTGCAGGCCCTGGCCAGGGCAGCCTGCGGCTCACCCCAAAGCTGGCGGGGCACCTGGGTGGCTCGATGGGTTAAGTGTCCAACTCTTGATCTCGGGTCGTGATCTCACTGTTCTTGGGATCGAGCCCCACGTCGGGCTCTGCATGGACAGTGTGGAGCCTGCTGGGGATTCTCTCTCCCTCTGTCTCTGCCCCTTCCCTATTCTCTCTCTCAAAATGATAAACTTGAGAAAAAAGCTTAGCTGGGTGTGGGGCACAACCACACTGGCTGGGAGGGCTCCAGGCGAGTCCAGGGCCTTCCGGCTCATGGACACCCTCGAACCCCAGCGTGAGCCCGAGATGTGCAGACCAAGCGGACCCCAGAGGGAGGTCCCAGGACTCTGGTTTCCGACCGAGTGGCCTTTCAAATGCTTTGTACCTACATGTCGGTACGCGCATTTCCTTTTATTCTGAGTTCTTTTTTTTTTTTTTTAAAATTTTTTTTTTTTTTTACATTTATTTATTTTTGAGACAGAGAGAGACAGAGCATGAACGGGGGAGGGGCAGAGAGAGAGGGAGACACAGAATCGGAAACAGGCTCCAGGCTCTGAGCCATCAGCCCAGAGCCCGACGCGGGGCTCGAACTCACGGACCGCGAGATCGTGACCTGGCTGAAGTCAGACGCTTAACCGACTGCGCCACCCAGGCGCCCCTTATTCTGAGTTCTTTTAAAGCAGAATCCTCAAGGAAGGAAGGATTTAACTCATGAGTCTCAAAGCCCCAGCTCCTGGGGGTGGGGGGTGGCGAGCAGGGGGAGGAAGCCAGTGCCTGGTGGGTGGGAGCAGGGAGTGAGGTGGACACGGCAGGTGCCTCGGAAACGGGAGCTCCATCTGGTCTGGGGTGAGGAGGACCGGGAGCCCGCGACACCTCCTTGTGCCAGAAAGCGAGGGTGCGCCAGCAAGACCAGAGGCACGGACGGACGGATGGAGCCAGACGGAGCGCTCCCACTGACCGAACGTGGGACGGGCTGAACGCTACCAAGGTAACAGTAATCCCTCTTAGACGCAGTGATGCCGCCGCCCGGCAGAGCGTGGGGGGAGGGAGTCTGGCTGCTGGAGCCGCCACCACACAGTTCCCTGTCCTGCCATCAGTGCTTACCTAGTACTCGAGGGAGGACAGCAAAGCCTTGACCCTGCCTTTCCAGAAGGCCCCGGGGCTGTGCTCTGCGGACCAGCTGATCAGGAAAACTGCTTTACAGAAGAGTGCCGGCCACTAAGCAGGGGGGGGATCTGAAGTCCTCCCGCAACCGTGCAAAACGAAGGGCTGAGCTAAGGCGCGTAAGGCTGCTGGGGCCACCGGTGAAAGGCACGTCACGGGTTCATCAGCGGGGAAAGGCGTTTCTTTACAGCGGCAAACGCCGGCAGCCACCCCACCCAGTGCCTGCAGCTAGATGGTGGCGGGATCGCCCGGTGTCACCTGTGGGAAGGGAGACCGTGCGCCCGGAACCACCTGGGGGGTGCTCTTGCCAAAAACGTTCAACCTGAAGCGAGTCAAGCCTGTGGACCTAACCTGCCCCTTCCAGGAGATAGAGGGGACCGACAACAAGTGAAGGGGCATCCTGGGACACCTGGAGAGGTCTGAATATGGAGGCGACACCAGGTGACGTCAGAGTCACTGCTGCGTCTCTGGGGCATCTGACGGCACGTGCTGCGGTCCGCTAGGACATGTCCTCGTGCTTACATGATGCAAGCCGGACCCTCGTAACGCCTGAGCCTCACGTCCACGTGGCGCTGGGGAGGGAGGAATGGTCGGAATAGAAAGGAAACGTGCCTACGTGTCAACTACGGGTGGGTCGGGTTGGTGGCAAGAATTCCTGGAATGCCCGAAAGGCTTCCAGCCCTTCTAAATGTCCTGTGAGCTTTCGTGATGAAAGTTTGGAAGAAACAGCGATTTAAAAAGCCCTCCTGGCAGCCTTCGGATATTCAGGCAAGAAGGGGCCTCACCGGGGTTTGTTGGTTCCCTCGGGAGAAAGCGCCCTGCCGTGTTCTACAAAACCAAAAACCGGGGAGCTCTCTCGGGGCATGCCAAGTGGCTGGCACAAGGAGACGGGCCCCTCGTCCAGGAGCTTAGGAGAGGGCCCCAGTCCCACCCCCCCCACGGCCATGAGACAGCGCCATGAGATGGGGGCTCCCTGGGCCCCTCGCCCCAGTCTCCCCAAGCACAAAGGCGCTCGGCATATACACAGCCCCTGCCTCCCTCCTCCCTCTGGCTGAGACGCACACGCTCCGGAGGCAGGTTTTTCGGTCACAATAAAATGGCCCACAGCCCAAGCTGCTTCCTCCCAGGCGGCCGCAGAAAAGGGGCTCCTCTGGGGGTTTCAACTCCAGTTGTTTCCGAGATGGATCCGCTTCACTGGGGATCCCACGCTCCGGCCCGTGCTCAGAGGGACGGGGTGGTGATTCCAGAATGCGGCCGCCGTGTGCGCCAGGTCACTTCCTTCCCCGCAGGACCCGCTCCCTCCACCGTGGGGCCAGGTGCTGGTGTCTCCCTCACCCCCGCGACATTGTCCTCAGCCATATCCACGCTGTCCCTCCCACACGTTCCAACATGCCAGCTGCACACAGCACAGAGCCCGCGTGTCGAAGGGGCCCCAGGGCCACAGACCACGGCAGGGCCTTCGTGGGCTCTCACCTGGTGTCTGTATACCCTCCACCGGCTCTGCAGGATCCTGGCTGCCGTGTCTCTTCGCCCCTCGGAGCAGGTGGAGGGGGGCCGGGAGAAGCCCTCCTCGCTTGTATCTGGCTCAGAGTCCTGCTGAGAGGGCCTGCTGGTGGGAAGGGAAGGTCGGGGTTCTTCCGGGGTCTGCAGGAAATTCAAGGTGCAAAGGATGATTAAGCCGGGCAGGGAGGACGGGGATCAGGTAAGGCGGCACGATACAGGCAAAGCTCGTCAGAACGGACTTTCAGTTTAGAGGAAAAATCCGTAGCCACACGTCCAGCCTTGTGACATCGTTCATGTCTGCAGAAACGTGTTGCTAATAAACAGATTTCAGGTAGGTCTTCATCCACCCCCCTAAACCTGGGGCGGGGGCAGTGCTCCCCTGGGGAGCTCCCCTGGGAGGCGGCCCCTTCAACCTAGGCCGCACTTCCTGAGCTCAGTAACACGTGCGCGTTACCGCCAGGTTCACCGGCTTTTCTTTCCTTGGTTTTCTGGCCTAAGACACTGACGGCAACGGGACTCTGATTAAAGGAAACCGATGTCTCGCTTGGTTTTGGAGATGAAAAGAATTGCTACTTTGATCATTGAAATAAACCTGGTATCTACCACACTGGAGGGTCCAGATTCATGGTTTGCAATAAGAATCAACATACTGGCCTGTTCTCACCGATGGAGACACCCGTGCTGGAGAATGCTCTCGCAGAGGCTGAAACTTAAAAACTGAAACTGCCCTGGGTCCAAGGTGCCCGGCCCGCCGTGCAAGCACCAGTGCCCCCGAGCCCATCGGCCACTGTCACCAGCGCCTCCCGGCTAGCCCGGGTCCTCCTGCTACCTCACCTCAGGGGGCTTGTCTCCTTCCCCAGTCCTAATGCACCCCACATCTCTGCTCTCCTGGGGCCAGATGACATCTGTCATCGTGTGACCTGTCTGTGCCTGTGCTGCTTACACTTACCTCTGACCTCCAACCTGCCATTTGCCTCACGCACCTTCGACACTTGGACATGTGTGACATTTGGTGGCAGGCACCTGGCACCCCGCCCCCCCCCCCCCCCCCCGGGTCAGGTCTGCTCTCTGTCTTAGCCTGAAGCTCACACTAAACACGCAGGATTGGGGACAGGCTGTCCTCACCAGATATCCCTCCTTCCCCTGTAGGGCCTCCTCATCCTCCTCACCTACTAACAGACAACCCTTCAGTGAATGTGAAATCTGGGAAGGACTTCACTCATCAGCTTAGCTAAGACTCGGATGCTAGTTCAAAAAGTCACTTAACTGATGGTTAATGAGTTCAGAACTCTGGACTCAACACACACAATTTATGGAAATCAGTGGTGACGATAAAAGGGAATTGGATTGCCAACGTCGGAGCCAGGAAAATCCTGGGGACAGAGACAGCAGAACCGTCACGTGTCCGCCGAGAGCCCCACCATGCCCGGATAGGAAGCTGAGCGCAGCTGAGCCATACCTCCGGGGTCATTTCCACGGGGTCATCTTTTTCTTCTCTCTTAATTTCTTCCAGTTCTTGAAACTTCTTGGTAAGTGTTTGAATTTCCTCTCTAACGTGGGAGGGAAAAGACGCCATCTTACTGGTCACCGTGCTGTGATGCGTGTCTGTGTGACAGCAGCGATGGCCGCCTGTGGAGCTGGCAAGGCCACCTGTCCCAGGGCGACATGGGGTCTCTGGCTACCACCCCTCCTACACCTCGGGCCGGGCCGGTGCACAGGACTGCGCTTTGCGGTCTGTGGGTCACCTAGATCTGGGGCCCGGAGAGGGCGGGGACAGAGGACGTCTGGGGCCAACAGCACTTCTGGACCATGGTAAGAGTTCTGAGGCCACGAGGGACAAATGGGCAGGAATCATGTGTGTGTGTGTGTTTGTTTGTTTTAATTTCTTTATTTTAGCCGCAGTGAAAGGTGCGTGCCGAGGACCGGGCATCGTGCCAGGGAGGCAAACACCGGCCTGATCGCGAGCGGCCCTTCCCCAGAGTCAGGATTTTTACTCCGAAGGAAAGAAAGAGCCACTGCAAGATGTCAGGGCGCGGGGTGTGGGGATCAGGCTGGGGTTGTATAAGAGCCACTTGAAAGCCGCGCTGAGGAAAGGCAGGAAACGCTTGGAGTCGTGCGACCTCCACAGCCTCTGCCTCTTGTGCACTCACCTCAGAGCCTCCTCTCTTCCTCTTCTCTCCTCCTCCCCTTCCCTCACGCCCTCCAGCTCCTTCCGCAAGGTGGCGTTTGTCTGTAGCAGCTGTCTCACTTCCAAACTGAACACACAGAAGCAGAGACGGTTCAGCGTCACAGGAACACCGATCCTCACCCGGCAGGAAGGGCTTTCAGAAAACATCGCGCAGCCTGACCTCCGTCCCCGTGACGGTGGATGGACGGCAGGGGCACTCGCTCATAGCTACACAGAGCCGGGAACAGACCCGAGAGGCCCGCCGGCCCGGTGGTGGTTCATCCAGCTATTTACTGGGCGCCTGCTATGTGCCAGAGGCTGTTACGTGCCCGGGATACCGAGGTGAGCACCATCACACGAGCCGCGGGCTCTGCTCGCGCGGGTCTCGCTGTCTCATGGAGACGGGCGTTACCCCGACAGTCACCCAATCGGGTATGTCACCCCTATCTGAGAGGACTGCTGAGGGTCCTGCCCGCGCCACCCGGGGCTGCTGCCTGAGCTGGGGCCCTGAGGACGAGGGGCGTAACCCCATCACCTCCAACGAAACTGCTGCCCGATGGGCTTTCTTGGGCCCCACAGGTGGCAGGTGGCTCCAAGACAAGACCTTTGTCTGACCTCAGCTCCACTGGTTCCAAGGTTCGTTTAATCTCCACAGGAATCCGAGACACCCTGACTGTTTAGCAGAGCCTCTGTCACATAGTAAGGGCTCAGCAAGCGGAAGCTATTATCATGCCGTGTGACGGCTGAAGAGAAAATCGCAGATGTTATTTATCTTTCAAAATGACTAGCCCCATTTTTGAAACCTCTCATGAAACACTAATTTTTACAAAGGACCTGCCAATTGGCATAGATGCGCCTGGATTGGAGGAGAACAAGGGGAGTGTGAAGGGGTTTTCCTCTGCCATAAACAGGCACCAGAGAACTTAGTCAGCTTAGGGAGGCCTTCTCAGACCTAAACATGCCCACGATCACCAGGGGGTGTCGTTAGACACAGAGTCAGATTCAGGAGATCTGGGTCTGACAAGGTTTTGCGTCTCCAACCAGCCCCCAGGTGGGTAGGGCCGAGTGCCGCATCCCTAACCAGCTCCCAGGTGGCCGGGGCTGAGGTTCTGCATCTCTAACCAGCCCCCAGGTGGGCGGGGCTGAGTGATGCATCTCTAACCAGCCCCCAGGTGGGCGGGGTCGAGGTTCTACATCTCTAACCAGCCCCCAGGTGGGCGGGGTCAAGGTTCTACATCTCTAACCAGCTCCCAGGTGGGCGGGGCCAAGGTTCTACATCTCTAACCAGCTCCCAGGTGGGCGGGGTCGAGGTTCTACATCTCTAACCAGCTCCCAGGTGGGCGGGGCCAGGTGCTGCATCTCTAACCGGCTTCCCAGGTGGGCGGGGCCAAGGTTCTGCATGGCTAACCAGCTCCCAGGTGATGCTGAGGCTGCTGGTTGCCCAGGCCACACTCTGAGAGATAACCCTCATCTCAGAAGATGCATGGGTTTGGCTTACTCATAACACAACTTTGACCAGAGAAGCCACTAGCGGACAGCGGAGGAGACAGGAACATTTTTAGGAGGCTACAACTCAAGACACTAGAGAACCAACAGTGAATAAGCAAACTCTGCAGGCTTTTCCTTTCAGACTCTCAGGGTCACACTGAACGCTTCACAGCATGTCTGTCTCATTTGGTACTTAGACGAGATCCCTTAAACATACCGCTGATTCTAAACCTTAAAGAAAATCTAACTGATGGCCTATCTACCTCACAAATCAATGAAGGTAGATTATTCTCGAGTGAAGAATTTGGGAATGGCTCTGGAATGGAGTCAAGAGGTTTGAATGACACCTCCCCTTCTTTCAATAACGTGATGTGGCCAATTGCTATCTTGTTTTTACCACTGAAGTGGCTCATATCTCACAAACAAGATACAGGACTTTTCAAGCACATGAAACCAGGCCAGCAGTTACTACGAGGAGCTGAGCGTGTCTCCCGAGTGCGCCAGGATGGCCGGACTCCCGCCGCGACCCCCTTCCAGGGCGGAAGGTGCTGGCCGAGCCTTGCAACCTACTCTTTCTCCTGAAGCTGCGTCTGCAGCGCGTCCCGCTCGCCTCTCAGGCTCCGCACCGTCCCCCGAAGACGCTCGCTGTCCTGGTGCCGGTCACATCTCGGCTGCTGGGGCACAGTGGAGCTGGACGCAGACTGCACGGGGGCGTTTGACTTGACCTCTTCTGAAGCCTGTGATGTGGGGCTTTCCATCGAACTTATTTTCTGGGGGCAACAAAGGCATTTGTTAGAAGTTCTTTCTCATTTTCCTTTGTGGTTGTGAAACCCAAGGAAGACCGTGACCAACGGAAACTGGTCCCAGGCGCGGGTGTGGGCCAAGCTCTGCGTGTGACCTCACAAGCCGGGATGGCACCACGTCACCGGAGCCCGGCGGGCAGGTGAAGAGCACCCTGCCTGCAGAGCCCGGCCTGGCATGGTGGGGGCAAGGCGCCGTTAACAAGATGGAACGGAGGGCACGTGAGAGGCGAGCTCATATGCTTTTCTTTGGGCTCATGGACCCTACCCTTTCTTTAGGATTTCTGGAATTTTCAGCCTCTGTGCTTTTAATCTCATGTGATAGCCCGGTTTTGCCCGCTGAGAGGGACTGACTGAGTGGCTCCAGCTCCCCGGTGATAGTGGGTGTCTCCGCCGAGAAAGCACCACCCCCTGGGCTTCCGCACCACCTCTGGGTAACCACCTTTCCTAACAAGGTTTCTTCTGAAAATACCCACAGTGCATAAAAACTCAGGTTTTCTGCTGTGTAGATCTGTAGTTACTTGATGCTTCCTTCTAGGTTTACCCCGGTCAGCCAAACCAGGGGACAGCTCTCACCGTTTCACCAGACCAGTCAGCAGACGCGGGCCCTTCTGACCCACTCCAAACAAGCGGACTGAGTACTGACCAGAGGAGTGAAATCAAATCTGCAGACCCACGGCAGGTATGAGGAAGTATTAATCTCCCCAACTTTCTGATGATAAAGTTTTCCGACTCAAGTATTCAGGCCGCCTGGTTTCTGGAAGGCCCTAGGACCACCTGCCTCCATCCCTGGTCACACAAGGAGTCCAAAACCGTGGGCCATGTGACCGTGGCTTGGGCACCTGTGACACCAGGGACAGGAACGACACGACCCGTGGGTCTCGTCCAGACCTGCACGGAGTCTGCTCATTCCCATCTGCATCGCGTGCCATGCGGGGGACAGCCACCATGCATGTGCTGAGAGCATTCTGTGAGCAAAGGGCTCGTCTGCGTCCCCACTTTACAGGGCGCCGGCTTCTCCTGGCGCTCGGGCGGGTCAAGGACGGGCAGCTGAGAGGCGCACCACTCACTTTTTCCAGCTCCGCGATCCGTCTCAGCAGCCGGGGCTTACTCCACTCCGTGTAACCTGATGGAAGCAATGGCTTTAAGAGGTGAACTTGGCACAGCCATCCCGATGGCCCCGTCAGCCCCGACCGCCCACCTCCAGCACAGCCTGTGAGTGTCCCCTTCGGCCGCGCGGCGCCTGGCAGTCCGTGCAGGAAGGGTGCCTCCCAGGGCGGGAGTCCGTGCCCACACTGTGGAGCTGGCCATGCCGATGGCCTCCTAAGACCTCAGTGTGACATCCACACCTGATCGTGCGTACCGGTCCGAGACAGAACTTCTCAAGGCCACACACGAGTCCGCGCTGTATCCTCCGCCTTCCTCCCTCCTCCCGGCACTTCCTTCCCCGGCGCTCTGCGCCCCGTCACCATCACCGTCACCGCTCACCCTCTGCACCCTGCTGCGTCGCACCAGGGGCTGGACCCCAGGCCCTCCTCTGCTCTCCCCACTCACTGGGTGTGCTCAGTCCCAGCCCGGTCCTCTGCTTGCTGTTGCCCCCATGTGGGCATCACCTGCTGAGGCCTCCGCCCTGAACTCGCAGATGCACCCACCTCCACTTGGACACCTTTTGCGCACCGCAGACTTGACACATCCCCATCCCCAGACCTGCTCCTCTCGCCGTCACCTCCACCTCACGAGGACACCCTGTCCTTCCAGCAGCTCAGATAAGAGCTTTGGAAGCCGGCTCCTCCCTTCTCTGAGGCATCCGGAACCCGGCCACCTGCCACCCCTGTGGTGCCCGGGGTCGCCAGCAGCCCCCATGGGGACGCCACGGAAGCCCTGGTCTTCCCACCCTCTCTTCTGCACTCTCTTCTCCACTCGGCACTTGTCACCTCTGCCCCAGCCCCCAGGGCCCGGGTGTGGCCTTCACAGCCTGGCCCCACGACTTCCTTCCGCCATCCTCGCCACCACCCTCCCACTGCCTACGTATGCTGGGCACACTGGCCGTGGGCATGGCTGTCCCCGAAGACCCTACTCACAGGTGCACGCCACTGCCCCCGACACCTGCTGTCCTTCCTATTTCGCTCCGTGGCACTTCCTGCCACCAGACCCATAACTGACCTGCTGGCTTCTCCCTCCCAGTACGATGTGGCCTCCACGAGGGATGTCTGCTTTTGTCTAGTGCCCTCCCCAGCTACCTGCAAGGGTGCTTGGCTCACAGCAGGTGCTCCTTAGATCTCGGAGTCAATTTTGGTGTTGCCCAGCAGTACGCATCTGCATTTCTGGCAACTGAAATAGGGGCGTGGGGTTGCCAGATTCTCCCGCGTTTCGCCACCTGCGTCCTTCCTCAAAGAACCCGAGACACGGCCTCTCCTCGAGCGCCCCTCCGCGGCTGGCTCCCAGGCCAGTACCCTTCGTGGTGGAGACGGTGGGGGAGTTGCTCAGCACACGGTCCAGATCTTCCTTCAGGCTTTGGTTCTCCTCCGTGAGCTCCTGGATGCTCCGGGACAAGCTCAGGAGGGCGCTGCTCACTTTCTTCGGCCTCTTGACGCCCAGTCTCTTCTCCCCCGGAGTCCTGGGAACAGCAAAGCCAAGGGCTAGGTTTGGGTTTCTAAACCTGCTGGATAAATGACTTCAAGGGGGGCAGCTACACGGCACCTGTGGGTGCCTGTCTGTGGCTCAGAGTGCTCTCTGCAGATATCTGCAGTGGAACAGGGAACCCTGACACTTAACTACAAGGAAGCAAAGTGCTGTCCCCCAAACAGAAATCTGTGCTCATCCATCAACCTGCAGAACAAAACACTGTATTCGATACTAGTAATATATTTTAAATCGTATCACGAAAACGTTTGTGGGAACTCACGTTCTCTCTCGTTACGTAAATAGCCGTACAATAGCTTGATTTGCCTCTTATCCTACAGAGTCTAAAATACAGTCGGTCCTCATTGTTCAGGTTCTGTATTTGCAAATTTGCATTCTTGCTAACACTTAACGTGTGACCCCTTCACAGCACAGGGCCACGGCTGGGTGGTGGACAGTCTGAGGGACAAGTTCCCGGTGGCGGGGGTGGGGGGCAGGAGTGGGAGGCAGGGGCGGGGGGGGGTGTTGGGGGGGGACAGGCACCCGGCTTGGCTTTCACTGCCACCGTCGGGCTGTCCACAGGCGGCACCTTCACAGCCTGTTGAGTACATGCTTTTCACACCTGGGTGCTTTCGTTGGTGAGTTCAGGGTTTAAAGCAGTCCCCTTCACAGCGCTCAGGGGCTGCCCCATGTTCCTGCCGGGGCTCGGGAGAAGGCTGCGATGGGCCTCGTGAGGAAGCCCGTGTGTGAGGTGCTGGCTGACACGTGAATGCACAGACACGCTAGCGGAAACAGGTTGTGTGCTGACCAGTGGGTGACGGTCCTGCGGCCCAAGGCACCTGCTGCAGGAGCCTACGCGGCACACGCCCCGGGGGCGATGGCTTAACAGATGCGCCCATTCCGTGTCTGCGGACGCTTTGCGGGGCACGCCTGCTTCAAAGAGCAAAGCAGCGGCTGTCCTGTACGGAGAAAGTCTGCCAACCCCGAAAAGAAGGAAGGGAAGGCCGTGCCTGGCTCAGGGCGGATGCCTGATTTGAGTTCGCAGCTCAGTGCCGAGGCAGTGACGTGGCCAAATCTGTGAAAAGGGAATCTTCGAGACGGGGAACCCCTGATGTCTCTAATAAACTTCTCGGGGGGAGATAGACTTGTACTTGGCATTAAACGCCTTCTTAATAAGGAAGTCCTGCTTGGAACAACAGCGCTTTCTAATTCTAAGCTGGAGGCTGTTACATAGCAGGAATTAAGGACTCAGAGCATGGGGAGGTGAACATGCGGTTAGGAGCCAGCACGTGGCTGTGCGTCACCGTCCCAGATGGAAACCGTTCACAGACTGATGCAGGTGCGTGCACTGCTCCAAAGAGAAGGGCAGTGCACGCAGTTCCCGTGTCATGTCTGCGCTACTTTCGGGACCAAACGTGAAACACGGTTCCCGAGGAGATGATCATACTTCTTTCCCGTGGTCTCGGAGCTCGCCAGGAGAGTCTGGAGACGATGAATCTGCAAACGCCAAATTAAAATGCGTTACGGTACAAAACGAGCACGAAGGAGAACGTGCTCTGAAAAAGTTGTGATCGGGTTCCTGATTTCTGCCTACGTTGCTGGGATTCACGTTCAAGCTGAGACGGAACGGAAGCGCAGGGAGCCAGGCGTGGCCGGCGACCGCCCAGGTCACTGACTTCCCCTCCCCGAAGGGCACGCACCTCCTCGTAGTACGTCTCCATGGCGATTCTCATCTCCTCCAAGTTAGTGGTCTTCATATCAGTCTGCAGTTTGCTAGAAACCCAGTTCACAGTTAGTAGGGCAGCGCCGGCCCCCCCCCCCCCCTTCGGGGCAGGGCAAGGGCAAGAGCGCTTCCCAGGACGTCAGCGGAGGAAGGGCTTGGCAGAAGAGAAGCGGGCTGGGCGGAGACCCGCGGAGAGTCCTCACAGCCATGGGCCCCCTTCTGTGCAGAAGCAGACTCCCTAAAGCTATTCCTCACTAAGGGGGGGTGGCTGTCGTGGAAGAAGCAGCGGGGTACCCGTGAAGCCTGGGGCGAGGACAGCCGCCTCTGGGGGCGGTGGGAGGCTCCTTCTGTGAGGAAGGAGCGTCACCCCCGACCCGTACTGCCAGCACCACCCACTCAGCATCCAACAGACTTCAGATAAAAAGCTCTAGCGAATCGAGGTGCGGAGTCCAGGGTGCCGAAATACAGAAGAAATCAGCAAATAATACAGATTTTTACAGGGGACGATTTCAGCAGAGGAACAGAGAAGGGAGAGACGCAGGGAGAGAAAGCGGAAGGGGACTCGGGCGCCTCCAGGCAGGACTCTGCTCCGCACGGCACCACCGGGACCACACGGGACCAGGGCAGGCCGCTGGGGTGCCAGCGCCCACGGACCCACAGGGAGATGGCACGCGGTCCACACCAGACCGAGGACAGAGAGCAGGGCTCAGGTGCAAGGGGAACAGGAAAAGATGAAAGGGAGACGCCGTCCGGGTGATGTCTGAAGAGGCAGCTAACACCTCCTTTCGTGGTTTTGGCACCAAGAGGATGCTGGGACAAGGGACGTGGGACGGAGGGTGGCGGGCGGGGACTGGGGGTGCAGTCCCAGCAGACAGAGCAGACGCCGCTGCCGGGTACGAGGGGAGGCGAGCGGGCACGCGGGCTGGCTGCAGCCAGCCTCGCCGGGGCCCGGCCGAGGAGACCCTGCGGAGCCCGCTCCCCCCCGGCCCACCCCCTGCCCGCCCACGCGTGCCCGTACTTGATCGTGTTGTCCTTCTCCTTGCACTGCTGCTCCAGCCTCAGAATCCTCTGCTTTAGCCCGTTCACGACCTGCCAGTCGAACACGCGCACATCCAGTCGACTGCTTCCGCAGTCCACGAGCTGCCCCTCCCTCCTGTCCCCAGGCTGGGCTAGGCGTCCCCTGCCCGCTGATCCCGCCCCACTTGGTCGCGGCTTCTCCCGTAGTCCCTAGGCGCAGCAAAGAAAGGGCCCGGCTGTCCGGCTCTCGGCGCAGGGCGGGGCGGGGGCAGGGCGGGGCGGGTGCAGAGCCTCCCCCCCCCCCCCACGTTCCACACTCGAAACACACGGATGCACCGCCATCACCAGATTCAAAGGACAACTGTGTCCACGGTATCCCCTTGGGAGCGAGCAGAGCTGACCCCCCACGACCCTGAGCTTCACTCTGGGGCACGGAAGACCGCGTGTGTCTCGTTGTTCCTTCTCTCTGCCAACCCGTCACTGTGGGGGACAGCACCCTTGCGCTCCTGAAAGAATATCCCCTTCTTTCTTTCTGGCTTCCCAAACACCTTCCCAGTTGGATTTTAAACTAACTTTCAATTATGTTCAGTAATACGTGAATACATCTTCTTGGGGGAAAATGAGAACATATATCAGACTACGGCCCTTGACCTTAACCCCCCTCACCTAATACTGTCATCAAGCGAATTTGTGTCCTCTAGACCTTGTGTCGTGCATGTGCACCCACTGACATTACCGCATCCTACCGCACAGGCGGCCACGTGGTTTTCTCATGCCACGAATGGTCCTGGTGGACCATCCCTGTGGGGCTGCACCCCTACGTGACTCCTGCCCGGTACAGTCATACGGTGTGGACACCCATTCCTCGATCGATGAGGCTTAAGTTGCTATTTACGACCAAGACTTCAGTAGAAATCACCCTTCTTATGCACACGTGCAGACGTTTCTTGAAGGGCGATGCTCACCAGCCCAGTGCTCACCGGCACCTTGTTCACCAGCACAGCGTTCAGTCACAGGACACGGCAACTCCGAAGGGCGATTTGGCAGCGGGTGTTAAGGTGGAAACTGCACACACCCAAGGATCTAGAATTTCTACTTTCAATCAACTTTAATTTTAAAAAAGCCGGGGCGCCCAGGTTGGCTCAGTCAGTGGAGCATCCGACTCTCGATATCAGCTCTGGTCGTGATTCCGAGGTCGTGGGATGGAGCCCGGGGTTGGGCTCTGTGCTCAGCACAGAGCCTGCTTGGGATTCTCTTTCTCTCCCTCTGCTCCTCCCCCACTCACGCTCTCTCTCAAAAAGACCCAGAAAACCCGCAGCATCAGAACAGAAATGCAGAGCCCTTTCTCTAAAAGTATGCATTATTTACAAAATTCTAAATCCTCAATCACGCAGCCATTTCTGAACATAGCTGTACTCATTTATATTCTTAAAATTTTTTTTCTTCTGAAAATGTTTCCATGTGGCATCATTCAAATTGTAATGGTTTCTCCTCAATGTTCCCCCCCAAATCAGGCAGCTATAAATTTCCTTGTGTAAAAGGCTTTTTATACTGGAGTTTTTCCCTGAGACACAGCTCGAAAGAGAGCAGTACCGGGCAAACGGAAAGCACAACTTCACGGCCATTCCTCTGCTCGGTCACACCAACCTAAAACACGGTGTCTCAGCTCTGAGCATGCCCGGTGTTCTCAGTCCTGCTGACGCTGGTTTTGATCATTTGTGTTTATTCTGCTGGTTAGGTTTTACTCAGGGTAGCTTAAGACGTCTTTTCTCCAATATTAACTACCGGAGGAACAGTGGGGACCAAGGCATGGTACTTGTGAATTCACTATAAACCCAACCTGGGCAAATCTCTCTCTCTTTAAAAAAAAAAAATTTTTTAATCTTTATTTATTTTTGAGAGAGAGACAGAGAGTGAGTGGGGAGGGGCAGAGAGAGAGGGAAACACAGAATCTGAAGCAGGATCCAGGCTCAGAGCTGTCAGCATAGAGCCCGACACGGGGCTCAAACCCACAAACTGCGAGATCATGACCTGAGCCGAAGTCGGATGCTTAACCAACTGAGCCACCCAGGCGTACCATGACCAAATCTCTTAACCTCAGTTTCCTGAGTTTCAAAGTGGGGATCGAGGGGCACCTGGGCGGCTCCGTCGGTTAAGCGTCTGACTTTGGTTCCGATCACGGTCTCGTGGTTCATGGGTTCCAGCCCTGTATTGGGGTCTCTGCTGTCAGCACAGCGCCTGCTTTGGATCCTCTGTCTCCCTCTCTCTCTGCCCCTCTCCCGCTCACACTCTGTCTCGCCTTCTCTCAAAAATACGTAAACGTTAAAAACAATTTTTTTTAAATAGGGACTGAGTCCCTATCACAAAATCCAATGAGATCATGCTCAACTGTTCGCTGTCTAGGAGTTGCTATTAAGCTGAAAACGATATTCTCGTGGAAACACTCCGATCTGTGCTCACGCCCTGAAAGTACTTCCTTCGTGCGTCCTGGGAACAGGGCCGGTGTTAACCACCTATACAGAGCCGACTGCACGCTTTCCGTACAGGCCCGCATGGATTCTGTGTGTCGCACTGGTCAGCATCCTCCCTGCTGCCCCGTCATGTTGACTCAGTTTCCCCTGTAGTCCCACGGGGCTTTGTTGCAAATGTTGCATCATCACACCCGAAAGTCACCTCGTTAATGTTATTTGATTCCTTGGGCTCAGTGGTCTCAGAATTGGATCCCTTCCAGGTCCGTCTGCATCTCACTCTTCTCGAGAAGTGTGCTTCCTTGACTCAGCAGGTTTCTCGTGGTCCTTTTTCTCCACCGCCGCAGCCCTCATCACGGAATGGCACCAGTGCCGTCACCTTGCTTCACTCGCTGTGCTGTGTGTTACGCGGCCCCGTGGCAGAGCTGGTGTGTGTGTTAAAGTGTTAAAGGCTTTATCCTATCCCGCTTTGTTTCCTCAGCGTCTCTGGTTCAGTGTGGTGGCGGGGGACGTCACCACAGCGACCGCTGTCCTCTGCTGTGCACCTTCTGCCCTGCGCGGCCTGCTCGGTCTCCCCTCACGCCCCCAGCAGCGCCCGCAGCGTCTTGTCGTGAGCTCTCCGGCTCCGCGGACGGTGCTTTAGGGGCTCCTGGGCCCTGGCTCCCTGTCACCCCTCTTGCACGACTGCATTAGAGGAAAGGCGTCCCTCAACTCTGGGCTGTTTTGAGATTCAGACTTCAGCGGGAAGGTTATCGGTCCTGCTGGAGTCGGTACTCACCCAGCCAGCATCGGGCCTTTTCTCTGCCAGAGTCCGAACAAAATCCGGGTCCTGCGGCAAGCAGACGGAGAGATGAAGACACTGGCGGGCGGCCTCTCCCCCCTGCAGCCCGAAGAGCGGGGCCTGCGCCTTCCCTGCCGCGGCCGGGCGCCACCGCTGCGGGGCCACGACTTACTCGGGGCGGGTCCAAGAGCTGCTGTATCTGCCGGTCCTTCCTGCTGTTCTCCTCCTCCAGGCGCCGCAGCCTTGTTCTCATGAGGTCCACGTCACTTTTCTGCACGTGCAGGGACTGAGAGGAGACAGAACCACACACACACACACACACTCGTGCACACGCGCACCCCAACATGCAGGTGAAACACAAGTCGGAGCAGAACTCGCGAGGTGGCCCGGTTCCCGGTCAGGGCGCGTGCGTGGCGCTGGGGGGAAGGAGGCACCTGGTGCCTGGGAACCAGGGGGGATGCCGTCAGGTGCAGGACCACCCGACGTGAGTAGGAACGCCCCCTCCCTAAAGGCAGCCCCACACAGGCACGCCGCTCTCTCCCACGCCCACCTGAGGGAGCCCACACGTGTCACAGCACGTGTCACCAAAACTCATCCGAGGCTAACGTCCACTTAAAACTTTTGACATCAGCTGGGGCTTGGGGGGGTCAGAGTGGGGGCCCCTGCCAGTTGTTACCAGTCTGCGGTGAACGGAGGGAAAAAGCCTGAGCAGCTGATTTTTCACGGTACTAAAGTGATTCAATTCCACAACCGCCCTCTTTAGAAAACTCTCCTCCCTCCTACTTTGGGCTTCTGTCGTCCTTTTAGGAAATGGTGATGGTAGGGGATTTTTCATTTTTGTTTTCCATGTCCTCACTTGAAAAGGCCTTCTCCCAGGGCGTGAAACCGCGAGGCCTGGAGAACACGAGGTTCAGACGTGCCCACAGCCCGCACGGGGACAGCCAGGGCACTCAACCAGCTTCCGGCGTCAGCCTGCATCCGGACTAGCCAGTTAACCTGGAAACACCCTTCTCCTTCCAGGACTCATGAGGCGTAGAGGAGAGACAGTGCCCGAACGAACCCAGCCCCCACCACTGGCAAGCGGACTCCCAGTGTGCACTGCAGAGAGAGAGGCCGGACAGGTCAGCTGCAGGCCTCCCGCTGGCCGGACCGCCATAGTGCTCCAAGAGACGAGGGGACCCTGGCACTCAGTGAGTGTTTAATGAATAGGTCAGTTCATGCACAGCCATTGGGAAGGAGAGGAAATCTAATAATGGGAATTCTGCTTCCGGAAACGGGGTACACTCAGTGTTCCCTACTCCTGCAGCCGTGGACACTGTATGTAAGACAGATGTAAGAAGGCTCAGAAGGGTGGACAGAAGACAGACTAGGCTGGGGCTCAGGACCCAAGCAGGGACTGCAGAGCCCCCCGATTTTCCTGCTGCCTCACGTGTCCCAGACGGGAGTGCTGGGGAAGCCAACAGCCTGGACAAGCCCACGGGCACAGACAGGAAAGGGGCAGCCTGGCCAGGCAGAGAAGGCACGGGTGATAACCGCTCCACCCTCAGGCAAACACAACAGAACCTGCAGGCCTCACCCCTGCCAGCGAAGGCTGAGCCGGGAGCCAAGCCCCCCACCCCTGCCAGGCTGTAGTGAGGCACGCTGCCTCCTTGCGGGGGGGGGGGGGGGTCAGAGGAGGCCTGCTAGAGCATCAGGACTCTCACTCTCCAGGGGTCATGAGGCCACGTACACAAAATAAAGTGCAAGACTTAAATCCTAACCTACCAAAAATTACATTAAATATAAGTGACCCAAACAAACCAACTAGGAGACAGGAAGTGGCAACGTAGATTAAAAAACACGCCCAACTGCATGTTGTCTGCAAGAACCTCATTTCAACATAATGTGAAAGGAGGTCGAAAGTGAAAGGATGGAAAGAGAGATGCCAGCGAAGCATCAACCAGCAAAGGCAGGAGCGGCCATGTTAGCATCAGACAAAGCAGAATTCGGAGAACAGGAACGACACGGCGACTCTACAGGCCAATCCACAGACAAGACAAGAGACCATAAATGCGCCCCCGTCAACGAAAGAGGGAAGACGTGGGACTAAAGAGGAGGCAGAGCTCCCCCCACAGTGTCACGTACTGCATCAGTCCACGTAGAGAACGTTACCAGGATGCCAGAACTACAGAGCTGGGGGGGAAAGTCAGTGGCCGCCAGGAGTCAGGGATGGGGAATGGGGTGGGAGGCAGGTGTGACCACAAAGGGGCAGCTGGAGGGACAGCATCCCGGTGGCGTGGGGCAGCGTGCGCGCAGGGACACGGGTGCACACACGCGGCAACACGGCACGGAACCGGACACGTGCACCAAGTCCACGTCTGCGGCCTGGCTTTGACACTGCGTTGACTGCCAGGGGAGACGGGTGCGGGGGGCCTCTGTGCCATCCCCGCCACTCCCTGGGATGTTCTGCACTCGTGGCCTCTTGCGGGGTGCCGGCCGTGGCACAGAGTACTCCCTGGGGCCCTGCGCTGATGGGCGCACCCGCGTCGCGACTGTGAAACCGTTCCTGTATCATCCCTATTTTTCAACAGGAAACTGAGGCACCGCTTGCCACAGAAAAACAACTCTGAAGCTCAGAGTCCTGGAAGTGAAATTCTCCTCCCCCTGCGTTTAGAAGCCTAGACTGATTTTTCCCATAAGTCCGTGACAGGAAGTTTGAATAAAGTCAGTATCGTTTTACCCAGAGACCACTTCCAGCTCCAGAAGATTCCTTTCAAGACTGCTACTGCAGTGATTATTCGGGGTTCCAAATGAGGGCTCTCCCCACAATAACTCTGACACACAGCTGTCCTCAGGACAGGGAGTGCGATGCTCCAGCAGCACCTTCACTGCTGGGCAGCTCCCATGGGGGAGCAATCTCTGGACGGCCCCTGACATCGGAGCATCTTGTCTGGGCCGCCACAGAAGGGCTGCGTCTCATGCACGGGGGCCCAGACCGGGGGCTCCTCGGGTAAGATGGCTCGAAGACTCCTCGCCGTGGCCGTGCCCCTGGGCGTGCTGGCTGCCCACGCCCCACCTAACCTCTGGTGCCCAGACGGGCCATGGCCCTCCAGATGCGGAGGAAGTGAACCCTGGCCGCTTCTCCAGGGGCACAAGTATGCACGTGGATGCTAAGAGCGGTGTGGCAGCAGTGGTTCCGTCGAAGGCTTGAGGGTGGCGATAATTTATTCCAGTGCAATTTACACCATAAGGAGGAGGAGGTAGCACGGGGCAGCAAAAAGAGCCGTGGCCTTGGGAGGCAGGTGGCCTTGGGGGAAGTCCTCATTCTGCTACTGGTTGACCTTGGACAGACTACTACCTGGTCTGAATCTCGAGGTCATCACCGGCTAAGAGCCGTAAGCTCCCTCAGACTCCCGTAGAGACCCACTGAGCTAGGGAGCGTGGACTGTCCGGTTACCACCGAAGAGTCCACACGTGGAAGGCTACTGATAACAATGACGCCAGTGGCCTCGTCTGATGCCAGATCTCTGTGCAGAGGGACTGTGATGTCAACCCCGTCTTTCCCATTTTCCGTGCCATGCTGCTGGAGCAGAGCACACATGGAATCTCAACAGTGGAGGCCTCTCCTGCAGCAGGCTCTAGGTGGGTCTCCCAGCTTCCAAGGCACGGGGCCAGGGTTTAAACTCAGGTGCTCCTCGAGGCGCCTGGGGGCTCAGTAGGTTAAGCGTGCAACTCTCGATTTTAGCTCACGTCACGATCTTGAGGTTTATGAGTCTGAGCCCCAAGTCGGGCTCCCGTGCTGACGGTGCGGAGCCTGCTTGGGATTCTCTCTCTCCCTCTCTCTGTCCCTCCCCCATCGCACGTGCGCATGTTCTCTCTCTGAAAGTAAATAAACTTAAAACAAAACAAAACTCGGGCGTCCCTGCAAAGCTCACGTTCTTTCCACACGGACACATCTCGGCACCGATCCTGACTTTCGCGCCCGTGGTTACGGAAGGCTCTTGCGGTCTAAAACCAACAGAGGACGGACAGAACTACTACCTTCTTCAGCTCAATGATCTCGTCGTACATGTCTTCCTTCTCTCTGTAGACAGGGGTCCCGGGAACGTGACCTGGAGGGGGACACGCAAGCGTCTGAAAAGATCATCTGAGGAGTAGACGGGATTCTTGGCCGTGCCTTAAGAAAATCCCGGACGTTCGATAAAAAAGAAGACCAAAGCATTTCACCGGTGTAGCTGGACCGTGATCACTCCCGGAACAGAAGGAAACCAACACCGACAGTGAGTAGAAGGGTGAAGCAGGAGAGAACGGAAAGGTGTGAACACAGGGCTTGCCTGCAGGAAAAGGACAGAAGGGGGACAGAAGGAGAAGTGATACATTTAGATTCTAAATCGCAAACAAAACAAAAAGACAAAGACAGGCAAACAGCAGCCCTTCCAGCGCTGACAGAGAGAGGCAGAGAAGCAGACTCGGGTCTCCGAAATGCACCTGATAGACTGAGACTCTACAACATTTAAGCCCAAAGTAGAACTCGGAGCCAGCAGGAAGGGGTCGGCAGGGGGTCAGGGTGACAGGGGCTCACCACGATCCCTGTGGAGGCCCACGAGGATAGCCGTGAGAGCCGGGGAGGAGACATGGGGAGAGACCAGACAGAAGGACGGAGACAGGACAACAGACCCAGGCTTTCTGGTGAGATTTGGGGTTTTCACTGTGTGCAACTGTTATTTCTAGTACTGTCCATCCGATAAATCTCAGCAAGCCTCCGAGTTACAGGGGCAGGCCCGACTGGAGCCTGGGGACATGTCACTGTCACGTTAGGAGGGCAGAGCGGACTTGCGGGGTCCCCGTCCTCTCTCCACGGTCTCGTAGGGACACAGCCAATACAGGAAGCCCAAAATCTCACTTTGTCAAAGGACAAATCCCGAGCTTTCCCTTACTAGTGGCCTCGTCACGGTCAACACGCTCACCATTGCTGGCAGAACGCCTGAGATTGGACCTCTTCACTCTTAAGGCTGCTCTCAGATAGTCGGGAGTAGTGCTGGGGGGGCTGGCCCATGCCTGCTCCAAGGTCAGGGCTGACTTCAGGGGCTGGGTCAGACTTCCTGGTTTGAACGTGCATGGATTTAATATGACAGGTACAGACAAACACAACGGAAGGTTTTGCCTCTACTGATCAATGCTCACGGGGTGAAGAAAGCTTAAGACCACAAGCAGATGGTGGCAATCAGTGGGATGCTGATAAAAATTTTTGGCTCTCAAAAAATAAAGCCCAGATCCGGAGCATTTGTCTATTTCCACGGTATTAATAGTCCTATGATGTCCAATTTCAGGCGGCCAGCGTGACATCGACCGGCTCACCAAATTCTTAAAAGTTTAACAACTGGCTCTTGCGAGTGGGTAGGAGCTGGGCCAGCAGTGCTGGGACGTCACAAGACTCCAGGGATAGCGTGCCACACCCGCAAACCGTCAGAAACCACACTTACGTGTGCCATAAAGATTATGAGG
Organism: Prionailurus bengalensis; assembly: GCF_016509475.1. NCBI lineage: Eukaryota > Metazoa > Chordata > Mammalia > Carnivora > Felidae > Prionailurus > Prionailurus bengalensis. Next base: position 2,744,389 of record NC_057357.1, read on the forward strand.
CTCAACGTCTTTGAGAAGTTGAAAAGCAACGTCATGCAAATAAGTCCTATTACGAACTTGATCTTTTAAAAAAAATTTTTTAACGTTTATTTTACTTTTGAGACAGAGACAGAGCATGAACGGGGGAGGGTCAGAGAGAGGGAGACACAGAATCGGAAGCAGGCTCCAGGCTCTGAGCCGTCAGCCCAGAGCCCGACGCGGGGCTCGAACTCACGGACCGTGAGATCGTGACCTGGGCTGAAGTCGGACGCTTAACCGACTGAGCCACCCAGGCGCCCCACGAACTCGATCTTAAATCACCACCCGCCACTCGTCAAACCCTCCTCTGGAGCGGGAAGGGCCTCTCTGTCGGACCAACCACGTACACGTACCTGGCTTCGAGCTTCCCAGCCACAGCTTCTGTGGGGTTAAGGACATTCTGTTACCAAGAGGCATACTTGCTGCCGTCCTCAGAGACCTCCAGGATGCCACTTTCCTCGGTTTAGAGTGATAAGGTGACTCTAAAAAGCCAATATATGGTTTCAGACGGGCAAGGTATCGATGCCTCTCAACATTTGTGCTTTAGGGACACAAAAATGGTACGAGAACATTCATAAGAATATTCTGACAGAAGTAAAAAACACACAGCGTATGGTTATATGCTACATATTATATAGCTATATCACATAGTTATATATATATATATATATGGAGTGTGTACATACTTCTGTTTGTTTTTGCGATTTTATTATAAAGACATAACATAAAAGGAAATTTATCTAAAAATCCAGTCATAATTCTACAGTATTTGATGTTCCCAGATACAGGTGTATTATAGTCACAGAACAGTGAACACACAATTTTGTCCTTTGCACTTAACGGTATAAATATTTTTCACTTTGCTACCTAGGGACACAAGTAATACTATCTAGAACTTACTACGTAAAACAAAAAATGGAGAAGAAATGAGAAAAAATTACCTTTCTGGGCATTTTTGATTATGTTATTCATACAAGGGAAACATGTTAAAGTTACTTTTTAACCTGGGATTTCATCTCTTTAATTATGTAAAATCGGACACATTTATGCAATAACTCAGTTGTTCATAAACCATGTTTATAAGCAGCAAAGAAATTCCTGTCTATGGTAAGTCCTGAAAAACCTAAAAAAAATCTCTAAGTTTTCTCCATGGCTTCAAAATTTAGGGGAGATTTCTCATTATAATTTGGGACGAGAGAACAGACTCGTTAGACCTGGACGCATTTTCCCTCAGCGGGACCACGGCGCCCCGGCTTGGGGGCATGCCTGAAGGCCTCCCAAACCCTGTCCATTTAAGTGCTCACTTATAAAGTAAGCTGGCCATCAGGGGCCAGCTCCACCAGTAACATTTCCCTCCCTGGCCCACGTGAGCTATCAGCGACCGGTAAGGATCCCTCAGGAAACACGCACGCACGTGGACAAAAGTGGGAAGGCAGAAGGAAACAGGAGTCGGGAGATACGAGATACTTGGGCGAGCGGGGCTGTGAGCAGCAGAGCCCTGGGCCCCGGAATCCAGTCGGGTCTTCAAGAACAACACTGGCTAAGTGAACGAACGGGACACGTGGTTGCCGCTGTCCCGGCCCAGGAAACCAGACAGAAGCACACCTGCTGGGCTGGTGTCCCAAAGGCCGCTACAGGAGTGGGCATCTGAGCGGAGATGGCTCACCCGGTGTGAGAGGGCTGAGCCAGCCCAGGGAAGGGGGCGCCGGGGTGCTGGGGGGAGGACCCTGAAGGGCGGGGGGTGGAAAAAGGCTCTGAGGACCAGGGCTGGGCCATACGGGACTCCCAGCGGGGGCTGCGGGGAGAAAGCACGGGGGAAAGCAGGGTGCTGAAGTTCAGCACCCCTCGACTTCTAGATACTTCTGGGGCTTTCACCGTTCTAAGTTAGGTGAAGCACGACTCTGACGTTTACAGAAATGAAGATACAAACAATTGGACGATTACTATTTGAAACACTTGAAACGCTGATATTCAGTGAAAGCAATTAAAGATGTTCTAATATTTACCTTGTAACCGGAGAGAACTTAAAACAAAATGGTTCTAAAACAAGAAGGTTTAAAACACACACACCCGCCCTTCACATCAATTCTCAATTCCTCCATGGAAGGAGAGGAAGGACATCAAAAACCCAAACGGATAGATTCGTTCTTCCTTTTTCATTTTTTGGAGAGAGTGCGCGAGCACGGAGGGCAGGGAGGTCCAGGGAGAGGGAGAGGGAGAGGGCGAGGGAGAATCCCAAGCAGGCTCCACGCTGATAGCGGGGCTTGCTCCCACAAACTGAGATCGTGACCTGAGCCAAAATCGAGAGTCGCACGCTCAACCAGCTGAGCCACCCAGGCACCCCAACAGATGATTTCTTTCTAACGTTTATATTTATCCGTAATACAAAACATGGTTTCTTTTCTGGGCAGGAATTGATCTAATTATGTTCTCCTTGGGCTAATGAAAGTCCAATCGTGTTCTCTGAGTGCGTCACATACACACAGGAGACGTTTGAAATACACTCGTACGGAAGAAACGTAGATACACGCATACGGAGGTCAGAGACGGCCACGGGCTTCTGGGTAACAAAAGGAAGCCCATCCGGGATTTAAGCTCTGTCGGAAAGGCGCTCCTAAGCATCAAATTCACACGTGGTGCTCTGTGCACTAGAGCAGTGTCGGAACAGCCCGGACGAAGAGGGGCCCGGCTGGCCGTCTGGACTGAAACCCCATCTGCCACGACCGAACGCTTGTGCCCCCCGGTCGTACGCTGAACGCTAACGCGAACCCTAACGTGATGGTGTCGGGGTGAGGCCTGGGGGAGATGATTAGGTCATGATTAGGTCCCAGAGCTCCCTCACCCCTTCCCCCACGTGAGGTACAACCAGGCCGCGGCCGCCCACAACCTGGAAGACGCCTCATCACAACCACCGTGCTGACGCCCACCCGAGTCTTGGACTTGGGCCTCCAGGACTGTCGGAAGTAAATGGCTGTTATTCAGAAGTTGCCCGGCCTTCCGACAGCTGTCGGGGCAGAGCAACACCCATCCCCGCAACACCGTCCCTAGCAGGCAGCCACCCGCATGACCATGGCCCAGGATGGTGTCTCCCCGCAGGGGATGGGGAACACAGAACCTGCCCACAGATGCAGCAGGGCAAGCCCACCGGGAAACCACTACACCCGCTCCGCACGGCGTCCACAGCAGCTCTGACTCAATCCCGAGGGGATGAGGCCTTCTGGCCGAGGCAGCGTTCGGAAGACACAAGCAGGTTCAGAGGGTGGGGAAAGAACCCAAGAGGCCAGAGCACTGCGTCTGCAGGAGGCTCCTGGGACAGCGGCCCCTGGGAGCTTCAGCCCCCTGCTGGGCCTCCTCCCACGGGGGCCATGGGGGAAGACAGGAACCCCAAGAGTGCCGGCTCCCAAGACCCCACCACAAGGGCCACGGGGGAAGGGGGGGACCCCGAGAGTGCCGGCTCCCAAGACCCCACCACAAGGGCCACGGGGGAAGGGGGGGACCCCGAGAGTGCCGGCTCCCAAGACCCCACCACAAGGGCCACGGGGGAAGGCGGGGACCCGAGAGTACCAGCTCCCGAGACCGCACCACAAGGGCCACAGGGAAGGCGGGGACCCCGAGAGTGCCGGCTCCCAAGACCCCACCACAAGGGCCACGGGGGAAGGCGGGGACCCGAGAGTACCAGCTCCCGAGACCGCACCACAAGGGCCACAGGGAAGGTGGGGACCCCGAGAGTGCCGGCTCCCGAGACCCCACCACAAGGGCCACGGGGGAAGGCGGGGACCCGAGAGTACCAGCTCCCGAGACCGCACCACAAGGGCCACAGGGAAGGTGGGGACCCCGAGAGTGCCGGCTCCCAAGACCCCACCACAAGGGCCACGGGGGAAGGTGGGGACCCCGAGAGTGCCGGCTCCCGAGACCCCACCACAAGGGCCACGGGGGAAGGCGGGGACCCGAGAGTACCAGCTCCCGAGACCGCACCACAAGGGCCACAGGGAAGGCGGGGACCCCGAGAGTGCCGGCTCCCGAGACCCCAACACAAAATGGAGCCAAGTGGTGGGAGTGTCACTTCTTGATAACCCCAGGTGTTTGAAGAAGACATTCTTGATCTTTCTCCCAAGACATCAGGGAAGGACAGCTTCTAAAACCCTTTCTCTGGGTTAAAGTGCAGAAATTGGAGGGATGAAGGGCCTGGTCATACTTACTCAGTGACGTGGGTGGAGGTTTGTGGAAACTTTTCCTTTCTGCTTTCTGAAAGAAAAGAAACGATGTAAAGCACGTTGAGCCTTCTCGAGGAGCCCGATGGCCCCAAAAGTGAAGCACAGGCATGTTCAGGACGGGTCAGAGCAGGTGCAAGGGCAGCAGGAGAAGAGGTTAACTCAGCAGAGACATGAGTGAAGGCTGAGCCCAGGAAGAAACACACAGCACAGCGAGGTGACCCCGGAAAACGTGATCCGTGCGGTGTTCTGGCTGCACTGGGTTCCCGGGAGCTCTCGGGACACCACCTAGAAGCACACTGAAGATGCCACGCGAACAGCGTATCTTCGGCCCCCCTGACTGTCCTCAGGCCAGTGCCTGTAGCGCCAAGGTGTGACCGTCCACCAGGATGGACTCGGCAGGAATACGGCAAGTACAAACCCCACTGGGGAGGGACGGTCCCGCACGGGAGGGGCCCTGTCGGAACACCGTCTCCCAGGGCAACCCTGATGCCAGATGCAGAACTGGGCCCTGCCGTGTGCCCAGGGAAAGGACAAACCTCATCGGCTTCCTCTTGGACAGAGAATCCCTCTTCCCTCCCTTGCAGCAGAACCGTGAGCCCTGCCATCTGAATTTTCCCTGGACGTGAGCTGGATCCCTACTCCTCCGGGGAGCATCTCGGGTCCACGGCCTCAGTGGTGTTGAGGGAACACCCCTAATCTGCAGAGGTCCCTCACTGCAGACAACGGGCGTGTGATGGTCCCCTTCGAGTGCACAGAGCCGAGGTGGAACGGAGACCTGCTGGTGCCACGTGCCCTCAGAGCCATGTGCTGAGGCTCGTCTGCGACTCTGCCTGCTGGACACGTGCCTTGTGCTCTTTTTTTGTGACCGGAAAGCCGGGAGGCTGCACGTTCTACCCAGCGCGGCTCCGCAGACAAACCCAGACCGGCCAGGCTGGGGGCTGCTCTGCCTTGGGACCCCTGCCGGCCACTCTCCCTTCAGGCCACTCCTGGCATCCAGGGGACCCTGGGGCCATCGTGCCAGGACATCACACACCGCCAGAGCCGCGGCTGCCAAAGCGAATCCCTTCTCCGGCCTAGAGCCCTCTCCCCGCTTCATGCTACACCAAAACCAGGAGCAGGATAAGAGCTTAGAATGTGCCTCAAATATACTCTGCTCACAACTAACACCCGGATACAAGTTTTAAAATTATAACCACGGTTACCTATACCAACCAAGGGCTCAAAACTCCTCAAGTGCAGAGTAGCCCCTAGAGTGTGTATTCTGGCTCTAAACGTCACGTTTGCGGGGAAAGAGCCGGGGGCGTGTTTGGGTAATGTGTAGGGGCCAGGTAACCAGCAGTGGGACAAGCGGCTGTGCCCCGATCACACTCACCGTCTCAAAGTCAGAGTCAAAGGTAATTGCGGATAGACTGTCATCTCCCTGGAAGAAGAGATGGAAACAGTGAAATTTTAGGGAACCTGCCTGACCCCCCCACGGTCACACGTACAAAGTGAAAACAGCCCATCCACGGCTGCTGAGGCAGTGACTCAAGAAACCCACTCCGAGTTAGCTCAGAGCATGCAAAGTGGGCAGCGGCCAGCCCGCTCGGTTGCGGCCCAGAGAACGGTGGCGGACGTGACACAAAGCTCCACCCGCTCGGGCTGCTCCACATCTGTCCACCCGGAGGCACCACGTCCAAGGATCCGCTGTGTACTGTCGATAAAGAAACGGTTTTGGAGAAAAGGAACGGGTCTCACATCGTTTAAATGCTCTCTTATTCATCTTCACATCAAGGCACAAGGGACCTGGGACGGGCTCCTGACAAGAACAAGTCAAAGTCATTTAAAAACACACGCGCACTAATACATGCCTTATTTGGCCGTAGAAACCTTCCTGCCCGGCCGTGGGGGGTAGAGGAAAACGTGTACCGCCTAATTTCAGTACGAGGATGTCATTTCCCAAGAGAAGACTGTTTCTGTGCTAACTCACTTACTCGGTTTTAAATCCTAAAAAAAGGGAAAGGAAGAACACACATAAACCCGTAAATCCCCTCTGATCGCCGTGCTGTTGATTCGCGGCGCGGTTGCCGGGAGTTAGGAACCGACACCCGTCCTGGGAGCCGAGAAGGCCGCGTCTGGCTGGTGAGCGTGTCTCAGCAAGCCGTGTGGGCGCGGCTGAACCCACACGGTGCCGTCGTGGGACTTTGCTGCCTTCTGAAAAGCACAAGTACGGACTGAGCCATATGGCCATAGTATCAGTACTTTAAGGAACAATTCTTCCAGCAGATGTTCCACTGGAAACATACGGCCGTGCCAGAGGGGTGGGGGGTGGGTAAGGTGTCGCTGTCGGGACGGGGCAGCCCTCCAGCCCAGCGATCTGAAACACAGGGTCCGGACTAAAGGTGTGGCGTGACCTGATGTGGGACGGGGGGAAGGTCGTGTGCCCCAAATAAACAGAATCTTCCATCAGCCACTGACGGATTTTCTGCGCCATCTCACAAGTGATGTTTTAAGGCACAGCTAGCACGTGGCGATCACAGAGCGTCTTCCTTGAGCAAAGCGTGTGAAAATGACGCCCAACGTTTAGGAAGGGAAGGCAGCAGGTTCAACGTGCAGATCCCGTGTCAGATCCGGGGAGACACGGTGGCGACCGCGCCCTGGCATCGCAAAGGACACGCCTGCCGACGGCGGGTGTGGACCCGCTGGAAACCGCACAGAGGAGGAGCGACGGCTTTCTCTGTGGACGCTCGTCATCATTGTTTAATGGCCTGAAGCCTCAACAGGGAAACGAGGCTACCTGTGTGGTGGACAAAACCCAGGGATCTGTCTCCCACAGGTGCGCTCAGCCACCACGCCTTCGCTCCCTCTGCCCGCCAGTCCTGCCAGACGGGACGGGACAGGACGCGGAGCCGCTCCAGGCTCACCTCTTCAGGCTGCAGCAGACAGACCCGGGGCTGCGTTAAAGACAATGAACGCGTCGATGTCTCTGAGCACAGTCTGAGCTGCCGCACCCCTTCCCTGGGCTTCGGGAGCCCGGGGCGGCCGCGGGGCAGGCGGGCGGAGAGCAGCATCGTGCCTCCCCGCCGGCTGTGTGACGTTGGCCACACCACTGACCCTGTGCATCCCAGCTTCCTCAACAAAGGAGAACACGTTCCTCTACTGGATTTTCAAAAACACTAGAAGGATATGTGTACTAAGCAGACACTGGGAAAAAAGAGCGGGTCTCGAAGGAGACGGGGGAGCCTGCGGGGATTCAGTACACGGTGTCGGAGAAGAAGGAATACAATACGTTCCCTAGGAGTGGTCTTCCAGAATGATGGGGTGACGAGCTTGGACGACTGTCTCCTCAACAGACAGCCGTTTAACACAGAAAGTCATCAAACAAACAATCATTTGGGTTTCTGGAAACTGGCCTAAGGGCAGACAGCAATGGAGGAGATTCACTCAAGAAAATCTACTAAATCTGGGAGAGAACAGTCCGGGGCATCCCTTGCCCCCCCACCCCCAGCCCTGTCCCACGGGAACTACTCCAGGGAGATAGGCTCTAGGTGGGTGCAGGCAAGACAGTGGTGAACGGTGGGGGAGATTCCCTGCGCCCAGAAGGAGGGTGTAAGCCCTACCCCAGGAGCAGCCGACTAGGAATTCTAGGTCCCCAGCTTGCTCGCAGGGCAGAGGTTCCGCTCAGGGAGGGTCAGGCCCCCACCTCCCCGCACCACAACAGGACTGTCACTCGAGGAGGCCGTCCCTGCTGTTGGGCCCGTGCGGTAGCACAGGGGACTGGCTGTATTTGTAGTGCATGGTGGAGGATCCCAATGGCTCCCTAATTCCAATGCCAAGTTGAAGACAATGGGGACGTGGTGGGGAGCCATGACAGGGCCCTCCTAGCTCTGTGACGGCAGCAGCAGGAAGCCAATCTGAAGAGCAACCAGAAGCTTTAACAGAGCCCAGAAGAGCCTTCCTGGGGTCACAGTCGACCTTGAGGGTCAGGGAGGCTGCCTCCAAGTGCTAGACCGCACGCACGTGGCCGTGGGCTTAAGGAGGGCTTGGAAACACTCCCCACACACCTAGACCAACCCTGGCGGAGGGGTCTTAGCACAACCTCGAAGCAAACACTGGCTGGACAAGAAACCACCCCGCCACAAGAGCCGCTCCCCAGGAGCCAGGCCTAGAGGTACAATATCTAGAGGTCCGGAGGGCACGTGCGCGTCTAAGGCTGCCCGTGCAGGGGAGACGGAGAGGGGCAACCCAAGCTACTAGTCCCTGGCTGCGGGTGGGCAAAACCGTAAAGTCGCGCACTGTGACAGCAGCCTCCAAGCCACACGCACACAGATGCACACATGCACGCACGCACACGCCCACACAGGCACACGCAGTGTGACAGGCCAAGGGGCTTACCCATAGCCGTTGACCAAAAAATGGCTTCTGTTGACCCAAGGGTGACCCCTAGGTAGTGAAGTTAAGAGAGATGCAAACAAGACAAAACCTGCAGGGAACCAGAGGCTGCACAGCGCGGGCAGGAGGACCTCAGAGTTAGTCCCGCTAAGTCACTCACCAAACACGGACCACCAAGCAAACACCAAGCCCATGGGGAAGAGGGGTGGCGACCCGGGGTCGCTGTCACATTCCATCTAAATGTCTAGCTTCCGACAGGAAACCATGAGATGCCCAGAGAAACAGGAAAGTGTGATTGTTAGAAGGGGGAAAAAAGCAGAAATAGAAACTTCTGAAGGAGACCGGATGAGGAACTTAGCAAAGACTTCAGAGCAGCCATTATAAATATGTTCAAGCCGTGGTGCTGTGAGGCTGCAGGGTGATCTGGGAGGCAGGAGAGCACAGGAGATTGTGAGCCAAAGGTCGGGGGCAGGGCTGGGGGGAGAGGAGACCTGAGGTCTGGGCCAGGGGGCTAATAAAGCACGCGATATAGAACCTTACACATAGTAAATGTCTAATAAATGCTCTTCTTGTCTCGTTCTAGAAACTGTGAGCCTTTTTATGAATGTTGGCCCTTAAATCACCCATGGCCCCACTCAGGCTCTACGTCACCCCCGTGGCTCTGTACTGCGGTCAGCAGAGCTGCTTACAGCCGCCGCACGGTGAGGCCCCTGGCACACAGTAAGCGCTCTGCGAAAGTTCACGAGCAAGCCCAGAGGCAGCTCTATTCCAAGGGACTTGAGAGAATGGACAGACTGGACAGTGCCTGCTCTCAAGAGGTTCTTGTCGAACTGAGCACAGATGCAAGCTAGCAGAAAAGCCGCAAGTTAGCCTGGACCAAGGGCATCTCCTAGACGTGGAGAGAGCTTTGCAACAGTTTCTCCACGAGACCGAACTCCTGGAGACCAAGGCAACGTGGCTTAACTTGTTCTGTGTCCTCAGAGCCTCACACGTAAGGGGCTTAGCAAATGTTTATGTGCATAAGGATGTTTATAGTAGCACTGTTTCTAATAGCTGAGCAGCGAAAACAAAAGAGTAAAAAGCAGGGAAATGGGTGAATACAATAAGGGCATCCACAGGTTAGACTTTTTCATATCATGCTCGTGAAAACGTGCGGCTGTGGGAAAACGCTAACAACAAATAAAGGTGACAAAACGAGTCAAATATGCTCTCAACTTTTTTCAAAGGTGCGTGGAAAAAGATGCATTGGAAAAAGATTGGAAGGAAATCCGCTAGATATTGACCAGGTCTTGTGCAGGTAAACGGACTTTCTAAGTTTTCTCTAACGGTCATGAGTTTTACAATCACGACATAAAACGTCACTTTCTAAAGATGAAGGACCCATGGCGGTAACTGAGTCCCATGTAGGTGGGCGGGCCTCCCAGATGAGGCAAGACTCGCTGCCTTGAGGGACAAGTTCAGTCACTCCCAGGGGCCAGCAGCACTGAGCCTGGGCCCTCTCTGTCCAGCCCGGCTGAGTGCTGCCATCTCAGTGAGAAGGAAGCAAAGCGAGCAAATTTCCCTCTGTCTGGAGCCCTCCCAAGGCTTCTCACCCCGCCTGCAATAAAATCCACGCTCCCTGCATGGCCTGCACGGCTCCCGTGGCCAGGCGGGTGCCCACCTTCCATGCACACCCCTTTCCCCCAGGAGGTCCCAGCAAGCTTTCGTGCAGGCGCTGTGCCACACCCCACTCTCCCATCTCAGGACCTTAGTACATGCTGCTCCCCACTGCTCTCAGGTCTTTACCAGCCTGTCTCCTTCTCGTCCTCATCCAGGGCGTCCTCAGAGCGGCTGCTCCGGGCACCCCGTCTAAAGCAGCCCTCTGCAACACCTCCATCACATGGGGCCTGTTTTATTTTCTGCACAGCTCACTCTCTGAAGTGATCTTGACGCTCTGTTTCCTGCCTTCTTCTCCCCCAACGGGAATGCCACTTACCCACGTGGATACCTCCCCTCCAGCCGGTAGTGGGCGCTCCCAAAACACTTGGAAAAGGCACGAGCGGACAGCACGTTTGCCCTCACCCAAAGGAGTAAACCTGGGGACGCCTCCCCCGGGGAAGCCTTCTCCCATCGGCGCCGGGCAGGGCACTGTTGTCGGGGCCGGGGGTTTTCCCCCTGCACACCCAGGCCGGCCGCTGCCCCCCGCCCCGGAGGCACGGGTGGGCCAGCACTTACGCAGTAAACTCCGTCGCCCCGCGGACCGCGGTAGCAGGCTCGGCACAGGCCGGGGCCTCGAAGGAGGGCGCGGCGTCCGGGAGGGCTTCCTGGAAGCGGCGGCCTGTGCACGGGCTGGCGGGGTCTAGGGGCAGCTGGAGACTGGGTGAGGGGCGGCGACGCCCGGCCGGCTGCACGCGGGCGGGGGCCCAAGGGTCGGTCTTATGCGGTAACAATAATGGCAGCTGTCACCCGGCGGCCTCCGGCCGTGTGCCCCTTCCTCCGGACCGCGCCTGGCCCCGAGAGCCGGCGAGCTGGAGGGAGCGAGGAGGCCCGCCCGCGCTTACCGTCTCCGAGGCCGGATCCGCGGTGCCCAGTGACATGGCTGCGGCGCCGCCCGGCCGCCCCTCGGCGCTGCGGGCGCGATTGTCCGGCTGTGCGGCTCCGCCGGCGGCCCAGCCGCCCGCAGCCTCCGGACCTCCCTGCCCGCGCGCCTGCCGCGACCCCGCTGCCATGGTAACCGCGCCGCCCGCACAGCCCCGGATGTGGCCGGCGCCCGAGAGCCCGGCCGACCTTGCGCGTGCGCCGGGAAGCCCGAGGGCCGACCCGCAGCGCGCCCAGAGAAGCGAGGCTCAGAGCCCTGCGGTGCTGAAGCCCCGGGAACGCGCTTAACGGTTCCCGGAGTGCGTCCCCCGCCTTCTCTCGTGGAGGCTCCGCGACAAGCCTGTGCGCCAGTCACAGAGCAGGATGCTGCTGTTTATTAGGTTAACGCTAAAAGGGACAAGGAGCTTGTGCAGGCTGCTAGTTCTGGACACCCGGCGTTCAGAAAATTATCCTCCCTGATCTCTATCTTAAGCTCTAGGGTTCTGATGTAGTAGCCCCCCGACAATAAAAATACTGCGTTTGCACTGCAACTCAGTGGGCATCATGAAGATCTTTAGGAACATCGGGCTCCAGAGTTTATTGAAATTATGATTAGCAACTATGCTTTTTCTTGCTCCTTTATACAGGTGTCCAAGGGCACCTACTCTGTCCCCTCACCCTGCTTTCTTTTTCCAGCCACCTGACATCTATCATCTACAAGAGCATTCCAAGTCCAGAATGTAAGCTCTCTGGGGCAGGGGCTTGGTTTTGTTCACGGCCTTTTTTTCCATCCCTTGGAACAGGGGCTGGCACAGAGCAGGTGCTCACTATGTATGTGGTGTCCGGGGAGTCCTTATAACTTTTGTGTGCTGCTGTTTCCACAAATGTTGATAAATGGGTTGTTGTGAGAATCAGCTGAGTCGATATCTGTAAAGTGCTTAGAGAACAGTTGCCCATTCCAGAATGAGCACAATGTGACACTTCTCTTGGTGTGGTGAACAAATGAATGAGTCCTCACCCACTGTAGCGTGTTGTAGCCGAAATGCCGGCAGATTATTACTGGTCTAGCTCTGGCACCAACATATAGTGCAGGTTCATGGCTCTCTTTTCGTCAGTGTCCTCACTTGTACACAGAGGGGGTGTGGCTCCCCACCGGCACAGAGAACCTGAACTGCTTATCTTAACAACTTCCATTTATTTCCTCGAGGTATCGCCCACATGGAGGACAAAAGCTTTTGCTACCTTAACTACCTATGCCCCTGTACCCCCTGCTCCACTCCTGGAGCTCCACAGTCCCCCTGTCCTTCCTGTTTTTCACATACCTCCTCTCAGTTAGTTACAGAGACAGTACATGTCCACGGCTTTTTATCTGCTGTTCTGAATTCGGAAAACTTTTGAAATCCTTTCAGAATTCATTGGTTGGCAAAACTTTTCTGACCTGAACTCATTCGTCGACAAAAGTCTGAGCTGGGGCTATTTATGGTTGTTTATTTATTCCACCTGGAGTGTATATTAATGTGACCGCGGAACTTTTAACGCATTATATGGCGTACTGCATCAAACCCTGCTGGGATTGTAATCTCACACACTGTACATGCACCACATAGGTTCTCTTCAAGTGTGAACAATTACAAATTCTGAGCCATGTGTCTCCAGAAGTTTCAGGTAAGAAATTGTGGGCCTGTATAATCTGGTATTCAGCTCTGGAGTCAGAATGCCTAGGTTCAGATGCCAGCCGTGCCAGCCCACTGGCTATAAGCCCTTAGGAGTTCCCCTCTCTGCACCTCAGTTTCCTCACCTGGGCGGATGGTGACAGTACCCACCCTCCTGAGGTTAGTGCAGAATCATCCGAGCTTATTTTTTTTTCTTAGTGGATGCATTTAATTTTATTTTTCAAAATTTACTTTCAAATTAGCATATAGTGCAACAATGATTTCAGGAGTAGATTCCTCAGTGCCCCTTACCCACTTAGCCCATTCCCCCTCCCACAACCCCTCCGGTAACCCTGTTTGTTCTCCATATTTAAGAGTCTCTTGTTTTGTCCCCCTCCCTGTTTTTATATTATGTTTGCTTCCCTTCCCTTATGTTCATCTGTCCTGTGTCTTAAAGTCCTCATATGAATGAAGTCATTTATTTGTCTTTCTCTCGCTGACTACTTTCGCTTAGTATAATACCCTCTAGTTCCATCCACGTAGTTGCAAATGGCAAGATTTCATTCTTTCTGATTGCCAAGTAATACCCCATTGTGTGTGTGTGTGTGTGTGTGTGTGTGTGTGTGTGTATCATCTTCTTTATCCATTCATCCGTGGATGATCATTTGGGCTCTTTCCATCCGAGCTTATATTAAGTGAAGCACTGATAAGCACTGATTAAGTAGCACTAACAGTGCTACTGTTAAGATGCTTTTCCCCAACAACTGCTCGATCATGCAAATAGGAGTATCCCCTTTTTTACAATGAGGAATCACAATTCGGGGAAAACTGTGTAGTTCAAACCTTTTCACCCAAGTGCTTCTAAGGGGCGGGGTGTCCGAAGTGATTACCCATCGAAGTCCATGTTTTTAATATTCCTTTTTATTTCAGTACCCGTAGGCATTTTGCTTTCTATATCCTAACACATACCTGGTGTTTCCCCCCAGATCGTGCTGAGGCACTGACGCTAAGGGAAGATGAAACTGGGTTTTATCCCCTGGCTTTGAGAACCTCTGGCACACAGCTAATGGGCCCTGAGGGCTCAGTTGTGAGGCCAAAGGACACTGTCTACGCCTTTAAGGATGAGGATGCCCCTTCCGGGACCTGCATGCCTCCCGCACGCCCAGACACCGAGTATCCAGGCGGGCGAGGCCACGCCTCTTCCGGCCATAGCCTCGCTCCTTCCGCCGGAAGTCCCGCCTTCTGGCGCGATGCCCGCCGGGCGCTAGGGCGCGTACCACCGAGCGTCCCTGCGAAGGTGATGGGTCGGGGGTCACCGGATTGGCGCCGGCCTGTCTGAGGGCTTCTCAGCTTGAGCTCTTTTCTCCCGGGGCTCCCGGGTGGCCTTTCGGGGACTTTCACGCTCTCCCCGGCCGCCGACTCTGCGGTCGCCCCCTCCAGATCCGGCAAGTGGCGCGGCCCGGGGCGGGGCCTGAGGCGGCGGAGGGACGCGGAGCTGGTGAGGGGCGCTATCGGGGAGGGGCGCTACCGGGCAGGGGTGGCGGAGCCGGCGGAGTCGGGAAGAGGGGCTGGGGGCCCTGGAGCATCCTGGGGCCGGCCGGACCGCGGCCGCCGCCTCGTGCTCCCTCCGGGCTCTTCGGGAGGCCGGTGCCCGGCGCGGCAGCGGGGTCCGCAGGGAGGGCTCCCTTCTCAGGGACCTAGCCTCACCGGGGACGGACAGACAGACCCACTTCCGGCTGCGACCGAGCCACTGACAGCCCCCAGCTCCCGAGAGAACCCTCCCTGACCGCATGACCTCCGGGCTCCCCGTCCCCTCCCAGGCGGGACACGCAGGTGCACACCCCGGCCCGGGAGAGACGGGCCCGGGACGGAGCGCCTTCCTCTCTGCACACTGGTGGCTGCGGGGGTGTCGCTTACAGACTCGCTGACCCCGGGAGAGACGCTCTTCCCCTGTCCTCGCGGCTAGCGCCAGGAGGCACGCACCCCAGACTGGCCCACGGGCAGTTTGGGTGAGCATCCAGCCGTTCCCCTCCCACCAGAGTCCAGGGTTGGCAGGCTCAGCACCTGAGACCTCGTGGTTTACACCAGACTCCTTTCCAGCCAGGGCGGCCAGAACTCAGGGCCCCTGCCTGCTCTGGAACACCTCCCAGTACCACCCTGGCAGCTCCCTCGGAGGATTGTGGTCCTGCAGCGCCTGGCCTGCTGTGAAAGTTCTGGGGCCTGAGCGGACACCGGGGCCGCCTGTGATTAGGGTGGGCGGGACCTGGCCCTGACCTTTTCTTTGCAGGAATCTCCAGCCTTATCATGGACCCAGAGTGCTCCCAACTCCTCCCGGCTCTCTGTTCCGTTCTGGCAGACCCCAGGCAGCCCGTGGCAGATGACACCTGTTTGGAGAAGCTGCTGGACTGGTTTAAAACCATCACTGAAGCCGGTAAGGTGGGAGGGTGCTGCTGTTGTCTTTTTGCCTAGAGGCCAGATGGTGCATGGGACTCCCCTGTCCAGGGGAAGGGGTGTCCATCTGGCTCCCTTCCTTCACATCCTGGAGATTCCACCTGGCTGGTTGGGAATACGTCCAGCTGAAGCTTGAGTGAATGAGCAGGAGAACTTGATCTTGACGTTGTTAGGCTGCTTCCAGCCCTGATTCAGGCCTCCTCTTGTCCAGTTCACGCTAGAGGGCTGCAGAGGGCATAGACAAACTTACTTTGTTGTCATTGCACTTACTTGTTTGAAGAAATCTTTTCTTATTATGAAATTAATACATATGCTTTAAACCTGGAGCAACACAAAGGCGTCCAGAGGAAAATTAAACCACCGGCAACTTGGTTAATTTCCTTCCAGCCTTTTTTCCTGACGTCATACAGCTGTATTTTTCTTTTTCTTTTTTAATTTTTTAATGTTTATTTTTGAGAGAGAGCAAGCGGGAGAGGGGCAGAGAGAGGGAGACAGAGTCAGAAGCAGGTGCCAGGCTCTGAGCTGTCAGCACAGAGCCTGACGTGGGGCTTGAACCCATGAACCTCGAGATCATGACCTGAGCTGAAGGCGGATGCTAACCGACTGAGACACGCAGGTGCCCCCAGCTGCCAGCTGCATTTTTCTTATAAAAATGAAGTCACACTGTAAATACAACTCAGTGTCGTGCTTTTTCTCTGTGAACCATTGCAGAGGGCATTTTCTCTGTGGAACACATTGATTTTATTGACCGTGTGGCATTCCCTGTGTGCATGGACCATAATGGGTATAATCACACCACTGCTATTAGGTGGTTGTGTTTCTCAGGCTCCTTATCATAAATAATGCCGTAATGGCTTCTTCGCATGCACGTCTTTTCACGCAGATGTTTGATCTCTTGGCTGGTAATTGCCTTAGAGTAGATCCCGTACCGTTAATTTCTAATTGTTACTTTGGTTTATCCTGCACTTTTACTCTCTTTTGAGTTGAATATCTAAGTCTTTCTTGTTTTTTAATATAGGCACCTGAGGCTACACACTCTTCTGAAGGCATCATTTTAGCTGCGTCCTTCAGAATTACTTTTGCTGTAATTTATTTCCAACTATTTTAATACTTTTTACTGAGATATTTATTCTTCATGCACAAATCATTTAAAAGGGTAATTTTTTAGATTTACAGTATGGACTTTTTTTTTTTTTAATTTTTTTTTTTTAACGTTTATTTATTTTTTGGGACAGAGAGAGACAGAGCATGAACGGGGGAGGGGCAGAGAGAGAGGGAGACACAGAATCGGAAGCAGGCTCCAGGCTCCGAGCCATCAGCCCAGAGCCCGACGCGGGGCTCAAACTCACAGACCGCGAGATCGTGACCTGAGCCGAAGTCGGACGCTTAACCGACTGAGCCACCCAGGCGCCCCTAATATGGACTTTTTTCAGTGTTTTTATTATTGATTTCTAGTTTATTTCATTGGACTTAGAAACTATTTATGTTTTGATTCCTTTGTATCGAGGCTTTTATCACGGCAGAATACACAGTTTTCCCAGACGTTCTGTAGATTTCCCTATATGCTGCTGTTTCTGGTATTTGTAGAGTCCTCAGTTGTGACCTTGTTTGTAGTCAGAGTTTGCAAGTTACTTTTAGACAGGTTTCTTTATTTGTTATTAAAATTTTTTTTTTTTTTTTTTTTTTAGAGAGAGAGCACAAGTGGGGGAGAGGGACAGAGGGAGAGAGAGAATCTTAAGCAGGATCCACACTCAGCGAGGGAGTTCAATGTGGGGCTCAACCCCACAACCCCGGGATCGTGACCTGAGTGGGACGCTCAACTGACTGAGCCCCTGGACAGGTTTCTTTGAGATATAATTTACGTACCATGGAATTGACTCAAAGTGTGTAATTGATTGGTTTTTAGTGAAATCACGCACGGGGCGGGGCACTCGTTGCCATGGTGTAATTCTGCAGCATTGTCGTCTGCTTTAGAGAAACTTGGTGCCCAGTAGCAGTTCACTTGCCCCCGCCGCCCCTCTCAGTTCACCCGCCCCCCCCCCCCCCCCCCGGCCTGTGCTCTGTGGTCCTTGTTGCTCCACACGATCAGAGAACTGGCTCCACGCTGGCTCCTTAGTCACGTCTACGTTGTTCAAGCCTGCTGTCTTCCTGCTAATCGGTATGCTTGATTGTTTCCGGAGAGAGGTGAAGACCCTACCCTGAGGTGGTGGATTCAACCATTTGTCTTTGACGTCCTGCTTTTTCCTTTGCACACTGTGAAGTTAGCCTCGGTACGCGCAGGCTTAGACTGTTCCTTCTTTGACCAATGACTTTTTCCCTGAAGCACCGATAATGCTTTTTGTTTCAAAGTCAGGTTTGTCAGCTGTTCTCTTGCCGCGGCAGCTCTTCGAAAGCAGGAACTGGCCCGAGCACCTGCGACGCCTTAAGCCCATCCTTTCTGTGCCGCTTCCTCGCTTCTCGTAAGCACCATGCTGCCGGCCTGGTTCTTAACTGAAGATGAGCAGCTCTTTTAACAGACAGTCTGCTTCGTTTGTTTAGCTTATTGTTACGTTGGGACTATCTTCTCTCGTATTTTTAATTAATTACGAGGCCTTGTCTTTGTTTCTTTTTTCCTCCTTTTTTACTCTCCATTGGATTAATAAAGCTTTCGTTTTTAAGGTTTTCTTTTTTTGGTTTGGAAGTTATGCATTCCACTTTTGTTCGTTTGCAGTTACCTCCCCCACAGACTGGATGTAAAAAGTCAAAAGTTAACTAGAATCTCCATCTTCTGTTCCAACAACACAAGGATTTCAGGGCACTTTAACGCCAGCCAAGCACAAGCCTCTGCTTTATTGTTGTCTGGTATTCTGATTCCACCTTGTTTTAACCTCTGTCAAAAGTTATTTATTTAAAATTTTTACAGTTGGTGCTTTTTTTTTGATATTCTAAAGCATATGCATTTTATTTATTTTTTAAAATTTAAATCCAAGTTGGTTAACATATAGCGTAATAATAATTTCAGGAATAGAATTTAGTGATTCATCAGTTACGTACAACACCCAGTGCTTATCCCAGCAAGGGTCCTCCGTAATGTCCTTCTCCCATTTAGCCCATCACCCGCCCAGCTCCCCTCCAGCAACCCTCAGTTTGTTCTCTATATTTAAGAACTTCTTGTAGTTTGTTTCCCTCTTTGTTTTTATATTATTTTTACTTCCCTTCCCTAACGTTCATCTGGTTTGTATCTTAAATTCCACATGTGTAGGACCATATGGTATTTATCTTTCTCTGACTTAATTTGCTTAGCATAATACACTCTAGTTCTATCCACGTTGTTGCAAATGGCAAGATTTCATTCTTTTTGATCGCTGCCGAGTAATATTCCACTGTATGTATAAACCACATCTTCTCTATCCATTCATCAGTCGACGCACATTTGGGCTTTTTCCATACGGTTCTTGTCAATAGCACTGCTATAAACATGGGTACCTTTGCCTCTTTGAATCAGCACTCCTGTACCTTTGGATAAATACCTAGTAATGCAATTGCTGGGTCATAGGGTAGTTCTGTTTTTAATTTTTTGAGGAACCTCCACACTTTTCCAGAGTGGCTGCACCAGTTTGCATTCCCACCAACAGTGCAAGAGGGTTCCCATTTTCCACATCATCGTCAGCATCTGTTGTTTCCTGAGTTGTTAATTTTAACCATTCTGACAGGTGTGAGGTGGTATCTCATTGTGGTTTTGATTTGTATTTCCCTGATGATGAGTGATGTGGAGCATTTTTTCATGTGTTGGTTGGCCATCTGGATGCCTTCTTTGGAGAAGTGTCTATTCATGTCTTTTGCCCATTTCTTCACCGGATTATTTGTTTTTTGGGTGTTGAGTTTGATAAGCTCTTTTTCGATTTTGGATAGTAACCCTTTATCTGATACGTCATTTGCAAATATCTTCTCCCATTCTGTCGGTTCCTGCCTTTTAGTTTTGCCGATTGTTTCCTTTGCTGTGCAGAAGCTCTTTATCTTGATGAGGTCCCAGTAGTTCATTTTGTTTTTGTTTCCCTTGCTTCCGGAGACGTGTTGAGTAAGAAGTTGCTATGGCTGAGGTCAGAGAGGTTGTTGCCTGTGTTCTCCTCGAGGATTCTGATGGCTTCCTGTCTTCTGTTCAGGTCTTCTACCCATTTTGAGTTTGTGTCTCGTGCAGTCCACGTTCTTTCTTCTGTATGTCGCTGTCCAGTTTTCCCAGCACCATTTGCTGAAGAGACTTTTTTCCACTGGATACTCTTTCCTGCTTTGTCAAAGATAAGTTAGCCATATGTTTGTGGGTCCATTTCTGGGTTCTCTATTCTGTTCCATTGATCTGTGTGTCCGTTTTTGTGCCAGTACCATACTGTCTTGATGCTTACAGCTTTGTAACACAGATTGAAGTCCGGAATTGTGATGCCTCCAGCTTTGGTTTTCTTTTTCAGGATTGCTTTGGCTATTTGGGGTCTTTTCTGGTTCCATACAAATTTTAGAATTGTTTGTTCTAGCTTTGAGAAGAATGCTAGTGTTATTTAGATACGGATTGCATTGAATATGTAGATTGCTTTGGGTAGTATTGACATTTTAACAATATTGTTCTAATCCAGGAGTATGGGATGTTTTTCCATTGTTTTGTGTCTTCCTCAGTTTCTTTCATAGGCTTTCTGTAGTTTTCAGTGTATAGATTTTTCATCTCTTTGGTTAGGTTATTCCTAGGTATTTTATGGGTTTTGGTGCAATTGTAAATGGGATCGATTGCTTGATTTCTTTCCGCTCCTTCATTATTGGTGTATAGAAATACCACCGATTTCTGTGCATTCGTTTTATATTCTGCGACTTTGCTGAATTCATGGATCAGTTCTAGCCGTTTTTAGGTGGAAACTTTTGGGCTTTCCATATAGGGTATCATGTTGTCTGCAAAGAGTGAAAGTCTGACTTCCTCCTGGCCGATTTGGATGCCTTTTATTTCTTTGTGTTGTCTGATTGCTGAGGCTAGGACTTCCAACACTGTGTTGAATAACTGTGGTGAGAGTGGACATCCTTGTCGCGTTCCTGACCTTAGTGGGAAGGCTCTCCATTTTTCCCCATTGAGGATGATGTCAGTGGTGGGTCTTTCGTATATGACCTTTATGATCTGGAGGTATGATTCTTCTATCCCTATTTTCTTGAGGGTTTTTATAAAAAAGGATGCTCTAATTTGTCAAAAGCTTTTTCTGCATCTGTTAAGAGGATCATGTGGTTCTTATCCTTTCTTTTATTAATGTGATGTGTCACATTGATTGGTTTGCAGATATTGAACCAGCCCTGCATTCCAGGAATAAATCCTACTTGATCGTGATGAATAATTCTTTTAATGTATTGTTGGATCCAGTTTGCTAGTATCTTGTTGAGAATTTTTGCATGTATATTCATCAGGGAAATTGGTCTGTAGTTCTCCTTTTTAGTAGGGTCTTTGGTTTTGGGATCAAGGTAATGCTGGCTTCATAGAATGAGTTTGGAAGTTTCCCTTCCATTTCTATTTCTGGAACAGCTTCAAGAGAATAGGCGTTAACTCTTCTTTAAGCGTTTGGTAGAATTCCCCTGGGAAGCCATCTCTTGTCTGTTGGGGGATTTTTGATTATTGATTCAATTTCTTTACTGGTTATGGGTCTGTTCAAATTTTCTATTTCTTCCTGTTTCTAGGTAGTGTATATGTTTCTAGGAATTTGTCCAATTTGTCGGCGTATAATTGTTCATAGTATTCTCTTATTACTGTTTTTATTTCTGCTGTGTTGGTTGTGATCTCTCCTCTTTCATTCATGATTTTATTTATTTGGGTCCTTTCCTTTTTCTTTTTGATCAATCTGGCTAGGGGTTTTTATCAATTTTGTTAATTCTTTCAAAGAGCCAGCTCCTGGTTTCATCAGTCCGTTCTGTTTTTCTTTTGTTTTGTTTTGTTTTTTATTTCTGTATCATTGATTTCTGTTCTAATTATTTCCCTTCTTCTGCTGGTTTGGGGCTTTGTTTGCACCTCTTTTTCTAGCTCTTTTACATGTAAGGTCATGTTGTGTCTTTGAGACCTTTCTTCCTTCTTTAGGAAGGCCTGGATTGCTATATACTACCCTCTTATGACCGCATTTGCCGCATCTCAAAGGTTTTGGGCTGTCGTGTTTTCATTTTCATTGGCTTCCATGTAATTTTTAATTTCCTCTTTAATTTCTTGGTTAACCCATTCATTCGTTAGTAGGATGTTCTTTAGTCTCCAAGTATTCATGGTCTTTCCAAATTTTTTCTTTTTTTTTTTTTTAACTTTTTTTTTAATGTTTATTTATTTTTGAGAGAGAGAGAGAGAGCAGGGGAGGGGCAGAGAGAGAGGGAGACAGAATCCCAGGCAGGCTCCATGCTGTCAGCACAGAGCCTGACGTGGGGCTTGAACCCATGAACCATGAGATCATGACCTGAGCCGAAACCAAGAGTTGGATGCTTAACCAACTGAGCCACCCAGGCGCCCCTTTCCAAATTTTTTCTTGTGGTTGATTTCGAGTTTTATAGCGCTGTGGTCTGAAAATAGGCAAGGTATGATCTCGATCTTTTTTTACTTAAGGGCTGATTTGTGTCCTAGTATGTGATCTATTCTGGAGAACGTTCCATGTGCACTGGAGAAGAATGTATATTCTGCTGCTTTAGGATGAAATGTTCTGAATATATCTGTTAAGTCCATCTGGTCCAGTATGTCATTCAAAGCCATTGTTCCCTTGTTGATTTTCTGTTTAGATGATCTGTCCTTTGCGGGAAGTGGGGTGTTGAAGTCCCCTACTGTTATGGTACTATTATCAACGAGTTTCTTTATGTTTGTGATTAATTGATTTACATATTTGGGTGCTTCATGTTGTAAATATTTAAAGTTGTTAGATCTTCTTGGTAGATAGACTCCTTCATTACAATATGATGCCCTTCATTTCTTGTTGCGTGTTTATTGTGAAATCTTGCTTGTCTGATATGAGTATGGCTACTCCAGCTTTCTTTTGACCATTACCATGATAGATGGTTCTCCATCCCCTTTAAATCGGCGCTTTTTAGATTTGCCCATGTGTTTACTGGTTTCTTTGATTCGTGCTTCTCTAATCTTCACGCTGTTCTCTTTTGTCCTTACTGAACCACATTCTCTGGTAGTTATTTCAGCAAGGGCCTCCCAACCGGAAACTGCCCGCCTTTGCCCCACAGTTCCCTTTCCCCGTCTCGGCGCTTCTGAACAGCAGCGTGGCCGAGTAGACGTCTCAGATGTCTTCGTTGTCCTTCCTCGCATTGAGTGCTCTTGGTTTAAGAAGAAAGTATCCATTTGAGAGGTAGAGACGGTCTTCTGCTTTAACTTGCATTCCTTTTTGTAATCAGCAAGATAGATCGCCTTCGGGTTTGCTGGTCCTCGCCCTCCCCTGTGTCGGAGGTGACAGCTGTCTAGTCTGTGCCCTCTCGCCGCGTTGAAGCGCCGACTCCTTTGTTGCGGTCATTGCGAATACTTTCGCCCAGAGCGATTACTAAATCCGGCCACGGGAGAGGAGGTCTGGGGGTCGCCTGAAGAACCGGCCTCGAGGGAGAGTTGATCACTGGGCCTCAGTGACACTCCTCCCGGCCGGGCCCTCCTGCAGGGTCCAGCCTGCTGTTGTTACAGGAGAACCCCTGCCTGCTGGGGCTGCTCTGCCACGTGCTGAAGCCCCAGGACCTGAGTCCCAGAGTCCTCGCCTTCTCCCTCCGCCTCGCGGGCATGCTTGCAGCCCAGGAAGATTGCTTCCAGTACCTTCAGGTGAGCCTGGGCCCTCCAACCGAGAGGCCCACCGGGAAGTACACGGCTTTCTTCTGCAGGCGCACAGAGCAGTGGCGGCTGTCGTGACCCTTGGGTCTCTGAGATATGGCTTGCCCCGTGTTTTGACGGGCACCACGGGATTTTTTTCCTGAGCGTAATCCTTCTTTGAAAAACTGACCGGGAATGACGGGGTGAAGGGGTAGAGTTTTTGAAGTAACACAGAGCTGGGGTTGACTCAGCTCTGACACCTGCCCTCCGAGCCTCGGTGTCTTCCTGTGACGGAAAGAGAGCTGTGCGTGTCATGTAGACCGTCACGAGGCTTAACCGAGAGCATCTGTCCAGCACTTAGTCCTGTGGGACGGATGAATGAGGGCCTAGTGAGGATTTCTACTGAGTAATAAGGCAGGGGGCTTGGAGAGCCGCCCCCCCGCCCCGCCCCAGCTGTGCGTCCAACAGCTCTTCACAGTCCCGGGCGGGCACAGTGGGGTTTGTGAGGCGACGCCTGCCATACGCCTGTCTGGCCCTGTGACGGCACCCCTGGCTCCTCGGAGCCTCACGGCTCACCTGAAGGCTCACCAGCTTCCTCTGGCGCAGTGTGTGAAGGGCCCCGGGGAGGCCATGCCGGGATGGAGTCGCTCGAAGAGGGGACAGTAGCGGGGAGGGATGTGTCCTCTCAGTAACTCTGGGTGCCGTTCTCGGACGCTCTTCGCTTGGGCGATACGGTCTCCCGAGAGGCACAGCCCGGCACCGACCGGCCCGCCGTAGGACCCACCACAGTGTTCCGGGGCGCACCTTTGCTGTTCTCGTGGGATCGTACGGTAACCCTCACGTGCCTGCAGAGCTTGCAGCTTAGACAGCTCTTCAGGGTTTGCAAGGTCACTTTCATTTCATCCTAGGAGCCCTGGCCAGTCGGCACATCAGCACTCTTTATCTCTGTTTCCTAGACAAGGGAATGCCGGGGGGCTTAGTGCGAGAACCCCACAGAAGCGGCAGAACTCACACTAGACCCTAGAGAGTCTGCTGCTGGCTGTAAGCAGGGACGAGGGGCCCAGGCCGGGTGCGGGCTCTCAGTCGGCAGCGAAAGGCTGCCCTCCTGTCTGCTGGGCCCACAGCACTGGGCTGGCCTCCTGTCCCTTTGTCAGCTGCCCCTTCACAGCCCCACGGGCTCCTGGTCAGCCAGCTGCTCAGAGGGGGCCAGCGTCTAGGCGGGGAACCTACAGACCGACGATGCAGGGAAGGGGGTGGCAGAGTCTTTGTGCCGCCCATTGGCTACGATCTGCCCTGGGGAGGGGCTGTACCTGTCGGAGGGTCTCCCTTGGGTGACCGCAGATCCGCCGTCAGTGGCGCCCCTCTGGGGCCCGCGGCCATCATAGAATTAGACTCTTAGCCTTAGGGGATTGGAATCTGTCTCTTGAGTCTTGTCCCTTATCCTGGAGTCTGAGGTGATTGGACGGTTCCTGTACCTTGAGGGTCGGCCATCGTTGAGCAGGACGCCCTGTGGCCCAGGCAGGGCGCAGGCTTTGACCACATTTCTTCTGCGGGGGTAGGAGAGGCTCAGAGTGAATAACTGCTCCAGCGAGCAGCTCTGTTCGTAAGAGGCAGCATCAGGCTTCCCTCGTGTCGTGTGGAAACCCAGGAGTGAACGAGGATGTGATGCCCGTGGTAGGAAGTGTAGGACGGTGTGTGATTGTACCGTACGTGTCCCTAAGCCAGTGGAGCTTGAGTGGGGAGTTAGCCACTGCCGGCTTGCGGGGGTGGGTGTCAGCTTTGTGGGGGCAGTGGGCTCGCAGCTGGGTTGTAAAGGTTTGAACAGGTGCAGGGAGCGGGGCCTGACGCAGGTGTGCGGGGCATCGGGGTGGGGGGACACCTGGAGGAGGGTGGCCGCCTTGGTGGACCCACATGCCAAGCTCAGGAGTTCGGTGGTCTGTGGAGACCGTTG
The DNA here is from genome assembly GCF_016509475.1 of Prionailurus bengalensis. Classification (NCBI taxonomy): domain Eukaryota; kingdom Metazoa; phylum Chordata; class Mammalia; order Carnivora; family Felidae; genus Prionailurus; species Prionailurus bengalensis. Next base: position 2,769,367 of record NC_057357.1, read on the forward strand.
AGACTCCGTGAGCACAATGTCACGGTCACAGGTGGACGTTTGGAGACGGAGCTCGTGGTTCTGTTTTCAGGGCGAGGATTTCTGAAGTAAACTGACAGGAGTGATGGACCTTTGTTTACAACCCCGTTCTGCCCCAAAAGCTGTGTCCTGCAAGGCAGACCTGGCATTGCTGGGGCTGGTGTGGCTGTGCCGATGGCCACTGCCACTTCCTGGAGGCACGGCTGCCTGGGGGCTTTTCGTGTGGCAGTGATTGAGAGAGCTCCCCGAGGAAGTGCCTCGACCAGCCCTGAATGGTAGAAAAGCCACCTCTGAAGTGCCCGTCTCCCGGGAACCTGCCCAGGTCACCGCTTCCTTCTCCGCTTCCCAGCAGGGGGAGTTGCTGCCCAGGCTCTTTGGGGAGGCAGGACCCCTCGGAGGCGCCGCCTGGACCGCCCCCAGCGTGCGCAGCGGCTGGATCCAGGGCCTGCGCTCCCTGGCGCGTCACCCCAGTGCCCTGTGCTTCCTGGCCGACTGCGGTGAGTGCCCTGCCTGGTCTGCTTCTGCCTGTGGCCCGGCCGCGCCTGTGCGGCCCCAGGGAGATCATTGCAACGTGCTGGGCCTCGTCTCCTCTTCTGTGAAAGCGGCTGTGCTATCGCGGGGCTGTTGTGAGGAGCATGTGGGGTAGCCGGGTGGCAGGGGCGGGGCACTGAAGGGGCGGTTCGAGGCCCTTCGAGGTCACTGCAGTGTGCTTCACCTCGGAGGTCAGACCCAGCAGGTCGGGTGGTTTTGAAACTCATTAGAATCAAAAGCTTCCTTCCAAGGGTCTGGAAATCTCCATTCCTGTTCCTCTGCCTCTGAGCAGAGGGGAGGCGGGGCCCTCGCCGTGCCTCCTGGGGCTTGCGGCATTCATGCTGTTTCCCTGAGGTTCTGAAGTTAAAGCCGCTTTGGATTCTGTTCCAGCTGAACCCCGTTTTCTTCTCTCCCTGCCCCTGTCCCCAACCCCAGGTGCCGTTGACACCATCTTCTCCCTGCAGGGAGATTCCAGCCTGTTTGTGGCCTCGGCAGCTGGGCAGCTCCTGGTGCACATCCTGGGCTTGTCTCTGCAAGGTCCAGCTGAGGGACACCCTGGCCTGCAGACTGGTGATTGGCCAGTGTGTGCCCAGAAGATAGTGAGTCACATCGAGGAGTCCCTGCGCTCCGCGGCCACCCCGCAGATCACACAGGCTCTAAACGTGCTGACCACCACTTTCGGGCACTGCCACAACCCTTGGACGCAAGTCCTGTGGGTGCGGCTGAGTCCCCTTGTGGCCTGTCTGCTCGAGAAAGACCCCGTCCCCGCTGCACACTCGCTCGTGGATCTCCTCCTCAGCGTGGCCCGGTCAGTCCCCTGGGGTGCAGCTGGGAGCGGGCAGGAGTTAGGGGCGCTCGTTTCCTTGGGAAGCCTTAGAGTGGCTGTTACACCTGGGGCCACCGCCGGCGGCAGAGGGAATGCCAGAGGGGGTCTGAAAGCCCGCACGCCTAGAAAGGCTCTGTCTCAGCTGGGCGTGCGTGGCCCCGGGGCTGTGGCAGTCCCACTGAACACTGCACGGGCTTTGGGGGACAGGACAGAGAAGTAACTTTCTTTCTGGGGTCCTCTGCAGTTCTCCGGTGCTGAGTTCATCCAGCTGTGGCCTGTGGGAGACTGTGGCACAGACTCTGAGCCATCTGAGCCCCACCCAAGCAGGGCCGTTGGCTTTGGGGATCCTGAAACTGCAGGAATGGTAAGGATTGGGGTTTATTTTGCGCAAGGACAGGCAGAGAGAGGTCTCAGCCCCTGTCTGGGGGCCGGGGGGCTTTCAGGGAGCTCCTGAAACTAGAGAAGAGTCAGAGGTGGCCGTCGGCAGTGTGACCTGGTGGGATTTCAGTTACTGCGGAGGCATTGCCGTATGCTGTGGCTTCCTGCACGCTGCAGCGACAGAATAACTACTTCAGACACGAGCTTTAGAGGCTCCCCGGAGACAGAGCAGACTCTCTGAGCTGCTCTGCTCAGAGCAGGGCTAGGTTCGTACCCAGGGTCCACTCTCTCCACCGCCCCCTGCTTCCCTCCCCTCCCCAGCGGCCTTAGCTTGTAGATCCTGGGCCGCCATGGCGTGCACGTCCCTGGGGCCCTGGGACAGTAGGGGGGACCCAGTAGGCAGGAGCGGCTGGCCAGCTTCCTGCAGGTAAGGGAAGGATGCCTGAGTCCAGAGATGGGAAGAACGAGGAGGTCGTTGTAGGGTTGTGGGCAGATGAGAGCTGGTCGTGTTGGCCCAGGTTGGGGGTGAAAGTCACCACAGGACCCACTCGCCAGAGGGGCTGTGTGTCTGACGTGGACCTGGCTCTCAACTCCAGGCTCTCCGGGTGTTCATGAGGAGGTAGTGGCTGAAAGGGGAGGACCGGGCAGCCCTCGGGGCAGAATTGTGTGCTGGCTGAGTCCCCCACCCCACCCTGAGCCCGAGGACTTGGGAGACAGAGCAGCAGGGACTCTCCCGGGAGGTGGGGACTCCCGTCCCTTGGTCCTGAGCGGGTACTGTCCCCTGGAGCACGTGTGATGAGGCCTTCCTTCCTAGGGCTGTTCCTGGGGCCTGGGGAGGTGCTCCTGCGGGGTCCCACGTTGGTGGCCTGCATGCCGGGGGCCTGAGTGCCGGTCACAGTGCCTGAAAAGAAGCTGTTTCTCGAGGGAGCGTCCAGAGTCCCGGCACTGGCCTCTTTGCCCCAGACTTGCTGGGGATGTTAGAGGGGTAGTAGCCACCTCACCCTAGGGTCGGGAAGCGGCACTCACCATGTCCTCTGTGCTCAGTCCACAGGCGTTGAGGGCCCAGGCCTTTGCTGTCCTCCTCCAGCCCCTGACCTGTGTCCTTGAAGCCACCGCTCAGGCCCCCGGACTCCTAGGTATGCTGCTTCCTGAGGGTGGGCGGGTGCAGGAGGGCAGCCCCCGAGGGTCCTGGGCACGTCCTTGGTGTGGGGGCAGGCGGCTCGCTGCCCCCACTGACTGTGCCAAGTGGTGGAGGGGAGCCTGTTGTCACACGCGTGGCTGCTGCTCCTCTCGTGTCCCTACCCTGGAATTAGCGGGGCAGCCTCGCCCCCCGCGGGCGTCGTCTCCCGTGGCCCCAGAACAGCTGGGTGGTTACGCGGGCCTGCACCACATGCTGGTTCCCGACCCAGGACAGGCACACGCTGGCATCTAGACTGGGTGCATCTAGACTCTGTGACCGGGGCAGGGCGACCGCCCCTGCTGTACTTGTCTTGCTTCAGCCACGCAATGTGTTGAGGACTAGCGAAGGGGACCCAGGGGTGCCTGGCGGCCCCGTGCCGAGCGCAGAGATGAATGTCCTGAGCAGCGGGATCGGCCCAAGAACGGGCTGTGGGCAGAGCTGGGCTCTACTGCTCAGGTGCCCGGCAGACAGGCTCAGAGCCCACGTCTGGCCAGCCCATGTCACCCTGGGCACGTCACCCGCTGGGAAGCTGTGGTCCTGGTCTTCAGCGTGGGGTGACGGCCACAGGGCCCGTGGCCGGCAGCCAGGCCTGCAGTGGCCACACGGGAGGCGCCGCTGATGGAGAGCCGCTTCTGGCTTGACTTCCAGACTCGTTGGACGGTACCGGGGGCGCTTCGGTGACGGTGGACACGCTCCTCCCCTCCAAGGCGGCCTGTGTGGGTCTCCTGTGCCGGACGCTGGCCCACCTGGAGCTGCTGCAGCCACTGGTAAGTGTGGCCCCGGCCTGCGTCCGCGGCAGCAGCAGGACCCGGGCCTGCACTGACCTTCCCCCTCTCCCAGCCCCAGCGCCCCTCACCCTGGCCTCAGGCGCCCCTGCTTGGCGCCACGGTGACGATACTGCGGCTCTGCAGTGGTTCGGCGACCCCCACCTCTGACGCGGGGGGCCACCTCTGTGCGTTCCTGGTGGGCTGTGTGCGGGTCCAGCGAGCGGCCCTCGATTTCCTGGGGACGCTGTCTCAGGGGACAGGTGAGCAAGAGTGTCCCTCCCCGCCCCCCACCGGGCCCCGCTTGCCTGCCGCTAGCTGCACCTGGGGCTGCCGTCCTCTGTGTCTTCTCTAGGGCACGGCGGGTTCAGCTGGCCGGTGGGTTCTTTCCCCTGCTCTCCTTGGGTTGACACACTCTGCTGGGGAGGCCCCTGGAAGGGAAGGTCGGGTGCTTCATCTGTCTGTCTCAGGTCCCCGAGAGCTGGTGACACAGGTGTTCGCTGTCCTTCTGGAATATCTCACAAGCCCAGACTCCAGCCCCACGGTACAGGCACAGGGTGTGGCGGGGAGGGCTGGGAGGGGGAGGAGTGTGGGGAGGAGGGGGAAGCGCGTGGGGAGAACTTCTGCAGGCCGCTCAGGACAGGGCCTTCTGTGGGGCCAGAGTCGCTCCTTAAAGTGAGTTTGGAGGGACGGGCAGCGGCACGGGGACTGTCCGGGGCTGGTGAGGACCATGGGCCATGGAAAGCAGAGAATTCTCTGTGACGGAAGGACTCTAGAGCCGGGCAGCCCTGCACTTGGGATCTAAACTCCATCAGCGTTTGCCACCTGCCATCAAGCGGGCAGTTAGAGACTGGGACAAGAGGCCCGGTGGGTTCCTGGGGCTCTGAGGAGAGGAGGCCTTGGAGAGTTTCTGGGTCTTGGTGCGGAAATCCTGTCTCCCCGGTAGTGGGGCATCCTCCTGAGAGCTGCCACGTCCTGTCTCGTGACCCGGGATGCCCGTTCAGCCGCTGCCCGGTGCTTCTGCCTTGGAAAAATGAAACGCAGTGCTTCCTTCTTCCTGAGCCTGGGGTCCCACCTTGTGCCCCTGAGCAGGGGAAGGAGCACAGCGGGGGCAGATGGGGGCAGGCAGGCAGGCCAGCTCGCCCCTCACCGGTCCTGGCCCTGCAGCCCTGCTTTGCCTGCTCCAGGTTCTGAAGAAGGCCTTCCAGGCCACGTTCCGGTGGCTCCAGAGTTCACCTGAGACCCCTGGCTGCAGTGATTTGGATCCCCACGCCCAGCTGTTCCTAAGAGGTAGCCTGGCCCTGCCCGGGGACGCCAGAGCGGGTCGTGGGTGTGGGGCAGCCCGGGGCAAGGCGGGTCTGGCCTGGGCCGCCCTGAGCTGCCCCTCCCGCTGCAGAACTTCTCCCCGTGCTGCCTAAGCGCCTGTGCAGCCCCTGCTGGGAGGTGAGGGACTCTGGCCTCGAGTTCCTGACCCAGATGATCGGACGCTGGGGAGGTGAGTTCAGGGCGCTCAGGGGTGGCTGCGGGAGGGCGGGCTCGGCCTGAGCACACTGGTTGTTTCCTGTTGGCTTTGGGAACCCGACCGCCTAGGCTGCCCTTGGGGAAGGAAGGAAGGAAGGTACAAGTTCAGCCCTTGGTCACAGCTGGTCATGGTCGCTTGGACCCCTAGGGCAGGCCGGCTTCAGACGCACACTCCTCGCTTCCGAGGTGCCCGAGCTCACCGAGCAGCTCCTGCGAGACCCTGAGAGTTACGTCCGTGCGAGCGCAGTGGCCGCCATGGGACAGCTTTCCAGCCAGGGGCTGCGCGTCACCCCCGCCAGCCCCGAACACCCAGGGGGCCAGCAGGTAGGAGGTGGTGGGTCCCGAGGCCAGGTAGTTCACGTCCGGCCGTTGTCTTCACCCCCAGGGTCCAGTGGGTCGCCACCCAGTCATGGGTGGTCTGGGGCCAGGGGCCAGTCGGCCGCATCACCTGAATCTCTGGCCCTGCTTCTAAGTACCCCTGTCACTCGGGCGTGGTCACCTCCCTCTTCAATACGTGAGCGAACGGAGGGCCGCGGGGAAAAGCACCACTAGCCCCCAGACCCGCCGGAGGTGCTTGTCAGCAGGAGCTCTGGCTTCTGCGCTCCCCTCCCACCATCTCTCGCTCTGTCCTTCAGAAGAGCCTGCTCGCGGAGCTCCTGCACATCCTGTCCACAGACTCGGAGGGATTCCCCCGGAGGGCTGTCATGCACGTCTTCACCCAGTGGCTGAGGGACGGGCACGCCGACGTGGCGGGGGACACGGAACGGTTTGTGGCCAGGGTGCTCCAGGTGGCGAGCCAGGATCTGGACTGGGAGGTCCGGGCTCAGGGCCTTGAGCTGGCACTGGTGTTCCTGGAGCAGACGCTGGGCCGACCCAGCTCCCACTGTCCCTATGCCGTGACCCCGCCCGTGGCGGCCCCGCCGAGCTCACTGGCCCAGGCCCTGCGGCCACTCTGCCGAGTGCAGCTCTTCGAGTTTGCCTTTCGTGCCTTGTTTGACTGTGACCGACCCGTGGCTCAGAAGTCCTGTGACCTTCTCCTCTTCCTGAGGGCCCAGACTGCTTCCTACAGCGGCCCGCAGGGGTCCGGGAGTGTCCCTGAGGTGGCCTCTGTGGAGGCCGCCCTGCAGAGGTGGCAGGCAGGTGATCAGGGCCAGCCGCTGGGGTACCTGGAGCCCGAGGTCGTGGTGGCTGTGCTGAGGTGTATGGACCTGGAGGGCCTTCGGGGCGCGTTGGCCGAGAGCAGCGACCGCGTAGAAAAGAGCCCTCAGTCGCTCCTGCAGGACATGCTGGCCATGGTGGGCGCTCTGGGGGAGGACGAGGCGGACTGCTACTGAGGCAGCCTCCCCGGGCCTCCCCTTACGGCCCTTCTTCGCGACCCTGTCACCCAGAGAGCTCTAGCCTGGCCTGGCTGCACGAGGGACCTCTTGGGGAGGCCAGGACCAGGTGAGACCAGCAAGGCTGAAGAGTCCCTTGTGATGTACTATTAAAGAAGAGGCTTATTTTTTACTCAAAATAAATGGCGTTTGGTCCCGCCGCTGAGCCGGCCTGTGTTTGGAGGCTGCCCCGGGGTAGGTGCGAGTGCCAGACCCAGGGGGCTTTGGAGAAGCGACTGAGGAGGGATTTCTTGGCCGGACAGGCGTGTGCTTCATGGGAGTACGTGTTGGGGGTCTCCACTTGGACCCCACTGTGCCCCAGGGGTGCCCAGGTGTCAGAGAGACAATGGCTTGGGCAGGAGAGCATTCAGCCCTGGGTTCCGGCCCCTCGTGATAGTGACCCCGGGTCGGATCGAGGCCAGGTTCCCAGCCTCTGAACCCCCGGGATCACTGTCAGGTTGTAGTGATTCAGAGTCTGCTGTCTCTACTGAGCAGGCAGGGAGAGCTGCTGGTGGCGACACCAGGCCAGTACCCAGGGGGCCACACGGCTGCACCAGTCCTAGCTCTGCCCTCTCTGGGCTGGGTGACCCTGGGCTCGTCACTTCCTCTTAGAATCTGTTTTCTCATCTGTAAGATGGAGATTCTCCCGTTGGCCTCCCGGTGGTAAGTGTCCTGGTGTTCTAAAGCAGCTGGCGTGGTCAAAGAAGACATTGCAGGTGGAATTTATAAATATTTCCGACGAAATAAAAGTGAAAATACAGCTTATCAAGGTTTGTGGGATGAAGCAGTGCTCAGCCCTCTGAGTTTACAGCATTGAATGCAGAGATTAGGAAAGAGGGAACATCTAAAATCAATAGGTTTCTACCTTAGGTGACTAGAAGAAGAAGATCCAATTAAGTCTAAAGCAGGAAAATAAAAATTAGAACCAAAATCAGTTAAAATTGAGAATGAAGTCAAAAGAAAAATCATCCAAACGAAAAACTGATTATTTGAAGAGATCAATAAAATTGATAAGCCTCTAGCCAGTCTGACTTAAAGAGAGGGGATACAAATCACTAATAGCAGCAATGAAAAGGCCCCTCACTGCAGGTCCCATGGAAATTGAAAAAGGAATAGTGAAGGAATATTGTGAACAGCTTTGGGCCCACAGGTTGGGTGACCTAGATGAGACAGACTAATTCCTTGAAAGAAACAAGTTGCCAAAAGTCACACAAGAAGAAATAAACCTTTAGTTAAGGAAATGAAGTCAATAATTCGTAACTTTCCCAGACAGCACCAGGCCCAGATGCGTGCGCTGGTGAACTCTACCAGACCCTTGAAGAAGTCCTTCCCTGCCATCTCTTCCAGAGGGCAGAGTAGAGGGAACGCTTCCTGCTAGTTCTACGAGGCCAGCGTCATCCTGACACCCAAACCAGACATCTTCCAAGAAAACGCTAGAGACCAATGTCTCATGAACATAGATGGTAGGTGTCGTCAAAATGTTAGCGAATCGAAGCCAACAACGTAGAAGACGAGTTGTGCACCACAAGCAGTGGGATTCGTCCCAGGAGTGCGAGGCTGGCTCGGCATTTGAACGTCCGTGCAAGCTGTCACATCCACAGGCTAATGGAGAAAAATCCCATGCTCGTGTCGACAGGTGCAGGAAAAGCATTTGGTAAAACTTGTTACACCCAGTGTTCACCCCAGAGGTGAAGGCCCCACGGCCTCTGGAAAGCCTGTGCCCTTCAGAGACGCTGGTGGAGGGAGAGAAACGTGTGTGGACGGCAGGGCGACCTGTTCTGGGCAGTTCCGTGGAGAGCAGCTGGTGCTGTCTTGGGCAGACTTTACATTCATGGTTCAGCCCTGATGGGATCCACCTCTCGCCTCCTTCACCGAGGGACACTGGCCAGGTCCTGGCCCCACCACTACAGGCCGCCGCACCCCGGGTGGGTCCTGGGACCCCACTGGGTTATAGATGGGCTCCACCAGGCTGTTGAGAGCTGCCAGAGACTTGGTGTGTCGTTCACCAAGAAGGTGGTTGACATGTTAGCTTCTTGCTTTACTCCGTGTTCTTGACCTGCCGTGTCCCTGTGGTTCTGTGGATTGGCCTGCTCTCCCCCTGCTCTGCCCACGTCCTTCCCCTGGCTTCACACAGCACCCTCCCGCTGACAAGCTCAGGACTTCTGCCCAGACTTCTCTCTGAGTCCTGAACCTGCACGTCCACTGCCAGCGGGTCGGCTGTGTCGTGATGGGGCAAGGACACTGCGCTTGTGACATCATGACGCTTCGTTGCGTCCACTGCCTGTCTTGTGGGCTCCTGCAGCCAGTTTTTAATGGGTTTCCTTCCACCCACCTTCCCTGCCTCCAGTCTGTTCTCTTTGGCTGCCAGAGTGATCTGTCTAAACCTGGTCATTGTCCCTTCCCTGCCTAGAAGCTGCCGTGGCTCCCCATTGCCAGCAGGCTGCACACCAGAGCCTTTGGCGCCCATCAGCCTGTCCAGCACAATGTCTTGCAAAGCCCCACCTTATTCCACACCCTCTAACGTCACCAACAGGAGGCTCTAAGGGTCCCCTGGCCGTGGCTAGGTCTCAGGGCCCTCCGTCCGGTTCCGCTTCGGCAGGCGGTCTGCAGCAGGGCCCATGAGCCTGCATTTTGACACCGCAGGAGAGTCTGGTGATACGAATAGCAGTTTGGTTAGTCTTTTTGTTTGTTTTTAATGTTGATTTTTGAAAGAGAGAGAACGTGAGTGGGGGAGGGTCAGAGAGAGAGGGAGACACAGAATCCGAAGCAGGCCCCGGGCTCTGAGCTGTCGGCACAGAGCCCGACAGGGGGCTCGAACTCACGAGGTGTGAGATCATGACCTGAGCCGAAGTCTGACGCTCAACCGCCGGAGCCCCCCCAGGCGCCCCAGTTTTGGTTAGTCTTAAGATGCCGTATCTCGGAACACACGGATACCAAGCGTAGACTCTGACCTGGCAGTTACTTTCTTGCAGCTGTTGTCCACGGAGCACGTCCCCCTGTTCCCTGCCTTCGTGGCCACCGGTCACTGTCCGCCTCATTGCTGTTGCTGGAGGTAACCCGTCTTTCCTCTCTGGCTGCTCTTAAAATTTCTCTCCTCCGGTTCTCTGCAATTTTACTATCGCGTGTAGGTGAGGTTTTCTGTTTTTTGTTTGTTTGTTTTTTCCTTGGGACTCACTGGGATTGTTGAATCAGAATTTTTTTCCCATCAGTTCTGGCAGGTTCTCAGCCCCTGTCCTTTCAGACTTTCAGATATGGTCCTTGATCTTGACTCCGTCTCACTCTGTCACTTACCCTAGAGCTCCAGCAAATACCAGATCTCACGGTTTCCTTCACACATCCTGTGTATTGGTTTCTCTATGTTCCATTCTGTCTGCTTTTTGAAAATTCGTCATCATTTTATATAGCTTCCTGCTGCATGCTGATATTTTCAAGCTTTTGCTTCTTCAAACACAGCAAGCTTAGTTGTTTTATAGTCTGTGTCTGCGGTAACACTAGCCACTGATCACGCACCTCCAGACGCCCTGGCCGAAACTCCTACAAGCTCGTTCATGGCCCACAGAGTGGTGCCCTGCACGCATTTCTCTCCTGGCAGCTCCCTCCGAGAGGTGAAACGGGACCTGGGCCCCTTGTTCTGGTGCCTTCTGCCCATCAGCCCATGGCTCCTAAGGCTCCTGTAACTTTGGGTCCATGCCAGGCATGCACATGAGAGCATGAAGGATCAAACAGGAGGATTGTACAGGTGGGGCCCGGAAGGCACATGTTATTATGCATGTTCCGTGGTCCGGGCTTCAGTCATCTGGAGTCATGTGGCCGAGCCCAACAATGCGGGACTTGGGATTGTAGGAAGGCTGAGGGTGAAGGGACCAGCCAGCCACCATCTTCCACGATGTTAACAGTTCCAGCACCCAAGCCTATCCGGGTGCCTGTGGCATATCGCTTCTGCCTGTTCTTGGTCATTCACTGTGCTGATCACTGGCTCTCGAACACTTGTATGTGGGGATTCCTGGAGGCCGAGGATGAAAGGGAGCTCTCCTAAGGAGGAGTTCGGTGGGGACCCCCCTCAACCCAAGTTCCCTGGTTGAACCAGGGAGCCCCACCCAGGTGATGCGTCCCTGGCCTTAAATCGGTGCTCTGACTTCTCAGGAAATTTCTCGTTTTGAGACTGCGTCGCTTAGCACCAGGCCACTCTTGTCTCTGCAGGATAGAGGGGCCGGCCTAATTCAGATTCATTACTAAGGAGTGCAGCTCTTCAGATTTACAGCTGAAGATGAGGTGGGTCCTCTGTGATACACCCGACTGTGGTCAGAACTGGCCCTGACTTCTGCCCTCTGATCCCCATGCGGCCACCCAACAGGTATTGGCGGGTATTGACAAATGCCGGCTGGACAAAAGGATGCCAGCCAATCAGAATGGACATTGGCTGGTACGTCCAATCAAAGTGCAACAGCTGACCGTCAGCACTGTTGCTGGGCAGATTTCTCTTCCCAGTGGGAGCAGGCTAGCTTATCTGGGCCGCCCATCTCACTTCAGACAATGAGAGGTGCGGGACAGTGTACTTACCACTCTGTGTAGGAGCACAGAAGTGCTGACCAGCCATCCCAGAGGGGCCTTGCTCAGGGAGGGAGGGCAGATACCCCACAGGGCAGGAGCTCTGAACCACAGTCCTCACTGGACAGAGACTGAGATCTCTCACCAACTGTGACCCACTAACATGCACTTACCCAGGAAGTGAAATGTCTCCAAACGGGGGTCCACGGGGAGAAAAGCAGAGCGTGGAAGCTCTGATCCCACCAGGTTCTGTGGCCATGTCCCCTGCTGCCACAGCCACGGGTCACCCACCCTCTGGCCTGTAAGCTGGGACCGATAATGCTGCCCTCTGTGTGCTGTGGGCTCCTGGAACACAGATGGGCCCCATACTATGTCTCCATCCCTAGGTTCCAGTGGGGTGCTGGCACATAGTAGGTCTGTGTGCAGCCTGCACACCCCGGGTGAGCTTCTGGGCGCTCAGCACCTGCTGATCGCGTGAGATCAGATGACTATTGGCCAGGGCCCTGGGAAGAGGGCGTATCAGCTTCTGCTCTGTAACAAATCGTCTCAGGCCAGTGACTTCAAACAACTGCGTTTCACAGCGTCTAAAGTCTCGGGGTGCCGGCAACCAGGCAGTGCTGCTTCTCTGGGCTTGCTGTCCTGCATCTGGGGTCAGCAAGTGAGTTGGCTGGGGGCTTGCTGTTCTAGGGTGGTCTCCACTGGGGTGGCACAGGCCCCCTTTGTTCTCTCACCTTCCAGAAGGCCAGCCCTGGCTCACCTTCCTGCTGCCGCCACAGGCCAAGAGAACAGGCAGGAGCCCACACCTCCCTCGGGGCCTGAGATCAGAACTGGCATGGTGTCACATCTGTCACTTTTTTTCTTTTTCTTTTGAGACACAGAGTGAGCACGAGCAGGGGAGGGGCAGAGGGAGATCCCCAAGCAGACTCCTCGCCCAGCGCAGATCCCCCCACGGGGCTCGATCCCACAACCATGAGATCATGACCTGGGCTAAAATTAAGGGTCGGACGCTTAGCCAACTGAGCCCCCCAGGCGCCTCACTTGTGTCACCTCCTATTGGCCAGCGCAAGTCATGAGACAGGCTCAGATTCGAGGATGGGCTCCAGGCTTCACCTCTTGACAGGAGTTTCTACAAAGCGCACGGGTGGTTCGGAGGGGGGGTGGGGAATTGGGGTTTGCAGTTGCTCTTCCACAGAGGGGGCCCCAGAACACTCGCCCTGTGGGGCCAGGCTCCGGGAGGGTGGGAGGCTGGGCCTTGGTGCCCAGGGAGTTACTGAGCTGCCTAGGATGGGCCTTCAGCAGGCCAGTGGGGACGACGGTCCGGTCTCAGGACACGGCCCGTGAGCCCTTGGTGAGCCAGGCCCCTGCCTGAGGCAGCCAGTATGGAAGGTTTGTCGAATGACCGAATGACCTAAGTCAGCTCTGGTAGCACGTTCCAAGAGGAAGTCCCGAACCTCCTTCTCAGGGTGCAAGCCTTACTCGGGACGGAGGTTCACGGGAGCACACCCTCCGTGCCTGCCTGGAGCCCGAGGGCGGAGACCTCGAGCCTCGTCCCCTCCATGGAGACTGTCTTCGCTGCACTTGTCTGTTCCCGGCAGAGCCGAGATGTGTCGCCATGGAAACTGCTTGGCAAACACGCCGGCAGGCAGAGGCGGCCAACAGCAGCCCGGGCGCCTGTTGCAGTGAGGGTGGCGGGGATGGCAGGAGCGAGCGCGCACGCCTGGCTCTGTGTGTGTGACCCGTGGGTGGCGGGGGGTAGCGAGAGCTCCGGGCAGCGGGCGGGGAGGGCCCTGGGCCCCGGCGGGCACCGTGCGTGTGTGCGAATGGAGGCGGGCGTGTCCACGTGGGGGTGCTCGGGGTACTAGGCACGGGCGGGGTGTGTGCAGGGACGGGGTTTCCACACTGCCATGTGCGTGGCATCACAGCCACCCCGGCCGGGCGCTCGCTAGGAGCTGAACATCGCGCTGGACACCGACGGGAGCGAGACAGAGGTGGCCGCGGCTCCCCAGCCCGTAGCGTCTTTCCGGGCGGAAGACAGCCACTGCCCAGGTGAGTGCGCGTGAGGAGGGCTTGTGGGGAGAAGTAGTTGTTGGGTGTGAGAGCTAAGTGCGGAGCAGATGTCTTCCAGCAGACGGGGGCGGACGGGGGCGCAGACGGGTGGACAGGGGCGGATGGGGGGCAGATGGGGGTGCGGACAGGGGCGGGCGGGGGTGTGCAGTGGAAGGCACCGGAGCCGGGACCGGGAGGAAAGGAGGCAGGCAGGAGCAGGTGCAGAGGACAGCCGGGATGGCGGCCAGAGCTCGCGCCCTACGTGGGGTGGGGGGGGCTCCAGCCCCACTGGGGGAACCCTGTTGAGGGGTGCAGTGTGTCTTCTAGGCAAAGGGACGCCAGAGGTAGAAGGAGGGTGTGTGTCTGGGACAGACAGGCCAGGGGTGGGCTGGCAGCTGCTGAGTGTGGCACAGGGTGGGCGAAGTGGCCCACGGCCTCACGGGCTGCAGGGGGAAGGCTGGGCTTTAAGAACAAGGGGGGTCCTTGAAAAGCTTCTCTGGGGCGCATGGCTTCGTCCGGCTCTGGGTGTGTGGCTGGGAAGAGGCCACAGGGCGGCTGGGTGCTCGCCTAAAGGTGAGGTGACCGCAGCCCCGGGGCTGCCGCACCAGGAATCCCCCCCGCCCAGTATACGCTCTGTTCTCTGCACTGGGACGGGCCGAACCCCACGGCTCCTTGGGCCTCCAGCTCCTGCGGGCTCCCGCGCCCTCCAGGGTGGGCTGGGTGTGCAGCCCACCCGGCGGGCCCGCCTAGAAGACCCCAGCTGCGGTGGGACTTCCTGGACACCTCGAGCAGCCCGCACCCCGCCCTCAGCTGCCTGTGGGCTCTGGGGCTGGGTTGCAGGTATGGATGCAGCAGGGGTGCCCCAGCCTAGGAAGCAGGGAGGGCCCTGCAGTGTAACCGCCTCGCCCCACAGCCCTCCCTGCTCGGGGGCAGGAGAGGCAGATCTGATGGGTCAGGAAGGCCCTGTGACACCGGCTCACTGCGTCCCCTGAGGCTTAGTCGTGCCAGGCTAATTCTGGCCCCGCCTGGGACTCTCCCCCAGCCACCTTCCCAGACTGACCCCATCCTCTTGTGCTTCCTTGGAGAAGCTTCTGGACCATGGGTTCCGAGGACTCGAACTGGCCACAAAGCCGGGACCCCTCAGGTAGGCCTCCCACAGGCCTGCCCAGAGCCGCCCACACACCTGGGGTCTGCCCCCACTGGACTCTGGGCCTCCCCGGGTCCCCCACATAGGGCAAGCGGGGGCCAGGCACGCACCCGACAGTAGGGTGCAGGAAGGGCCGGCAGGTCCTCTCTGGGAGTGAGGACGTCCCAGATCCTGACGGTGTGGCCTCGGTGGGCCCCCTGGCGAATCACCAAACCCTAAACCTTTGGGATACCGTGTCCGCCAAAGATGAGTGGTCCGTGAGCGTGGGCTGCCTTGGGGTCTCAGGAGCGCTGTCAGCCCTCGTGACCACCCGAACTTGGACATCCGGAGGGAAGCAGCCCCTCTGTCCGGAGCCACCCACTGTCATGGCTAAGCACGGGGCAGGCTCGGTCCCAGAACCACCCCCGCCCTGCCGCCCTGCTCTGGGCCCCTGAGAGTGGGCTGTGCCCGCCGCTGCTGGGGTCCGGGTGTGGGGCTGTGGCTACCTGGAGCCCAGGTGGGCCACCTCCAGAGTCTGCATGTTGCCAGGGCATGTGGGCTGCTTCCCCAGGAGAGGGCGTGCGTGCCGTCTGGTCCCCTGACCTCACAAGACCGGGAGAGGAGTGGGGTGTGCCAGAGAGAGACAAGACACAGGGCGGTCCTCCCGGGCTCCTGGGACCCCCATTCATGGGGAGGGGCCCCTGCCCCCAGCAGCAGAGACAGGGCCCTCTGTGTGTGGTGGTGGGGGGGCGGTGCCTGAGCTGAGCCCCTCCCCTGGGCCCCAGCCAGACCAGCTGTTCTCTGGGGTGAATACTGATCAGGAGCGCAGAGGGCGGACCCTTCTGGCAGCCCAGGCTTGCTCTGCCCTGCCCCCCGTCCTGCCTCTCATGCCAGGGTCTTCTGTGCCCCCCATGCCCGACAGGGCCCTCAGACAGCCCCGGACAGGAGATGAGGGGATGGGGGTCTCTGGGCACGCAGCGCCAGCTGGTACAGGGTGGGCATCCGGTCAGGCGGTTCCAGGTCTTCGCTTTCCCCCATCCCTCCGGTGAGACACAGAGCAGCTCCAGGAGCATCGTTGAGACAGGAGGCCTGGGGAAACTGAGGCACGGGCAGGGAGCCCTGCGCCCCAGGGGAGGCCTTGAATCTACGTCCCTGCCCAAATTGAGCAGCCCCCACTGCCTGGGCCTGGGCTCAGGCCTCCCACCTGGACGTCACCTGCCTCCCCCTACTGCTCCCAGGTGACCTAGTAAGAGACGTGAGAGCCCCTGCCTGGGCCATCGGCCCCCTTGCCTTTGTTACAAGGGACTTGACCAACCCCCACCCCCCCCACGTAACCCTGCTTCCCCTCTTGAGCCCTTGACCCCCGCCCGTTCTGCCTTCCAGGTCTGTTCACACCGTCCCTCTGGCTGGCAGGACCCGCTTCTCTGCCCCGGGCCCCCTTGTCCATGCCACCTGTGGCCCCTCCCTCCATCCTGTCTCCCCTCATCTGCTGCCAGTGGACAGAAGGAGAGCACAGAGAGGCCTAGCATCCTGTCCCCGTGGCCCAGCACGGGGCACACAGCAGGTGTCTGAGCATCTGCTGAATGAATGTTGTAAGGGCCTCCCGAATGCTGAGAAGTACCGTGTAGCTTTCCAGTGCTGACAAGCAACCCCAGGAAACGCGGGAGGCGCGGGGGTTCGAGAACAGCAGCGATTGCGTCTCCCAACTCTGGAGACCAGAAATCCGAATCAAAGTGCCACAGGGCCATGCTCTCTCCAGAGGCTCTAGGGGAGGGTCCTTCTGGCCTCTTCCAGCTCCTGGTGGCCACACCTGCCGTCTCAACTTCCGAGGTCACCTGGCCTCCTCCTGTGTCTTCTACTCTTCTCCCACTTATAAGGACACGTGGCAATGGATTTAGGGCCACTCGGATCCAGGATGATCTCATCTTGAGGCTTTTTACCTTAATTACATCTGCAAAGACCTTTATTCCCAATAAGGTCCCATCCTGAGGCCGCAGGTGGGCCGCTATACTCCCAGGAAACAGGTGCGGTGAGGTGAGGGAGCGTCCCCAGACCACACAGCTGTTACCCCGGATCTGCCCAGGCCAGAGGACGGCAGTGAGCACGGAGGTGGGGACGGTACCCTTTGACCGTCTGGCTGAAAAGACAGGGGACCCCACGTCAGTGTCCATTTCTAGAATTGGCTCTAACGAGGTGACTTCACGGGAGAGGTCTGGAGTCCGAGACGAATGTGTCCCAGCGTGCAGGGGTGGGGCGGTGGCCCGAAGCGTCAGCCGGCCCGGGGCTGGATGTCAGCAGGCTGTCTCTGTGTTCTGGGGGGCCTGGCACTCGGTACCCCCCGCCCCACGCGGAGTGAGGATCCTTCCGAATGAGCTGGTCCTCCCTCCCCTGGATTTCCAGTTGGCCGCACTCACTGGGCAGCTGGAAGGAGGCAGTATCCTAGTCCGGCTGCCCGGCCGAGGGGCGGCTGGGGCGGCGGGTATCCAGGGGGCGTTCCTCAGGTCCCCGGTTCTCTGACCCCCCCACCCCCACCCCCAGTGAGAATCGCAAATGCCCGCGGCTCCGCGTGTCAGAGTGCGGCGCCGTGAGCCAGGATCTATTGGTAGAGGTTTGTGCTGAGGGGGAGAAAACGGGATGTCTGTGCGGCAAAGATGTCCGGAAATGAGATTAGCACAGATTATATGTAAACTAGCAAGGAAACCGGGGGAGAAGACAGAACGTCCCAAAGCAGGTGAATCACCCACGAATCAAAACACAACACAGAGAAGGTGGGGACGCGCTTTCTGGCTGTTGGCGGGGAGGTGCCACGTGACACAGCTGCCCGCAGGACAGAACGTGGGGTGTGAGCCCCCAAACGTACCTGGAGGATGTCTGACCTCTCGGCGGCTGGATGACAGGGTTTTCTGTTTTTCTCGATTCCCTACAATGGACAGTTGTTGCCACGTCATCTCTTAAGGTTTAGAGGGAAAATTCCCTTGCTTTGTTGGGGACCACGATGACACATCCCTCAGCCATCCGTGGGGGCACTTGCTTCTCCGGAACGAGGCCGGGCAGACAGGGGTGGGCGGGCGGCCGGGGAGGCTGGCGGCCCAGAGCAGAGGCGACACTTGGCTCAAAGGGGCCCCTTATCATAAAGGTTTCCAGAGGGGAAAAGGGCAGCTTGGGGACGAATTGGGGCCAGAACAATAATGCTGGCCTTCAGACAGCGGCTCCTCTCTGCACTAGGAGCCTCTCTCGCCTCGGGGGCGCGGCCGGGGCCGGGGCCACAGCTGGCTCTGGGCAGGTGGCTGTGGGGACCCAGCAGGAGCCGTCATGACCTAGACTCGGGAGAAAAGGTGGTCCTTACTCAGGGAGCCCTTCCCTCCCTCTGGTGGGCTCCCCTTGCCCACCAGCCCCAGACGGGACCCTTGGGGAGGGGACAGAGACCTCACGGCAGCGGTCAGCTGGGCAGGCCTCCACGGACGAGCGCCTCTCCTCCCAAAAGTGTGGTTGCGGAAGCTTCTCCCCCAACCGGAGGGGCCAGGAGGCAGGAGAGTGACCTCCGGGAGCCTGGGGTGCCTGTTCCCCACCTGTTCACTGTGCCTCCTGGGTCCTAACCCAGAGCCCGGTGCAGGGTCAGGACTCAGAATAGAGGCTGGCTGGCTCCCACAGATGGGAGCATGGATTGTGCTGCTTGCTCAGTTTACCCTGCGTGGAGAGCTCCCCATGATGCTCCCCGTGGTTCCCCCGGTAGTTCCCCCCTGTGGTGCTCCCCGTGGAGCTCCCCGTGGTGCTCCCTGTGGCTCTCTCCGTGGTGCTGCCCGTGGATCCCCGGGGGGGCCAGCCCACAAATGGGCACACGACCACACTCAGGTCCGGGAAGTCAGTGCACTGCAGGAGGGAGGCCTGATAACCCGGGGCTGGGGGGCTGGGGGGCTGGGGCTGGGCAGCCAGTGGGGGGGTCCTGGCGCACCACCCGTGTGGGGGCTCAGGAGGCCCCGACGCCAGAAGGGAACCTCCTGTGGGCCTCTCCCAGATCCCATTCTAGAACATTCTACTGCACTCCTCAGCTACCGCTGTCGCCTGTTTCTCCCGTCACACCGCATATCCTGAGAGAACAGTAGCCTCCCTCCCATCCGCCAGCCTGCCAGTTACCCCTCGACACTCACCATGTGACTTTGCCGGCTACTCTATAGGACAGCTTCGTCCCCAGGAGACCCCAGAAACCTCCTGAAAGCCCAGTCCAAAGGCCTCCTCCCCATCCTGCCCCTTCCGCATGCCCTTCCTCTCCAGGGCACCACAGCGCTACCCTGCCCCTCCACAGTGCCTCCCTGGCCCTTCCCGGGCACGTGGCGGGGGCGCCCAGCTCACAGGGGCACTGAGGGTTGGGGTGCTGGGGTCCAGGTCCTCTCTGCTGGGAGGCCACGCCAGGTGACTGGGAGGGGACCAGGTGACTCTGACCAGAACAAGGCCCAGTTCCCTTGGGGTGGGCAGCCTGGGAAGCTTCCGTGGCCCACGCCCCCGTTCTGGGGCTATCTTAGGGTGCCCAGCCCGACACTTCCTGGCTGGGCGGCCTGAGAGCAGCTGAGGGTCGACCCAGTAACATGGCCCCCAAAACACTGGTCGTGTCGGTGCTAACGGCATCCGGAGGCACCTCCCAGCCCCGGCTCAGAGGTGGTGGGGACACGTCTGAGGGAACGAGTGACCTCAGCTGGACACTAACGAGAGAGCCCAAGAAGGTGACACCGTCTCATTTGACCACACGATGTGTGTTTCCATCCAGTAAATACGCACACCTGCTGTTTTCCAGGCACTGTTTTCAGGCGCCAGGGACAGAGCCATCAGGTCCCTGCACACGGGTTTATGACACACGATGAGGGAAGGGAAGGGAACCGGGGTTCAGCCTCCCACAGTCGTGTGACACAAGTCGGGCGAGGGGGGGAGAGCGTGAGGGGTCCCTGGATGGGGGGTCAGCTCTCTAGGGCCACCCGAGCAGCAGAGCGGGTGGGGGGCCATGTGGGGGAGAACGTTCCAGATGAGAAAACAGAGGCTCAGGAGGAAGCAGCACCACAGTGACCACGCCAGGCGGCATCTGTTGCCACGTGAACACGATATGGTGCGTCTTTGGAGCCACACGGACCTCGGTTTCTGTCTTGGGGACCACTTCGGGCTCCCGAGCCTCCGTTTTCCCATCTGTAGGATGGGGCGACAGTACTTCCTCCCCCCCCTGGGTTGGCATCAGCATTACATGAGGTGACCGCACAATCCAGCCCCTGGTCTAGCACCTGAGGGCCCACGCCCCCAAGTGGACGTTCAGCGTGTCTCGTCCCCCGCAGGGGCTGCACGTGCGGAGGTTCGAATGACCGTCCCAGTGGCCCCATCCGACCAGCACTCTGCAGGTGACATAACCCCCACGGCCTGCCCTATGCAGACCGGGTCCCTGGCCTCTCCGTCCTGCAGGTGAGGAGAGAGTTCGGTCCGGTAGCCCGAGCAGTGAGTCCAGACGTTTGACCACTGGCTCTGTGCTCGGGTGGCCGCCGGTCCCGCACACGGCCCTTACACCTTGCTGGCCTTTTTGGAAGTCTTTATTACAGAATCCTCCAGACAGGACCCATCCTCTGCCAAAGCTCTTGGGGGGCGGACGGTGGAAGTCCCCTAAGGCCCACTCAGGGCCGGCCCTGCCGCGTGTCCAGACCATCCCCCCTTCTGCACTCGAGTCCCCGGGGCTGGGCTTGGAAGGGGAGCTGTGTCGGGAGTGCAGGAAAGGCTACGGAGCCTGTGACCTGAGCTGTATTCTCGATCAGGAGTGGGGACAACTTGGGGCGCCTGGGTGGCTCGGTCGGTTAAGCGTCCGAATTCGGCTCAGGCCACGATCTCGCGGTTTGTGAGTCCGAGCCCCGCGTCGGGCTCTGTGCTGACGGCTCCGGGCCTGGAGCCTGCTTCGGATCCTGTGTCCCCCTCCCCCCGCCCCCCGCCGTCCGTCCCCCCGCTGCACTCTCTCTGTTTCAAAAATAAACATTAAGAAAATTAAAAAAAAAAAAGGAGTGGGGACCACTCAGGACAGGGTCCTGTGCCACTTTGGGTCCCCATGCTGAGCTACAGAAGAGAAGGCAGAGGAGACCGTTAGCAGTGGCCCGAGAAGTGTGCTGAAAAAGTGCAGAGGCCGGCGAGCCCCGCCTGCCGCTCTCGTGAAGGCTTCTCTGCAGCCCAGCAGGGTGACGGGGCTCTGGGGAGGCCCCGCGAGGCTGGGGCAAGGACGATTGGGCGACGGCTGAGGGACCTCTCCTCCAGCTTCGCGGGGGCCGCCTGCCCCGTGCGCGGACGGCCCGTGGGTGGCCTCCCCGGAGCTGCGCGCCGCAAACCAGTCCCCCGGGGAGGACGCATGGCAACTGCTCGGGCCCTGGTGGCCGGACTGGCGGGACCACAGCGCCGAGGATGCCGTTCTCCCGGGGAGCAGCGGGGCCCCGGCCGCCCTCCCTTTTGTCTCCCGGGGTGCCGGCCACCCTGATTCTCCCGGGACTCGAGGGATCCCAGCGGTCCCACTCCCGACCGAGCGCCCTGAGCCGGGAGCCGGGCGCCGGGGCCCGGCCGCTCGGGGTTGAAGCCAGCCGGGCTCTGCCGCCTGGGCCAGTCGCCTCCCCTGCCCACTCCTCGGTTTTCCATCCATAAAATGGGCGCAAAAAGAAGCGTCACCTGTCAGGCTCGTGAAGAGGCCGGCAAGAGAGAATAAAGGCCGAGCATCCAGGGAACCTCCCCCCCCCCCCCCACCGAAAAGTCCTGAAGACTCGTTAGGTCCCTCCAGGCGGACCTGCCACGTGAAGGGGAAGCTCCTGGGGCCGCGACGATGGAACTGGCCTGCCCGAGAGCCGCCGGCCGCCCCACCTGGGCCCCACCTGGCCCCGCCGCCTCACCTCCCTCACCTGTGCCGCTCCTCCCCCGCCGCCCCCGGGTATTTCTGGGAGCGTGGGCGTCCCACACGGGCGTCCCGCGCGTGCTCGGCAGAACTCGGCGGCAGGTCGGTGGCCGTGCCCGGGAGTGTTTCGCCGCTGCCAGCCTCCCGCCCCCTGGTGGCCCCCGCGGAGGGTAAGACGGCGGCGAGGCGGGGGGGGGGGGAAGGGGGCGCGTGTGTGGTGCCCGCGGCGGGAGTTGCTTCCTCCCGGCCCGGCCCCCGGTCCCACCTCGGTCCCGGCCCCCGTGCTGACGTCATGCTGGGACCTCCTTGATTTTCGTGGCCCACGGCAAGTGCCCACGCTGCCCTCGGCCGGCCGCGTGCGCCGGCTCCCGAGGGCGCGGGGCTGCGAGGTAGGGGGGCGACGCTTAGGGGGCACGGAGGCGCGGTGGGGAGGCGGGGACCGGGAGGGGACCGCCATGCCGGGTGGCCGGGAGCCCAGGGTGCAGTGTCGGGTGGGAATGCCCCGGCCGCGCTGCGGCGCCAGTCGGGTCGCGCAAGCCCGGAGGACGCCGTGGTGGCGGGCGCACTCCCGCTCGGCAGGGGGTGGAGGGGGTGGGGAGGGGGAACCAAAGGTCCCCTGGGCCAGGAGCGGGGGTGTGGGCGCAGCGCTCCCGGAGGGCCTGGTGCAGGGCGTACTCCGTGCTCCGCGCCAGCCCCGCAGAGGGGACGGACGCCCTGCCGCGCAGAGGGGCTGGGGAGGGAAGGGGCGGGGGGACCCTTCCCGGCCTTCCGCGCCCGCGGCAGGGTGGCCCGGACTCTGGGCCTCCGGCCTTCACCGTTGCAAGCAAACATGCAACAGGAAGGCGGGGTCGAGGGTGGAAAGGGAGCGCGCGGGCCCGGAGAACCTCCCCTCCTCCGGGAGGACCGCGCTCCTGCTCCTCGGGCGGGGCCGGGGCTGGTGGAGAAGGAGGCTGGCCGGCTGCGCACACCCGGGAAACGAGGCAGCGCGTTCAGAGGAGAGAAGGGGGGAGGGGGGGAGGGTTACTTAGAGACGCCAAAGTTAAGCGTGGGGCCCGGATCCGGGCGGGGGGGCGGGGACCCCTGCCTGCCTGGGTCACGCGAAGGGAAGGGGGTCTGGAGTCCAAGTTAGGGCCCTCCGGCGAGGGCCAATGTAACAGGAAGCCGGGCGCAGACACAGCCCCCCCCCGCAACCCAAGCCTTCTGAGAAGCGGGAGCTGACCCCTGACACGTGTCTCTGCCGGCCGCTCCGCCTGCACTGAAGGTTGGGGCCCGCAGCTCGTGCAGCTGCCGGAGGTTTTGCAAAGCGTCCTCAGAATCACAAGAATCAGAGCGTGCTTTCTTGCCCGGAGATGGGGCGTCTGTCCAGGCAGACCCGGGAGCAGGTGCCGGGGCCCTGGGGTTGGGCAGCCTGCCCTCCCTCCCCGGGCCCACGAGCCTGCCCTTCCCCCTGGCAGACCTAACCCCCCCCCCCCCCCACGGGAGGAAGTGGCTTGTACCAGGCCCTTTCCCAGCCTCTGGGTGACACAGACCCCGGGCGAGGGGGTCATTGGGCGCTCTGGTGGTGGGGGAAGTGGCCTGAAAGGTCGGGCAAGGCCTCAGTGCTAACAGCCTTTGGGAGGGGACGGGTCCCACCCTGTGTCTACGGTCCCACCCCCTTCTGCTTTGGGAACTGTCGGTGCCTAAGTTCGGGCTCCATTGCCAGGGCTGGCTTTGAACCCGGAGCTGGCCGCCATCCAGCCGTGTGGCCCCATCGGACACCTCACAGGCCAGTGCAGCTCGGATGGGACCCTGTGGGGGAGGGAGGGGCTTCCCCCAGGGACCCAGGAAGGTGGATGCGGCCACACGGGGGTCTCGAGAAGAAATGCTGTCTGGGCAGACATGTGTCGGCGTCCGGGCCCCACAGAGACTTAAACACCCTCGCCCCCCAGCTGGAGCCGGGCCGGGCCGGGCCGGTGTGGCCCTGTCTCCCAGGCTCTTTGGGCCCCGGGTGGCTGCTGGGCCAGGGGCCCTGCTCAGGGCAGGGCACGTGGGGCTCCGCTGACTGCCACTGGACCCGTATCCCCCGTGGGTGCTCTGAGCACCACGGTGGGTGTGATGTGTCTCAGGCAAGAGGAATCAGAGAAAACTGGTTCTCAAAGTGTATCCTGGGGCCCTATGGGGAACCCATGAGGTTAAGATTGTTCTCACAACAACACTGTTGACCTGTGGTTTGCTGTTTCCTCGCTTAGGTGGCTTTTCCAGAGACCACATGACGGTGTGGGTGTGTGTAGGGGTGTGTGGGGGTAGGGTGGGGTGGGCTGTGGGTGTGTGTGGGAGGGGGTTGGGGGTATGGGGTGTGAGGGTTTGTGCTGGGGTGTGTGTGTGTTGGGTGTGTGTGGGGTTGTATGGGAGGGTGTGGGGGATGTAGGGGTGTAGGTGTGGGGGATTTGTCCCTGGATAGTGGTGTGGTGTGTGTGGGGGGGATGTAGGGGTGTGGAGGGTGGTATGGGGGGGTTTTACGGGAGGGTGTGGGTGCAGGGTGGTGTAGGGGTGTGGGGGGTGGGTGTGGGGGGTTGTATGGGAGGGTGTGGTGTGTGTGTGGGGGGGATGTAGGGGTGTGGGGGGTGGTATGGGGGTGTTTATGGGAGGGTGTAGGTGTGGGGGCGGTGTAGGTGTGGGGGGTGGTTGTGGGGGGGTTGTATGTGAGGGTGTGTGTGGGGGGTGTAGGGGTGTGGGGGGTTGTATGGGAGCGTGTGTTGTGTGGGGGGGGATGTAGGGGTGTGGGGGGTGGTATGGGGGGTTTTATGGGTGGGTGTGGGTGTGTCGGGGGGTAGGGGTGTGGGGGGTGGGTGTGGGGGGGTTGTATGGGGGGCAGGACTCTGTCCTCGTGTCGCACGCATCTGAGTTTTAACTTCAGGCCTGGGGCGCCTTGAGAGCTGTGCCGACGTGAGCGAAAGCTCCCGGGGTCCCTGCCGCCCTTCCGGTGCAGGGGCCGCAGGGGTGAGACATGGGCTGCGCCCCGGATCCCCCCAGCCTCCTTGGGAAACAGCGGTCGTGTGTCCGATCCTCTGGCCCCCAGGGCCCTCGTGTGCCGCGTGACTGGGTTCTCTTGGGACGGCGAGGGGAGCCCGAGGTTCCCGGTTTGGGTCCGAGTCCCGCGTGGGAAGGAGCGGCAGGGCCCTGGAATTTCTGGCACAGAGAGGCGGGCTGGGGGCGTGTCGGCTCGAGGCCCTGAGGAGCCGACGGGTGACATGGTGACACGGGAGCGACGCTGCCGGAGGCCCCTTCGAGGGCGGAGGAGGCCCTGTGGATGAGGCCCAGAGCGAGGGGCGGTGTACCCGAGGTCAGGAGCGCCTCCTCTGAGTCCGTGTAGCTGTGTGTCCCTGGGCAGGTGGCTTCCCCTCTCTGAGCCCGTGTCCTTGGCTTCTGGGATGGGTGAAGGCCGGCAGCCGTGGGTTCAGACCAGGTGTTGGGTCAAAAGCGATCCTGGGTTTGCGGGACTCAGGCGCTGGGGGCAGGGGAACGGGCGTTGGGGGCGGGTGTTGACCGGGGCCGGTGGGGGCTACCCGTGAAGGCCGTGACACAGACCTTCCCGCGTGTCCCGAACCCGTTTATAGGCAGCTCTCAGCCTGGCGAGCCCGAGGCGGCTGGGCCGCTCAGGG
This sequence comes from Prionailurus bengalensis, assembly GCF_016509475.1. NCBI lineage: Eukaryota > Metazoa > Chordata > Mammalia > Carnivora > Felidae > Prionailurus > Prionailurus bengalensis. The sequence continues at coordinate 2,794,211 of NC_057357.1, forward strand.
GACCGTCTGGGGGTGGCTGCTGGCGGGAAAGCCTCTTGCTCTAGCTGGGGGCGGCGGGGGCGCCGCACGCGGGTCTGGGAGAGCCGAGGGCGCAGACGCAGAGCCACGGGAGCCCCGTCCAGAAATAGGCTGCGAGGTGCCCCGGGGTCAGGTGCTCAGGGAGGCAGCCGGGCGGGACCCGGCGGTTCTCCTCCTCCCGCTCCGTGCAGCCGCGCTCTGGGTGAGGTGGGCAGCTGCCGCCAGGCCCACCGTGCCGGGGGGGGGGACACTGCGGCACGACGGGGTGGAAGGGCAGAGGGCCAGGTTCATCGCGGAGCCCGGGCTGGCGTTGAGGGCGCTCCCTCGTCAACGGTTCCCTGAATGGCTCTCTGCCCCCGGGGGCCTGGACCGCCAGGAGCTCACGGCCCGCTCTGAAGGCTGGACGCCTGGCCCCTCAGGGACGAGACGGGTGGTACGCACACGGGCCCCCCGGCCCCGCCTCGGGATGAGGCCAGAGTTGTAGACACAGCCTTCCCTGTGCTGCGTGATGTGGCCGGTCTTCCCGCCCCCACTCCCGCCACGCTGTCTCCTCACTGCCCCTGAAGCCACCCACGGGTCCTTTGCACCTGCTTCTCTGCTTGGGACACTCGCCCCAGGCCTTCCAGGCTGCTCGGACCTCACCATGTCAGGGTTAGGGTTAGGGTTAGGATTAGCCTTTTCTTCCAGGCCCTTTATCCCCTTCTCACACCGTGTAGACAGTATGTACTTTTATTTTTATTGCCTTTTATTGTCTGTTACACATTTCTAGAATCGAAGCTCCCTAAGGTCAGAGACCTGTGCCTGTTTAGTCCAGGGGGGTCGGCCAAGCACCATGGATGAGCAGGCGCTCGGGGACTGCTGAGGGAACGAGGGAGCCAAGGACAGAAGGAACTTGCCGGTGTATGTGCCCCTCCCGGGCCCCATTCTGAAGTGCCGATGTTCTCTCCTGGGTCCCTGTGGTGCACAGGGTCTGTCCTCGCTAGGTCCTCCACACGTTTTCTGGCCTCTTGGAGAACCTGCCCCCCTCCTGCCGTGGCCCCGTCCCCCCGCCAAGAGTTGATCCATGGGTTTGCATCGGATGTTTTTTCCCCCTACAGCCCAGGCCCCATTCTTGATCCTGGTGCAAAACTCCCGGTGTTGCCCTGGAGTCTGGTGGTGCGGACCGGGGCCTGGACAGGGGCTCCTGAGAAGCGGGGCTCCGCGTGATGGGGACCGGGCCCAGAGCCCGACGTGAGGCTCGATCCCGCGACCCCGGGACCACGACCTGAGCCCAAATCGAGAGTCAGACGCTCAACCGAATGAGCGACCCAGGGGCCCCCACCTTTGGTGGTTTTTATTTGCTGCTGACTAGTTAGAACGTCAGCGGCTGTTGGGGTTGTAAGCTGTCATGACCTTTCTGGAAAGCAGGTGGGCGGTGCAGATCGGGACCCCCTTAACCACTCCCACGTGGTGTCTTTTCTTCTGGGCATCCGTCCTGGGGAAAGAGAAACTCAGACTTTGGTAGGAAGATGTTCATCATGGTGTTTTTGGGAAGCCGTTAAAAATGGCATTTTTACAATAGAACGTGTAAGGATTTGGGAAGATGCTGGTAATATACTAAGTTTGGAGGATAGGATTGCACCGCACCGGCAGCTTAGATTTGTGAGAAAGATCTGCAGAAAGGAAAACCTAGAGCTCTCTGCGGGCGTTCGGGCCCAGCCCCCACCCTCCCTCGTAACTCTGGGGAATATATCTGTGTATACATCCGCCTGTGTGTACGTAATTTCCTCTGGAAAAACTCGATGTAATTTTCCAGAGGAAAACGTACGGATGACGGAATTTGGATGCACGTATATGTACGTGCACATGTATCTTTACATGGATGCACACACACACGTATGTGTCCGTGTGAGCGCTCGGAACTTTCACGTTTCAACTCGGGGTCAGCTGCAGGGAGTGTGGCTCAGGTCCTCACTCCGCCCGCAGTGCTGTGTTTGCAGCTAGGACCCCCACCCCGCGGCAGGGCCCGTCTCTCCTCGCCCCGCCCCACCGCACCCCCCCCCCCCCCCGAAGAGCAGGCTTGGCTCTAAAAGAAGAGTGTACCATCCGCTGTTCTTCTGGTTCGCCTTGTTCTCTGTTACTTGTGTGCCTTTTCTCCGGCTTCTGGCTTCTTTCCTCGTGACCTCCCTGCTCTACTCATCTGCCGGTGGCGGCCTAGCTTTTCGGGGTGCGTATGGTGGCGGAGGGGGCGTCGCCTCTGAGGGGCACGGACCTCCTAGTCCTCCCTGTAATGCGGAAGGAAAACTCCACTTTGTGAACTGACTTTGTCCCGTTCTCCGGGCCCGTCTGTCCCCCCCCCGCCACACCCCCCAGGCGTGTCCTCTCCTGCCGGTCTGTCCCAGCCCTCAAAGTGCTCTTTGTCACACCGTCACATCTCCCTATTTATGGCCTTCTGTGGTTGGCACGTGTGCTGGGAACCTTCTGGATCTGGGGGCTGCCTGTCTCCGACGTGCTCTCGCCTGCTTCCAGCTGGCCTGGCGACTCAGGGGTCTGGTGCTCGTCCGCAGGCAGGCGGGGCCTCGCGAGGAGGGCTTATAGGTGGGACAAGGAGGCGCTGCGGGGCCCCTGGCGATGGGCTGCACTTGGCCATCACAAAAGGACAGGAACAGCCGGTTGCCTTCTTGGGGGTGCCCCCTCGGGCTTTGCAGGGGCTCCCACGGCAGTGGCATAGCTGTCCTTCCCGGGTGCCCCCTCCCATCTGAGGGCGAGTCCGTGGGAGTGGGCACTGGGGCTCCATGGAAACAAGCTCCCCACTGGGGGTGGGGGAGGAGGACCCTTCCCTGAGCTGGGCGCTGGTGCCTGTGCAGCGGCCAGAGAAAATGTCCTTCTTCTGCTCCTCCTGCCTCAGAGACCCCGCCCCTGTTCTCAGTGTGCGTGTCCCCCTCCCCAGGGTGCTGCCAGGCCTGGAGGCGTCCGAGCCACGCCCTGCAGTCACCGAGGAGGCCCGACACCGGGAGGGGCCCTTGGCTCAGCGTCCGGCTGTGGGGAGCCTTCGGCGGTTCTGATCGGCCCGCAGGAAGGCTCCGGAAGAGATCGTGGCTGTCCCCTGTGGGGTTCATGGGCAACGGCAGGGGCTCCCCGGAGCGGCCGGGCCCGCCATGCTGCAGTGCAGGCCGGCCCAGGAGTTCAGCTTCGGCCCGCGGGCCCTGAAGGAGGCGCTGGTGTCCAGCGACCCCACCCTGCGGCGTCTCTACGCGTCTGCCTTCACCCCTGCGGAGAGGCTGTTCCTGGCCGAGGCCTACAACCCCCAGAGGACCCTCTTCTGCACGCTGCTCATCCACACGGCCTTCGACTGGCTCCTCAGCCGTCCCGAGGCCCCCGAGGACTTCCAGACCTTCCACGCCTCCCTGCCGCCCCGGAGGCAGAGCCCTGCCCGGAAGCACATCTACCTGCAGCCCATCGGTACGAGGTGGGGGGGCTGCGTACCCTGGGGCGCCGGGCCCGCAGCGGGTGGGCATCGTGGAGCCAGCCGCACCCCGCTGGGGAGCCGGAGTCTGAGTCTCGCATAGGGCAGGGTGTCTGGGGCTCCGGGCCGGGCAGGGCGGCCCCCGCTGGGACCCGGCTCTCCGCCCGCCCAGCTCAGACACCGCTCGGGAAGCCAGGGACCGTGGGGCCTTTGCGGCCGCGTCGCCTCTCCCCTGTTGCGCACAGGGTGTGCAGCCCCAGGCGCTGTGCCGGGGCCCTCCAGAGACTGCGTTCCTCCCAGCCCGCCTGCCCCGTGTCCGAGGCCGGGAAACCGGCCCCGGGAGGTCACCTGACCTGCCGTGGACGCCGAGCTGGCGATGGGCACAGGTGGGGTTTGAACGCAGGCTTAGTTGACCCCGAGGACGTGCTGGGGAGGCCGGCTGGGCCTGGCGAGGGTAAGGGTTCTCCGCGAGGCCTGCTGGGCAAGGGCTGGGGCGGACGAGGGGCCTTGGCCGGCTGTCCACGCGGTGAGGGCAGAGAGGGTGGCGCCTGGCTTTGCAGAGGACCGACCACCAGGCCCGAGCAGAGCTGAGGGGGCCAGAGGCCTGCGGCCACCCTCGTTCTCCAACCCCTTGCGGCCCGTCTGCCGTCCCTGGCTCGAGCCGTGTCCGGCAAACAGCGCCCAAACCATCCGCTTCGTTCTGTCCCCTGCCAGCAGCTCACCGGGGCCTGCGAAACCCTCACGAGCAGACGCGTGGGCGCTTGTTAATGTGCGTTTTGGGGCCTGAGGTGGCCTGGGGCTCTGCGTTTCCAGCCAGACGCCCGCCCCGGGCCCCTGCAGCCGGCCCTCGCTCGGGTGCGCGTCTGTCCTCCTGCAGCAGTCTGGTGTGGCTGCCCCGGGGGCGTCCTGCCCGCACGCCTCTCGTGTCCCGCTCTGCTCCTGCCATCCGGCCAGCCTCAGCCTCGGGGACTCTGGGTGCCGGCCGGGGCCCCCCTGCCCCTCCCTGAGGGGCTCCCCACCTTCCAGACCTCTCTCATCGGGGCGTTGCCCTTTCTTGTGGCTTTCTCCTTTCCGTGAAGGCAGGTCCACGGTGGCCTCCTGCGCCCGGTGGCCGCGGCTGGCGGGGGGCGGGGCGTAGGCGGGTGGGGGCGGGGCGGCTGACGGGCCGTCCCGCCCCCAGATCTGAGCGAGGGCCCGGCGGGTGGCGCTCTGCTGGAGTACCTGCGCGACTGCACGGAGGCCTTCTTCCTGGGCTTGCAGGTCCGGTGCCTGCCCTCGGTGGCGGCCGCGTCCATACACTGCTCCTCACGTCCCAGCCAGGACTCCGACAGGCTCCAGCTCCACACGGGTGGGTGATGGGCGCGGGGGGGGGGGGGGGAGGGCGCGGGCCCTTTCCACGAGGCAGAAGGCGGGAGGAAGGAATCCTCGCCCCGTTTCTTTGGGGGAGGGGGAACCTCTATTCCCCAGGCTTTTGAAGAGCAAGGCTAAAACCAGCCTCCTTCGCCGTCTGGAGACCAGACGACCCCCCCAGCGTCTGCTGGAAACCCCAGGGCATGACGGGTGGGGGAGGGAAGCCCTTTTCGGGCGCCTCCCGCCTTGTAAGGCACCCCTCTAGACTTTTGTCCTGCACGTGTCCAGCCCCCACCAGCCCCCAGGTCACTGGCAGCTGGAGAGCGGCTGGGTCGCGGGGCACAGATGGGCCTTAGGCGTTCAGATGTGCGGGGCACCCGGACTCCGGTCTAGGGAGGCCCCAGGAGCAGGCTGGGCACTTTGGATGGCGCTGGGGCTGGAGGGCCCAGTGTCTCAGCCGTGGCGTGGCGGGAAACCCCTCAGCCCCCTCCTCCGGCCCCTCCTTCGGCCTGTAGGGCCCCCCTGCTCCGCCTCTGTGCCTTTTCTCTCCTTGGGCTGTGAAGCCCCTACATCGAGTTCCTAATTTTAGTTCTCCCCTTTCCATTTCTGTCGCTTCTGGTGGGTTCTTTCTCAAATCGGCAACATATATTTTTTTAACGTTTCTTATTTTTATTTTTTGAGAGAACAGGCGCGCACCAGTGGGGGAGGGGCAGAGAGAGGGGGACAGAGGATCTGAAGTGGGTTCTACACTGACAGGCTGCCCACGCCGAGCCCCACGCGGGGCTCGAACTCACGAACCGTGAGATCATGACCTGAGCCGACGTCAGACGCTCAACCGAGGGAGCCACCCAGGTGCCCCCAGCAGTGTCACTTCTTAAAAATACCAGTTTCCCGCTAAGATTTAAGTTCAGTATGGATAGCCACAAACACAGGTGCCTTTCGGTTCCGCCGTCTGGCGCGTGCTGGTGGCCTACTCGTGGTCTTTCCGTTCATTCTGTCTTGGTATTCTTTCTCGTTAGCTGGACATACTACTTGGAAACTTAGTTTACCTTTTTGGAGATCTAGTGGCCTGGGGTGATGGGATTCGTGCTGGGTTCGTGCCGGGGGCGGGGCTCTGCTTTTGCTCTGCCAGGCCCCTGTGGGTACACAGCTCTTCTGGGCCGGCCGTGGTCCTGGGAGCGGGGTCTGCCACCCTCCCTCATCTCTGAAGGGGCCCAGTCTTAGCTAGTCTGCTTCAGTTCTCTCCTTGGATCTAAGTTCTCATCAGGTTTCGGATTTTTTTTTTTTTTTAATCCTGTTTACTGAGGCATAATTCACATGCACTGACATTCTCCGTTTTGCGTGTAATGGCCCTGTGAGCCTGGACGAGCACCCCCGTGACCCAGTTGCCATTGTCATCAGACTTAGCTTGTTTTGCCTCCCAAGACGCGCTTGGTCCCCTGTGGCCAACTCAGCTCCCACCTCGGATGCTTTAAGAAGCCGTGTTTTGTATTTCACTCAGCTTATCTGGTTTATCTTGGGCGGGAGGGCTGGTCTCAATCCCCAGCGTGCGTGACAGGAGCTGCTGGCACTGAGTTTTCAGGGTTGACAGGGAGCTCTTGGCTGGGACAGGTGTCGTTCTAATGGTAGCATGTCCCTTTCTGTGTCCCAGGCTGCAAGTTTGTCACTCTGAGACGCTCTCCTGGCCATGGACCTTCCTGGCCCTGCCTTTGTCCCCTGCCTTCAGGACACTGTCCTGCTGCAGGCGTGGTCCCCGAGCCCTGTGTCTCTGTCGACCCACCACAGCACCTTCAGACCTCTCTGACCCTCTGCCTCTTCTTTCTGGGGACCCTAATGACTGCACTGAGCCCTGTGGCTCCTCTGTCCCCACAGACGGGATCCTGTCTTTCCTGAAGAGCAGCAAGCCGGGCGACGCGCTGTGCGTGCTGGGCCTCACGCTGTCTGACCTGTACCCCTGCGAGGCCTGGAGCTTCACGTTCGGCAAGTTCCTGCCAGGGCACGGTGAGCCTCCGCCCCGGCAGCCCCCGCCTCGGCCGAGCTTGCGGGGCCCGTCCCGGGGAAGACGATGTGCGCACGCCGACGGAAACCGCTGCCCCCGAACGTGCGGCCGTGCCCTTCCTGCTCAGCCCTGGGCTGCTGCTGGGGGGCCGGCCTGCAGGAGCCGTGCGTCCTGAGGGGTGGGGTGGGGGGGCTCTGCTCCTGCGCCCCCGGGTGAGGTGACCCGTGAGCCCGTGTGTCTCCACCTCTCCCCAGAAGTGGGCGTTTGCAGCTTTGCCCGTTTTTCGGGGGAGCTCCTGCAGCCGGGGCCTGGCGCCTCGGAGGCAGCCCCGGTCCAGGCGGCAGCCGACGGCCCTGAGACACCAGTGCAGGACCCAGGCCAGACACTGTGCTTCAGCGCCCTGGGGCTGGCCCAGTGCTGCAAGGTGGGCGTGGAGGCCAGGGTGTGGGGGTCACCGCACAGGTGGAGGGAGGAAGTGGGCAGAAGCACTGGGGGCTCTGGCCGGTTCGGGGAATGTGCCAAGGATGTGCGATCAGACACGGGGGTGTGAGCAGGCAGCCGCTGAGTCCCCTGTCCCGCCCTCACCGGGACCACCCTGCTTCCCTGTAGAGAGCGTAGGAACGAAGGCCGAGCTGCCAAGACCTTTGCCTAAGGTCACTCGGCTGGGCAGCGGCAGAGAATCGAACCCGTGTCTGTCTGATACCCCAGGGCCATCCGTCTGTGCCCCGTGCTGTCAGGACCGGGACGTGGAGGGCTGATGGACCGCTTCCCGGTGGCCTAGGCCCCTCTGGGGCGTCCCGGGGATTGGCTGCAAGGTCAGTGGCAGGCCTTCCCCCGCAGGTCACCTGCCACGAGCTCTGTCACCTGCTGGGCCTGGGGAGCTGCCGCTGGCTGGGCTGCATCATGCAGGGGGCGCTCAGCCTGGAGGAGGCCCTGCGGCGACCCCTGGACCTCTGTCCCATATGTCTGCGGAAGCTGCAGCACGTCCTGGGCTTCAAGCTCATCGACAGGTACAAGGTGAGCGGCTCTGAGGGGGGGGCCCCCGGGGTAGGGACCGCAGCAGGCCAGCGCCTGGTCTGGGGCCCCGCGCGGGAGTCAGAGAGCAGAGGATAGTTGGGTCCTGGGTGTGAGAACCCCAGGGGAGCAGACAGACCCGCGTGCCTGCCGGTCGGCACCTTCCTGCTCTGCTGGGCAGCGTGTGGCGCCCGAGCCTGGCCCGTGGCGCACCCAGCAACGGTGGCCGTGGCCGTCGGGGCGCAGGGGGGACAAAGGGTGGACGGCTCTTCTCAGGCAAAGATGGGAAATACCAGCTCTGAACGGTGGGTGGGTGCTGGGCGCGCCCACCACGCCACCCCTGCGTCGGTCGGGGCCGCCGGCTCCGGTGGTTGGGGTCCGCGCGGGAGGAGACCCGAGCGGGCCTGGCAGGGGGCGGCCGCACTCTGGAGGCGGTCCTCTCCTGCCCGGCCCGGTTTGGAGCGAGCTGCGGGCGCTGCTGCCCTCTGCTGTCGGCCGGGGGCGCGGCGCGGGCCCTGTGGGTGGAGCCTCCGCGGCGGGAAGCCTGCTCCGCGGACTCCAACTTGATTCTGAGTTCAGCCTCCAGAGGCCGGCGGTGTTTATCAAGGCCTCTCCACCAAGAGCTTTGGCTTAATTTTAAAACCAAAAGTTTTAAGCCAGAAGCTGTTTGCGGTTCTGGGAAAAACCCCGGAGGCAGGCAGCCCGGGCCGCGACGGGGTGGCTGGCGGGGGAGGGGGGTGCAAACGCTCCGGGGAGGTGGGGGGGGGGGTGCTTCTTGGCCAGGCAGCCCCTGAACGGGGAGGGCCTGCGTGTGTCACAGGCTCCCAGGGGTGCTGCGGCTCGCTCACGGCGGTGGGGCGGGGCGAGCGTGCTGCCGGGGCGGCGACGGGCAGGCGAAGGGAGACTCGGCTCTGGCCGTAGCTCGGCGCTCGGCACACGCGTCCTTCCGGGGCTTGGTCATTGGGCACAACCTTCCGCCCCGGAGCTGCTGTGCCTTGGGTGGCGCCTCCCCTGCGAGTTGGTGGAGGAGGATGGGGCCGCGGGGACAGCTCCCGGGGACTCTCTGGGAGCTGACCTGGGGGTGGGAGAGGGGCCGGCCGGGAGCCCTCTGTGCCGCTGCACACCTGCTGGGGACAGAGGCGTGGGCCGTAGTGGTGGTGTCTCCCGTCCTAGCACACAAATGGGTGGGGGGGGGGGGGGGGCGCATCCGCCAGCGCGGAAGCCAGGGTACAACGAAGTAGAAACGGACAAAGTGAGGAGTTTTGGGTATTTATTGTTGTGAAGGCAGCCTGAGGTCAAGTGCACACTCGGTAGAATTTAACTGCCCCGGAGCTGGCCCCACACGGAGCCTGGCGGGCACGGGGGCGGGCAGCGCGCGGAAGAGGTGAGGGACGGGGCCCAGGACACCCAGCCCGTGTCTCTCCCTCGCAGAGACTTTACGCCTGGACTCGAGCCGGGTCGCGGCCCGACGCGGATGCAGGGGCGCCGTCCGCCTCGGACGAGACTCCGCCCTGCAGCGCCGACTCGGGCCTGAGCTGCGACAGCGGGTCGGAGCCCCTGACCCCCGACACGTGGAGCCACACCTTCTCCGCGGGCCCCGAGCCGGAGCCCGAGGAGGGGCTGGGCTCCCCGGCCGCCCCGGACAGCCCGCCTGGGTGCGGCCCCGCCGTGGACGCCATCAGGGAGCACGGACGGTGGCTGGAGCGCTGCATCCGGGCCCTGGAGCGGGAGGTGACGGAGGAGGAGCTGGCGCAGGTGGACGGCGCCGTGGAGGCCCTGGCGGGGTGGGAGATGTTCACGGGGCGGCTCCCGGCCCCCAGGCAGGACCCGCCCTGCGGCCGAGACGGCTGGGGGCTGCGCCGGGTCCTGGGCGACACGTTCTCCTCCCTGAGGAGGAAGCTGAGCGCGCGCAAGCTGTCCAAGGCGGGCTCGTCCCCCGGCCGCTGGCGGGAGGAGGGGAATTAGACGGGGGGACCCACCGCCCGGTGCTGTCGCCCGGAGGGGAACATCGCGTGGGGCCCTGCGTCCTGCCCTCTCACCCCGGCCCCTGCGGAGGGTCCCCGGGCCCAGCCTGGATGGCGGCTTCCTGGGCCTGGGGCCCGTGTGCCCATCTCCCCCCCCCCCCACTCACCCCCAGAGCGGGGCCTTCTCACACTCACCGCTTTCCTGTCCTCAGGCTTTCATGCTGTGTCCCCGACACCACCTCTGCCTGCTGTCACCCTTGGTGTTCTGACAAAAGGGGCCTGTGGTGTTGACAACTCGTTCTAACAAGTGTTGAGGCCGTGGGGGGCCGGCTGCCCCGGGGGGTCAACTGTCCCCATTTACTTCTGTCAAACTTTGCTTCCCGCATCTGAAATCCTTCTGTGTGCTCCCATGTCTGCCGGTGCCGGCTTCACTAGCAGGGGGCCCCTGGGCCTGCGGGGAGAGAAACCTCTGGTTGCAACAGCCGAGGAGCATGGTCACCTGGAAGGAGGCAAGCAAGGGGGTGGCTCTGAAACGTGGGGGGCTAACAAAAACCGTGTAAAATACGAAACACAATGCAGGTTGCAGAGTATTCGCACCCCCCTCCCCCCCTCCCTGCCCCAAGCAAACAGGGTGGAAGGTTCCTTGTAATTGGACACCAGGCTAGGCTGCGGGATCCCAGACCCCAAAAGGCCCAGCATAGATACGGCCCCAGGCCTTGGTTGTGGCTTCTGGGAGGCATAGCTGGGACCTGGAGGGAACTGACAGCGGGGAGAAGATGAACAGCCAGGTGGGCAGAGGGGGGCCCAGGACCTGAGGGAGACCAGTCTGGGGCTGTCGCTGTGAGCACGCCCCCCCCGCCAACTTTAGTGCCTTAAAGCCCCAACCCTGTGCTTAGAGCTCAGGACTTTGCAGTGGGGACAGAGCCTGGGGGAAGGCAGGTCCCTGGGCCTGGCTGCGGGGTCTGCCGGGAGGCCCCCAGAATATCACCCTCACTGTACCCCAGCTCCTGGGGAGGGGCCCTGGGTCCTACCTTTGAAGGGTGGTGGCAAGGTCCGGAAGACCATGGGGGATGGGATCACCTCCTCCGCGTATGACCTAGCTTCCGGGTCCCTTCCGTCTTCTGCCAAAGGTCTGTCTCCAGACCGATGGACTGGGGGAGCTGGGGGCCTCAGGGGCTCAGCATGTGCCATGGGGGTGACGGCTGCGGGCGGGAACGTGGGGAGAATAAAACTTGGAGGCACCGAGACCAGAGGTCCTTCCTACATCAAGTACCACTGCAGAGGGGGGTGGAGAGCAGTTGGAGACGGTCCCCAGGGGAGGCGGCTCCGATGGAGGTCGTAATGAACGCCATCTGCTCGGGCAGAGTCGCGGGTCACGAGCCCTGGCACGGCTGAGCACCTCACCCGAGCTGACCTGCAGGAGCTACACACCAGGCTTCTGAGAAGCCAGGGCCTGGGCTGTTTTTTGTTTTTGTTTTTTTTTAAATAAACACACCAAGTGGACTGTACTGCCTGGAAGGTCCGTATCAGTCCCAGGTCCCCGTGAGTCCCCAACATCCCCGCGGGCACAGGCCAAGAGAGAGAAGGGAGCTAAAAATACTCCGGGGTCACGACATCATCTGCTTTGCGGTTCCTGTGTGAGACGGGGCCAGGAACGCTTCCTGCACCTTCCGAAGCAGCATTAACACATCAAAACTGTTCTAATGAAGCTGGAGGAAAGGCCTGGCCGTTCTGGGCCCCTCCGCCCGAGCGCCTGCCACCCACACGCTGCCAGGGTCCGAGAGAGGGCTTGGGGGCCTGTTCATAGGTTCTCCTGGGACGGCTGGTTCAGACCTTTCTGGGAAGAACAAAATTTCCAGAAGGGCTTAAAAATAACCCCCCAAACATGCCATGGCTCAGCCAAGCAGCTAATGTTAAAGCTGAGTCCAAATTTAGATCCCATCAAGTTCAAGAGAGGCCACACCCTTCCAGGGGTGTGTGCGTCCACATCCAAGGTCTGAGCATAGAGCCCCGACAGGCAGTGGGGGGGGGGGGGGGGTCGGCTGGAGTCAAATCCACCTGGGAAAGGACCCGCCAACCTTCCTACAAATAAACTGTGCAATCGAATGAGTCCTCCCAAGCCCCAGGGACTTTCTTACCTCCATCCTCCTCGATTCTCGACAACCCTGGCAAGAATGCTGCCCTCCTCCGGAGACCTGGGCTTGGGGGTCGGCGGGAGACTGCAAGGCTGCAGACCTTCTGTATTCTGGCTCTTTCCTAGGAGCACACAGGTAAGTCCAAGGGGCGGGGCGGGGGTCAGCAGCCGCAGCACATTGGGCTGACTCCCTGCAGGTCTGGGCAGCCGCCTGGGTGGGTGAGTCGTCCCCAGCTGAAAGGGAGCGTCCCCGGGAAAGCCAGGAGGGTCCGGGCCCCACCAAGCAGCTCCCAAACTGGAGCTGGAAACCCTTCCGGGCCGGGCCTCAGAGGTCACCTCTGCCAGGAGAGGCCCAACCAAGCCTGGAGACTCCTGATCACAGTGGGGCAGCTACACAGGTACAGGGAACCGGATTCAAGGACGTCCAGGGAAAGCGCAAACGTCCAGCCCTCAGAGAGCCAAGCAGAGAAGGCGGACCCTGAGCGTCAGCTGGAGCACAGCTCACGCAGCACCCTGATGCGGGAGGAGCCGGGATGACCCAGGTTTACGTTTGAACTCGCTAGTGCCTACAGACCCAAAGGGAAACAAACCTGTCAGGGCTCTGTTTGAAAAAGCAATTTCCAAGAAAGGTCCTGGGGTCACTAGCGTTCCATCCAACCCCAGCTATCCCGCCTGGTGATGACCAGGGTGACCCTCGACTCGCACGGCCGGGGCCAACACGCCTGCCACGGGCATGGTCTCAGGGGGATCCGTGACCCCGCCTCTGCTGGGACCCCGGGGGCCCACCAAATTCCCTGGAAACACCATCGGCCGGGTTCCATGTGAGGGACTCCACGGGGCTGCTGCCCACGCATCTCCATCGGGACCCTTTTATGGCCATGCGTCACCTGTCCCCGGGGGCTCCTGCCACGCTGACTGCTCCTGCTTCTCGGGCGCTGTCCCCTCCCTCGGCTGGCCACGGCCGACACGGCTTCCTCCCGGGTGCCCGGACACGCTTCACGGCACTGCTCCCCCATGTCTGTGAGTCTGGGTAAGGGGTGTCTCACTGGCCTGAGGTCAGCGGGGCCGGCCACGGAGCTGTGCGTTGCTCACCAGCTCGAGGCCCCCGTAGCACAAGCGGGCACACGCTCACTGGCCGCCACAGCAGGCCGACAAAGCAGAGGGCTCCCGGGGCGCTTGATTCCGTCTGAGGCCGACATCACTTTGATTTCCCACCTTCAGACTTGCAGCAACAGAAGCTGACCTCTTGGTTCTCGCCACACCGGGTCAGAGTAAGAGAGCTGTCAGCTGGACTGTTCGTGACCTTTCCTCGTGGATGCGGCCTCCCACCGGGGGCCTGTTGGTGGGCCTGCTGCCTTCGTCCCTCGGCCCGCCTGTGGGGACGCTCCTGGGAGCTGCATGTGACAGGCGAGTCACAGAAGCCGGGGGGGCCAGAGCTGGGACGCACGGGGTCGCAGGAGGAGAGCGAGAGCACCGTGTGGGGTCCTGAGCCTGCAGAAAGGAGCGGCCTAATGTCAAAGGCAGGAACACACCATCCTCCGTCCACTTGGCCTAAGTGTGCAAGCAGGAAAAATACAGGGAGGGACACACAGGCCTGAGCCACGTTCTACCTACATCCCTTGGGAGTGACCTGGGTGCTCCCCCCGCACACCCCACTGGAGACACTTCACTGAAGGTGGGACGGTGGCATCCTGGCTGGCACGCGGCAGCCCTAGTGGGACGGGAGGCGGAGGCCCCACAGCGCTACCTCTCGTTCGCTCTGCCCTCGGGCCTTCCCTCCCCTGCTCCGGCTTCTCCCTGCAGGGCTCGGGAGGTGGAGCTCTGTCGGTCCAGCACCAGCTTGTCATGGGTCCCGAGCCCTGCAGCCCATGGCCCCGTCCCCAGGAGCCCTCTCTCTCAATGGCACCAAATTCGTCCAGATTACATCCGCTCCAGTCACAACCAGATTAAACTGCTTGATGGGCACTGTTTTGATTTTTTTTTTTTTTAAAGATTTTGTATTTAAGCAGTCTCCTTGCCCAGCGTGGGCCTGGAACTCCCAACCCCCAAGAGTGGTGTTCTCGACTAAGCCAGCCGGGTGCCATCATTCCTGTTTTTAAAAGCCCCGAAGCCAAGGGGAAACATACAACCTGAACGTAGGCATCTCTGTGCTGAGGCTCCGAACAACTGTGCCATACGGGGAAAATTCCATGTAGTTCAAATTTTCTGAACCACTTCTGTGTGACATTATCGTTCTCAAATAAATAAATGCTGTCAACCTGAATGAAGAAAAGGCCTTGCGGGCAGACGGTGAGTTCCACCTGACACCCACCCTTGGAATCCAGGAGGCGTGCCCTCCTGCTAGAAGGCGCGAGGCCCGCCCGGCCGTGAGGGCAGCAGGTGCACACGGCCCCAGGTGTCCGAGGGGCTCTGGCCCTCGCCCACGTGGGCAGGCCTGGAGGGTCTGGTCCCCTTGGCCACACACGCGCCCTGGAGGAACCTCTACGTTCATAATATCCCTGCCGGCGGGGTTTAAAAATCCGACTTACCAAACTGACTCCGTTCCTAAATGCACAGTACCTGTTTCCAAGCTTTCTGGGGTCAAGGTTGATGCTTTATGAAATCACAGAATGAAAACAAAAGGCTAGTTTCGTTTTTTGGGGTGGGGGGTGGGGTCATTATTTCTATTCGCACTAATGTGACCCACATCGTCTTTTCTGCCTGGACACCAGAGGTTCAATGCGGTCACCCAGCTGCCCGCTCACCTCCCATCCAGGCAGCAAGTCTGCCCGTGGAAGGGCAGGGGTGAAGATGGCAGTGTGCCGTGGGGGGAGCCCCGGCCGTACGAGGCGTTCCTGCCAGGGGAGCCAGCACCCCGCAGGACGAAGGGCCAGCGGGGACGGGCCGGGGTTACGGAGGCGAAGGACGGGCAGGAGACAGGCACGCTTCATCCACAGCACAACCATGAGGGGGCCCGGGGTTCTGGAAAGTACAGTTTGGCCCAGGTGGCCTGTGGATGCCCCGCTAAACACGCACTGCGGGTTGCCGGGCCACACGGCCCCCTCCATCCTAAACATGTCACACGCGGCGGCCGCAGGCAGCAGGAGCTGGCGGTGGCGGGGGGGGGGGGGGCGGTTGCAACATGCCAGGAAAACAAACGTCATTCAAGGCAAACGTGAACACACTCAGAAAAGCCACATACGCTGAACGTGCTACGCCCCCCACTGGAGCCGCACAGGGCGTTTTCACACCTCACGGTAAGGATTTTAACCCGGTGCACGTCTTCACAGACGGAGGCCTGTCCCAGGACCTCCGTGGGTGGGCTCGGCGTGGCCCTTTCACGGAAGTGCCCGTGACGGAGCCCGTGGCTGTCATCCTGGGGCTTCCTTCAGTGTGTAACGCCCCCGGAAGGGCTCAGAGCTGGTGTCTTCAAGCGAACGCTGCAGCGAGGATGTCACGGCAGCCCCGGCCTCCTGCAGCGTCCTCTGCGCTGGCTCAGCGGCGGGAGCGGCCGCAATAAGGGGGCCGCGCGGGGGGCACCGGTAGGGCGCTTGCGGGGCACAGGGTCAACCATGGGGCGGCTGGCCACGTAACGCTGTACTGTGTCACGGGACAACCTGCCAATCTGAACAAGGTCCAAAGGTATTCGCGAAGGTTCTAGAGACGGACAGCCTCCAGAGAGCCGTTTTAAATTTCTTTGTAAGCGGGCTCGGTTGAGAGTCCAATAAGATCTCAACCCCGAACAGGACAGACGATGGCGAACACGGCCACAGCTGCCACGGACTGTCCGCGGGAAGTCCCCCCCATGCCTCCACCCGCCACCCACAGACCAGCCGGCGAGACCTCCACCCACCTGCTGCAAGCGGGTCCGGGAAAGGTGTGTGGCTCCCCCAGGCGTCCCCCTGACGGCGTGGCCCAGTCGGGGAGCCCCAGAGAACCTCGGGCTGGTCTGAAGGCTCCCAGTGACCGAGAGCTTCCTGTCGACGGCTGGCACTGACCTGTTTCCCCGGGCACCGTGACTGGTGCTGTGGGGGCTTCCGCAGGGGTCACTTCCTGGATGGAGCGGGGGGCACAGCCGGGTGGATGTGCTGCCCCCAAGTGCTCCCGGACCATCGGCAGCAGGACAGACGGTCTCTGGCCGTGGCTTCAGGACAGAGACTACAGGTCACAAAGCAGGGTCTGCCTGCACCCCCGCTGTCCCTCTTCCTTCCTGCTGGTCACTCTGACGTCAGCCGGGAGAGGCAAACCGCCCGCACTGGTGCCAGAAAGTGACAGAACTGGGCTCGGAGTACGCGTTCCCATCTGAGGGGGTCAAGGTCTTCATCGCCCTGCAGCCGACTTGAGCGCCACCTTACAAGACGACACGGGGGCCGTGTGGACCCAGGCCCTCGCGCAAGTCCTGTTCCACAGGGAAACTCCAGCTTGGCTGCAGACAGCCGGGAGCACGTGCCCTCGGAGGAAACACATCAGCTTTCACAAACAAAACGTCAAGTGAATTCACGGTTAATGACAAGGTGACCTGGCTAGAGAAGGGAGGCCCTCCGATCGTTGTGGCTCAGGGTCGCCCCGTGGCACGGCCGGTCCCTCCTCACCTGCGGGGTGGCTACTCGCTCATCCACGGGCCTGAGAGGAAACTCGGGCTCCTTTAGAAACCCCAGGGCAGCTGCTCTCGTGTTTCACTTGGGTTCACGTTACACGCACATAAAAAAGAAAACCCTCTGAAAAGAAACAACTACGTCTATAACCGACTTGAAAATAACCTCATTTTCTGGTTGAGCTGCGTTCATTGAGAGCCAGGTGTGAAGTCTACAGGTCCCTGCTAAGACTCCCACGATGACATTTTAGGACGTTCTGCTGAAAACTGGGAAGATCCAAGGGGGAGGAGCTGCCGCAGGTCAGGGTCAGACCCGAGAGCACCCCTCCCCGTCCTAGCTGTCCCCTACTCCCATCGGCTAGGACAGCCCACTGCCCTCTGTGGTCTCTTTCTGGGCGGGAACCCCAGGGCCTGCGTGCCACCCCATTCCCACCCCCCAACACAACGGACACCAATCTCTGGGAAGGTCCACCTGCCGGGAATTTGAGAAGCTGTCTGTTCCTGATCTGGGATTACAGCCTTGGGAAGGCTCAGCCCTCCCGGAACCAGTTCAGCAATCTTGGATTAGGGAAAGCCCCGAGCTTGCAAAATACAGCTCTAACAGCCCCGGGGGCTTCGGGTGCGGCTCCCAGGCGAGGTCACCATGGTCAGGGCTGGGCAGGCGCCTCCAAGGAGCCGCGTGGGTGTGAAGCAGAGGGAAGCCGGGCGACAGAAGGGCTCCTGGGAGTAACCTGTTACCTTCTCTAGTGCGTTTCCACCTGGAGAGGACAGTGAGGTGCGGAGATCACACCCACCTGTTCTAACACACCCTACTGAGCTTACCAGTCTCCAAGCTTCGAGAGCCCTGAAGTCCTTCCCTAGCAGAAGACGGCGAGAGACAGCTCCTTCCTCGGGGGACCCAACGGCTTTCTTGTCAGGGCCGGGCACTGCCTCAGGAACGGCCCCACACGGGGGCTGTCGGCACCCCCAAGCTGCGGACCCAGCACCGCCTCCCGACTGGGACCGGCAGCCCCGATGCCCAGTCAGAGAAACATGGCACCACACACGCGAGCCCCACAGATTGTTCCAGAAGGAGGCTGCCGAGCGCACGTGACGTACCTCATGGAGAAGACGGGCCGCAGGGCGGGGGAGGTTGTCCACCGCGGGGAAAGGCGCGGCCACCCTCGCTCTCCAGAGCAGCCCGCCCGCTGCCGTGGCTTCCTCTAGAGGCGGGCTGCTGGTCACAGCGAGGTTAGCCGCACAGGGACACAGGACGCAGCCCAGGAGAAGGCCTCCAGTACGGCTGATCTGTCCGGTGGCTCGGAGCCCCGGATGCACGGGAGATGGCCAGGAGCTCAGGACTCTGCACAGATGGGGTCCCTGCTGGGCAGGCCCCGCGGGGAGGGCTGGGCCGGGGCTTCTGACCGTGGCGCCAGCGCGGAGAATCACTGCTTCCTCCCCGGTTACAAGGGTTGACACTGGGACACAAAGAGCTTGGCCCACCGCCGCGGGTGACTAACCACGCGGCAGGCTCCCAGCCAGCATTTCGGCAGAGGGGCTCCCACCCTCCCGCGTAACCGGGTGCTGTGGCGCCTACCCAGGCCACGGCCGCTGGACAGCCTTCCGGAGGACAGTCCTGTGACAAAGCGTGCCCACGACTGGGCATCACTCATCACTCCGGCGGGAGGTTTCTTCATTCTGTGGCTGGGGCCAGAACCGTGGGGGTCGTGGCCGCGGAACCAACACCCTCCTGCCCGTCCCCCTGGCGCCCTCTGGTTACAGGGCTCAGGCCGCGCCAAGCGTCCACCTGTAGGTGGTCCTGGGGTTCTCAGGCACTCAGGGCCTCACTCACACCATGTGAGGTCCCTGCGCGCACACACGCACACGTCTCTGTGCACAAGCCACTTTGGTTGGCTTTGAAGTTGTGTCTTGGAAATAAAAGCCGGTTATCAAATAATGAAACTTCAAGTACAATTAGCATTGGCGTTGTTGCGCTCTGGGCTCTGAATGCGGAGGACAGCCGTAACGAACGCCCAGAGGGCGAAGGTGGTCGTCCTCACACCAGACCCTCCGGCCCGGGCTAACGGGGCCACGCGTGAATGTGAGCCGTTGCCCGCTGTCCCTGTCCCGTAGGCACGTGCATCAGGGGAGTCCCGCCCAGCCAGGGTCGGCCTGGCCTCGGGACGCCCGAGTGAGGCGGTCATGACCGTAACTAATCACTGTGTTTTGAGATGATTTTGGATCTTGGATTTATTTTTCTTTTTCCCAGAAGTAACTAAAGTTACAAGAGCAGGAATACTAGACATCTCTATAAATTACATAGGTTAGAACACATTATCTTTTAAGACCCTTTCTCTACAGACAGAGGAGTGTTTCAGGGAAAAACCTACACGTGTCCTTCTAGGTAAACAGCGTAACCACGGAGAAAAGACCTTATTTTGAGGAAGTTTATTGTTACGTTTTTGCAATAACAGAATGAGGCACGACTATCTCCTGCTTCTCCAACAACTCAATAAAAAAGACAATAATCAAGGATAACAGTGTAATTAAAAAAATACAAAAGCCGAAGGTTTTGGAGACAAAAACGACTAGTCTATGTGTAGGAAAGCCGTGAATGGTTTTAGTTGAGCCTTGCAAATAGTTTCTTCTCCGATCCCCCTCGAAGCCCTGAACTTGGAAGCGGGGCCTTTAGAGACCTCCCCACGTGCCCCGAGGTCAGCAAGAGCGGAAGCCCGGGCCCGGGAAAACATGGGAGGCTGGGGCCCTGCGGGTCAGGGACCCAGGCCTGGCGCCCTCCCTGACTTCTAGGCAGCTCTGCACAGCCCCACCCCCTGTGCTTCCGGTCAGCCGGGTAAAGGGGCGGGAGCACCCTGTGCACGCCCAGCTGCTGCCAGGGGCCGGGGTGGCTCCCACACTGGCGAGCAGCCGCTGTGGAGGTCCCCCAGTGACGGGCGAGGAGAGCCCACCACACTGGGAACCGGGCGGTGGGTCCCTGCAGCCACGTGAAAGGACCCCAGACCGCCCCGGGGAGCCTGCCAAGACGGCTCCTTTTCCTTTAAGCCACGGTCATCGGCACTGACCCTGGGTCACATCCTTCAGTTCATAAGGAGCTCCAGGAAGCAGTGCAAAAACAGCAATTTTTTTTTCCAGCCAAAAAAGTCACAAACCCTAACAAACATGGACACAAAGCCTTGAGCACCGAGAGAGAGAGAGAGAGAGAGGGAGAGAGAGAGAGAGAAAGGGGGGGGAGAGAGAGAGAGAAAGGGGGGGGGAGAGAGAGAGAAAGGGGGGGGGAGAGAGAGAGAGAGAGAGAGAGAGAGAGAGAGGGAGGGAAAGGGAGAGGGAGAGAGAGAGAGAGAGGGGGAGAGAGAGAGAGGGAGAGGGAGAGAGGGAGAGGGAGGGAGGGAGAGGGAGGGAGAGAGAGGGAGAGAGAGAGGGACGGAGAGGGAGAGGGAGAGAGAGAGGGAGAGAGGGAGTGAGAGAGAGGGAGAGAGAGGGGGAGAGAGGGAGAGAGGGGGAGAGAGAAAGAGAGGGAGAGAGACAGAGGGAATTTCCTGTGGTCTCCTGACTGAGAACACTGATGACAAGGATGAGTCAGGAGCAGGTCCTGCTGTCCTTCCTCCTGGGTCAGCACAGGCCACAAGATCGCTGGAAACGAGCCAGGACTGACGCAAAAGGGACACAGGATCGGGAGCAGGGCAGCCTCGGGACGGGGGCCTCGCGGGTGCTACTCAGCCACAGTGACCGTGTGGTGCCAGTCAGAGGAAGCTTCCCGTTTCCTTCTAAATACTAGGAAAAGTCCTGACACACCAGACGTTTCTATCAGAGGAACGCACGGCGGGACCAGCCTGGGACGCAGTGTATCTGACAGCCAGCGGGAGACACGGGTGCAAAGGTGAGTGGGTAGGGGCACGGCGGGGGGGGGGGGGGGGGGGCGGGGGGGGGAGGAGGAGGGAGGAGATCTGCCATGTCCAAGCCCGCGGGCCTGGACAGACCTTCCTGGCTTCTCCCGGAAGAGAGCCACGTCCGGTAGTCATCGCTTGTGACACGTGCACATTGACGAGGAGACCTTGGTGAGCGGGAAGGTCCGAGCGGAGCCGGGAGCGGGTCCCGGTCCAAAGGCATCAAGGTGGCAGCAGTTGGCAGAAACTCGGACTCCGGCTCCAGAGTCTGGGCTTCCTGAAAGGTCAGCGGGTGGACTCACCAGGCAGCCGTGGCGTTCACACAGGCTCCGCCAGGAATCCTACCGGTGTTCAGGAGTCCCGAGGGGAGCAGGAAGCGCTCTCCCACCTTCCAAGGGAAGGGGGCCTGGGTGCGGCCGCGTGCAGGTATCGGAAGGTGACCGGAGGACAGAGGTCACGGGCAGAGCGGGGCGGATCACCAGCACCGGCCGTGTGGCGTTAAGGCGAGCCCGCTCCCACCCTCCAACGTGGGGCCCCCGGCCTCATCTAGGGTGCCTGGGCCAGGGTCCCTCGAGCCGGCACCGGGGTTTTAAAAGGCAACGTGCTTGCTCTGGGAGGGGGCGCGGAGACCCCCGATCTCCCGCAAACCACCGTCAGGCAAAGCTCTCGGGTTAGTGTCTCTCACGGAAGACTGGCGGGGGAGAGAGAAGAGCCACCCGCGAGGCTGGCCGGTTTGTGTCCTGGTCATTCCCGAGTGTGCGCGGCGTGTGCACGTCCCCCCCCTCCCCGCGCACACAGTCCTCATGAAACCGTGTCAGGAAAGGAATACGGTTTCCGCGAAGAGACAGGGAGCGGTGTTACCAGGTGTCACAAACCGATGGCAGAGTGACCCCTCGGATCCTCAGTAGTTTGACTACGCCCCGGGTTCAGTAGCTATCGTCCGAGTGTCCGTGGCCCCGGGCCTGGAGCGTGGCGGCGTGGCGGGCGCGGCGGCACAGACCCGCGAGGCCCACCCCGGGCCCAGGGAGGTCTGGCCGGTGGCCGCGGCGGCGGTGGCGGAAGGCGGCGGGGGGCGGGGGGGCGCCCTCGCTCACTGCAGCATGATGTCCTTCAGGTTCTCCTGCAGGATGGTGTCCTTCACAGCGTGAAACACGAAGCGGATGTTCTCCGTGTCTATGGCGGTGGTGAAGTGGTGAAACAGGGGCTTGGTGCGGTTGCGTCTCTTGCGGTCGAAGCACTGGACCAGGTAGCGCTGAACGTCCTCCAGCCTGTGGGGGTCGCCCTTGAAGTCCGGGAAGTGCTTCTTGATGCTGACGGTCTTGACCTTCTCCACCAGGAGGTCCGTCTTGTTGAGGAAAAGGATTATGGAGACGTTGAAGAAGAGTTTATTGTTGACTATGGTCTCGAAGATGCTCATGGCCTCCAGCAGCCGGTTGGTGCGCCTGTCCTCCATGAGCACCTGGTCGTACTCGCTGGACGACACCATGAACAGGATGGACGTGATGCCGTCGAAGCACTGGAACCACTTCTGGCGCTGGGACCTCTGGCCGCCCACGTCCACCATCTTAAAAGGGATTTTTTTAATGACAAAGTCGTGTTCCACAATGCCCTTGGTGGCCTTCCGCGCCAGCAGGATGTCCTGCTTGCTGGGAAAGTAATTCTGTAAAACACGGGAGAAGGGAGAGGTTTAGCAGGAGAGACAGAACGCGAGGACCCAAGGGCCAGAAGAGCCCCAGGGACTTCCGTGAGAACTTGAACCAGGCACCAGAGTGACTTCCAGCGGTAAGATCCACGTTGGCCACGGCAAGGGAAGCGAAGGCATCAAGCGGCTTGTCTCCCGTGAGCGGAGGCTCCCCGGCCCGAGGCAGGTGACCGGAATCCTCACCGTCAGCTGCAGCTGACAATCCCACCTGTGCTCGTGCCCACGGCAAACTGACCGCCGCTTCGGTTTCTGCCCCACAACCACCTTCCGACTGCTGACTTCCAGAGCGTACGCGTTCCCAGACCTTACCGCCAACCGATTTAATCTAGGTTTTGCGATGCTGTTCAGATCTCGCCCGCGATATATTTAATATGTTATTCTCGGAAGTCTTTAGCAACCATGGTGACTCTTAGGTCACCGCAGCGCGGCACCGCTGAACCCTCCAGCGACCGCACAAGCACTCAGGCGGCGGCCCGGCCAGAGACCAAACGGGGCCGCCGAGGCCTCTCAGTCCGGAGACCGGCTCACGGGGTGCGGGCGACAGAGGGGCGTCCTCGGTAGCATTGCCGGGAGGGGGACAGCAAAGCCGCACGTGGGGCAGCCACAGGAGGAACGATCCAACGACCTCACAAATAAACGGCGACAAGGAAAGACGAGGGAGAGACCTTCACAGACACTGGAGTGACGTGGCCCTCCTGTGAAGGACGGGCCTTACGAGGACACGGACTCAAACCGCTAAAGCAAGCGGCGCCCACGGGAACACACGACGACACCCGGGCAGGTCTCAGCGCTCACCGGCCATCGGCTGAGATTACGGAACGCTGCCAATGCCTTGGGAGCAGTGGCGGCACTGTGGTTAGCACTTCCGGAGCCCTATTCCGATGAGATGGCTTCCTGGGAGGTGCGGGGGCCTGGGGGCGCATCACACGATTTGTGTTTATGTGCGTCTGAGGCTCCCCTGATAAAAAGTTAAAGGAAACCCTCCATTGTACTGAAGAACTGCCACGTCCCTTGTGGCAAGCGGAGCGAAGGATTTCTCACAGAAATCTAGCAGGGAGCACGGTCCGCAGGCGGGAACGTGAGCGTGTCCTCCACCGGAAGGGGGAGTGCTCACTGCCACGCGCTCAATGGCCGTCGGCCCTGACACCGAGCGCGGATCTAAGAGCCCGGCACTCCCGCTCGTCACGGGGCTCACCACGTGCTCCCCAACTCTGGGTCGCAGGTTCTCGGGTGGGGACTGTACTCACCAGCTGGCCGATCCGGTCCAAGTTGTCCAGAAAGTACTTCACGGATTCACCCTGTCGCGGAGGAAGAACACACACGAGTCAGCACCGGTTGCGAACCCCGATTTGGCAACTAGACGGTCATGACAGAGTCACGTGAGTGTTACTTCCTCTGTACGAATAGGAAGGTGGCAGAGAGACCCCGAGTGCACGGGCGTCTACACACATTCAAAACACAACTGAACTTAAATGCGGCTTCTCTCGCCGAGACCCCAACATTCAAATTCAGACTGTTTTCAAATCACTCCCGCTGGACTCTGGGGACGGCAGCGTGCTGGCCCCTCTGACCAGCCAATCCCTTCCTTGCCACGGGCGAACACTGGATGCTCCAGAGCCAGAGCCTACGTTCCCGGGAGCAGTCTGTGCCGACGGAGGTGGCCTGAGGCGCCCCAGACGTCTTCAGACAGGGTGACTCTTGAAGAGAACGCATGCGGCACAAAATGCTTCCTAGCTTCCGGAAACAGGCCCAAAACTCCACTGCTACTCGCCATGCTCATACGACCTGACGCACAGCCTAGGATGAGGAGGACCTTCAGTCCGGATGTCCGTGGAGGAGCGGGGACCCCTTCACTCCCCTGGACGTGCTGCGGACCGGAGGCCAGCGCAGACAGACGGACACCGTTCTCCAGGTCCCGGCACACCCTGGGGCCTCCCGTGCTCTGTTTCAGAAGCGTTCAGAGGCCGCGCCGAACACAGGAAGGGCAGTCTTCCCCCAGGAAGCGGGAGGTAGGAAACGCATCACGTCCCATACACTCGAGGGGCATGGCTTTCCACGGGCTTCGGCTACAGCCTCCCCACGGTGCACAGGCCACCAGGACGGTGCTGGGTCACACACGCTGCCTCACACGGGCCCGGGGAGGGTCACCTGGGGAAGCCCAGCTCAGCCTACGTTCTGCACAGGCGTGTGAGAGCGGATGGCCACACCCACGCAGCAGGTGGCCGATCCAGGAAAGACCACCAGAAAGGCTGGCACCACGGCCTGAGCCTGTGACTTTATGGAAGAAAGGAAAGAAAGAAGACGAAAATGACAGGAGCAGCCAGCTCCTGATCTGGGCCTCTCCCCACTGTCTCCCCAGGGAGGGCACCGAGGACTCCGTTTCCTTTAGGGGGAACCAGCCTTCCCGTTGCACGGCAGCGGCCTCTCGGAGAATGCAGAAGACTGCGTGCTGTAAGGGGACGGGAGCGCGCGTTACACGCAGCACACAGCTTAGGGTCAGCATGCGCAGTGTTCCTCCTCAGGTCAGGGTGCGGCCGGAGCGCAGTCTGCTCTCTGCTCTCTGCTCTAGGGACATATACACCTGGAGCTCCAGGAAGGAGACTCACTCCCCGACACCCCGGCCTCAGGCCTCTGTCCCCCGTCAACTCCAGCCTGGGTGTGGGGACAGCGGTCACCGCAGAGTGGGGCAGCCGGTGCGTACATCCCGCCGCCTCCCCTGCGGGACGGGAAGCAGCTGGTCAGTGAAGGGGCCGCGGCCACAGACCGCAAACCCACCTGATTCATGACCGCTCCTTTGCTCACCCCAAACCCGTGTGTCTTACCCCCGCTGCCCCCCGACTCAGGGCTGCCCGAGGTGCAAGGAGAGCCTGTGAAGACTCAGGACCGTGTCTGCGCCCGCCTGCCACCGTGACTTTGCACCGGGAGCGGGGGTCCTGGGGTGGTTGGGCGCAGGGTCACGGCAATGCAGGTGTCCCGGCCAACATTCTATCGTTGCGACACAACTGTCCTGGGGAGACCCTGGGACATAGGTGATCAGCCCGACGGCACGGGACGGAAAGGAAGAGGCCCCAGGGGACACAAGAATGGGTCAGTATATTTAAAACCTGAGAAGGTGTGCCTCCCACGTCTGGGTGGAGAAATCGCCCGTGAGCTTGAACTCGGGGCCAACCCACCTGCACTCCAACGTTAAGGGACGCGGACCATCGCCGCTTCTCCCTCTGCCGCGTGCCTCCCTCCTCCTGCTCCTTCCAAGACGCAAGGTGTATCTGGGGCTCTGCCGCTCCGCAGGGTCGGGCACCCGCACGCCTTCGGGGGAGGGCCGCATGCGGGAGGGGGAGTCGGGGTCAGCTGGACCCGCCTCGTCTCAGTGGGGGCCGGAGGATCCACGGAGCTCTGTCGGGGGCCGAGAGGCCAGCAGGGAACGGGAGAATCGGCTCGTTCGAACCGGCAAGGAGCCACTCCGCCAGGCTGAGCGGGAGCCCAGGTGCGGACTGACGTGTGCGCCACGGGACTCGACACGCAGCCCACAGAACAGTCGTCTGCACGGGCCTCGCGGCTCCCAGAGCACCAGCTCAGGAAGACGCCCAGGTTTAAATTCTGACAGATTTCCAACTCTACGGGGAAGCAGTCAGGCCTTCGGAGAAGCGGCACGCGGCGGGAGCGGAGGTGCTACCGTGGACTTAGCCACTCAGAACCTCAGACTGTGCCCCCACCCCACCATTCGTATGCAGAAATCTACGCCCCAGTGTCAAGGTATCGGGAGGTGGGGTTTCGTGGGTGCGTTGGTCCCGGTGCGTGGTCAGGGTGGAGCCCCCGGAGCACACGCTCCTGCCTCGTGGGGATACGTGAGAAGATGCTGTCCACAAACCGGGGGGGGGGGGGGGGGGGTGGAGGGGGTCTCACCACAAACCGAATCTGCTGGTGCCTTCATCTTGGGCTTTGCAGCCTCTGGATTATTTCTCACAGACCCAAGGCTACGTATACTTGCTACCAAAGCCTAGACGGGCACAGACGATGCCTTTACAAAAAGAGAGCATCACGCGAGGCAAAACGGTGCTGGGGTCCTCTCGATGGCCGCTGCAGTAACACAGTCAGGCAAGAAAAGAACATGACAACTTACGGGCTTTCCGTAACTCTTCATGGTCTGCAAATCTGAGTCCCTTCGTTAGTGACGGCACGGATTCACGGATTCGATACAACATAAATTAGTTGTGCTCAGAGGCAACCAGGCATACATCTGACATCAGCCTGCCTTCCTGACCCAACTCCCAGCAAAATGTGCATTAAAAAAGTTTTTTTAAAATCTCACAGAGAGAGTGAGAGAGAATGAGCAGGGGAGAGAGAGAGAGAGAGTATGAGCAGGAGAGAGGAGCAGAGGGAGGGAGAGAGTATGAGCAGGGGAGAGGGGCAGAGGGAGGGAGACACAATCCCCAGGCGGCTCCACACTCAGCACAGAGCCCAACTCGGGGCTGCACCCCACAACCCCGGGATCACCACCTGAGCCAAAATCGAGAGTTGGACGCTCAACCAATCGAACCACCCAGGTGCCCCAAAATGTGCACTTTGATTAGCAGCCGCTGGACGATCTGGGGGGGGATGCTGGTGATCGAGCGGGCAGAGGGGGCGATCAGTGTCAAGGAACTACGTTGGGACACTCGCATCCGTGCCGCAGACAGGCGGATGTGGCCGGAAAAGTGCGCAGGCCTGGGCACGTCACCCTCGCAAAGAGAAGGATCATTTTCAGCAGATGGACTGTCTCCTGCACCGTATTCCCTGGGAGCGCCCATCACACACACCGGCCGCACGAGAATCCCATGTAGCGGGCTCACCACTGCTTCAAAGCTTCCGTTGGCATTATCAGACCCACACCCAGCCTCCTGCACCCCTGCCTGCCCGCGCTCTGGCGGTCCCCGTCGGCGGACATCGGCTGGCCCCATCCGCCTCAATCGGCTAAGTCAAGATCTCCAGAGAACGGACTCAGCTCTTTCAACACAAGATCAGTATTCCAGGTTGACTGGTCACACCTGTTTCTCTGCCAGCAACTTGACCCACACCCTTCCACTGGAGGTACTTCCTGAGGTGGAGGTGAGTGCATGGAGGGGGTTCCCTGGGGCTGGGGTGTGAGAAAGGACAAAGGAGGTGTGAAGGCGGGTGGAGGAAGAAAAACACAAATCTTCACTTGGGGCGAGTGGCTTTTTGGTTTGAAATCCTGTCTGGGCACTCGTAAGCCCCTCCTATAGCTCCAGAATCAGGGAAGCGGGTCTTTAGGTTCTAACAGGGGATCGACTGTGCTGGGAGATCCAGGACTTGACAACGGTGAGCCAGACGACCCGGAGATTAGTTTACTCATTTAAACATAACAAATTACAAAGACACAATTTTTTTTAATGCCTACTTTTCAGAGAAAGTGAGTGAGCAGGGGAGGGGGGGAGAGGGGGAGAGAAATTCCCAGGCAGGTTCAGCATTGTCAGCACAGAGTCTGATGTGGGGCTCGACCTCGTGAACCACAAGATCGTGACCTTAGTCGAGATCAAGAGTCGGACACTTAACCTACTGGGCCACCCAGGTGCCTCCAGATCACAAAGACAAATTTTAAAACTGCTGTATGTTAAAAACAACAAGTTATTTCAAGGGTCAGATTTTCATTTCCATTACTTAACAAATATCCAATTTAAGTCTTAACTTTGGCTTAACAGAGATGCTGACCAAACAACATGTGTGAATAGAGGGTTTTTACAAATGCTTAAAAAAAACACGAATTCGCAAAAGGAAACCTCATCTTGAATTCCGGCTTTGCTAACTAAGTTGAATGCCTATGATGCTTCACCGGGGTCTCGTGAGAGTAAATGATCTCACAGCCGTGAAAGCATTCTGGACAAAGATAAAACCCCATATTCATACGCGTCGTCAAAACGGAGGTTCTCCCGTTTTCATCTGGGTTTAATTTTAATCTGGGAGATTAAAATCTCCCATTTTAATCTAGGACCTGTCTGTCGCTAATTTATGATCCTACTGTATCAGGGAAAAGATTCACTGCGGGACTCGTACAGCATCGAAAGCCTGGGAAGACCACAAACGTCCACGGACAGAAGGCTGGTCGGGTAACGCAGGCGACCTCCACAGGGGGTCGGACACGGCTGTGGGGGGTGGACGGTGGTCCACGGCTGGTGAGAAGAGGTGCAAGACACAAAGTACGATGTGTCTCCTTGCGTGTGAGGAATGGTGCGGAAATGGAAACACTGACTATCTGCTCCTATTTAAAAAAGGAAACGTAGATAAACCAGCAACAGATAGAAACGATGAGGTACAGGGAGGGGACAACAGGGCAGGAGCGGGACGTCTCAATGCATTCTGGCTTTGGAACCATGTGGAGATCTTACATAATTAAAAACGAAATTTATTTAAAAAATCCACCCCTCAGAATGGAAACCAAACTAAGAGACATGAACCTAACAGCATGTCAGGTGGGGGCAGGGCCCCTGGACTCCGGCGGCCTCGCCCTTCTGCCCCAGCACGAGCAGGTGCACGGGAAGCCGGCCCAAGGTGCGCCCACGCTGGCGGTCCTGCTCGGCCACCCGGCCGGGCCAAGGCTTGCGTCCCATATCCGGGCTCTGAGTCCCCCACCCCGGTTCCTGGGGAGAGCTGCTCCTTCCCAGCTGTGACTAAGGCCCCAGGGAAAGGCCCAGGGTGGCACTCGAATATGCCAGGCCCCTCTGAGATTTGTCTTTTTCTTCTGCTCAGGTAAAAGTAACGTAACAGAAAACTAACCACTTTCAAGTGTATATAGGGGCGCCTGGGTGGCTCAGTCGGTAGAACACGTGACTCTTGACGTCAGGATCGTGAGTTCAAGCCCCACACTGGCTGTAGAGATTACTTAAATAAATGTAATAAAATCTTTAAAAAATAAAGCATACGTAACACGGTGGCATGTAGCACGTTCAAGGTGACGTACAACCACCACCTCTACCTTGCTGGAAAACACTGTCATCACCCCCAAAGGCAATCGCGCCCACGAGCGGTTACCCCCCACTCCCGGACAACCACCCATCAGCTTTCTGTCTCTCTGGGTTTGCCAATCTTGGGTATTTCGTAGCAACGGTCTGACTTGCTCCACTGGGCATCGTGTTTCACCGCGTCATGGCGGGGTGAGCACTCTGTTCCTTTCTACGGCTGGACAGCGCCCCACTGCGTGGACCCACACAGTGTTTATCCGCTGGTCAGCTGATGGGCATCTGGGCTGCCTCCAGCGTCTGGCTACTGCTGTGACCGTTCCTGTACAAGTTTCCATTCGGATGCCGGTCTTTGGTCCTTTGGGGCAGACATTCCACCTGGCGGTGGAGTTTCTGGGTCACATGGCAACTATGTTTAATTTAAAAAAATTTTTTTAAATGCTTATTTATTTTTAAGAGACAGAGAGAGAGAGAGACAGAATGTGAGCAGGGGAGGGGCAGAGAGAGAGGGAGAGACAGAATCTGAAGCAGGCCCCAGGCTCCGAGCGTCACCACAGAACCCGACGTGGGGCTTGAACTCACGGACTGTGAGATCATGACCTGAGCCTAAGTCGGACGCTTAACTGACTAAGCCACCCAGGCGCCCCATGTGTTTAATTTTTTGAGGAATCACCCAAGTGTGTTCCTCAGCGGCTGCACGGTTTGCACCTGTATCAGCAAAGGTAAGAAGGTTCCCCATCGTCAGGACACTTGTTTTCCAGGTGTTTAATTGCAGCTGCCGCACCTCACTGTGATCTTGTGTGGGATCCAAGGCGGTCTGTGCATAATGAACAGCTGTCAGGCTCATTCCTCAAACGGTTCTGGAAGTTGAATAGCACGGGTTACAGACCCAGCCTTGCAAACGACAGATCTAATCCTTCATTTGTGTCACAGGGACCACCACAGAAAAATGAGCTAGAAAGAAACCAGGGCATGATTTTAGATCTTCTTTTTCTCCACATGAGAAAGCACGCGCACCATGGGGTGAGGGAGGGGCGGGTGGGGGGGGGCGGAGAGGGGGGCTTGGCCAGTTCTTAGAGGTTCCAAATGCAGAGTCACACCCTCCTGCTCTGGCACTTAAGGAACCTGCAAGTTGTCACTCCAGTCCCCACACAAGCTGGACAAGCACGACTCTTTTTTTATTTTTTTTTCAACGTTTTTAAAATTTATTTTTGGGACAGAGAGAGACAGAGCATGAACGGGGGAGGGGCAGAGAGAGAGGGAGACACAGAATCGGAAACAGGCTCCAGGCTCCGAGCCATCAGCCCAGAGCCTGACGCAGGGCTCGAACTCACAGACCGCGAGATCGTGACCTGGCTGAAGAAGCACGACTCTTTTTAGAGCCACACGAGACTGGATGTTCAAGGGTTGCTGCCCCCCAATCTGGACAGGCAGGTGAATATGAGGGACAGGAACGTGGCTGGAGCCAGCAATGCATCCAGCTTTCAACGGAAAATGACAATGTCCGCTCTATAAAACGCAAAATCACAGTCTGAAGAGACTGAGCAAGCCCTGGAGCCAGACTCAGATGTGGCAGAGGGTCTGCGATTAACACATCAGGAATTTAAAACAATTATGATTAATATGCTAAGCATTTGATGGAAAAAGTAGACGACATGAAAGAACATATGGGGAATTTAAGCAGGGAGATGGAAACTCCATGGATCAAATGGAAGTACCAAAAGGAAATCACAAAGCACATTAGAAAATATTTTCGGCGGTGCCCGGGTGGCTCAGTCGGTTAAGCATCCAAATCTTGGTTTCAGCTCAGGTCACGATCTCATGGTTTGTGAGTTCAAGCCCCACATCAGGTTCCATGCTGACAGTGTAGAGCCTGCTGGGATTCTCGGTCTCCCCAATCTCTCTGCCCTTCTCCTGGCTTGCTCTAACAATAAATAAATGAAGTTAAAAAAAATTTTTTTTTAATTATTTTGGGATGTATTTAATGTATTATCTAAGGAAGAAATCTGTAGCTCTAAATGCCTATGTTAGCAATGTATGTATGATATGTATTGAATCACTACATTGTATATGTGAAATACAACACTTTAACTATACTGCAACTAAAATTTAAAAATAAATGTTTATATTAGAAAAGAAAATAGAGGGGCGCCTGGGTGGCGCAGTCGGTTAAGCGTCCGACTTCAGCCAGGTCACGATCTCGCGATCCGTGAGTTCGAGCCCCGCGTCAGGCTCTGGGCTGATGGCTCAGAGCCTGGAGCCTGTTTCCGATTCTGTGTCTCCCTCTCTCTCTGCCCCTCCCCCGTTCATGCTCTGTCTCTCTCTGTCCCAAAAATAAATAAATGTTGAAAAAAAAAATTAAAAGAAAACAGGTCCAAAATCATTGACTGAACTTTCTTTCTCAAAGGCCCTAAAAAGGAAGAGTAAAGAAAACCCCAGGTGAGTAGAGGGAAGGAAAGAAAGAAAGAAAGAAATCACCGAAATAGAAAATGGACAAACAACAAAAAAATTAACAGGGCCAAAAGTGTCTTCAAAAAGGCCAACGAAACGGGTAACGTCCTAGCCAGAGTAATCCAGCAAGAAAAAGGGAAATTGCTAGGACCGGCAAGTAAAGAGGAGTTACACTATGGATCCTACAGACATTAAAAAAATATGGAGAGGACATTCTGAACAACTTGATGCTAACAAACTGGATTTCTTAGAAGAAATGGACAAAATGTTTTAAAGATTTAATTTACTAACAGTGAAAATCTGAACAAACCTATATTTACTTTAAAAAAAAAAAAAAAAAAGCACCTGAATTTATTACAAAAAATGTTCCCCCAAAGAAAACCTGCCGTCAACATTCACAAACAGGTTCTGTGTGGACAGTTTCCATTTCTCTGGGTAAGTGCTCAGGAGTGAGATTGCTGGGTCACATGGTTAAGTACAAATTTAGTGTTTAGAAGAAACTTCCAGACTATAATCCAGGACAGCAGCATCATCCACATTCCTGCCAGCCATGCGGAGGGGACCTGGCTTCTCTGTATCCTGGCCAGCCTTTGCTATGGGTGCTGTGTTTTCCTTTCTTTCCTTTCCTTTTTTGAAAAGTAGGCTTCAAACCCAACACAGGGCTTGAACTCATGACCCCAAGATCAAGATCTGAGCTGAGATCAAGAGTTGAAGACTGAGCCACCCGGGCACCGGTGGCCGCTGGTCTTCTTTTCTAACTTCTAACATGTATCTCAACATGGTTTTGCGTTTCCCTTAACCTGCAAAGACCCGATGGCCAGTGATGTCGACCACCTCCCATGTACTTATGTGCCACGTGCACATCCTCTTGGGGAAATCTCTTCAGATCTTTTGCCCATTTTCTAGTTGGACTGTTTTATTACCATTGAGTCTCAAGAATTCTTTGTTTTTTTGAGATGAGTCCTTTCATAGATGTGTGGTTGGCAAATATTTTCTGTCTGCGGCCTCTTAAGAGGGTCTTTTGCAGAGCAAGTTTTAATTTTGATGAAATCAAAATTGACATTTTTTCAAAAATGATTTTTTTCTTTTATGGGTTTTGCTTTTGGGGTCTTATCCAGCCTTAGGTCCCAGAGTTTCTACCATGTCACCTTCTCAAAATTCTCTTTCATTTAAATCTACATGCCGGTCTAAGTTGTGCGTAAGGTTGTGAGATTCAGGTCACGGTTCTTCTTTCTTTTCCAGTCTACGGCTATCCAATTGCTTCAGCAGCATACGTGGAAGGCTGGCCTTCCTTTACTGAACCGGTTTTGCATCTCTGCATACTTGTGCGGAGCTAACCTCTGGGTCTGTCCCACTGACCTGTGTCTGTCCCTCTGTCGATATCACTGTCTTGATTAATGCAGCTGCATCCAAGGTCTCGACATGAGACACGGATAACTTGTACTTTATTCTTCATTTTCTAAACGGTTTGGGCTATTCTTGTGCCTCTCCGAATTTTGGAAGGATCATATTTATATTTACAAAAGGTCTGGCTGAGATTTTAGCAGGAGCTCTGTGTCTAGTAGGAACAGAAACCTGTATATACATTTGGGGAGAACTCACACTGTTCCTATGTTGAGCCTCCTAATCCAGGAGCTCAAACCAACTCTCCATCTGTTCAGACCCTCTGATTTTTTTAATGAGCGTCCTGTCACTTTTAATCATACAAGTCCCATCCCATCTATGTTATGCTAAATTTACATGCAAGTATTTCCCCCTTTTTTGTGAGCAATTGTGAACAGTAATGGCACATTTGTTTGCCTGTGTTCATTGCTAGTATACAGAAATATAATTGATTTTTGTATTTATTGAGCTTATATCCTGTCGACTTGCTTAATTTACTTACTTCTGTGACTTTTTGGGTGGGTTCCTTTACATTTTATATGTCATCTGCCAATAGGGACTTTTCTGACTTATATGCCCCTTTTCTTTCTTATATTCCCTGCCTTATTCCAATAGCTCAAACAGACGTTTATTATTTTTCAAATATTTACTTTTTTGGGGGAAAAGAACAGTGGGGGAGGGGCAGAGTGAGGGGGACAGAGGATCCAAAGTGGGATCTGCAATGACAGGCTGACAGAAGTGAGCCCGACGCGGGGCTTGAACTCACGAACTGCGAGATCACGACCTGAGCCAAAGTTGGACGCTGAACTCACTGAGCCACCCAGGTGCCCCGTGAAACAGACTTTTATAAAGATGTTTAAAACCTCTTCTTTGGAAAACGCAGAGCACAAGGACAAAAGAACCTACGTAATTGGAGAGATATGGCATGTTCATCAATTGTAGGAGCCTCGACCCTGTTAAGATGCCAGTTCTCCCCAGACTGACCTACGGATGCCGTGTAATGCCAACCAAAGTCCCAGGAGCCATTTTTTTTTTTTTTGGTAGAAAATAACAAGCTCATTTTAAAAAGTGACCTCGAATAAATCGATTTTATAAAAGGAAAGCATCTTTTCGACGCCTGATTTCCAGACTTTCTACGAAAGAAGGGGTTGGTGCGAGAAAAGGCAGACAACTGGGCAGAAACCAGAGTCTGGGCGCAGGACCTCACAGAGACGGCCAAGTGCATTTTGACAGCTGTCAAGGCAAATCAAGATGGGGAAACGGGCATTGTTTCAAAAAATGGTGCCGGAGACACTGGTGATCTGTACGGGGGAAAAAAGGGACATAGACCCTTACCCATATCATACACGAAAATTAAAGTGTGTCCACAGACCTAAAAGTGAAAGCTAAAACTAAAACCACAGACTTGAAAAAAACACAGGTGAAAATCTTTGTAATCTGGGGTTAGGAAAAGAGGTCTGTGCTGGCAGGATTTGAAGATGGGCCTCAGCGACTTGTGTCCGTGTACAATCTCCTTCTCTGGAGCATGGGAGGGGCCCGTGGAGAGCAAGAGACCGCACACCTTGACTGGGCTACTCTGAGCCGATCACGAGAGATGATCCGGGGTGGGCCTTACCTAATCTGGTGAGCCTTTTCAAAGAAGCGTCATGTTGTAAGAGGAGGGGCCCCATGGCAGGGAACCCAGGGCAGTCCCCGGAAGCTGGCCAGAAACCCACACAACAACAGAGATCTCCGTCACACAACTGCAAGGAAATGAACTCTGCCAATGACAGGCAGCTGGCAAGGGACATTAGGTGAGACCACGGGCCCACCGACACCTTGATCTCAGCCTGATGAGACCTTGAGAGCAGATGACCCAGTGAGGTCCAGACACCAGGACCCCTGACCTGCCCCTGCTGCGAGACAGCGCATCTGTGTGGTTGTTTTAACTTCCTCCATTGTACCAGGTACCTGCAACACAACCGTTAACCGCGGAAGAAAAGGCCACCTTCACTGTGTGTCCTCAGCTCCAATAGCGTCTTGACCCTTAGGAACCAAATGCTTGTTGGTGAATGAAGATACGGATTTTTTTCTTTTTTTTTTAAATGTCTATTTTTGAGAGAGGGAGAGAGCAGGGGAGGGGCAGAGGATCTGAAGCGGGCTCTGCACTGACAGTGGAGAGCCCGATGTGGGGCTCGAACTCACTAACTGTGAGATCGTGACCTGAGCTGAAGTTGGATGCTTAACCGACTGAGCCTCCCAGGTGCCCCAGATACGGATTTTTTCAAAGCAGACCCTTCTAGTGCTACCCTAGACATTATTTCCTCTGTTAACTCAGTGGATTGCTGGCTTGAGTTTGCTGTCGAGGACCTGTCTAGAAAAACTTGCCCCTGCATCAGAATGGCAGATAATAAGGAATTCTTCCTCCTCCTCATAATGGAGCTGCTCGAGTCACATAATACAGGACTAAAAACCCAGTGAGTGTCTGAAAAATCTCCTGCTATGGCATTAGTCATTAGCTAACTCACAACAAAGGGGATGAGTCAGAGTCCGTTTCTTCAGGTTCGTTACGGAAAGCCCCTGTGCTTTCACTGCCTTATTCAAATAAAACCAGGGAAGCCCCTCCCCTGGACACAACACCTCCCAAACTATCAATATTTACCGTATTAGAGAACTGAAGTAACTTAGAAATACAGTTATAACAGGCATGTATCTAGGCAGCCACCAGAACGATGATATCATCACACACCATGTGGCCTCTGGAAAACTCCAGTGTCCGCTCTCGAGTAAATAACAGTGCAAAAGGCAAATGGCGTCTCAGTCTTATTCTGAGAACAGTGTCGGTCTTGAGGAGCCCTCGCCAGGACCTCAGGGATCCCCAGACCACACTTGGGGAAGCACTGCCCGAGAGGACACTGAACGTGAGCCAGAATGCTCCTAGCGGCAGGATCATCAAAGCCGAGGCTGGAAAAACCCAGTCAACCCTGACTTCACCGGATAAATAGAGGGCAGCATAAGCTAGAACCGCACAGGAGAATGAACAAGAGGGAACCATTACCATGTGCATCAATACGATGAATCACAAAATAAATCGGTGAATGAAAAAAACAAGCGGCAGTACAACATTGACACTACTCTTGACTTACGTGACGTTTAAAAACTGGAAAAATTAAACACAACAACAGTTACAGCAGCTAACACACATACAACGTTTACCAGGTGCCCCGTGCGGATCTAAGTGCTTTACATATTAACTCAGTTAATCCTCAAAACGATGCTCGAGGCCGGTATGACGGTCATCCCCAGTGTTCGGATAAAACTGCGGCAGAGAACGGCTCGGGGATACATGGGTGGTAAAAGGACAAATGAAAAGAACGTTAGCCGACATCAGAAGGGCGGCTACGGCTGGGCGGGGGGTGCATCCAGGAGCAGGAGAGCCGACAGTGGGTGACACGTTACCACTGATGCCCCCCGCTTTTTTAAAAATTCTTTTTCAACATTTATTCATTTTTGAGAGACTGAGAAAGACAGAGTGTGAGCACAGGAGGAGCAGAGAGAGAGGGAGACACAGAATCCGAAGCAGCCCCAGGCCCTGAGCTGCCAGCACAGAGCCCGACGCGGGGCTCGAACCCAGGAACCGTGAGATCATGACCCGAGCCGAAGTCGGGCGCGCCCCGCCGCTGATGCTGTTGATCTGCACGGTGGGGGTGTGTGCAGATGCGTCCCTTACTACTGTTGACCGTGTGTCCTTGTTTCCTGCGCAGGTACAGGACTGGGACAGAGACACAGCGAAGGCGGTATGGACCACGCTCACGGCCGGCGGCCTCTAGTTCGGGAAGTGCACACCCCGTACGCGGCACCGGCCCTGATGGCCTGGCTTTCAGAGCCCGGGATCGAGGCTGCTCCCTGCCCCTGGCAGCCTGGTCCCAGGGCTACGAACACAAAAGAACGACACAAACACTCAACAAAGCAGAGGAACACCTAGCACCTGAAGGCTGGGGAACTGGAGTCGAACAGAGAGGCATCTGTCAGTGCTGGACGACCGTGCGCCCTGTCTTTCCCTTCCACCCCTGTCCGGGGAACAGGTGGGAAATGTTGAGAGAGGACTAGACAGGTAGAAAATGGTGAATTATCGAGGACTTCCAAGTGGGAGAGAGATCGCTTTTGCCAAACCAGTTACGCAGGCTCACTTCCACGTAGCGATGCAGCTGTGGGCCCATGTCACATGTTCCTTCTGTCCCCGAGTCAGCCCTGGAACACCCAGGTGGCGCTCAGCCCCCTTCCCTTCTGGGCCGTCAATGCTGCCGCTCTCTGGACCCAGGGGGTGAGCATGCCAGAGCCCACGGTGCCCTTCCAACTGCCCAGACCACGTTCTCCTCACTGCTGGGCACAGCCCCCCGCCCAACCTGGCACGCAGGACCCCTGGGGCCCCGCCCCCGGCAATGCACCCACAGCCCCCCCCTCTGCACACAGGATCCCTGGGGCCCTGCCCCCCCCAATGCACCACAGCCCCCAAGGTGCTCAGTACCTTTGGGCACGCCCCCCCCGCCCCCTGCCTCAATGCACCCATGGCCACCTTCCCCCCACCCCTGCATGCAGGACCCCCAGGCACAGATAGCGCCACGTGCTAGACCAGCTAAGTTCCCCTGACGCCAGATGCCACACTGGAGCTGGTGACGGATCTGGTGCAGGCCCATCCCTGCACGCCACACAAGCCCGTGGCTGTCCCTTTAAGCCTCCCCCACACCCCTCGCCCCTCCTCGCACCGCACCAGCAGCTCATCCAGGGAGCTAAGTTTAGCTCCCTCCACTTCCAGTCTTGCCTCCGGGGACAGCCTGTGCTAGTGGGGCCCGCAAGGCTCTCTGAAGCCACCAGAGGCTTGCTTCATAGCACGGAGGGCCTGACCTGGATCAGCGTTACACTCCCCGGAGGGCGGGGGATCCTGCACACAGAGGTTTTTGGGGAAGGGGGGCGGCACCCCTCTGACCGGACTCTTCCTCGCCCCAGCACAGTCTGGCCTCACGGTCGGGACAAGGGTGGCCCGGTCAGTCCCCCACGGTCCGTGACTCATCTGGGGACAGCTTGTTGTTTTGGGCCCAAAACAAGAACCTTTAAACGGAGCCACGACACGACACGCACCTCACCGATCGGCTCCCTCTGCCACCTGGACCTCAGGTCGGGGTCCTTCGGAGAAAGCCTGTGTGCACCTGAGCTGACGGGACGTCCCCTCCATTCGGGACCAGAACCTGACCCGGAGCTGTCTCCAGGCCGGGTCAGACGCACACAGAGCAGGCCTTCAAACGGGACCTATGGTCTCCCTGAAGCCAGGCCTCTGGCCACACACGGTCCTAAGGACGGCGGACAGAATCTGGGACAGGATCTGAGGGACTACAGGGGGAAAATGCAGTCAACGCTTGTCAGCCGGCGTGACCCAGGCCACGTGGCAGGAGCTCCCCTGCAGCCACTGGAGCGGCCCGCATCCTCTTCCGGAACCAGTACCAGCTAACCCAGGTGATCTCTACGGACAGAAACAACACCCGCTCCACAGCGGACTTGCTTCCAAACCAGCCTCTCACCCGACACTCAGTGTATCTTCACTTGATTTGCAATTTGGCAACTAGTGATTGTCTTGTCGTGTATGTGTGTGTACACACACACACACACACACACACACACACACACACACACGTGATAAAAAACAAAAAACCAATCTCAGGAACAGTTGCCAGCACGGGCTACTGGAAAACAAAAAGACGATCAGCGTTGTTGTAATACAAGGCGGACACACAGCCGCTACATGTTTCGCATTCACGCCTTCGCACGCGCCTTCCGATCTCGGGACAGCGCTGCTTCCAACCCTGCTCCCAGCCGCGTTTCCCCACCAGTCATACCGACAAACGCCAGAGCCCGGACCAAGGCGGCCCGTCCGGCTGCCCAGCAGTCCAGCCACGGCGGAGCTGACCACGGCCCGAGCCCCGTCCCGCACCCCAAGGGCCGCCTCTCCCGTCAGTCCCCTCGCACGGAGCTTGGTAGGCGGAGAAATCTGTGAACGTGCCCCCAATACCGACCCAAGACGCCAAAAGCTCTGGCTCTGGGGCTGAGGCGGCTGACAGATTTCATTTCCAGGAGGAGTTAGATGGGCCGAGCAGGCGCCCGGCCAGGTGCCCCACCGGCACCGGACGGAGGATCACAAGTGGGGTGTGCGGCCGGCTCACGGAGGCTGCTCCCTCGGCCGGATAACGGCACCGAACCGGCCCTGCAGTGCCAGGCGCTGCGCCACGCACTTGACGCGCATTATCTCACTTAATCCAAACGCAGTTGTCCCCATTCTCCTGCTGGAAGAAACCAAAGCTCACAGGTTCACTTGCCCAAGCGGTCGAAACCGCCACTCAGCTCAGAAGGCTGAGCTCTTAAGCCACATGCAGGGCCCTGACCAGAGACCGCGAGCCAAGTTTTATATTTAAGAGTTAAGTCCCAACGTGCTTGCGAAAAATGAAATTAAAAAATCGGAACAAGGACAGTAGTCTCATTCGTCATATGACCTGTCAAGGAGACAGGGCTCAGAGCAGCCAGACGACGAGGGGACAGACCATCTGGACCGGGCAGCACTCTGAGGCCAACTGCCTCCCCCTGGACGGCGGAGGGGAGCCGGGGCCAAGGGGTCAGGGTGCCCTTCGGCGGGATGTTTGCCGGCCTCCCCACCCCCTCGGCTCAACAAAGCCCGCCTCGGGCTCAACAAAAGGGAAAGAGGAGTGCTCAAAGCAGCCTTCCTCCTGCCAAAGCCTGACTCATCGGCCGTGCTCCAGCTTGGCTCTCCGAGCAAAAGGCCGGCTCTGCTCGTGGAGCCAACCAGAGCCGGGGCTGGCCCGGAGGAGAGGGAAGCAGGGCAGGAGGCCAAAGGCAGGGACGCCCCAGACGCTCGGGCCGGCGAGCCAGGGCTCTGGCTCCTCATAAAGGGCCCTTGTGCGTTAGGCCCGGGCCGCCAGGCCCTGTAGGCCTGGGGTCCGGGGGGCTGTGGGGGCGCTGGAGCACTGACTCGGCACCCACGCTCCACACGAACTCTGACCTTGTCCCACGAGAGACCAGACAGCTCTGAGGAGATGGACCACCGCCTCCAAAAGCTTCTCTCCTTCCAGAATCGCTGGAAAAGTCTCTGCTGACAACATTTGCAGGATTTCACAAGGCCCCACCTCCACCACCAAAAGCCCAACACAACACAGCGTAGCAGAAATGCCAAAGGTAATTCCCCGGAGGAACGGACGCCCCACAGCGCGAGAGCCGAGCTGGGGGAGACCCGGATGGAATTCCTTGGCTGCGGCAGGCACGTCGGCACGCACCGCATCTGGCAGGAACCGGGCCGGGCTCCGGCACAGGGAGCCCACCAAGGGTTTCTTCCCTCGGCCGTGCCAGCTGTCTGAGTAAATGCTTCGCCTGGAAAAGCTCCCCGAACTCCCTCACCCTGGCCACAGTGCAGTTCTGTCCGCCGGGATGGAGTTCTGACACCCGTGCGTGAACTTGATTTTCGACTCTGCATGGCCCTATGATCTAAAGCTGGCCCGGGGCGCCTGGGTGGCTCAGTCGGTTAAGCATCCGACTTTGACTCAGGTCGTGATCTCATGGTTCATGGGTTTGAGCCCCGTGTTGGGCCCTGTGCTGACAGCTCGGAGCCTGGAGCCTGTTTCCGGTTCTGTGTCTCCCTCTGTCTCTGCCCCTCCCCCACTCGTGCTCTGTCTCACTCTCTCAAAAAAATTTAAAAAAAAAAAAAAAGTTAAAATAAATAAATAAAGCTAGCTCAAAACAAACAGGAAGTATTCCGAAGTCTGAAATACCTGGAGAGAGCCATGTGAAGAGTTACATTTTCCAGATAAGCATCATAAAGAATATTCTAGAAATAGGCAACTACTGGTGTCTTATTTACTATTGGATTGTGCCACAGTACTTACAATTCTGGAACCCTCACTAACTGCTCTTAAATTTAACTTAAAAAAAAATCACGTTAGTAAACCTTGAGAGAGAAAGAGAGAGAGAGAGAGAGAGAGAGGGAGCTCTACCTTAAAAAAAAAGATGACCTTGTAAAACACACCAGGCTGAGCGAAATGATCTTTCTTTTGTTTCTGGTTTGTCACTAAGGGAGATAAATCAAAACAAAAAGAGCCTGTCAAAACGATCTGTAAAAGTAACATTCAGGTCAAGGCAAAGGATGAAAGTTTACGTAATTACTTTTGTGAAACTGATCTGCTAAGCAATACAGAGATCAGACCTCAGTCGGTAGCTAAAGGTTCTGATCGATTTCCTTTTTTTCCCTCTGCGGTGGAATATGGGCTGTGAACTAGCCGTGCCTTCAAGAACCAGGGCGAGACCTGGGACCTCACCAGCCAAGTGCCACCTACCCGAGTGTTCTCTTCACGGAACGCCCAAGGATGCGCATAAACCCCAATTCAGGCTACTTTTGGGGGACCTCCTTAGAACAACAACGGGGGTTTGCTCAGGAACAGGGCCAGGGGAAACGTAAGCCACCCACAGCCTGAGCGCCTCCTGGACAAAGGGGACATTTGAAAGGTGTCAATAAAGTGCTTCTCCAAGCAACATGTTTTCCACCTCAAACGGAGAATTTTGCTTGACAGTTCCAAAAACATGTTTTTAAACCCAGTAAATAAAAGAGGGAATTGTAGGGATATTTCACCAAATCTTGCTTCACACATATTTTATCACATTCTGCACTGGAACTAGTACACGAAGTTCCTTTTAGGAACATTCACTGAGAAGACAAAATATAGATTTATTAAAGAAAAAAAGATGTATTAAAAAAAAAGGATCCCCTGCTCCAAACCAGAAAGCTGTTCCTGGTGATCAGCCTGAGTGGAGGCTGAGGTGAGCACTGGCGGCCGGCAGGGGTGGGGGGCGGGGAGGCCTTAAGGGGAAACTTGTCTGTCTGGTTCCCTGCTGCTGATCCCGAGTTCCACTGGGTTTCCTTGGAAAGGCTAACTCACACCTTGCTTTCACTCAAAGGATCATCAAATTCACCCTCTTCGAGAGATCCTGAATTCTTACCTACGGTCAGATAAGAAGGGGGAAAAAAATTAAATACTGCTTATTGTAAAAATCACATCCAGGGGCGCCTGGGTGGCTCGGTCAGTTGAGCTTTCGACTTCGGCTCAGGTCACGATCTCACGGTTCGTGAGTTTGAGCCCCTTGTCGGGCTCCGTGCTGACAGCTCGGAGCCCGGAGCCTGCTTCCGATTCTGTGTCTCCCTCTCTCTCTGCCCCTCCCCTCCCCACACTCCGCCTCTCTCAAAAATAAATAAACATTAAAAAAAAACGAAAAAAAAATCACATCCAAAGAGCAAACTTCAGTTCTCTTGTAGGCACCTTTCACACCGGTTTTCTTTTAAAAAGCTGCAAAACAACGTCCACAGCAGCACCGCGCTTAACAGCCCAACGGGCGAAGGTTGCCCAAATGCTCACCACACGATGGGTGAGGAGACAAGACGTGGTTCGTCCACAGAACACTAGGCAGTGATGAAAGTGAAGACGGTGCTGGCCCAGACTGCAGTGCGAGTGAACCTCAGACGCTTCCTGTGGAATGAAAGAACCCAGACACCAAGGCCACGTACTGCATGATTCCATTTCTAGGAAATAACCGGAAAACCTACAGAAGCAGGAGGAGGAAGAGGGGCCGCCTGGGGCCTGGGGCCGAGGACTGGGGTTAGGCACGCACGGGCACGAGGGGCCTTACTGGGACGACGGGAGGGCCCTAGAACTGGTTCGTGGTGGCCACTGCACAGCTTGGCGAATTCACTACAAGTCACTGAAAAGTACCGCTTAGAAAAAGCTGCCCCAAGAGGAGAAAAGTTTCCATAAAACCAAGTTATTTACTCAAGAATGCTCCTGTGTTGCTCACACTGAGAATTAATCATCTCCATTTAATAACTCCTAAGTAGTTCAGGTCTATTTCAGGAGCTGTTTCAGACGCTCAGAATTTTCACGGCGGGTAAAGCTCCAATTATAGCTGGTTATGGGGCTGTTTTCATCTTTATTAAACCACCATCATTTAACAAAACAGCAGCAGGAAGTTCAACAGACCCCGGGTACCAATTAAAAGGATCCCAAGTTAATAACCCTACAGGCTTCTGCAAGTTCCCCTCACAGGGCCACGCCCGGCCCTCGTCTGAGCCGGGCACACAGGGACAGCAGGTGGCAGGAGCTCGGGGACACTGCGGGCTCCCTGTGCTGATAGAGAGTTCTGGCCTCTTGGAAGCCCCTAGAAAAGCAAGGCAGAAGCCACTTTTTTGGTTCGGTGTAGCTTCTCATCTGGGGGTTCACTTGCAAAGTGCATCGTCTCCAACAGCACCCACCTCACTGAGGAGCGCCGGGGGCGGGGGGGGGGGGGGGGGAGCCAACCACACGCCATCCTCCTGCAGGACAGGCGTGGACACGCACTGCCAGGCGA
Organism: Prionailurus bengalensis; assembly: GCF_016509475.1. Taxonomy (NCBI): domain Eukaryota; kingdom Metazoa; phylum Chordata; class Mammalia; order Carnivora; family Felidae; genus Prionailurus; species Prionailurus bengalensis. Next base: position 2,837,503 of record NC_057357.1, read on the forward strand.
GCTGTGTGGTTTGCACGTCCTTCTCATTTATTTACCACCAAAATCCTTTCTCATGTGAGGCTAAAAGTCTATCCTCTTTTCGGTATTAGGGGGGAAAAAGCCCTCTTTACAGCATGTCCTTATGAAAGAAGGGGACAGATCATTAGCTTTATAATTCACTAAAAACGTTGCGGCACCTGCTGGAGCTGTACCAGGACGCGTGTGTCTTACAACGTGGAGGGAGAGAGATGGAAAGGATTAAAAAAAAGAAAAAAAGCATTCAGAAAACAAACGTATGACAAAGGGTGCGAAAGAAGGCAGGGCAGGGAGGGGGAGAGGTGAAGGGAGGGACCTGTTCGGGAAAGGAGCCCTGGTCCGGCCGACTGCAGTTCTCCCAACGCCTCCCGAGACTTCTACAAGTTTGAAATGATCTGAAAACAGGAGTTGAAAAAGCTCATAATGGGAGACGCTTCACACTTGTGAAGAAGACGGCACAGATGCTACCCGAGGACGGTGGGTGACACTACTTGAAAAAGCCGGCCCCGCAGATGCCTACTCGGAGCGTGTCGAGAAATTCCTTCACAGATACGAAGGGGGGACGGTGCCCCCTCTGCAGAAGGGCTGCCTCAGGGACTCCCCGTAGAACACATCGCGTCTGCTTACGCATACTCAACGGTCCTACAAAGATGCCCTGGGAGGAGTCCAGGACTCTGTGCCTTTTCTAGAAGTCTCCGGAGGCTGCTGCGCCAGGATCTCCTCCGGTTTACTATTCACGGAGATGTGCGTCTTCTGTTCCTGGGGATCAGCTGACCAGCTTTCGGTCGAGATTCTGTATGAAGCGTATCTGTTCAATTATTTGAAACCTCCGAACCAAGGTGGAGCTCAGCTTGTCCTCAGAATCCAGGCTTCTCTAGGTCTCGTCTGGGTAGCAAGGGTTACTTTGTTTCTAAGATATAAATTAATTATTTCCTCTACCACAGCTTAAGGATCCACAATCATACTTTCACTTGACTTAACGCTACAGTGTTTCCTCTCATTCAAATATTTTGCTAAAATCTTAACTTAAAAACATTCCTAAGACTTCAATTGTAATATTCTTAGCAGAGGGAAAGAAACCAAAACCATTTCTAACCCAGCGCGAAGCGGCTAGTTTAATCAAGGCCACGGTCCTCCTCCGAGCTGGGGCTGCACCAGAACGGGTTTGCATTTCCAGGCTTCTCTGCAAGCGGAGGGGAGCTGAGTACTGGCACCCCCCGCCCCAGCAGTTTTCGCCCCAGCTGGGTGCTACGCAGCGTCTGGAGGGCCTCCGGTCCCCCCAGCATGTGCCAGGGGATCCTGAAGGGAATGCAGAGATTAATTTCAGGTGGACTTGCTCTTCTCAATCCTCTTAGCCCAAGAAGGCCTTGGAGACTTAAGGAAGCATTCGTTATTTAAAATGCTTCTGTTGGGGCGCCTGGGGGGCTCAGTCGGTTGAGCATCCGGCTTTGGCTCAGGTCGTGATTTCGCGGTTCGTGGGTTCGAGCCCCGCGTCGGGCTCTGTGCTGACAGCTCAGAGCCTGAAGCCTCCTTCAGATTCTGCGCCTCCCTCTCTCTCTGCCCCTCCCCTGCTCATGCTCTGTCTCTCTCTCTCAAGAATAAATCAACTTAAAAAAAAAAATGCCTCTGCTGAGGCTGAGTGCACAAAGTGTTGAGGTGCGCCTACTGCATTCTGTATACAAAATAACCATCTGTATCCTGAGGAAAATGAGGACCCTTCCTGAAGGGAAAGGGCGCACAACCCCCGGGACCCCAACTAACTTTCCCCCAGATTTTCACCCTTGACGTTTATAATCACTTTTGTTGAAGGTAAGGGGAGAGTCACAATTTGGTCAACAAGAGGAGGTTCTGTCGAATGAACGGGTAGGGGGTAGCGGGGACCCTCTAAATCTGAGAACTCGCTTGTGAATGTTGGGACCCAAAGATTCAATTAAAGGTGGGGAAAATCAGCGACAACCAGCAGGCAGGCCCGTATCCTGTGTGTCTCCCCTGCAAAGTACTGTTCGCTCTGACTACCACACGCACCTACTTTTTTTTTTTTTTTATAATTGTGAAAAATTTACCATCGTCAAGATTTTTAAGGGTACGGTTCAGCAGGGTTAAGTGCAGTCACATAGTCATGAAACCATCTCCAGAATTTTTTCATCTTGAAAATGTGGAAGTTGAACTATTAAACAGCCGCTGCCCGGCCCCCCAGGGAGCACGATCCCACTTTCTGGCTTGACGAAGCCACCCGAGACACCGCACGTAAGTGTAATTACACCACAGTGGTCTCTGTGCCCGGCTTACCTGACCTACGTGATGTCCTCAGGGTTCATCCGTGCTGTAGCGTGGGGACGGCGATTCCTTCCTTTCGAAGGTGAGTCCTACTCCGCTGTGTGCAGACAGCACGTTTATTCATCCATCCGTCTGTGGGCACTGGGCGGTCTCCACCTCTTGGCTACTGGGGACGACGCAGCCGTGAACACGGGTGTGCGAGCACCTGTCTGTGCCCCCAGCGCTCAGCTCTCTTCTACTTAAGTGGAGATCGCTGGGTCCCGCGCTAGTTGTTTACGTTTTCTGGCGCGCCTCTCTTTCAGTAGCAGCTGCGCGGTTTCACAACCTCCCCAACAGGGCACCAGGTCTCCATTTCCTCACGTCCTCACCCACACGTGCTGTCGGCTGGCTTTGTGACAGCGGCCATCCCGCGAGGTGCGAGGGGGTATCTCAACGTGGTTCTGATTTCTAGGTCTGTGAGCATTACCGATGCCGAGCACCTTTTCCTACAGTGTTGACCGCTTTCGTGTATCATCTTGGGAGCCAGATTTATTTGGATCCTTTGTCCTTTTTTCAACAGGGTGACTTTCTTGTTGCTGAGTTGCAGGAGTGTTTAAAAACCACATTCGGGATATGACTCCTCATCGGATATAGGACTTGCAAACATTTTCTCCCATTCCACAGGCTGCCTTTTCATTCTGTTGGCCGTGGGTCCTCTGATGACAAGGATGTAGTTCTCTTTCTGTATGCTTTCAGGGTCCTAGTCACAAAATCATCGCCAAGTCTGGGGTCATGAAGCTTTTCCCCCGGCTTTCTTCTAAGGGTTGTACAGTCCTGAGTCTTAGGGTTAGGGTAGGTCTGTAGCCCATGTGGAGCTAAGTTTCGTATGTGGTGTAAGGGCCTGCATTAAAAAACCAGCTCTAATAATAGCATTCCACTGAACACAGGTATAAAACTTTTTTGCGTGACCCTGTCAATAGCCGTTTGGGATATTTCCAGCGTTTTGCTGTTGTTCCCCATGATGACACAAATATCCTTTACAGAAGCCCCTCACAGACATGAGAGGCAATACTTGGCAGTTTCTGAGGAGCCAAAATTAACTTTTGACTGGCTTGCTTCAAATTTTGCATTTTACCCCTTCATGTTGTGTATGGCAACCCTTACTTTGGAATCCTCAGGACCAGACAGATGTATTTTGGAACTCACAAATTTTCAGATTTGGGGAAGTAATATGGTACCGATGCCATATGTCACAGGATATCCCCAGTTGGGAACAATGGGTATATACGTACACCCTAATATACATAATATATCCACAATATAGGGTATATTATAGGGAACTTATAATCAAATATGCTAATACGTGTGTAGTAACACACAGATATAACACATACACACACACACGAATATTTAAGACCAGTGGGGAGGTAGGCTCCTGAGGACGGCTCAAAATGGAAATATCTGCGAGTCTCCTGAGATCTGCCCTTAAAAATCATGGATAGAAGATACAGGGAAAAAAAAGATAAGAATCACACCAAATGTGAATAGTGATCATTCCTTTCCTCTTCCACAACTGTTACAATGCAATTATAAAAAAATAAAAAAATTTCCTTCATTTATAAAACTAGCTAGCCAATGAATACATTGTCAGGGTACAAAAACATTACAATGCAGCTGAAGGAGGCTCACATTCGTCCCACAACAGTTACCCACGTCTATCACTCTGGCCCATATTCTTCCAGACCTCTGTCTCTATTCAGGGCACAGATGTCGGGGTAGAAACTTAAAGTTTCAGGACTGGTTTGCCTTCACATCAACGGAATCAAACGCTGCGTATCATTTTTCAAGTCGGATTCTACCAGGTCTCAGAGTTACGCGGAGCTTTGTCCCTCCTCACAACCACCCCGGATTCTCCAGTATGACGTGTTACAGAGGGCTACCCGTGGATGTTTACATAGTTACAATTTCTGCTACCACCACCGCCGCCACAGGAACCGTCTGCACACATACGGCTCCTGGAACACTGTGTCTGTTAGCGGTGTTCCTACAGACAGAACTGCCGGGCCAGAGTATACACGTGTACATTTGTAAGAGCTCTGGCAAATGGCCTCGCCGAAGGGTTCTACCAATATATATCCCAACGAACAAAGGCAGCAGGTATCTATTTTCCCATGACCTCACCACACTGGATATTAGCAGCAATCCAATTTCCTTTTCTTCCCCCCCCCCCCAGTGTGATGGGTGAAAAGTGGTATTTGTTACTTTTTAAGTCCGAGTTTTGTCCTGATCACTGGGGGCGTGAGCATTAGGCACTTTTTCATCCTTGTAGAAAAGCCAAAAACTTTATAAGAAGAAGTCATGATAAAAACAGATCATGATAACATGCAGAGATGAGATTCAACATCAACCGCAGATCGGCTTAGCATTTTGAGGAAAATGAACTATGTGGCGGACATTAGTAAACTGCACAGATAGCCACACCTAAGTGTAAAATGGAGGACTTTACTCAAGTTCACTGCCATATTCTACACAGGAAAGCCATGTGCCCCATTTTGCTCCAGAGAGCCCCATTTCAAGCTTAGTGCCCTGGTAAAATTATTAGCAGTCCCCCCGCCCCCCCAAATGCCCTGACTGGTGTCATCAAGTTACACAAACTGCACATTTACACACACTGTGGCTCCACAGGCACAGGGCCCAGCAGGTCCCCTGGAACTGGCATCACGTGTCACTGCGAGACCTCACCAAGTACTGACAGCTAATGGGATCGTGTGTCCGCAACTCCATTTTTCCAGCAGGATTATTACAAGTCAGAGTTATGGCAGCCATAATTTGTTCCCTGGCTGTTGAGTGCTTCCATGCCAAGCTATTAGGCGGCATTTTGCCAGTGTTTTTATTTATTTATTTATTAAAAAAAAATTTTTTTTTTCAATGTTTATTTATTTTGGGACAGAGAGAGACAGAGCATGAATGGGGGAGGGGCAGAGAGAGAGGGAGACACAGAATCGGAAACAGGCTCCAGGGTCTGAGCCATCAGCCCAGAGCCTGACGCGGGGCTCGAACTCACGGACCGTGAGATCGTGACCTGGCTGAAGTCGGACGCTTAACCGACTGCGCCACCCAGGTGCCCCATTTTGCCAGTGTTTTAAGAGTGTGTGAACGCTGGGGCGCCCAGGTGGCTCAGTCGGTTAAGCGTCTGACTTCGGCTCAGGTCATGATCTCACAGCTCATGAGTTCGAACCCTGTGTCGGGCTCTGTGCTGACAGCTCGGAGCCTGGAGCCTGCTTCGGATTCCGTGTCTCCCTCTCTCTCTGACCCTAACCCACGTGCATTCTGTCTCTGTCTCTCTCAAAAATAAACAAACGTGAAAAAAAAAAAAAAAAAAGACCGTATGAACGTGGACCTTGTAAGCACTTGGCTCCGGTATTTCCTGCCACGGCAAATGCACGAGGAATACGATTAGGGAAGCAAGTGATTAAAATCGAAGGAAAGAGCCTGAGGTACAGAGCTCAGGAACCCTCAGCATGTACCGTGCATTTCATTCAGCCTTCCAGACAAGCGAACACCGACATCCCGTGTGTCTGAAGTTGCAAAGGGACAACCAAGTCCATGGGAGGCTGGGGGTAAACGACACTGCACGAGGTAGGCACACTGCTGGATGACCTATTTCTCTATCCCTCCCTTATCCTGTCATCTCTTCTAATAAAATTTTTCTGCCTTCTACGTTTGGGAGACATGGGCTGCCTCTCCTTTCCATAAAAGGCCAAAAAAAAAAAACCAAAACAAAAAAAACCCAGATACTTAAATTTTTCTATCGGTGCCAATGGGACTTCTGTGCCGCACTGTCCACTCCAAGGACACAGTCCTACGGCAGCCGTCAGGACATCAGTCCGGGAGGACAACCAAGCAGCTAGCTCGGTAAACACTCTACAGGCTAGTCCTGCTGGCACGTTTTACGCGGCAGACGGAAACTCGGAAAGTGCTAAATAAATCTCAGTCTTCAAACAATTACACTTAAACGTCCTATTTAAGTCACAGAGCACAATGCAGCTGCCTTCGGGGACGTTATCAGGATCAACCCAGTGTAGGGAGGAGACAGTGGCGGAGTGGGGCACTCGGAGGCCTCAGAAGACCCTGGCCCTGCGGTAAAGGGAAGAAACTTCCGGAATGGCAGCGGAGACTAAGAAGATTGCTTTTCCCTGGGAGCTCTTTAGGAAAGTTGGTCTTTTCCTTCCCCTCTCAAGTGTCAAGGCAGGTAGATCCCAGGCCTCGTGGAAGTGAACGCGTAAACAAAGACAGGGACATTCAAAAAAGCCTCTGTTCAATGAGTTACTCTCACAGGGCAGCAGGAATTAAGAGCATTATCTTTTTGTGAAAGAAAGAGCTTGAGGCCTAATTGGTGTGTGTGAAAAGACACATACTCAAGGGGACAATCTGATAACCTGTGACGGGCACGTCCCTGGGGGACCATAGCGGCAAATCAAGGAAGGTACATCCACCCCCCCCAAGGTCTCCGCGTGTCCCCCTTTTCCTGCGCCCTCCTCCTGTCCCCAGCCAACACCGATCTGCTTCTGTCACTCTCACTCTACGTTTCTGGAATTATACATAAATAAACCATATAGCGTGGACTGTGTGGCTCCCTCGTGCGGCCAAATCCTGCTCACGTTTGTCCACGCGGTTGTCCGCGTCAGTACTCTGTTCCCTTCACCGCGGAGGGGTAGTCCCCTGGAAGGATATGCCTGAATTGGTCACCAGTCATCTGTCGAGGGACAAGTTAGCAGTCGGCAGCTACGACAAATAAAGCTTCTCCGAACACTCGTGTGCAAGTCTTTGCCGGGACACGTATTTGCATTTCTGTTCGACAAATACCCAGGAGTAGAGTGGCTAGCTCACAGAGGCCGACTTTTAATGACACGCCCTACGCTTTTCCAAGGAAGGAGTTCCAGGCGACACTGCCACCAGACCCCCCCCCCCCCCCCCCCACGTCACCACTCTGTCTGGTGAGCCCTTCCAAGTGTAGCCTCTAGGAGGGTGCAGGGACCCGTTGCTGTGGTTTCCATTTCCATTTAGGTACAGACGACGTATGGACCCAATCTTTCATGCACTTGATTCGCCCTCTTCGCCCCTTCACATCTTTTGTTCATTAAAAAATTTGGGGTAAGTCACGTGTTCTCTTATTACTGAGTTTTATGAGTTCTTGGGGTGCCTGTGGCCCAGTCAGTTAAGCGTCCGACTTCGGCTCGGGTCATTATCTTATGGTTTGGGTTCAAACCCTGGCATCGGGTCTGTGCTGATAGCTGGGAGCCTGGAGCCTGCTTCGGATTCTGTGCTCCCTCTCTCTGCCCCTCCCCTACTCATGCCCCCCCCCCAAAATGAATAAACATTAAACAAAAAAGAGTTCTTTATATATTCTAGATACAAATCCTTTTACATAATTGCAAATATTTAATTTTCATTCTCGTAGAGGTGTCTTTCAAAATTTTAATTTTTGGACCTTGATTTAAGTAAGTTAAAGTAAAAAAAATAAACAAAATTTAAATGCTGGATTCTCTCTTACATCTCACGGAGCCATTTGTCTGTCATTATGCCAATCCTATGCTGTCTTGTTTTTTTTTAATTGTTTATTTCTTCTTGAGCGAGAGACAGAGCACGAATATGAGCAGGGGAGCAGCAGAGAGAGAAAGAGACACAGAATCCGAAGCAGGCTCCAGGCTCCAAGCTGTCAGCACAGAGCCCGATGTGAAGCTCGAACTCACAAACCGTGAGATCATGACCTGAGCCGAAGTCGGGTGCTTAACTGACTGAGCCACCCAGGCGCCCCACACGCTGTCTTAATTACTACAGATTTATAGTAAGTCCTGAAATCAGGTAGTGGTGTATTCTTTGTTATTTTTTTACAAAGTTGTTGTAGCTATTCTTGATTCCTTGCATTTCCATATACGTTTCAGAATCAAATAGTCAATTTCTACAAAAAGCCTGCTAGGATTCTGACAGGGATTCTATTTAACCTTTAGATCAACTAGGGGAGAATCGACATATTGACGTATCGAGTCTTCTGACTCCTGTACATGGTATATCCTTCTGTTTATTTAGGTCTTCTATTTACCTAGCATTCACACACCCATTTCTTTAGATCTCAGTTATGTTTTTGTTAGTTTTCAGTAAATTTCAAGATTTTGCACAGCTTTTATTAAATTTAACCGCAAGTAGTTCAGATTTTTGATGCTATTGTAAAGGCTATGTTTATGTCAATTTTTGATTATTCACTGCTAATACATTAAAATACAATTGTTTTAGGGGCGCCTGGGTGGCGCAGTCGGTTAAGCGTCCGACTTCAGCCAGGTCACGATCTCGCGGTCTGTGAGTTCGAGCCCCGCGTCAGGCTCTGGGCTGATGGCTCAGAGCCTGGAGCCTGTTTCCGATTCTGTGTCTCCCTCTCTCTCTGCCCATCCCCCGTTCATGCTCTGTCTCTCTCTGTCCCCAAAATAAATAAACATTGGTGGGGCGCCTGGGTGGCGCAGTCGGTTAAGCGTCCGACTTCAGCCAGGTCACGATCTCGCGGTCCGTGAGTTCGAGCCCCGCGTCAGGCTCTGGGCTGATGGCTCGGAGCCTGGAGCCTGCTTCCGATTCTGTGTCTCCCTCTCTCTCTGCCCCTCCCCCGTTCATGCTCTGTCTCTCTCTGTCCCAAAAATAAATAAACATTGAAAAAAAAATTTTTTTAAATAAATAAATAAATAAATAAATAAACATTGGAAAAAAAAATTAAAATACAATTGTTTTAAAGACTTAAATTGAGAAGAAGGTACGGTTTGCCCTTACACCTGGTGCCCCCAAACACCCATCATCTCCCTGATCAACATCATTCACGAGAATGGACCTTTTATTTTTAAACCAAGGATGAACCTACACCGGCACATGATCACCCGAAGTCCATGGTTTACCTTCGGGCTCACTTTCGGTGGTGCACCTTGTAGGTGTTGGGACAGAAGTATAATAACATCTTTCTATAAAATATAACTGCACACGGAGCATTTCTACCGTTTTAGGAAATCCTTGTGCCTGTCTACTCATCATCGCCCTTACCACGTGCCAGCCGCGATTTTTATTGTTTCCTATTTCTGCCTCTTCCAGAATGTCACATGGACGCAACCCTACGGTACGGAGCCTTTCCACACGGTTTCTTTCACTTAGCCATATGTATCTAAGGTGCCTCATGTCTGCCCATGGCTCCACAGCTCATTTCTTTTATTAAAAAAAGTTCTTTTTGCGCCCACTGTGGGGACAGGGTGTGCCCAGCTCGCCTTGGACACCAGGCACTTCTCCCTTCTTCTCTCCTCAAAGGCTCCGAAGCTCCTTTCTTGTTCGAGTTGAAGAATACTGCACTGTCTGGATGGACTAGAGTTTAGTAATTCATTCACCTACTGAAAGACATCTTAGTTGTTACACTTAGTTGCAAGTTTTGGCAGTTACAAATAAAGCTGCTATAAATATCCATGTTATTTTTATTTATTTTATTTTGTTTTTGTGCGGATGTATGTTTTGATTCCTTTGGGTAAATGCCTCAGAGCAGGACTACTGAATCATACGCTGAGAGCATGTTTCACTTTGTAAGCAGCACCACGGTGGCTTCCAGAGTGGCCGTGCCACCTTGTATTCCCACCAGCCATGTTTGACAATACGCCCTTGAGCATCCTTCCATGTGTCTATTTGCCATCTGTGTATCTTTCCTGGTGTGGTGTCTGTTAAGGTCTTTAGTCCACCTTTTAATCGGGTTTTTTTTTTATTATTGAGTTTCAAGAGTTCTTTGTATTAAGGATACCATACCTTTAACAGATCCTGCAAATGTTTTCAAAAAATTTTTTTGATGTTTATTTTTGAGAGAGCGCGCGTACGTGCATGAGTTGGGGAAGGGAAGAGGGAGAAGGGGACAGAGGATCTAAACCAGGCTCTGTGCTGACAGCCTGATGCGGGGCTTGAACTCACGAACCGTGAGATTACAACCTGATCTGAAGTCAGACACTTAACCAACTGACCCACCCGGGCGCCCCATCTGTTTCTCTGTTCTTCTGTCGAGGCCACACTGTCTTGATTAACGTGGCTTTACAGTGAGTCTTAAAGTTGGGTAGCATCACTCCTCCAAATGTGTCCTTCCCCTTCAATAGTGTGGTGGCTGTTCTGGGTCTCTTGCCTCTCCATAGAAACATTAGAATCAGTTTGTCAATATCCATAAAATAATGTGCCGGGATTTTGACTGGGATCGAATTGAATCTATAGATCAAACTGGGAAAAAGTAACATCTTGAAAATATTGAGGCTTCCTATCCACAGACACGGAATATGATTTAGCTCTTAAATTCTGTTCACCTAAACTTTGTAGTTTTCCTCATATAGATCTTGTACATATTTTGTCATCAGAATTATACCTTATTATTTCACTCTAAGGGTGTTAACATAAATTAAATTGTGTTTTAAATGTAAGCCACTTGTTCCATTATTGGCACATATGAAAGCAACTGACTTTTGCATATTAACCTTGCATCTTGCAACCATGCTATCATAGCTTAGTAGTTCCAGGATTTTTTTTTTTTTTTTTTTTTTTTTTGGTTAATTCTTTTGGATTTTCTACATAGGTGATCACGTCATCTGCAAACAAAGACAGTTTTAGGTCTTCTTCCCTAGTATGTATACTTTTTACCTCCCTTCCTTGCCTACTGCAATAGCATGGACTTACAGTATGATGTTGGTAAGGAGTGGAGAAGGGGTCCCCATGCCTCATCCTTGATCTTTATGGGAAAGCTTCGTTTGTCACCATGAAGTGTGCTACTAGCTGTAGGTTCTTTTGAAAGATAGTCCTTATCAAGTTGAAAAAGTTCCCTTCTATTCCTAGTTTAATGAGGGGTTTATTATTATTATTATGAATATTGATTTTGCCAGATCTCTTTTCTGTAGCTATTTACAGGATCATGTAATTTTTATTTTTTTAGTCTGTTGACATGGTAGATTACATTAATTGACTTTTGAATGGTGAACTGGCCTTGCACACTTGGTATAAATCCCACTTGGTCAGCTTTTTATACTTTTTCTGGATTTGCTTTGCTATTTTGTTGAAGATGTTTGCATTTATATTCATGAGAGATACTGTTCTCTAGTTTTCTTTTCTTGGAATGTTTTTGGTTTTGGTATTAGAGTAATGCTGGCCTAATGAAATGAATTATGAAGTATTCCCTCTGCTTCTATCCTCTCAAAGAGATTGTGGAGAACTGCTCAATTTCCTCCTTAAAGGTTTGGCAGAATTCACCAGTCAACCCATCTGGGCCTGGTGCTTTTGGTTTGGAAAGGTTATTGACTCAATTTCTTTAATAGATACAAGCCTATTCATATCATCTATCTCTTCTTGTGCTAGTTTTGGCAGATTTTATGTTTCCAAAAATTGGCTCATTTTATCTAGGTTATCAAATTTGTGGAAATAAGAGTCGCTTGCGGTATTCTTTTATCATCTATTCAATTTCCATGGGATCTGTAGTGATGTCCCCTCTTTCATTTATTTTATTTATTTATTTTCTTAAACATTTATTCGTTTTTGAGAGACAGAGAGAGACAGAGCACAAGTGGGGGAGGAATAGAGAAAGAGGGAGACACAGAATCCAAAGCAGGCTCCAGGCTCTGAGATGTCAGCACAGAGCCTAATGCAGGGCTCAAACTCAAAGACTGTGAGGCCATGATCTGAGCCAAAGTCAGACGCCCAACAGACTGAGCCACCCAGGTGCCCCCATTTCTGATATTAGTAACTTGTGTCTTCTTTTTTCTTACATGGCCTGGTTAGAACATTATCAATTTTACTGACCTTTTCAAAAACCAGCTTTTCGTTTTGTGATTCTGACTATTGACTTCCTGATTTCATTGATTTTTGCTGTAATTATTTTCTTCTGATCACTTTGGCCTTATTTTGCTTTTCTTATTCCAGTTTAAGGTTGAAATTTAGAGTATTGATTTTAGATCTTTCTTCTTTTCTAATATATGCATCTGATGCTATAAATTTCCCTATAAGCACTGCTTTTGCTGCATCTCACACATTTTGTTTTCATTTCGTTCAAAATTTTAAAAAATTTACCTTGAAATTTCTTCTTTGACTCATGTGTTATGTAGAAGCATGTTGTTTAATCTCCAAATATTTTGTGATTTCCCAGCTATTTTTCTGTTATTGACTTCTAGTTTAATTCCACTGGGCTCTGAGAGCAGACATTGTATGATTTCTGTTCTTTTAAACTTGCAAAAGTGTGTTTTATGGTCCAGAATGCAGTCTATCTTGGTTAATATTCCATGTGAGAAGAAAGTGAATTCTTGAGAAGTATGTGAATTCTGCGGTTTTGGATGAGGTAGTCTACAGATGTCCGTGGTAGCTAGTTGATTGACAGGGTTAAGTTCAACGGTGTCCTTACCGATTTTCTGCTGGCTGGATCGGTCCATTTCTGAGAAGGCGTGCTGAAGTCTTCAACTATGAGAACAGATTCGTCATCTATCTCTCCTTGCAGTTCTGCCAGTTTTGTCTCCCGTGGTTTGATGCTATGCTGTTAGGTGCGTCATGGTAAGAATTATGGAAAACCGACACTTTTATCAAAATGTAATGCTTTTCTTTCCTGGACACTTTCTTTACTTTCAGGTCTGCTCTGTCTGAAATTAATACAGCTATTCCTGCTTTCTTTTGACTAACGTTGGTGTGGTGAATTTTTCTCCATCTATTTACTTTTTTTAAAGAGAGCATGAGCGGGGCGCCTGGGTGGCGCAGTCGGTTAAGCGTCCGACTTCAGCCAGGTCACGATCTCGCGGTCCGTGAGTTCGAGCCCCGCGTCGGGCTCTGGGCTGATGGCTCGGAGCCTGGAGCCTGTTTCCAATTCTGTGTCTCCCTCTCTCTCTGCCCCTCCCCCGTTCATGCTCTGTCTCTCTCTGTCCCAAAAATAAATAAAAAATGTTGAAAAAAAATTTAAAAAAAAAAAAATAAAGAGAGCATGAGCAGCGGAGGGAGGGCAAGAAGCTTGAAGCAGGCTTCATGCTGGGCGTGAATCCCATGACCTTGAGATCATGAGCTGAGCTGAAATCAAGAGCTGGATGCCTAACTAACTGAGCCACCTAGGTGCCCCATTCATCTATTTACTTTTAATCACCACGTGTCTGTATATTTAAAGTGGGTTTTGAGATGCCTGGGTAGCTCAGTCGGTTAAGCATCCGACTTGAGCTCAGGTCATGATCCCATGGTTTGTGGGTTCGAGACCCATATCAGGCTCTGCACTGACAGCTCAGAGCCTGGAGTGTGCTTTGGATTCTGTGTTGCCCTCCCCCTGCTCACACTCTATCTCTCTCTCAAAAATAAATAAATGTTAAAAAAATTTTTTAAAAAGTAGTTTTTTAGGGGTGGGTAGACTATAGTTGGGTTGTGCTTTTGATTCACTCTGACAATCTCTTTTAATTGGTTTAACTGGCACTTAGGGCACTAACATTCAGAGTTATCATCGATACAGATGGATTAATATCTACTGTACTTGTTACTGTTTTTTACAATTTACCTCCGTTCATCATTCCTATGTTTGTCTACCACTCTTTTTCTGCCTTTTGTGTATAATTGGGTTTTTTTCCTTCAATTTTTGTTGTAGTAAAATATACATAAAATTAACCACCTTTACCATTTTTAAGGATATGGTTCAGGAGTATTAAATAAATTCATCATGTCATGCAACCATCACTGCTGTTCTCAGTAACTTTTAATCTTATAAAGCAGAAACTCTAGGTCCATTAACAAGAACTCCCCATTCTTTCTGCTCCCAGTCCTGGAAAGCAGCATTTCCTTTGTGACTCTGTGACTGTGAACACTGTAAGTATCCCGTATAAATAGAATCATACGGTGTTTCTCTTCTTGTCAATTCGCTAATTTCACTTGGCACAGTATCTTCAAGGTACATCCATGCTATAGCATGTGACAGGGCTTCCTTCCTTTCCCAGGCTGAGTAATTTTCCACTGTATGTTTATGCTGCATTTTGCGCATTCACTTGTCCTTGACAGACACCCAGGCTGTTTTCATGTTGCAGCTATTGTGAATGATGCTGCTACAAACACAGGTGTGCCAGTATCTCTTCAAGACCCTGCTCTTAATTCTTCTTTGTACACCCAGAAGTGGATTTGCTGGATCATCCAGTAACCCTATTATTTTTAACTTTTTTTTTTTTTTTTTTTTTTACTGTTTATACACTTTTTTTGAGAGAGACAGAATGCAAGCAGGAGAGGGGCAGAGAGACAGAGGGAGACACAGAATCCAAAGCAGGCTCCAGGCTCTGAGCTGTCAGCAGAGTCCGACGTGGGGCTCCAACTCATGAGTTGTGAGATCACAACCTAAGTCAGATGCTTAACCAAGTGAGCCACCCAGGCACCCCCAGTAATCCTATTTTTAATATTTTGATGAATTATCATACTGTTTCCCACAGCAGCCACACCATTTAATATCCCAACATCAGCATTACACAGGATCCTGATTTCTCCACATCCTTGCCAGAAGTTGTTCTTTTCTGTTATTTTTATTGTGGTGATCCTAGTGGGCAGGAAACATTATTCCATTGTGGTTTTGATTCGCCCTTCTGTAATAATCAGTGGTGTTGAGCATCTTCTTATGCTTATTGACTATTTATCTTCTCTGGAGAAAAGTCTATTCAAGTCTGATGTCCACTTTTGAAATGGATAGCTTTTTTGTTGTTCTGTTTTGAGAATTCTCAGTACAGTCTGGATATTAACCTCTCATCACATACCTAACTTGCAAATATTTTCTCCCATTCCCTGGGTGGCTCTCTTACTCGGCCGATTAGTGTCTTCTGATGTGCAAAATTTAAAATTTTTCACGTAGAGTCGAATTTGTCTGTGTTTTTCTCTTGCTGCCTCTATCTTTGGTGTCCTATCCAAGAAATGACTTCCAAATCCCATGTCATGAAGTTTTGCCCTATGTTCTCTTCAAAGTTTTATAGTGTTAGGTCTTACGTTTAGGCCTAGGATACACTTTGAGTTAAC
Organism: Prionailurus bengalensis; assembly: GCF_016509475.1. NCBI lineage: Eukaryota > Metazoa > Chordata > Mammalia > Carnivora > Felidae > Prionailurus > Prionailurus bengalensis. The sequence goes on from NC_057357.1 coordinate 2,852,818, forward strand.
TTTTGTATACAGTGTTAGATAATGGTCCAACTTTACTCTTTTACATGTGGGTTTCCAGTTTTCCCAGTCCCATTGGTTGAAAAGACCACTCTGTCCCTGATGAGTGTTCCTGGCACCCTTGTCAAAAATCATTTGAATGCAGCACAAGGATTTGATTCTGGGTTTCCTATTGTATTCCACTGGTCGATGTGTCTGTCTTTATGCAAGTAACACACTATTTTGGTCACTGTAGTTTTATAGTAAGTTGTGAAATCAGGAAGGGAGTACTCCACTTTGTTCTTCTTTTCCAAGATTGTTTTAGCTATTTGGGGTCCCTTGAGATTTCACAGGAGTTTCACAAGGAGTATTTCTCTTTTATTATTTACTTATTTATTATTTCTTATTTTAAGTAAGCTCCGTGCCCAACATAGGGCTTGAACTCACGACCTGAGATTGGGATGTATGCTATACTAACCCAGCCAGCCAGGCACCCCCTCTTTTTTTATTATTAATAGAAAAAAGATCATTAAGATTTTGACAGGGATTGCACTGAAACCGTAGTTCACTTTGGGTAGTACTGACATTTTAAAATATTAAAATTTCTAATACATGGACATGAGATGTGTTTCCATTTATTTATATCTTCTTTAATTTCTTTCAGCACTGTTTTGCCGTTTTCAGTCACATGTCTTTTACTTCCTTGGTTAATTCTAAGTAATTTTTTTTGATGCTACTGTAAATGGAATTATTTTCATAATTTCCTTCTCAGATCGTTCACTATTAGTGTATAAAGATGCAAATGATTTCTGCACGCTTACTTTGTATCTTGCTACTTTGCTGAGTTAACATTAATTAGTTCAAACAAAATTTTTGTGGAATCTTTAGGGTTTTCCTCCTATAAAATCATATTATCTATGAGCAGAGATGACTTTACTTCTTCCTTTCCCATTTGGAGGCTTCTGTTTCTTTTCCTTGGCTACCGGTCTGGCTAGAACTTCTGGTATTTCACTGACTAGGACGGTGCTCCAAGGTGGCCTTGTCTTGTTGTTGGTCTTAGAGGAAAACCTTTCAAGTTTCTCACCACTTAGAATGGTGTTAGATTTTATTATGTGGAAGTAATTTCCATTTATTCGTAGTGTGTTGACTGTGTTTATCAGAGGTACTGAATTCTGTCAAATGTTTTTTCTGCGTCAAGAATATCATGTGTTCTTCTCTCCTTCGCTCTGTTCATGTGGCATATTACGATTACCAACTTGCATGTGTTGGTACCGTCCTTGCATTCTCAAAATAAGTTGCACTTGGCCATGGTGTACAATCCTTCTAATAGGCTGCTGAATTTGGTTTATTAGCATTTTGTTGAAGATTTCTGCATTTGTGTTTATAAGGGATACTGGTCTGTAGTGTTGTTTTTTTTTTTAAGTTGTTTTTCAACGTTTATTTATTTTTGAGAGAGAGAGTGAGTGAGCAAGCACGAGCAGGGGAGGGGCAGAGAGAGACACAGAATCTGAAGCAGGCTCCAGGCTCCCGGGTGTCAGCACAGAGCCAGACGCGGGGCTGGAACCCACGAACCGTGAGATGATGACCTGAGCTAAAGTCGGATGCTCAACCGACTGAGCCACCCAGGTGCCCCTGGTCTGTAGTTTTCTTATAGTCTTTGGCTTCAGTATCAGGGTCATGATGGCCTCATGGAGTGAGTTAGGAAGTACTCCCCTCCCCTTCCCTGAAATTTTTGGAAAAGTTTTAGAAGCACTGGTATCATTCGGGGGAGGGGGGGGGGAGAGAGAGAGAGAGAGCACACAAAGTGAGTGGGGGGAGGGGCAGAGAGTCCCAAACAGAGCCCAAGGTGGGGCTCAATCCCATCAACCACGAGATCATGACTTGAGCTGCAATCAAGAGGCAGACACGCCCCTGACTGAGCCCCCTGGGCACTCTGGCATGAGTTCTTTGTAAAATGTTTGCTAGAATTCACCATGGAAGGCCATACGGCATCAGGACCAGGGCTGTTCTCTGTCAGATTTCTCGTTATTGCTTCAACATCCTTGCCAGGTCCATTTAGATTTCCCATTTCTACATAATTTAGTCTTGGTAGGTTGTGTGTTTCTAGGAGTTTGTCTCATTTCGTCCAGGCATCAAAGTGGTTGGTGTACAACTGTCCCTCTTACAATCCTTTCTATTTCTGTAGAATCAGTAATAAGTCCCCATTTTCATTTCTGATTTCAGAACCTGAATCTTCTTTTTGTCTTTGTCCATCTAGCTAAACGTTTGTTGATGTGTTGATCTTTTGAAGAACTTTGCTTTTATTGATTTTCTTTATTGTCTTTCTATTCTCTATTTCATTTACCTCTTCTCTAATCTTTTACTTCTCCCCTTCTGCTAACTAGCTTTGGATTTAGTTCATTCTTCTATTTCCTTCAGTTGTAAAATTAGGTTGATTTGAGGTCTTTGTTTTTTAATGTCAGCATTTATAGCCAAAAATTTCCCCTTTAGCACACTGTTTTTACTGAGCTCTGGAAGTCTTGGTATGTTGTTTTTGTTTTCATTCATTTCTAAGTATTTTAGGATTTCCCATGTGATTTCTTCTTTGATCCATTGGTTCAGAGTGTGTTGTTTAATAGCTACAGATTTACGAATTTTTTTAATTTTTTTTTCAACGTTTATTTATTTTTGGAACAGAGAGAGACAGAGCATGAACGGGGGAGGGGCAGAGAGAGAGGGAGACACAGCATCGGAAACAGGCTCCAGGCTCTGAGCCATCAGCCCAGAGCCCGACGCGGGGCTCGAACCCACGGACCGCGAGATCGTGACCTGGCTGAAGTCGGACGCTTAACCAACTGCGCCACCCAGGCGCCCCTGATGTATCTTTTTAAAACTACTGAGACTTAGGGGCGGCTCAACCGGTTGAGGGTCCGACTTCGGTTCAGGTCATGATCTCGCGGTCCATGGGTTCGAGCCCCGCGCAGGGCTCTGTGCTGACGGCTCAGAGCCTGAAGCCTGCTTCGGATTCTGTGTCTCCCTCTCTTTCAGCCCTTCCCCCACTTGTGCTCGGTCTCTCAAAAACAAATGTAAAAAAAAAGTTTTTAAGTCTTTTTTGTGGGTTATCAGTGTAGCCATCTTACTCTCTTCTGCTAACTGTCTACACGGAACGTTATTCTTTCCCATCCTTTCACTTCTAATCTACCCGTGCCTGTGGCCTTAAAGTGAGTCTCTTGCAGACAGGAAACAGTTGGACCATTTCATCCATTCTGCCAGTCTCTGTCGTTTGATGGGAGTTTAATCAACGCAGACTTAAAATAATTACTGGTGAGAACGTCCCTACTGTCACTTTGCGATTTGTTTTCTATACACCTTGGAGTTTTTGTTCATTTCCTGCATTACTATCTTCTTTAGTGTTTAGTTGAAAGTAGTGAAACGTTTCTTGCTTTCTCATTTCTCTCTGTGTATAAAAGAGAATGAACTACCAATAATGTAACAACATAGATCGATCTCACAGTCCTTAGGTCGAGCAAGCAAGCCACATTTAAGGGCACAAAAGAAATTATTCCAGTTAAATGAACTTCAAAAACAGGTAAAAGACTCATCTATAGTGCTAAAAATCTACACAGTGGTATCACCTGGGAAGAAGCAGGAGGAACTTTCTGAGCTGCTGAAAATGTTGTTTGTTTTTTTTTTTTTAATTTTTTTTAACGTTTATTTATTTTGAGACAGAGCATGAACGGGGGAGGGTCAGAGAGAGAGGGAGGGAGACACAGAATCTGAAACAGGCTCCAGGCTCTGAGCGGTCAGCACAGAGCCCGACGGGGCGCTCGAACTCACGCGAGATCACGCGAGATCTCGCGAGATCGTGACCTGAGCCGAAGTCAGACGCTTAACCGACTGAGCCACCCAGGCGCCCCTGCTGAAAATGTTTTTTATCTTAGTCTAGGTGCTGGTTGTAGGAGTATATATACCCAGGTAAAATTCACTGAGGTGTATACACTTAAGAGTTCTTCGTTTTATGTATGTAACTTATTTTTCAGTTAGTAAGAAAATGAGATACCTCTCTACACGGCCCACAGAGTAACGACACGAAGAGGACAAATACCACGCGAGGAGGTGGGGTGGCTGGGCTTGAACTCTGCTGGTGGAGCAGAAACGGATACAAACGCGGTGAAAGGGCTCGTAAAACGGAATACGTGCCCATCCTCTGTCCGATTCCGGATACTCCTGGCAGAGACGCTTACGTCTCTTCATCAAGACACGTGCTCGGATATTCACAGCGACACGTTCAGTACAAATCCCGATGCCCATCAACAGGAGAGTGTATATTAAGTGTCCTACCTTCACATCCTGGAACACCACACACTACTGAGAATGGGGGATGCACAACCACCTGCCACGACATGACGCCATCTCACAAAACACGATGCTAAAGGAGACAAGACAGTTACGAGAGAGGAAATACTCTACGATGCCACATATGGTGAGTACTCTTCTATGCGTTAGAGGTCGGCACTGGTAACATCTGGAGAGTGGGAGGTAGTGACCCAAGAAAAGGGGTCCTGGGGTACCGGTAATTTTGTGTCCTGATTTGTGCTAATCACACCGATGTGTTCAGTTTGTGACAACCAAGTGAGTTAACACATACATACTTCTTTTTTGTATGTAACATAACTGCACAGATGTGTGTAGGCAAACACGCGTGCATATATACACGTGTGTAACAAAATCTCCAATAAAAATATTTAAAAAATGAAACGGGGAAAAGTAACAGGCAGTGGTAGGTGAGGTTGTGATGTTAGTCAAGAAAGTCAGGGAAGGAGCACCTGCGTGGCTCAGTCAGCTAACCGTCTGACTCTTGATTTCAGCTCAGGTCATGATCGCATGATTCATGAGTTCAAGCCCTGCATCAGGCTCCGTGCTGACGGCGTGGAGCCTGCTTGGTATTCATTCTCATTCATTCTCATTCTCATTCTCTCCCCTCCCCTCCCCCCCCCCCCCCCCCCCCCCCCCCCCCCCCCCCCCCCCCCCCCCCCCCCCCCCCCCCCCCCCCCCCCCCCCCCGCCACCCAGCCCCTTCTCCACTTGCGTGCGCTCGCTCCCTCAAAATAAATAAACTTGAAAAACAAGTCAGGGGAAACTTCCCTGAGAAGGTAACATTTGAGTCAACCTCTGTAAGATGTAGGAGGAAGCCTATGCCAGGCAGAGAGAACACCAAGTGCAAAGGCCCTGAGGCCAGATTGTGCTCTGAATGTCGACGGAGTTGCAAGAAGGCCCGAGTGAGGAGAGTGGACGAGATGCAGGGGCAGGAGGTGGGAGTCGGCTCGTTAAATCACCAAATGTCTCAACTGTATCGAGTGCAGCTAACGCACAAAGTTTAGCAACTTTAAGAGCGAAGTCAGCACCTGTTACTGAATACGCCTTTAGACTTACACTGGTCTTCCTTTCTACACAAGCCCCTTTCAAAAGATGAATAGGACCAAACAAGTCGTATCTATTAATTGTTCCCTTAAAAAAAAAAAAAAAAAAAAGACAAGGTTGCACCTACTTCGGAAGTGAAACCTGTGTTTAAAGAGCCAACTTCTTCCTTGGGGTTTAGCTCATGGTTCATGGCAGTCAGGCACCCGATTTGCGGGAACTGCTGTTAGCATCACAATGACCAGGAATCATATTCTAAAAACAGTGTGAAACTTGCAGCTCCGTTTACTGACGTCCCTCTTTCAAGCTGGTTGGTAACATACTTGCCTTAGAGAATTTCAACTCTTCACCGTATTACAAATTGTGTACATCTTTAGATTAAAGCTTCTCAACAGATAATACACGCATATAGTACAAAATTCACAAAAAGGAGGGGCGTACGGAGAAACAGGTCCCCCAGCTACTCCGGTCCCTCCACGGGCAACCACCGTAACTTGTTTCCTGGGCCTTCAGGTCTTATTCTAATAGGCTTGAACGAGTTATCCCCTTTCTGCCTTTTCTTGATCTCACCACCTGGTTTTGGGTTAAATACCACGACAGAGGTTGGCTGGAACGAGCTATCAGCCAGCCAGAACAGTCCCGGGAGACTAGGATCTAAGTAAGAAGCTCTGGACAAAAAAGAGCAGGTCGGCAATAACAGAGAAGGAAAAATCACCTGGGAATCGAGCCTGGTTCCCGCTCCCGTCGTGGCAGAACTCACGAGGACCGCGGTGCCCCGTGGGCCCCGTGCCTCAGAAGGAGCTGGGAGGCGAAGCTCTCCACCAGCACCACCGACAAGTGCAGCAGAAAAGCAAAACCGAACGCCCGGTATCCACCCAAACAGCTTCTTCTCGAGGGGTAGGGACCTTAGTGAAGGACACCAACCACCAAATCCTGTCTGTGAATGAAGTGGAATGTACCAGGCTTTCATGTCAGGAGGGGAAGGGGCCTCAGGCCAGTCAGCCCGGGCTGGGCATCAGAAACACCAGAAGGGGCTTTGCACATGGAGACCGCGGCTCGATTTTCTAGTGCGACACCGCGTTTGCAGGTGGGGCAACCACGGCTTTCACGGGACTCATTCACATGCCCTCCCTGGGATTCCTGTTGGGGACGGTTCTTTTCTTTTTTCTTTTCTTTTTTTTTTTTCCCCCAACGTTTATTTATTTTTGGGACAGAGAGAGACAGAGCATGAACGGGGGAGGGGCAGAGAGAGAGGGAGACACAGAATCGGAAACAGGCTCCAGGCTCCGAGCCATCAGCCCAGAGCCCGACGCGGGGCTCGAACTCACGGACTGCGAGATCGTGACCTGGCTGAAGTCGGACGCTCAACCGACTGTGCCACCCAGGCGCCCCGGGGACGGTTCTTTTCAAGAAAGACAGCAGTAACACTGTAACGCCCCCAGTCACTTCTGTGGGAACTTCAAAAATCTAAAACAGCAGAAAACAAACACACGCAGACGCAGACACACACACGATTATAACACACGCACCCTACCACTCCACGCTTAACGCGATCGGGATTGTGGTAAGGATCGTGTGCCGTTCACATACTTCCCAGATCACACGGTTTGGATACGTGCCCTCCCTTTACCTGGGGCTCAGGCTTTGAGAGTGTGTCCACAGGCACGGGCTCCCCCCAGAGCACACCGAGACACACACGTGAGACGGGTCGGACGAACTTCCCCTCGCTGATAAAGAACGAGGGCCCTGAGGCAGGTGGAAGTCAGTGGCCAGGAAGAGACCAGGCCTCTGGCTTCCCCTCTGTGCCCACCCCCCGCAAAGCACCTTCCTCCGGCCGCCCTCTGCGTCCCTATCCCGGACAACTCCCCCTGGGGCGGCACCGGCTCACCGCCGGCCCTCCCCCGGCTACAGCATCGTCTGCAGTTCTGCAGCGGCCACGACACCAGCAAAGGGAAGGAACGCGTCATCCGTGAACTCAAGCTGGGCGCACAAGGCTGTTCGTCCCGTAAAGAAGCTAAAGAGAAGACGCCTGACAGGGGCGACTCAGGGACAGCGTGAAAGACAGAGGAGAGGAAGGCGGCCGATGACGAGCAAGCTCAGCAAGCTGACAACAGGCCTGGGTCAGACACCAGTACCCACGACTCCCACCGGGAGCAAAACCAGGTGGGAGAAGAGGGGGCCGTGGGGCACTCAGTACTTCAGGATCACGGGCTGCTGTGGAGTCACCGACCTCCTGTGCTCAGGCCAAACCAGGACTGACGCCAGCGCTCCAAGGACAGTCACCTTTGGCAGGAGACGTGACCTGTCCCATTAGACCGCTTGGGAAATGCGAGCGCAGAGACGGGCTCTGGAGAATTCGCTGAAACGCCCCAGAATGATGCAAAACACCCACGCAGGGGACCTCGGCCACACCGAGCTCCTTCTGTATCGAATATCGCTGACGGGATGGGATCGGAGCCTCATTAAACAAGCTCCAACCAGAACTGGCCACCCCGGGGTACTGTGTCCACGGCACCCTGTTCCCATCACTAGCCTGGTCTTCAGAAAGTTCAGTGACGCTGGGTCACAGACAGCATATGCCAACCCGGGAAGGAAAATCCCCTAGTGTTTCAAGGACCAAAGCGCCGTTCCCCTTAGCACGGGTTTCTGTAACATGATGGCAGAGGAGGGGCCAAAACGCAGAGATTCCTGGTCCTGTGGCTCCTCGGGGCTGAGAGCCTCCCGGAGCCCCCCTACCGGCGATATGGTGGCGCCCCGCCTTGCCTACGCCTGATTCCCCGGGCACACGCGGACCTTGGTCCCTCCATTCTCTCACTGAACTCTGCTTTTCTCAACATTCATGGGGCTGGGATCTCCTTTAAGATAACAATTTTAGGGGTGCCTGGGTGACTCGGTCGAGAGTCCAACTTCAGCTCAGGTCATGATGTCATGGTCTGTGGGTTCAAGCCCCACGTCGGGCTGTGTGCTGACGGCTCGGAGCCTGGAGCCTGCTTCGGATTCTGTGCCTCCCTCTCTGTTTGCCCCTCCCCGGCTCACACTCTCTCTCTGTCACAAAAATAAACGTTAAAAAAAAGTTAAACAACAATTTTAAAGCCTCCTAATACTCTGGGTTCAGAACTCCTGGAAAGGGGAGGAGGACAATCCTATCTTCATTAGAAAGGCGCCCTCTCTCTAACACGTAGAAGTGTCTCACATCTGGCCATGCAGCCAAACACATAAAACTTGTCTTCTTGTACCAATGAAGACGCACGGAGGGCTGAGGGGAGCAGAGGAAGAGGCTGGTTAACCGTCTCTGGGAAAGGAAGCAGGAAGAGGGATCGAGGACGGGGTCGCTGCCCTGGACTGAGCGTGCGTGCCCCCAGCCCTAACCCCCAGCGTGCTGGGCCTGCAGGCGGGGCCTTTGGGGAGTGACCGGCTTTACAGGACGCCCTGAGGGGGGGGCCCATATGGGATTAGTGGCCTCCCTCCAGAGAGGAAGGGGAGAGTCCGGAGCGTGCTCTCTGGGGGTGCGGGGAGGAGGCAGGGAGGAGGGCCCTGCCAGTCTCCTGACCTAGTTACTAAATGGTCGGCCGCCCACACCCACAAGGAATCAGTGAGGAGATGCTCATACACCAACTAGCTGTTCCCAAGACTCGCTGGGATACACCTGCTCAGTCGTTAATACTGATGCTAGAAAGGCTTAGTGACTCAAAGAAAAGGCATGTTTTACCACCATCTAAGAGAAAAAAGGAAGAAAGAAGAAAGGCATAACAAGTGAATAAATCCGCCATTTCATTTGGCTTTAATGCAAAAGTCTCAGCATTTCCCTAGGGACGGCCAGAATAGAGCGGATCCTCCCTTTCTCTAGATGCCTCCTTCACTAGACGCAGTCTCCTTTTCAGTCTGATGACCACTTACCCATCGTATCAGCCCAGTAGCGCCCTCCTTCCTCCCGTGCCCTTTCACCCTGCCTTCCCTTAGAGACCCGCTTGGTTAAGGTCTAACGTTCTCTAGGACACTGACCAACAGTCACGCTCAAGTGGACCTTCACGCACAGGGGGACTGTGCTACTTCGGGCATCTGAACCCCGGCGCTCGGGGAAGCCCATGGCCCAGCGCTGCTACAGAAGAAATTCTACATCGGCAAACTAGTTTAGCGGACAGACACCGCCCACCAGGCCTGGTGCCGGGTGTTTCCGCGTCTCCCGTAAACGAGGCGGACTGCCCTGTTGGACAGCTGAGGGACTGAAGCTCCCTCAAAACGCAGCCAGATGGGCCTGAGTCCAGGGCTCCTCCCAGTCCTCAGGCTCACTGAGCAGTCGCTCGAGGGGACCACGTGTCACAAAGTCTGGGCAAAGCAGGTGGCGGAGAGGAGGGGAGGTGACACTACCACATCCTTTGAAAGGTTCAGATTAACAGCACATTTTAGTTAACCACAATTATTCAAACCTTAAAGATTTAGCAAATTGTTTTCTGTGGACGTTAATTTTTACAATTCATTTAAAAGTGTTTTCATGGTTTTTAACTGATTTTTATAAAAACAATTCTGCCGTGACTAAAAATAATCTTTGAAACCCACATTTTTGCAATTATAGACACATATAAAATTAAAAAGGTAACAGGTGGAGTAGGTCAGTGGATGGATGAGGTTTTCGTTTTCTACGCATGAGTATGTATACATATACAGTATTAAGCGTGTGTGTATATCCTTTTTTTATATATATGTGTGTGTGTGTATGTATATATATATACATATATTTTTATATATATGTGTGTGTGTATGTATATATATATATATATATATACATACACACACACACTGCCTTTTTTTTTTAAGTTTATTTATTTATTTTGAGAGAGACAGAGAGAGTGGCAGTGGGGCGGGGGGGGGGGGAGGGCAGAGAGGGGGATGAATCCCAAGCGGGCTCCACTCGGCCATCACGCAGCCCCGCAGACCCTGATGCGGGGCTTGAACGCAACGAGGTGCAAGATCATGACCGTGACCTGACCCCAAATCAAGAGGTAGATGCTCAGCCAACTGGGCCACCCAGGTGCCCCTATATGTACTATGTCCTGCTTCTTGATCTGTTCACTGTGTGTCACAGACGTCCTCACGGGTCAACGAACGCGGCTGTCTCTCAGCTTCTCTAGGAGCTGTCCGGCATCTGACCCGTGCCAGCTTCGAATCTGCTCAGCCAATCCCCACCGGAGAGTACGGAGGTTTTAGCTTTTATGAGCAATACATTCAACATTCTTTACAAACAATCTCCGCACATTCGTCTAATTGGATTTTCCCTTTCAAATTCATATCATTATTACCGTAAGCTATTGCATAATATGAAACAAGCGTGTCAGAGAGAAACGTATAACCGCTCGGATAAAGCAGCCATCACTGAGGTCAACAGGGAACCATGAACAGCAGCGCCCTCGTCAAACGTCCACTGTGACGTGTAAAATTCACCACCGTCCTGACGCCGTGACAGCATTTCTTAACTTCTCCTGGTAGTTTTATCCCCTGCGTATGTACTCAATAACGTGGCTGAATTTTTACGCATTCACGCGGTCCTCCTGCTCCCATGTCTGCCTCCTCTGGCAAGACACCGCCATACTTGTTGATGGGAGCTGTCCTCTGCCCGTTTTCACTGCAGTGCTCGGAATCACACACCGTTTACTCATTTTATTGGTGACGAGCATTTGGATTGTTTCCAGTTGTGAGTAACGTTGCCATGCACACTGACACACACACCTTTCTATACAGCCAGGGTTGGGACGACGGAGCCACAGAGAATACACATCTTAAACCTGAGTAATTAACACCCATCTGCTTTTCTAAACTGGGTGTACGATTAAATGACCACGAGCACCAGGGTTTATGGAAGTTCCCATTCCTCTAATCCTTCCAATTCCCCCAAGTGTCAAATGTTTTAATTTGGCCAATCTGGTGAGTGTGGAAGATCATTTCATTGCTCCAGAAATGTCCGTTAAGCCTCTAACCCATTTTTCTATTGACCTGCCTATTTCTTGTGGATTTGTGGAAGTTCTTTAAACATTCCGGACGCTTTTCCTTTGTCGGTTGTAGACTTTGAGTGTGCTCTCCACCCTCACAGCTGGTGGGGTCTCTGGATGAGCACAAGTCCTTCATTTGATGGCAGGCAGATTCTGGACCTTTCCTTTTGCATTGGTGCTTCGAATCACTCAATTCTCCCCTATACCAAGACCATACTGATTGTTCCGGACTACGTCCTAAAAAATACTGTAGCTTCTCCTACTTAGGTCCCCAGTCCACTTGAAACTGGGCGTGTTCAGGGTCCAATTTCATGGTTCGCCGTGGGGTGCCACCAATTTGCTTACCTTGTTCTGCTGAGTCACTCAATCCCCCACTGTATGGGTTATTAAAGGTTTTTCTTTTCTCTGTAGGGGTCCAGATGGTAACTATTTAAGACTTTGCGAACCAAACCGCACAGTGTCACCTCTACTGCCTGTTGTTTTTTTCGTAAGCCTTCAAAAATGTAAAAAACATTCTCAGCTGGGGGTCCAAACAAAAACAAGCCACATGAGAGGCTGCAGGCCACACTTTGCCGACCTCTCGGAAGAGCAAGCCCTCCTGCTTCATTTTCCTCCAGAAGTCGCTTGACATCATTCGTCTTCAGAGGAATGTAAATCGAAACCACAATGAGAGAAACAGAAGAAAGCTGGAAGGCTTCCACTTCCTAACTTCCAAACTTACTACAAAGCTACGGTAATCAAAATAGCGTGTGACTGACAAGAGGGTAAACACAGACCGAGAGAACTGAATGGAGAATCCGGAAATAAACCCAACGTGTATGACCAACGGATTTTCACCCAGGGTGCCAAGAACACTCAGTGGGGAGAGAACAGGGGTCCAACAGATGGGGCTAGAACGACTGAACGTCCACCTGCCTCACTCCGCTGACAAAAGTTAACTCAAAAACGGATCGACCACCGAAACGTAAGAGGACAAGCTAAACATAAAAAGGGAACAAAGGGGCCAATCTTTCCGGCTTGCATCTGGCAATGAATTCTTAGATTTGACACCAAAAGCATGACCAACAAAAGAAAAAAATAGATAACTGGTCTTCATCTTTTTTAATGTTTACTTTTGAGAGAGCGAACGTGAGTGGCGGGAGGGGCAGAGGATCCGAAGCGGGACCTGAGCTGTCAGCACAGAGCCCGATGGGGGCTCAACCTCACGAACTGTGACATCACGACCTGAGGCGAAGTCGGGTGCTGAACCGACCGAGGCCCCCGGCGCCCCTCCTCCCCATTCCTACTTACGTCTCAAACCCTCCCTCTGGAATCCCTTCCGTTTTGCTTCAAGTGGAGTCTTCAGGGTTCCTTCAGTACTTGTGGATGATAAACTTCCCCTGTCTGAAGAGGTCTCCATTCTGCCCTTAACTGTACAGAGTCCTAGAGTAGTGGTTCCACCCTCCCAGACTCCCCCGCAGAGCGTCATTCACTCTTTGTGGCTTCTGCTGTAGCATCTGGGAAGAAAGCGGCCCAACCGTCCCTCCTTTTAAATTACACCTGCTGCGGACTCACTGGGACTCCCGACTGTGATCGGGTGTTTTTCTCTTCAGTGACTGTGTCTGCTCCAGCCTTCTGTCCGGAACTTGTGCCTGCACGCTCATCAGACCTTCTCCCACCACACTCCATGCCCCTTCAACCCGCTTACGTGTTCTCCCCGTTTCCGTCTTTTGTCCTACATGCTTGAAATCTGCTTCCCATATTTCTTCTTCTTCATTAACATTCTCTTTTATTGGGTTCACACTACTGCCTAACACATCCACAGAGTTTCAATTTTGGTTTTGTATTTTTCGGTTCTGTAAGTTCGAGTTTATTCTTCTGAAATATGTTAAGTCACTTTTGGGGTGCCTGGGTAGCTCAGCTGGTTAATGTCCGACTTCGGCTCAGGTCATGATCTCATGGCTCATGGGTTCGAGCCCCGTGTCGGGCCCTGTGCTGACAGCTCAGAGTCCAGAGCCTGCTTCAGATTCTGTGTCTGCCTCTCTCTGCCCCTCCTCCGCTCATGCTCTGTCTCTCTCTCAAAGATAAATAAACATTTTTAAAAAATGTTAAGTTGCTTTTAATAGTTTCCAGTTTTTTTCTTAAATAGATTTTCTAACATCTATTTTTTTAAACACACTAAGATCAGCTGTTCCAAAATCTGTGTGTGGTAAATCTACTACCTAAACACTACGGGTCAGATTCTGCTGTCCTTTCTTCTGATTCTAGATATTATGCTTTGTTTCCTTGTGGCTCTGGCTATCCCAACCCCATCTTTAAAAACATCATTTCTGGGGAGTCTCCAGGCTTCAGGCCTAAAGAGTCTTTTCCAGAGAGGTTTCCACTTGCTTCTATCAGGCACTCAGGCACACCATCTGGTGTCTCACTTTGAGGTAAATTCACAGCAACGGGGTTTCTCGGACAGCTCTTACGACGCGGAGAACCAAGCTCCCAAGGAGCCTGTCTACGGTGGGTTTCCTTGTGCCTCCTCCAAGCCGGGCCCTGGCTCGGCAGCCAGGCCGTGCTCTCCACTCCCCACCATCTGGGGGTCCACTTGTGGCTCAACCTCACCCTCAGGGGCCTCAGCTCACTACAGAGGCACTTCGGATCAGAGTCGTCAACTTTGGCAATCTTAAAGGTCGACCTCCTTTTGAGACCCTGAAAACTTAGGAAACATCGTGGTTCGGGTTCACATCACCGAACGTCTCAGGGACATGGCTGCCGGGGCTGCGTCTACCTCCCTGGGTCTCACCCTCGGGTGTGGCCTGGTGCGTCCTCGCCACCTCCCCCGTCCGCACTTAGAGGCTTTCTCACGGTGGCTTTCCAACACTAGAGTTGTAAGTTCCCTTTGGCAGGAGTCTCTGGGTAACTAGTCTCTGGGTAACTGATGTCTGCTGTACAGAAGTTAAAAACATATATTCAAATACATTATCCTCTCCCTTGGGGTTCCTGGCCTTGTCATCGCACACAACGAACAACAGTCCGTCATTAATTCTACCCCCGTCACGCCCCTGAGACATTGCAGGTTCGCGGCCGGATCACTGCAGTAAGGCGAGGGCCAGAGTAAAGCCAGTCAAATGAATTTTTTGGTTTCCCACTGTGCCTAGAAGCTGTGTTTATGCGGGAGTGTATTAAGTGTGGGACGCCATCAGGTCTAGGAAAACAAGATACGAGCCTGCATCGGGCTGTAACCTTTCTGCCGGTAGAAGGTTTTCCTGGAGGCCGCCGGCTGCTGACCCTCAGGGTGGAGGTTGCCGGAGGCTGGGGTGGTTCTGGCAAGTTCTGAAATGAGACGATCAAGTCTGCTGTGCTGACTCTTTCCCGAAAGGCCCCTCCATAGCGTGCGATGCTGTTCGATAGCATCGTACCCACAGGAGAACTTCCTTCACGCCTGGGGTCCAGCCGCTCACACGTGCTGCGGCTTTAGCGACTCCGTTTACGCGCTGTTCTCAACCCTTTGTGGTCATTTCGACCGTCCGCGTGGCGCCTTCACCAGGAGTGGGTTCCAGCTCCAGAAACCTCCTCACTTGCTCACCCGGAAGGAGTGGGTCCTCGTCTGGTGAAGCGTGAGACGGAAGCCGTCCAGCCCCACCCGCAGGCTCCACCTCTGGTTCTGCGGTTTCCACGGACCTTCAACGTGTAAAGGAAGCGGTATGTGTGAGGTGTGCCTGTAGGAGGTCCATTTCCACCCGGACCACCGTGGCTCCAGCTCACAAACCCCCCAGAGGCAGAACTTTACAGCACATTATTCACGGGGATCTACGTTAAAATGCTTAACGCTTCATTTTTTCTTCCCCCGAAGGAGTAGATTTTAGAGGTCTGTGAGTACATAACACTATTCATGATTAATGAAACGGGGGGAAGAAAGGCCGACATCATGAGCAGGAACACGTAAGTTCTCACCGGCCCGCGATCCAAGAATAGCATAACTTGGCTTCCTGCTTCTGTGTCCTCAGGCAAGAGCCACCCAGAGGAAAACTCGGTGCGCCCGCCCCCACGGTGCTCGGATCGGGACCCAGACAGGCCCTCAAAGGCTTGGGCTACACGGAGTTCTCTGCGTTCTAATCCCGGCCAGGCCGCTCATTAGCCGTGTTACTGTAGATACATTTCTTCAACTCCCAAGCCTCACACCCTCTCAGTATCGAATAGGAGGATTTGGTTAGAGAAATTCTCAAGTCCTCTGACTTCAACAGTTAGTTTTAAGAAGGCTGAGTTTTCTCCTACGAATCACACTATGAAAGTTAACGTAGTTAGAAAGGTGACTGACTCACACACACACACACACACATACACGGCACCAAACCAGGATGAGGAAAGTAACCTCTGGTCGTCCAGTACGTGAAAGAGAACTCCACTGTCTGCAGAAGTTATTCACCAATTTCTAACACTTCTGAGCTATTCTTTTTTTTTATTTTTTTTTTCCAACGTTTTTATTTATTTTTGGGACAGAGAGAGACAGAGCATGAACATGGGAGGGGCAGAGAGAGAGGGAGACACAGAATCGGAAACAGGCTCCAGGCTCTGAGCCATCAGCCCAGAGCCCGATGCGGGGCTCGAACTCCCGGACCGCGAGATCGTGACCTGGCTGAAGTCGGACGCCCAACCGACTGCGCCACCCAGGCGCCCCCCGAGCTATTCTTTTAAAATAAAAAAACGACGCACGTACCTCTGTATCCGTACATGTGTATTTAGCTCTATTTGCAGTTAGACGAAAGCGTGGGGCCTCCAGACTGGGGAGTTCTGCTCAGAAATAAACAGGCAGGTCGCCTGGGGGCTCAGTCGGTTGAGCGTCCTGACTCGTCCGACTCTTAAATTCGGCTCGGGTCACGATCGCAGGCTTCATGGGATCGAGGCCCACGTCAGGCTCTGCGCGGACGGCCCGGAGCCTGCTTGGGATTCTCCCTCTCTCCCCCCCTCCCCCACATGCACACTTTCTCTACAAAAAAAAAAAAAAAGAAAAGGAATAATCAGGCATACTACTGATAAATGATAAACGCAGCTGGCTGGCTGGCTCTCAAGGGCACCATCAGCCTCAAAAGTGCACACGTTGTACGACTGCATTTGTGCAATCTGGTGCACGGCAGGGGTGAGGGCCGCCGGAGGAACGGCTGGCGTGTGACTGCACCAGGGACGTCTCTGGGTGACGGAGGAGCTCCAGGTCAGTGTCCTGACCCCAGGGCCGATTACACGAATGCACACGCGTAACAGTGTGACACACGCAGGCACACACACCGCACCAACGGCAACTGTGTTGTTTTCTTCTTATGCTGGAGTCGCGTCTGTTGGGGGAAAATGGGTGAAGGATGTACTATCGCTGCAACTTCCTGTGAATTTATGATTTTTTCAGAATAAAAGTTAAAAAAAAAAGCGTTCGGGAAAACAAGCACCTGATAAGAGACTAATAGAAACCAACAGGAACTCGTTCCCACAGGAAGACAAGAAGTAAAGGGCATCACTAGCAACTCACACAAGATAACGTAAGTGGCTGATAAACATACGAAACGAACTGACGGTCACGGAGCTCTTTTCACTGAGCCACTGGTAACATTTAGGAAGATCGAAGCGAGCGCGTGGAGAGCAGGAAGAGAGCGGCTGGGGCCCGGAGCCCGCGCTGCGCTGCAGGGGGAGGCACAGCCACAGCGTGCAGGGGGGCGGTGCACCGACCGCACTTCTCACTCAGCAAAGCCCAGGTCAACAGTGACCGAGCAGAGCCCTGCTGGTCCCCCTGCAGCACAGGAGGGCTGGCCCGGCGCTTTCCCGGGGTGGGGGTGGGGGTGGGGGTGGGGGTGGGGGGACGTGCGGGCCTGTGAACTGCTGTGGCCTGCCCTCCTCTGCTCCAGATCTTTGCTCCCGCCCTCCTGCTCTCGAAACCTGAAGGAAATGAAGGGTGACCGAGCTTCCCAGAAAGACTGGGACGTGCGATCTGACCCGTGTCTCCCGGCAGAGCCACCTCTGGTCACAGACACCGTGAGCACAGGGTTTACTTCCGTGGCTCCAGGGGTCGGTTCCAGACACACAGGCGGCCCAGGAGCCACTCGCAAAGAAGAGAAACGGACTCTCCGACAGCGTCATTTTAAAATACAAAGTAAGGGGCGCCTGAGTGGCTCAGTCGCTTAAGGGTCTGACTCCTGATTTCAGCTCAGATCATGATCTCAGTTTGTGAGTTCGGGCTCTGTGTCAGGCTCTGCACTGACCGTGTGGAGTCTGCTTGAGATTCTCTCTCTGTCTGTCTCTCTCTGCCTCTCCCCTGCTCTCTCTCTCCAAATAAATTTAAAAAATATTAAAGTATCAGGCTCCATATCAGCCACAGGGCTGACGCCTAGGGAATCCTTAGGCTTGGATGGGCAGTGAGACCAGAGGACCTCCAAATTCCTCTTCAGTTCTAAGACATACAGCCCTGACCACTTATCCCCTCCACCAAGATCATCCTGATTTGAGCCACAGCCCTGTCACCTAGATTACTGCAAAAGCCTCCAAGCAGGCCTCCTTGTTTCTATGACGGAAAGGGCTGCCAGAGCGATCCTGTTGAAATGTACATCAAATCACACCACACTTCCCCCCGAAGCCCAAGTCCTTCCAAGTGGCCCCTCACCAAGCCCCCATCCCCTCTTACCCCACCCGCTCACTTGGCTCTGGAACACAAAGCGTGACCCTGCCCCAGGGCCTTTGCACTGGTTAGTCTGGCTAGAACACATCCCCCTCCCCCGGACAACCACAAGACCTGCTTTTCCACCTCCCTCAGGGCTTTCTCAAATGCCACTCAGGGAAGCTACCTCAGTTAGGGCTCCGAGCCCAGCTTCGGAGGCTTTAACAGTATGGCCCAGGGTGTCCCCGCCGTGCTCCGTGCCGCTTCCACTGTGGGTGTGCGCTGACCTCCCAGGTTCTGGGCACCGGTCAGCAGCCTGAGCGAAAGGACGACAGGCTGGGGCAGACGTGGCCAGTCATTTTAAGAGCAAGACTGAGAAGTGAGTCCCAGGGCTACACTCAGCCAGAGAGAGAGCAGAAAACGTAGCCTGGCTCTGCGGACACGTTTTCAACTCGACTCCCGTGACAGAAGGGAACGCAACTGGGGAAGAACCAGGAATATGCTAACCGCCGCCCTGTTTACCCAGCTAGCCCCCCCATTCTCTATCCCAGGCCCCTGCTTGCTCTCCTCTAACACACACAGCACACGTGCCCGGGCAGGCAGGGGCACGCACGACTGTCTCTTCCTATCAGGAGGTCCGCTCCATGTGGTGCCTGTTCGCTGCTATTTACCGGGGACACACGGTGGCTGCTCCACAAATACTTGCTGAACGAACGCGTTCCACACCATTAGAAAGGACACACGAGACTGAAAGCCCAGTTGCGAGGTATCTCCAGCAGCCCGTACACGTGGAGCAGCCACCACATTACGTGCTCTTCCGACGGTCTCCTCGCTCAACACAGGGGGCCAAAGCAACTTACAGACCCAACTCTCCCTCGCGGCGGCTCCACACGGACCACCGACCCCCTCCCCCATCGCGTGAGAGGCGGGAAGGTGCCAACGGGCCTCTGGCACAGGCAGCCGTGTGTCTCCGTCGGGAACACCGGGCCGCTGAGGGCCCGCACCAGCGGGGGACTCGGCTCCCGCCACACTCACGAGGACGTCGCCCTGCTCCTCTGGCCCTCCTCCCGCCGCCGTCTGGGGCGCACGTCCAGGCAAGGAGCCCCGTGGAAGGTCACCGCAAGGGCCTGGACAGAGGCCCTCGCTACCACCCCTGGACTGGCTGTCCTGCCACTTGTGACATGAGGGGAGAAGACGGCGCCTCCGTCTGGGGCTTCCTGCCACGTGCGGCCAGAGGTCACGGAGGAGCGGACACCCAGGAGCACTCAGCATCTGCCAACAGCAGGAGACCCGCATCCCCAAAGCAGAAAGTTCTCTGGAATGCCCCAAGTTGCACCGCAAGGGGCATCACGCGCTACAGGCTCTGTGCTCGCGCACCTGCTGGGGGCCCCCCTGCCCCCCTCTGGCCTGACACCTCCCAGGACAGCTCCTGAAAGAAGCACGACCACAGGGCATCTCGAGAGCAGAGCGAACAGGAAAAGGCCAAGGATTCCAGGGACGTTGGGCGGGCCGGGCGGAGCGCAGGCAGGCAGAGGCGTGGGCAGACCAGCCACGGAGCCTTCAGAGACCGGCGGCGAGCGCCGTGTTCTCCCCAGACAGCCCGCGGACGCGACCTGTCCTTTCCCAGGCACGCCGCCACCCCAGGCCTTGCTCACCGGCCAGCCACCAGGGAGCCGCCAAGCCCTGAGGGCACACGTCCTCCCTAGCAGGAAGGGCCGGCTGCAGGGGGCCGCGCCCGTCACGGCCGGGCCCCTGGTCTCCGGCGCGCTCAAAGCCACGGAAGTTACTGTGGCCACAAGGCGCCTCGTCCTCCGTTTGGCCCGGCTCTCTGCTGTCTCAGAGGCTTCCTAAGAAAGCTCGCGAATGTTAACCAGGGCGTCCGGCCTTTTTGAAAGGGGGCCGCTCCGATCTTTTCTAAGATGGAGGAAGGGGCACGCGGCCTAACTGATGTTTGCCGCAGGAGGCAGAGGAGGACGTGGTGCCCTACTCTCCCAGGGCCCGACGGAGGGGCGTTCCCAGCCCGAGGGCTCTTGAGCCGAGTCTCTACAGCCCTTACACGGCTCGCGTCCGTGGGGTGAGGGCCGGGCGGAGCAGGCGACGAGGCAGGGCCAACACGGATCGTGGCCGTGCAGGAAGTCAAGCCCTGGGGGCCACAAAAGGTGAGCACGACACGTGTGGGTTTTCCGTCAGGCGCCAGGGTGCCGCGTCCAGTGATTCTTTTGATGGCGTAAAGTATAAAATCATAAATTATGGGCCAGCATGTAGTATAAAGTTACCCGAGGCCACAGGGTCATTTCCCTCTTAAACCGTCACATTCGGAGGACTGTCAGGGGGCAGCACCCGCACACGCCCGTGACAAACAGCTGTCCTGTCCATCTACAATTCAGCCGGTGCACTCAGCCTCCCCGAGCTCCTCTGCTGAGGTCGGGAAGACTCGATTCCTTTAAACGTGAGGGGGGGAAAAATAAATCTCCGTACTAAGCAGAATCCTTTCATTTCCAGGAATTAAGAAACCCGGGGCCGTCAGCATAAACGTGCTCCTCTGAGCGGAGCCTTCGATTCCGTCTTCAAAGCAGGAGACAGAAGACATCGTCAAGCCAACACAACGTCCCACCTCTTTGAAAGAGGAATGGAAAGGATGCACCGAGTGTCCACGGTCGACGTGAATCGTCCTGTGTGCGTGCCACACGTCCGCCCGCGCGGCCTCCCCGCCATCTGCACGGATGCTGGGCTCACAATCGGACAACGGGAGGTCACGTGGAGACTCCGGGGACTGTCCGGTCCTCTGAGCGCGAGAAGGTGCGCCTAACCTAGGGTCACACCAAGCTGTTTCCGGAGCCGTTGGGCCACAGTCTCGAGAGCACACTGGCTGCCTTCAGGCAGGCAGGTCGGCACCCGGTGAGCCCCCTGGCTGCTCTCACGGGTCAGGGTCAGGGGAGCTGGTGATGAACACGAGGTAGACTACATAACGAGCCGAGAGTCATGCAGAAGCAAACGCCCCAGCAGCGGTAAATCCGAAGAGGTGGGACCGAGTGTCAGAACCACTGGTGCTCGGGCCTTGGTTCTCAGTCTGTCACCGGGCCTTCTGAGGGAGCCCAGCAGCCGGCCTCCGCCTGCCCACCACTGAGCCACTTCGGGAAACCTGAGAGCGGCTGCAAGCACACAGCGGTTCTGAGGCTTATGGGGGTCCTGCACTGCTCCACACCGCCCCTCGTCCCTGGGCCGGAACAGCGTGGACAGGGAACCCAGGCCAGACCGGCAGCCTCCCCCTGCCACCGAGCCCGGTCTCCTCCCTGCTCCCACAGTGGCTACGCTGGTGAGACCCTGTTGTGTCGCCACTGCCTCGTGACCACAGGGGAGGCGAACCGGCCTGAGCAGAAGGGGGACAGTGCCAAGGAAGGCACAGAGAGGTTCCCCGGTGGCCTCACGGTCCTGCACGTCTGCTGAATGCCCTCCCCCCCCGACCCAGCTGTCCCTCACTCCCATCTTTACACAGCTCCCCCATAAACACCTCCCCTCATCCCTCCCTGCCCGGCTGGAAGTGCCTACTTTCTCCCTTTATGCCTAACGCAGCCTGTATCTCCCTCAATTATATTTCTTGGCACATTTCACTGCAATTATTTGTTTGTAAGTGTGTCTGTCTCACCAGCTTTCAAAACAAATGGGACTCGACCTCAGCACAGCGCCCGGCATGCAGGGAGGGCTAAGTGAGTGTCCGCCTGCCACATGGCCCAGCAAGGACCACGATGTGCAAACTCATGGTCACTATCGGGGCGGAACTTATACACAAAAGACAACGTGCCCGCCTCCGCTGTACTGTAGTAACGAACGAGACCCTAATTTCAAGGTATCACAGAAAACAGGTAAGTGGTGAATATATTATCCATATTCTATATTACAGGCACGTGAGTTAGTGCATAAATCGCAGAATTCATTTAAAGACCCAAAACTGTCTTTAGTTAGCACAAGGTCATAGGCAGAGACAATACTTTCGTTCGTCTACCTACGAGGAAACCTCTGGTGTGCCTTGCTACGTCTCAGAAGCGCTGTGAAAGGTAAGAGCTAACGTAGTGCGGTTGTGCGCTTTGTTTCTGAGCTGCAGAGCTTATCAAATTCCGCGTGTGACTGGCAGTCGACCTCAGGGACCACACAGAAGGGCCAGGCGGCCTCCTCTTTGGAGCGGGAGGAGCCCCGGCCTGCACACCCACCCTGCTCTCCGCCGAGGAGGAAGGGCCCTCACACGGCTGTCACCAGACTAGGCTTTTCTCCTCCCTCTCCCTGGACTGGCAAGTAAACCCAGAGGGCAGAGGGGACAGGAACAGTCTAACACCTGGTGGACAGCAATTCTCAAAGCAGCTGGATCTCTCCAGCGAGAGACTGTCAAGGGCCTGTCGCCTGGGGAGAAAAAAAGAAAAAAAAAAAAAAAAAGAAAACCAAGTTGATGAAGCATCACCCTGGAAAGGATGTGACACTTAAGAAAGGTCCCCAGAGGAGAGAGAGCAAGGTCGGACTGCAGATGGGGAAGGGAAGGGCCTGGTCATGCTGCACGGAGATGCTTCTGTTCCCCACGGCGGGCCCTGCCTGCACACCTCGGCAATAATGACCACGAAGGCCTACTGTCCCCCATTTCAATCAGATGCTCTGATTTTTAACTTATTTTTTAATTTTAGGGGGGGCGGGGGGAAGGGAGAAAATACCAAGCAGGCTCCAAGCTCAGTGTGGAGCCCGAGGCAGGGCTCAATCCCATGACCGTGGCATCATGACTGGAGCTGAAATCAAGACTCAGATGCTCACCCAACGAAGCTACCCAGTTGCCCTACTGATTTTTATAAAAAAAAAACACACAGAAAAGTACAAAGTAGAAAATAACAAATACTGGGACGCCTGGGTGGCTCAGTCGGTTAAGCAGCCGACTCTTGATTTCAGCTCAGGTCACGATCTCACAGTTTGTGGGTTTGAACCCCGTGTCGGGCTCTATGTTCACTGTCTGGATCCTGCTTTGGATCCTCTGTCTCCCTCTCTCTGCCCCGCCTCCGTGCCGTCTCTGTCAAATAAATAAATGTTTAAAAAAACTGAAGAGAAAAACCCAAACAAACACCTGGGGCGCCTGGGTGGCTCAGTTGGTGGGGCAACCGGCTGGGGCTCAGGTCATGATCCCACGGTTCGTGAGTCTGAGCCCCGCAGTGGGGTCCGTGCCGTCAGCACAGAGCCTGCTTCGGTTCGATCCTCTCTCTCTGTCCCTCCCCCGCTCATGCTCTCTCTCCTGCTCAGAAACAAACAAACAAACGAATGAATAACAAATAGGTACCTACCACCCAGTGAACCAAACCCAGGGGCAGCTGCTCCCGGTTACGGCGGCCGTGAAGCCTTCAGGACTGCCGGGAACAGTACGCCTCTCGGGTACCGCGTCTTCGGGGAGCCTGGCTGCTGGGCGCACAAGACGGAAACAGAGGCCAGTACCCACCTTGCACCAGTTTCACCTGGCCACACGCCGAGGTGAGGTCTAGATTAAAGGCTCTCGGGGACAGGCTATTGTTGGCCTTATGACTGCCATACCCCCAGCCTATCACACCCGTGCCCAGCACAGAAGGTGCTCCTTAAGTGTTGGATGAATGAATGGAGTTAGAAAGACACAGACTGGCTTCTGAGGCCCAAGTTTCTCGCAGGGATTACCATGAAGACGGGCTGCGGAAGCCTTAACCTCTGCGGCTTATTTCCATGTCCTTCCCTGCACGAGGCCTCGACCTCAGCTGGGAGGCCCCTAGCTCGACATGACTGCCCCCCACATGACTGTGGAACAAGGCAGACAGGAGTCTGGCAAAACCACCCCCACACCACCCTCCCTGACGGAAGGCTTACCAAGCAAGAGCTCTGAGTAATCAGCTGTGGATGCCTACATGTGCCTCTCTGGTCAATTCTCGACGGGTAGTAGTGATTCCATGTTCTTCACAGGGACAAAGACTCAAACCCCAGTGTTACACGGAGATGCTGTATTCCCTAGCCGTTCCGGATGTTCCTGCTCTTTAGAAGATTAAGATTTCTTTCTGTGACAACTGCATCTTCCAGTTCTGTCGACTGTTCCACCGTTATTTTATTTTATTTTATTTTATTTTATTTTATTTTATTTTATTTTATTTTACATTATTTTATTTTATTTTATTTTATTTTATTTTATTTTATTTTATTTATTTTAACGTTTATTTATTTTTGAGACAGAGAGAGACAGAGCATGAATGGGGGAGGGTCAGAGAGAGGGAGACACAGAATCTCAAACAGGCTCCAGGCTCTGAGCTGTCAGCACAGAGCCTGACGCGGGACTTGAACTCACGGACCGCGAGATCATGACCTGAGCCGAAGTCGGCTGCTTAACCGACTGAGCCACCCAGGCGCCTCTCCACTGTAATTTTTGAACTTAACTTGAAAAAGCATGTCAAGGTGAGAAATGTCCCCGGTTGGATTCAGTGATGGGTATTAAGGCGAGTGGGCAAAAGCTTCAGGGGCAACAGGACACCTGCATCGCCTCAAAGCACCCCCCCCCCCCCCCCACCGCGTATATGACAGTACCCGGGAGCTTGACAGCTGAAACCCAGCAGCCACGGCCTTTACTGAGCCACGAAGGCTCGCGTCGCTACGAGGGGGCACACCATCTCTTCTGCAGTTTTCTGGCCAAAAACGAATAATCTTGTCCTAACAAGGAGGAAATACCAGACACACCCAAGTAGGGACATTCCACAAAATAACTGATCGGTGCTCTTTAATGGTGTCATGGTCACAGAAACCAAGGCAAGATGGAGGACCGTCACTGACTACAGACTAAGGCAATGTGGGGTCCTGAGCCAGATCCTGGCACACAGGGAAGTCCCCAGTGGAAAACGGTGCAACCAGAAAAAGGTCTGTTGTTGCATTCACGATATGAAACCAACATGAGTCTCCCGGTCACGGTGGTCGTGCTACGGCTGTGGGCCAGGTCAGCCTTAGGGGCGACGGGGTGAACAGCATATGGAAACTGAACGGAAAAAACGACCAGGCAGACCGCATAAATACATGACAAAAATACAAGTAACTCATTAGAGAAAAGTGGCAAGAGCACCAACGGCATAGCCCAGAAGGCACACAGAGCCGATAAGCATCATCAGGGGAATTTCAACGACACCACGAGAAGCTACTATCGCAATTTTAAAGCCACGTAACACTAGTATCAGCGAGGACGAGAGCTAACGGGGACCCTTTTCTGCTGCTGGCAGACGTGTTACAGGGACGACCACCCTGGAACACGACCTGCTGCATCTGGTCCATTTGGAGGCATAGGCGTCCGCGGCCTGGGCAGCCCTCCTCAGCCGGTACGTGTCGCAAGGAAAGCCCCGAACGCATGCGTCTGGAGACACACAAGAGAGACCACAGCAGTTCTGTGTGGAGTGGCCAAACACGGAAAACGGTTCCCAAGCACAGCTTTGAGAGAACGGACGGATCCTGTTTATTCCCACCGTGGACAGACGGCCGCAGAGAAAATGAAGGAACCACAGCCACACCAGCAACGCGAATGAATTCCGAAATCGCAAGTCACAGGAGAGCATATTCACTATGAAACCATTTATATAAAGTTTGAAAGTAGACAAGACGGTTTAAAAATACATCTCGTAGCAACACTGTCAAGAAAGGGACTGATGGTTCAAAACGTGGGGTCCCAGCTCACAGGGCAAAGGGAGTGAGAGTCACAGGTGCTTCTGGCCCCCCGGGTGTGGACGGACGGACGGCGGGCACGGCTGCTCCTGTTACAGGGGAAGTCTGAGCCCTGTCTAGAGCGAATGAAGGGTTGTTAGGAAAAAGCCAAACGCAAACAGGCGTGTCTTCAATGAATCTAAATGACAAAGACGACCAGGCATGTTTCAAAACTTTTGGACATTAAAACGGAAGGAAAGAACCCAAAGAGAGCAAGTGGACGGTTCGGATTAGCAACCAAGGAGCTGATCTGGAAGGAAAGGGTCACCACCTGCCAGCCGGGAGCTGCACCGTACAAGCCGGAAAGCGGTTTCAAGGAGACGTTAACTTCCAACCATGAACAAGGCCTGAACATTTTAAGCTCCTTGAGTTACACGGAGCTTTAACAATACTTTGTACTCCTTGTACTTACTTAGCCAGAATGAATGAATATTGCCCCTGCTGAACCATTTAGATAGCTTCATTTGCCTCCAGTGTGTTTGCTGTTGGTGGTGTTGAATATTAGGATGTACAGCAATTTGCAGCTTGCCTGTACTTTGACAGTTTTTAAGGAACTTCTGAAGGCCAAAACCGGTCATGAAAATCACGATCGTGCAGCCTGGGGGAGGGCTCACTCACCAGCTGGAACTCGCTCCTCCGGCTAAAAGCCTCCCTGATGCCAGAGTCCCTCCAGAGAGCGCTCAGGGCGGGGACGTACAGCTGGAAGGTGGCAGGCTCCACGGGCAGCCCCGCCTTGTTCTCAAAGGCCAGGAGAAACATGCCGTGCTTCTCATTTTCCGAATACTGCCACGGGATGCCCAGCTTGTCTCGCGCATCCACGAGGACCCGTGAGCCCTAGGAGATAAAGGAGACAGAGAGGGTTTAATTACACTCCCAAGACCGCACCACGACAGAGAGCCTCGGCACAGGCCTTGACCGTCACGCAGCAGCAAACTCACAGGCTATCAACCAGGGTCTGTCTCCTGGTTGGTTTGGTCAAGTCACCCGTGTCTCAACTCGCTGAAACCTGGCAGCTCCTCAACACCAGGAGGACATGACGGTCTGAAAGCCTGGAGCGAATGGGCAAGCCAACAACAGGTGGCCAGTAACCACCAGACGGGACAAAACTGAGATGCATAAGCCGAGCGGCCTGCCCCCCCGAAACAGGGGCTCGTGGGCACATCCTGGATTGAATGCCGCCACTGTTAGCGATGAGGAGAGGCTGTTTTTCATTATTTGGCTCAGTTCCTCACTGTTAGAAATAGAGTATTCTTGGCCCCTTTTTTACCTCACAGACAGGTTAAGAAAGGGGATGGAGAAACAGCCTCAACTCAGGTAGGTGTCCAGTCTGCGGGGGACACTGTCCTGGGGATAACGGCCCCCCTGGCAGTAACGAGGTCCAGTTCATCATTCTCACCCCAGGGCTTCCAAATTAGCAACACCGTATGGAAGCAAGTCTCTGAGTTCTTCTGAGGGGACCCAATGAACGCTCTCTGGCACCGTGAATCCTGCGGGGGGGCAAAGACCAGCGGGGGGCCTGTCTGCAAAAGCCTTCACAGGCTCAGGGTGGTCTGGTGGGGCCTGGAACGGCAGGGGGCAGTAACTCGTCTCCTGGCACAGAGAACACCAGGACCTCACTGCTACTGGGCACTTGCTTTAAAAAAACAATAATAATCAGGGCACCTGGGAGGCTTAGTCGGTTGAGCGTCTGACTTTGGCTCAGGTCACGATCTCGCCATTGACGAGTTCGAGCCCCGCATCAGGCTCTGTGCTGACAGCTCGGAGCCTGGAGCCTGCCTCGGATTCTGTGTCTCCCACTGTCTCTCCTCCACCCCTCCCCCGCTCCTGCTCTGTCTCAAAAATAAATAAACATTAAAAAATAATAATAGTAACGGCTTTATAGGATATATGTCACATACAATCCCCCATTTAAACTGTACAACTCAGTGGAAGTTTCACATCCAACAACTTGGGTCAGAGCGGATTCATTCATCACCAGTTGTGCCTTCCTTGTATCCCTGCTGTAGCATGTGTGGTGTCTACAACTTTCATTTCTGCATTGAAACACTGAGCCGGATGGTAACGGGGACCAAAGAGAGTAGTGCAATTTGTTCTCCAGGTCTAGACCAGGACTGTCCGGTGACAGATGTTCCTGCGAGTCCCCTCCTCGGGGCCCACACTCGTCTGCCATCCGTAACCAGGCCCATTTCTACTGATCCACAAACACATGTCCAAGGCTCACAGGCACCATGGGTAAACAGGTTTATGAAGCAGAGTCTGATCTGTAGAAACTCGGAATCTAGCTAGGGAAACAGACCTATGAATTAAAACAATTGATAACCATTCACCATAAAAATACTCAGAAAACTAGGAATAGAGGAGAACTTCCTTAACTTTGAGAAGACTCACAAAAACTGACAGCTAATGTCATAATTAACAGTGAAGGACTGAATCCTTTTCTCTAAAATCAGGAACAAGAGAAGGCGCCCACTTGTGGAGGTGCCAATGAATACAGTACTGGTAGTTCTAGCCAGTAATGGCAAGGTAAAGACATACAAGGCATAGAGATCAGCAAGAGGGAAAAATGAAACTGAGTCTATTTGCAGATAAAATGAAATGATGGTCTATGTGGAAAATTCCAAGGCATCTACCAAAAAAACTTCCTCGTGAATTCATTCGGCAAGGTCGCCGGATGTAAAATTAACCTATAGAAATCAACTGTCTTTCTACTTACTAGCAATGAACGTGTGGAAACTGTAATTTAAAATGCCGTATCAACAATCACTAAGAAAGTAGAAATCGTATAAAACATGTCCAGGACCTATATGTTGAAAACTACAAAATGTTGACGAAAGAAACCAAAGTCAACCTAACAAATGGAGAGACATACCATGTTCATGGATTGGGAGTTTCAAAATAGTGAATATTTTCTCTAAATTGATATACAAGTCTAACACAATTTCTATAAATCCCAGCAAGATCTTTTAGGGGCACGAATATGGATATATGAGTGCTGTATATAGATGTGTGTGTGTTTGTGGGTGTGTGTGTGTGGGGTGTGTGTGTGTGTGTGTGTGTGTGTGTGTGTATAGCTATCCTAAAATTTTTGGAAAGGTATTAGGTTAGCTGCAACAATTTAGAAAAAGAAACTCAGTGAAAGGAATCACTCAACTCAATTTCAACACTTACTATATAGCTATGGTAATCAAGATTGTGCGGTACTGGTGACAGGACAGGAACAGACACATAGATCAACTGAACATAACTGAGAACCCAGAGGTGGCCCCACATAAGTGTGGCCCACTGAGTTTTATAAAGATCCAATTACAGAGAGGGAGAACAGCCTTTTCAACAAATGATGTGGGAGCAACTGGGCATCCACAGGCAAAGGAAAAAAGAACCCTGACCTCCAACCTCACATTTTATACAGAATCCACTCACGAGGCAAAACTAGAACATAAGAGAAAATCTTCCGGATCTACGGTTCGGTGAATAGTTCCTAGGTGACGCAATGCATAATTTATAAAAGAAAACATCAAGAAACTGGACTTCATCAAAATTAAAACTGTGCTCTGCAGAAGACTCTCTGAAGAGGCTGAAAAGATGCTCTATGGACTAGGAGGCAATACCCACCACACATCTGACAAAGGACGTGAATCTAGAATTTATACAGAACACTCAAAACTCAACAGTTAGAAACACAATCCAGTTAGGAAATGGGCAGAAGACATGATGAGACGTTTCGCCAGAGAGCACGCAAGCAGGTGAGAGACCAGATGTTCAAGGCCACCAGCCATCAGGGCAAAGCAGGTTAAGACCAGAGAAGGTACCGTTACACAGTATTCAAACAGGTGAAACGAACAAACAAAACCAGTGACAACACCAGGGGGTGGTGAGGGCGCAGAGGTATTTAATCTCTCATACATTGTTGACGGGATCTATGGCGGCACAGCCACTCTGGAAACCGTTTTCCGGTTTCTTAAAAAATTAAACCTGTATTTATCAAACAATCCAGCCATCTCACTCCTGGGCACTGACCTCAGAGAAATGAGAATTTACGTCCGCACAGAAACATGTGCAAGAATGTTCATAGCAGCTTTATTCATAACAGCCTAGAGCTGGAAACAGCCCCAAAGTCCTTCAATAGACAAATGGTCACACGCTGTGGGGCCCCCGTACCAGGAAAAAGGACATGGCAGTAAAAGGGAATGAACACTTGATTCATGGAACAACCTGGACGGGGCTCAAAAAAAATTATGCTGAGTAAAAAAAAAAGCCAGTCTCAGAAGATCACATGCTACGTGATTCTGTGTATAGACTATTCTTGAAGTGACAAAATTATAAAGACAGAACACAAATTAGTGGCTGCCAGGGACTGGGAACGGCAGAGGAAGCAGGACGGGGGCGGGGGGGACGGTCCCAGGGTAGCTGGAGATCCACACACACACACACACACACACACACACACACACACACACACACACAGTAACAATGTCAATTTCCTGATCGTGATAGTGCACAGGAGTCCGCTGGGGAAAACCGTGATACCTCTCCCCTGCTATCTTTGCAAGTGCCTGGGAACCTAGAATTATCTCAAAATATATTTTTATTTTATTATTTTTAAAGTTTATTATTTATTTTTGAGAGACCGAGCACGAGTGGGGGAGGGGCAGAGCGAGAGGGAGAGAGAATCCCAAGCAGGCTTTGCGCTGTCAGCATGGAGCCCGACCGGGGTGGGGGGGCAGGGAGGCGGGGGGGGGGGGGGGGGGCTCGATCTCACGAACTGTGAGATCATGACCGGAGCTGAAATCCAGAGTCAGACACTTAACCAACTGAGCCACCCAAGCGCCCCCAAAACGTTTTTTCAAAAGCTAACTAGCAGCCATGACAGTAAATGTTCCGATTTCGTGGTGTGGAAAGGTAAGGTTTACCAGGGGTGGGGTAGGAGGGTGGAGATTAGCAGGAAAATGAGATGGATGGGTCTCAGCAGAGCCTGAAGCGCAGGTTAATTTCAACCTGGCACCAATGGACTAGAACCCACCCAGAGGAAAACAGGACTTGAATAAATCCTCAGCTCTCCTTCCTCTGGGTTCCAACCACCCCATTCCTCCCTCTGGGTCCTTCCCGTCTCCCCATTTTCTGACAACGTCACACCAAACTCCCGCCTGCCCACAAGGACAGTCTCGAAAAGCTTCAAGAACCCAAGAGAACAAAGATGTTTCACATTCTCCACATTACGCGGGACAAGAAATATCTGAGCACAGAGAAGGCAGAAGAGACCTCTCTGCTGAGGTTCTTGGCACAGGGTCACAGCACCCTTGTGGAAACCACACGAAGGCTCCCACCGTCCTCACACACAAGGCCCCTCTTCCGGCAGAGGGGCTGGGTCGGGATTCGAGCCCTCCCCCAGCCCCAGCCCCAGGTCAGGTGACCAACCCAACTACCTCTCCTGAAAATCCAGCCCGCTCAAGTTCAACTCAGGAAATGCGGTCTGACACACAGTGCCCTTCTGACACATCAAAAAGTCTGGCTTGACAAGGAGCACATCCTCACTCACACAGTAAACTGAACCTCTGCTCCCGGGGGGTTTCATTTTCATGTGTCAGAGATGAAGGCGGGGAATCAAAACGGACTTGGAGGCCCGAGCGATCGTTTCCAAGACTGCTTTCAACACTGCACCAACCAGGCCTTGCCTAATTATTGGGGTGAACACAAGTTTGGCTTAAAACACCCTGGTCTGTCCAAAAGCAGCCTGTGTTCCCACCACACGCTACCACCCAGGCAAGCTTGGACACGGTCCAAATGAACTTCACCCAAACACGAAGAAAAGGCTCCTTATTTCTCTCTCTTTAAAAACCCAGGGAAAGTGAGAAAACTGCTGACGAACTTTGAATCACTCTGGTTAGCTAGAGTCGTTTTCTGTATCGACGTCTCTACATATGGAGGAGAAAAGTACCGAGAAAAGAGAGGTCTCTTTAGCCTTTTTAAGTGTGTCCCAGCGAAGAACCATTCTCTGCCACCTTTATTCTGAACACCCAAGATGGACATCAAGGAGAGGTTTCCCCTTTGGGACATCTGCCTAAAATCGGAGCCCACTTTTTCTTCCTTTTTAGACAGAGTATCAAGTCTTGAGAATGTCCTGCCTACTGTGCTTTTGCAGAACGGATCGTTACAGGTGTCGCCATCATTGTATGGAGCCGCAGTGCTTCCAAGACACCAGAATATAGGAGGCAGGCTGCAATTAGCACCTTGCCTCATTTCTTCCCACCAAAGACCTACTTCCTGAAACACAAAGCCAAGAAAATCCTAAAATCCACATATACTCAGTAAGAAAAAGAGGAGAAGTTAAGGGAGAAGGCAGTCTGCTTGTGTCATTCATCGTTCTCTCAGTAACAATGTTACACAAGGATTCACTTTTTGATAACCATACGTTTTATTCAGTTACCTAAGGCGAACAGTTGCAAGTCTGAAGCCGTTTGATGACTTCATCTCGATACTATGTAACGCTTTAAACTGTTCAAAGAACACAGTTTTAAGACGACTTCTAAATCCAGCCACTGAAGCTTCTGGTCAAAGAACAGAGTCCGGTCTGCTGGGGATGTACAACTGGGTGGGTGTGTGTGGGGGGGGGGGGTTCAGCTTTATTGGATGGAGACCCAAGACGGCAAACCCTGTCATCTCATTTCAAACTACATGTGCTGAGTTTAGTCCCCAATCAAAGCGGATCTTTTCGGCCACTCCTCACTCCTCACTAAGCTCTTCCCACAGCAAATTCCAGAGCCCAGACACACCTAAAACGCTGGCAGATCAAACGAGCTGTTCCTGCAGAACGAAGGCCGCAGGTGCGCGAGGAACCCGGTGAGACCCGAAGGTGCCCCCCCACCAGCCACAGCCCATCTCCTCGGAAAGCGGCTGCTGCTTTTTTTTTTAAACCCACCAGGGCCGGGTTGTGCGCCTTTGGCCACCGTCCAAATAAAAGAAACGCTGCCAGAAATGTAAACAGGATACACTTCAACTGCACGAGTCCAGCAAGGAGGGGCCGAGGGCTCCTCGCAGATTCTCTCTGGAATGAAGGGGAGGAGAGCTCCTAACTCAGAGGTCAGAGCAGCCGCGAGGGAGGGACGGGGAGGGCCGGTACTTCCGGGGCAGACACGACAGCACCCCCCTCGTCCAGCCCCCGCCCCCACGGCACCCCATGGTGCCCCCCCCCCCCCACGTGCGCGTGCGCTGTGGGAACAAACGCACTAACAGACGTTCCTCCCACCCGCAGAGCTCGCCCTTCAGGCAAAGACAGGCACCAGGGAAGGGGGTCAAGAGCCAAAGAGGTGGTAAGCGTGGCACCTGCCCGAGGGCCTTCTAGCGGGAGAAGCGGCACAGGGGCAGGAGAAGGGTCGTGCGTGTGGAGGATTTACTCCACAGAAGCAGGAAACCAGGAAAGGTCTGGAAGGAGCGGCTGCGGCAGGTGCGGTGGGCGGGGCGGGCGCAGGTTCAGGTGCAGGGGGGCGGTCGGAAGGCCACCCCCAAGGAAGAGGGGAGCAGCCCCCAAACGCGGAGGGCCGCAACCACACCACCAAGCAGCTCTCCACGCGGAGTCCAGAGGAGGGTCTGGCTCGGGCCCAGGGGGTGGGGGTGGGGGGCTGGGTAAGCGGAAGGCAAACTAGATTTAACGGGACAGGAAACCCGAGGCAACGCTTCCAGGAAATGGAATGGTCAGAGAAACCCTGGGTTGAGGCAAATGCAAACTGTCGTCTGGAGCGTTCTCCGGCACCCGGGGAAGGCTGGTGCTCCTGGAAGCTAAAAAACACATCCATAAACAAACAAGGAATTCAGCATCAGCTCAGAGTTCCTCACATCTCCTCCGGTGGAATGTGAAAATCCACGCTGCATCTCACAGCTCAAGAGCCAGCAGGCTGGGGACTTGGGAGGTCACCTCCCAGAGCCACACAGAGAGCAGTCTCTCCTCTTCCTGTTCAAGGTGGAGGCTCCAAGCCCGGAACCCACTTGGACTAAACATTCACTACACGTTCCACGGACAAGCTCTAGCACCAGGGGGAGCAGAGCCTTCCTGGTCAAGTACAGAAAATAAGAAAGCAATCTGAGAATAATACTGAATATGATTCCAAGGGGGAAAACGTCCCACAAACACCACAAACAGGTAACACAGCTTAATGCACTAATTCGGTGCTTTCACAATTCAAATTTCAGTGCAGTACAAAATTCAGCATGAAATAACGTAGCAGGCTTTTAAATAACTAAATAGAACATAACGGTAAATATCTGAATAACTTATAAATAATAACAGCCAGTGTTTCATGGAAATCCTGTTTTAGTTAAAGGAAGATCTGTATATATGCAGGGCGCCTGGGTGGCTAGTTGGCTGAGTATCTGCCGTGTGAGCAACACTGTGTTAGGTGCTCAACACCCATCCAGCTCCTTCCGCTTTTTAACCCTGTGAGGGCAAGAGTCACTATGCCCATTTTACAGATGAGAAAAACCGAAGCTCCATCACAGCCAGTGAAGTGTGATTCTGTGATTCTAAAGCTGGTGTTTTCTATCTATATTCTTTATGTCTACGCGTCTATCAGGGGAATGAGGGAAGGAAGACAGGCAGGAGGCAGACGTTCACACAGCCGACAGCAGGCCCCAAGACTACGCCTCCACTGACCTTTGGGGACCTGACATTGGCTGGTATTCTCTAGAAGATTAAAAAAAAAAACCCCAGTAATTAAAATCTACAAGTATGGGATATGCTTATGCGTGGCTCAGTTACACAGAATTTAATGAGTTCAGATGGTACCTTAATCTTCAAAGAGTAAAAACCTTTCATTCATGTGAACTACCTTAGCAGCACAGAATTCGAACATTCGATGGCTTTCTGTCCAACAGAGAGGCCCTGAGCCACCACGGCCACTGAACGGTACAAGAGTGGCCAGTCTGAATTGAGGTGTTATAAATACATACCAGATTTCAAAGTCTTAGCATGAAAAATATAAAGTCTTAGCATGAAAGATATACATAAATATCTTTTACTTTTTAATTCTGTTTACATGTTGAAGTAACATTTTGAAATCTTGGGTTATCAAAATGTATTAATTTTCTTCCTTTTACCTCTCTTAACGTGGCTAAGTCAAAGTATGAATTTGCGGCTCATGGTACATTTCTGTTGGACTGAATCGCTATACATTTCTTTTTTTAAAATTTTTTTTATTATTTTTTTCAACGTTTATTTATTTTTGGGACAGAGAGAGACAGAGCATGAACGGGGGAGGGGCAGAGAGAGAGGGAGACACAGAATCGGAAACAGGCTCCAGGCTCTGAGCCATCAGCCCAGAGCCTGATGCGGGGCTCGAACTCACGGACCCCGAGATCGTGACCTGACTGAAGTCGTATGCTTAACCGACTGTGCCGCCCAGGCGCCCCGTGAATCGCTATACATTTCTTAAAATGGAATTTGTTTCTTTCTGATCATAAAAATATTTTTAGTGAAGAAAGGAGAGGGAGGAAACATAGAAATGTATTAAGAAGAAAATGAAATCCTTGGGGTACGCTGGGTGGCTCAGTCGGTTGAGCGACTGACTTCAGCTCAGGTCACGATCTCACATTTCGTGAGTTTGAGCCCCACGTCGGGCTCTGTGCTGACAGCTCGGAGCCTGGAGCCTGCTTCGGATTCTGTGTCTCCCTCAGGAGCCTGGAGCCTGCTTCGGATTCTGTGTCTCCCTCATCTCTCTGCCCCTAACCCACTCGCATTCTGTCTCTGTCTCTCTCAAAAATAAACAAACATTAAAAAAGTTTAAAAAAAGAAAATGAAATCCTCAAGAATACTATTTAGAAATGACTGTTGTTAATGTAAAGTGTTACCAGTCTCCTTCTTTACAGACATCCCCTTTGTGTGTAGAAACATTTTACAAATCTTCAACATCTCTAGCAGTATCTCAAACATTTCCCCGTGTCATTAACTATTTCAAAACTTCAGGATTTGTAACTGCTGCGTGATAATCCAACATATGGGATGGGCTATAATTAGACCGATCCCCTGTTGCTGAACATCTGAGCAGCTTCCAGAGCATGGCAAGCGTGAACCGCAGTATGCCAGGAGCTGGCCGGTCGGGCAACATCCACACACATCTCACTATTCTCCCGTGACAGATTCCTCTAAGTCGCATTATGGGATTCCTGGGTCAAAAAGTATGCACAGTTACTTCTGAGGCTTTTGATAAACATTACTGAACTTCTCTCCAGAACGGCTGCACCCATTTAATCATTTATATCTGGTAATTTTTCATTTTCCTAAAATTGATTCTTTTTTTAAATTGGTCTCTTTGGTTTTTCTAAAATTATCCTCCAATGATATTTAACCAGTCCCATCTTTAAATCATGGCGACAAGGTAATCACAGTAATTAGCAACTGTGAAAATGAAGCAAATTTAGGACACACACACATACACACTGACAACCCAAAGTCAGAAAGAAACAGAAAATTAACAGACATTTCGCTACTCCTAATATATTTTTATATAAGCATTCTCTTTCCTCTAAGTCCTAATGATAAAACGTGAATAAACCAAATAAATCAAATAACCAATGAAAATGAATTAAAAATAGATAAAGTAATAGAGTAATTGTTAATAAAAATGCTTGGTTTTCTCAAGTCCTTTGCTTCCAATCAGAACAAAGACGTGTCTGTCCTTCCAGTAAAGCAGCTCGAATCAAAGCAGACAGAAGATGCAAACGTGTTAGCCTGAATTCCTAGACGGTTCCCAATCAGGAGACCTTGAATTTGATGGGAGAATTAACATCACTTCTTATCTGCAGGGACAGAAGTCCCTCGAAACAGTGCGGCATTGAGATGGAAGCGTCAGAGGAGAAAACTCGCTCGGACGACACACAGGCGTGCGACTGCTCTCACTCCCTCTGAAACCATCCGATGGGAAGGTGGAGGCTGGCGACAAGACTGACCGGAGAAAAGTTAAAAGCCGGCAAACTTACTATTGCAGAAAATAAAGCCCCCCAGAGGCATCTGCACATGTCAGTAAGTCCACCTCCGGTGTGAGGCTCACGCCGAACCGTTAAGACACCGCAGCCTTTCAAGTCAAGTCTCAGGCATAAACACAGGCGGGCGTGACAGGACAGGAGAGGCGGTACTGGGCTCCCTAGAAGGAGCTGTGGAACGTCGCACACCCGGCGTCCTGGCCCCACGGAGGAGCCATAAGCCCTGTCATTACTTGCGCCGTCCCCTTCCTTGTGGGACTCCAGCTGCTCTAGGAGGCACCGCTGTTTGGGCGTCCGGCCTCGTGGACTGGACCAAGAATAGTGCCGATGGTGGAAAACCGTAGCTTGCGAGAGGGCTTGGCGCTGACCCTTGGGATTCTCTCCCTCCCTCTCTCTCTGCCCCTCCCCTGTTCTCACTTTCTCTCTCTCAAAATAAATAAACTCAAAAAAGACAGACAAAAAAACCACCAAGGAAGCGAGTTCACGGCAGTTCCTGCTCAAGCCGTACAAGAGCCTCCCTCCTCGGCACGAGAGCCCAGGTCCTGGAAGGGGCCCAGAAGGTGCCACGTGACCTGACCCTGTTGTCTGTCCGACTTCACTTCCTCCTCCTCCTCCTCCTCCTCCTCCTCCTCCTCCTCCTCCTCCTCTCCCCTCCCTGCTGGCTTCAGTACCGTCACATGGCCTTGCTGCTTCTGCCTCTGGGCCTTTGCACTCCTGGATCCTGATGGCTGAAACCTTTTGGCCTAGATAGTTCTAGACTGCCTTAGATAACGCACTCCCTCAGCTCCCTTGATTCTACATTCAAAGATCAGCAAGGCCTTCCCTGGGCCATCTTATCCACGGCTGAGACCTTCTCCCCCACCCCCCACAAGCCCACCTCTCCCGTCCCTTCCCCGCTTTCTGGCTCTCTTCAGCACTTCCCACTCGCTGGCTAATGGACCCTATGGTTAATCATTCATCTTGTGGATTATCTCTCTCCTCCCCAATGGACAGCAAGGCCCCTGAGGGTGGGACCCTTGGTCTGTTCAGTCCCATATTCCCGGGGCCTGGCACACAGTGGGTGGTCTACTTGCTGAAAGAATAAATGCCTGGATTTCAGGTTCCTCATCTGCTAGACAAGGATAACCTTCCTTTCTAGACCCAAGGCTGCAGCACGGATACTGCAGGGGGCAGATATTTGTACACTAACAATTAGATTTGTCTCGTACCCAAAGTGATCAGACGGTACACCAACCAAGTATCACCAATCATTTCAATTTACTTCTCACTGGAAACCTTACCACACGAGGAATTATCACGGAGACTAATAAGTTAATACTGGCTCATGTATTACTTGAGAGTAATTTAGTTGTATAACGGGTCTGGAAATTCCTTTAAAAACCATCTCCCTTCCGTATGTCAAAGATAAAAAGCCCGATTACAGGAAAAGTTCAACCGAAGAGACAGCTTAATTTACCAGAGCGAGTAGATTAAAACTGCAGTGCGATCGAGTTTAAATCAAAGAGATGCCCCACATCTGTGTCTCACTTCTTTCCAGTATACAAATGCTTTTGTGATCAGTAAGATACAAATAAATCTTTATTTGAAAGCATAACGAACAGTCTCCCAGTGTTGTACCCACTCCCGACAGCAGACCCACCCGCAGTCCCTGGCAAGACGGCAGCAACAAACGGGAAGGTGTATCCCCCTCAGCAGGGGTACCGAGGCCAGCAGCTCGGCCTTTCCAGACGGTACGTGCAGACAATCTGAAGAAATGAAGTCTTCTGATGCTGACGTGAGGAGACTTCATCGAACAGCAAAAGGAGATTAGAATGCGGGAGAAGACGCAGACGCCCTGGCCCCAAATCCCCGGGCGGCAAGGCCGGATCCAGACAGGAAGCCTCGGCTCCAGGCAGGGACCGGTGCCCCGGGTGGGCGCCCTGCAGCGCACCTTCCGCACCAGCCCCGCAGCCCGGGCCTCGGGGTGCAGCCGCTTTCTCCACGGCCCAGGGAGCCCCGAGGCAGCCAAAGGCGGTGGGTGTGTAAGAGGGACTGGGAGAACACGCTTGCGGCTTATTACTCAGATGGGCTGTTCAAGGACCTTCTACCAAATGCTTGTCTACCGTACAGACTTCTTAAAAAATCACTGAAGAGGGGCACTCGGGTGGCTCAGTCGGTTGAGGGTCTGACTTCGGCTCAGGTCACGTTCTCAGGATTCGTGTGTTCGAGCCCCACGTCGGGCCCCGTGCTGACAGCTCAGAGCCCGGAGCCT
This sequence comes from Prionailurus bengalensis, assembly GCF_016509475.1. NCBI lineage: Eukaryota > Metazoa > Chordata > Mammalia > Carnivora > Felidae > Prionailurus > Prionailurus bengalensis. Next base: position 2,891,716 of record NC_057357.1, read on the forward strand.
GCTTTCGATTCTGTGTCTCCCACTCTCTCTTTGGCCCTCCCCGGCTCACGCTCTGTCTGGCTCCGTCTCTCTCAAAAATAAATAAAGATTAAACACAATTTTTAAAAATCTTTGGAGAAGAAGCCTCACAGTAAAATCACTGTACCTGTAAGTACGCTGCCCACGCTCAGCAGTTTGCGAACTAGTAAAACCGAAAGAAGGATTTCTAGTGCATCCGAGCTTCCCCGCAAGCAAGCCCCGGCGGGGTTTGCAGGCAGCACTGGGCGCGGTGAGCTGGGGGCAAGGGCTCCCTCCCGGGGGGGCGCTGACCCTTTACACACAGTCCGGCAGGCGGCACCAACACCAAGGTCCACTTCTGCAAAAGCACCTTCCGTAAGGGACCAGGTGAAAGTCACAAATTGTTTCCATATAAAACCACAAAAACAAAGAAAAGACGACATTTAGCGCAGAACGCGCAGAAAGCATTCGTTGTTTAGAGGCTGGAGGGAACCTCCCGCAGCTTCCTCCCACTGCAACCCTGCAGCCATGGGGCAGGGAGTCAAAAAGGTCTTCAAGTGCTAGAAACCTGCAGACTGAGTTAATCCCTGGGTTACTAATTCTATGAAAAAACTATTTTTAGTTTTCAAGTAAGTAAGAGTAATTACTTAAGGACACACATCTGCTTTTCCTCAAAATGACGATAACTCCCTCGGGCAGTGTTTTCCTTCGCTTTCTTTTTCTTTTAAAGCTACTGAGACACTAACACGGTCTTTAGACCTCAGCTAAAACGTGGCGACTTCACGCTCCGGTTCGGACACGGCCACTTGAACCCCCCAACGTTTATGGTGAACTTCAAAGTCCATCTAGATAACTGGGTGGGGGGGGGGGGGGGGGGAGGAACACAGAACAAGACCAACAACCCACCACAAAACCTGTACTTTTAAGGACAAAATTGGTCAACAGAGGACATTTACTCAGCATTTACAGACGGACTTAAGGACACACGCAGGTGCCTCTTACGGACTCCATCCCCCTCGCAGCTGAAAATTTTGACTCCCCCAAAACTTGACTGCTAACAGCCTACTGTTGACCGGAAGCCTTAGGGAGAACATGAGCAGCCAATTAACATATTTTGCAAGTTCTATGTATTTTATACTGTATTCTTACAATGCAGTGAGCTGTAGAAAAGAAAATATTGAGAAAATCATAAAGAAAGGAAGACATTTACAGTGCTGTATTTATAAAAACAACAACAAAAAACCCCAGATCCACGTATAAATGGACCCGTGCTGCCTAAACCCGTGTTATTCAAGGGTCAACTGCACACACACAAAGCGTGTGACTCTGACTTTGGCTCAGGTCATGATCTTAAGGTTTGTGAGTTTGAGCCCCTGACAGGGCAGAGCCGGCTTTGGATCCTCTGTCCCTCTCTCTTTGCCCCACCCCCTCTCTATCTCAAAAATAAACATTCAAAAAACTAAAATAAAAAAATGAAATGTAATTACCTTGTCTCCAATAAGAGGAGGTTACAGTTCATGTTTTGTGTTTTAGGTCAAAGATGAAACAGTTTCAAAAGTGTAAATTTTTTTTACTGATTTTTTACTGATAAAAATTATTTTATCAGCTTTGATAAAATAGAATGTTCTTTCTCAGCAGGATGATTTTTTTTACTTTTTAAATTACTTAACAAGTAGACAAGGACAAATGCTCAGAGTACACATGTCATCAGGGGCCCCCGCAGTAGCGGGGACCCAGGGCCCGGCGGGGGCCGCACGCTGGAGCGGCCCCACCGTCCCTGTGAGTGAAGCACGACTCGTGCCAAGAGACCTAATGTACCTGCTGCCGGCTGCGACAAAGACGCCGGGGAAGACAGGAGAGCATGCAAGGAGAGCGTGAAGAGGGAAAGGCAGCCAGGCCTGGAAGGCGGGGTGGAGCAGCATGTGAGGGAAAACCCGAGAAAATGCAGGCGGCAGGCCCTGTGAAGCGTAGGAGCAAAAGTGGAAAATCCGGAGGCACCGGCATTAGTCACGAGGCTGGAACTGGACAGCCCGTCCACAGGGCCGCCAGACAAGCCGGGAGCAGGGACCCGAAGGGACCAGGAAGGACCAGGAAGGACATGGAATGCAGTCACGAGGCTGGAATCGGACGGCCCCGTCCGCAGGGCCGCCAGACAAGCTGGGAGCAGGGACCAGAAGGGACCAGGAAGGACCAGGAAGGACATGGAACGCTGCCCTGGGCTGTGGGCTGCACACGGTGTGTCCGTCTGCACGTGGGCCTCTGTCTCTCTGAATCCCCTAACCTGAACTCAAGATGACTGAAGACCCACCCTCTCAACTTCGTGCAGCTCCCAGATCAAGTCAGGGTCACAGCACAAGGCTCTCAGGGGATTTCCTGGGCAAACAAAGTCTCTCCTTGAGAGTCACCTTCTCAGTGAGGCGTGACCCGACCACTGTATTTAAAGCCACGGCCCACCGCTGAACTCTTGAGTTCCTTTTCCTGCTTTCTACACAGCACAGAGTTCCAGCGCTGGAAGGCATCTAGAGGGTGACGTGCCAAATCACCCCCCCCCCAGACAGCAATTCCTTACAAATACCCGCTTTCTAGCCTTACATGCTTATCAGCCTATGTTGGACGCTTTAGAAAAAGGGCTCTCCAAGTTATCCCACGAACCCCAAAAGCACCTTCCTGTGCTCTCCCCAGTCCACCTGCCCCTTCTCCCCCTCACCCCTCCATGCGTGAGCCCACTAGGGCACATGCTCCTCATCACGGTACCCGGATGCATCTACACTGGGTTCCTAGTGCTGAACGCACAGTCACGTGGGTGACAAGGAATCATCTCTGTCCTTCGGGCCAATGAAGGTCATCCATCGGTCGCCGGGTGCCAGCCCATGGCAGGTACCCAGACTACCACAGTGACGAGACACACAGGCCCCTGGCCTCCGGAAGCTTCTGTGCGAGGGAAGGGGGACACAAATCGCAGGTGGACAGACACAGAAGATGTCGCCGCAGCCCAGACCCGGGACCATGCCCTACAGGCAATGACGGACCTATGGGGTGGAGGGTGGAGGGGGCCGTGGTCGACAGGGGCATCAGGGAAGACCGCTAAGGTGCCGAGCTGACCTCGAGGACAGGAAGGAGCCGGCCACGCGGTAAAAGCTTGCCTAGTGGGAGGGAAGGAAGGCCCTGAGTTTCGTGGAAGGGCTGGAGCATGGCAGGTTGGGGGTGGGGGAGTGGGAGAGCTCGGTGGGGGGCATGTGGAGTTTTCCTGGACTATGGTTTGAAAACAGTGCAAACCTTGAACACACTACAAGCCGTGACGCAGGACTCGAAGAGGCAGAGTGTTAGTGTCATGTCACCAAACGATCTTAGAAGCTGGCCAACATGGATTTGGAGCTGGCCCAGCTGGGAGCTTGGTGTTTATCCACATGCACGGAGGTGCGTTGAGACTTTTCCACGTATGGTCGAGATGACAATAGAACGGGGAGGCCCTCGTCCCGTGGCAACAGATGGGGGGGGGGTGGAGAGGCTCAGGGAACGGGGTCCTTGCCTTTGCCAGCAAGCTGAGAGCTTAGGCACCCCCTGTACCCCTAGGGGCCCCGAGACTCTGCATTCTTCAGAGCTGACCTTCCATAAGCAGCCTGGAGCTCAGCCTGGGTCTGAGGAAAACACAAACCTCGAGGCACCAAGGGTGGGTGTGAACCGCACTATCACAGGATCCAAGAATACGAGGAACGTTATTCCCCACACCACCCTAGTCCGAGCACCGCCCGGAACAGAGGGACCGCTGTCCTGCCTGCAGAGCAGAAATGGGGAGCGGCAGGGACCCCCAGTCCCACTTTAGAACCACATCAACCTACTCCTGTCAGGTGAGGCAGAGGCTGGAAGCCTGAGGCTTGCAGGCCAAACCCATCCTGTGTTCTGACCTTGTCTGGCCTGTGAGCTAAGAATAGTTTTTAGAGACCGGTATTTGCATTGAATTTGATGACAGAAACACTAACTTTGAAGCCCAATTAAACGCAATGGTATTCCTCCCAAAGAATTCTATTCTCCTCGAGAGGACGCATGTATTACAAAAAACTGTACTCAATATGATAATTCTCATTGTTATATTTTGAATTTTATCTATGAAAAATTAGTAGAGGGGCGCCTGGGTGGCTCAACTGGTTGAGCGTCCGACTTCGGTTCAGGTCATGATCTCGCGGTTTGTGGGTTCGAGCCCCACGTGGGGCTCTGTGCTGACAGCTCGGAGCCTGGAGCCTGCTTCAGATTCCGTGTCGCCCTCTCTCTCTGTCCTCCCCTGCTCACATTCTGCCTCTCTCTCTCAAAAATAAGTATTAAAAAACATTGCAGAAATTCAGTTTCTTTTTTATTACACGGGTATCTACATAGTACCTTTTATGTGGACTCCTGGCCCACAAAACCTAAAATACTGTCTGGCCCTCACAGAGCTTTGCTGACTCCTATGACTTTTGCTTCTTGCCCCCAAGGCGAGCTTCTCTGATGCTGAGAACCCTCAGGAACAGCTGACCAGGGTCCTCTCTCTGCAGACCAGTACTTCTCAGTCCTGGCTGCTGTGAAAGTGACCTGGGGGAGTTTTTGTTTTGTTTTGTTTTGGAAAGATGCATGAGCGGGGTAGGGGACAGGCAGAGGCAGAGAGAGAAAACCTTAAGCAGGCTCCATGCTGAGCATGCTGTGGGGCTCGATCCCACAGCCCTGGGATCATGACAGGACCCAAAATCAAGAGTCAGACACTCAGCCCACTGAGCCACCCCGGCGCCCCACAGCTGGGGGGCTTTTAACCCTCCTGACCCCCGGGCTGCACTCGAGACCCAAGCACCGGAATCTCTGGGGGTGGAGCCTGAGCCGGGCACTTCCGGAGCCACCTCAAGGGACCACCAGCCTGACCGCTGCGGACCCCAACTAGGAGAGCAAACAGGCTTGCAGGGAAAGAAAGAACGATTTCATGTTCTGGGCACTCCTAATCTAGGTCGTAACTATCTTTGAATGATTTCTCCTTCTATTAATGTTTCCTATTCTATTTATGATGCTCTGACATCCTAGGGGCCCTGTAATCCTGGAGACTGCCCCTCCCAGGGACAGCTAACTCCCTTTCTAGGTGAAACAACCAACACAGATCCCGGGGGGTAGGATCCCACTGCCCTAATCACCCAGGGCCAGCCCTAGACAAACAGGGACCACCCCCACAGCCAGGAGCCCACCTGACTCCTTGCCGCCCCCTTTGCCCTGCCCACTCCTTCCCACCACCAAGGCTCCTAGCCACACGCCCTTCCTTCGGTCTGCCTGCCTCCCGACTGACCCTGGAGCCTCCCTGGGTGGCCCCACACGGCGGGCCATGCCCCTTCTCTGAAGACCTGTCCACGCGAGCCTCTTCCCTCATGAGCGCCATCTCTGCGCCTGCGTGTCCTGCCATTCCTGATTGGAACAAATCCTGGGTGCGTCTCCTGTGGCCCCTACGGCTGTACTCAACCAAGCCCCAACACCACGTCTACTCAAACCATACCCGGTGAGCGTTTCACTCACCTGAAACAAAGAATACAGTTTTCCCGCTCATCTGATAGCTTTGCTAGTAAGACTTTCCACGAGAAGCGGTATTTGACCAACACTCGGTCAGGCTGCAAAGTGCACGTACGAGTCCATGTCTAAGTTCATGCTCTGGAGACACCGTGCTCACGGTGTATAGAGGACGTGGGTGAGGACACAGAGTGCAGCACCGTCGGCCGCAGGGGGACGGAAAACCAGCTCATGACAAGTTAGGAGGGAAGGGACTACAAATCTTGCTAATCAGTGTGACGGTTACAGTAACAAACTAGACCCGTATGCGCCAACATGGACAGATGCAAACATACTGCTGAGCAAACCAATTTTTAAAATCATATATTCAAAATGCCACGTGTACAAATTCTTAAAAACACACGAAATATATATTTATATACACACAAACACAGTATGGATATACACATAGTTACTAGAAGTATCAAAACACAGACCAAATACAATCAAATGCATGCTAGTGGCTGCGTCTGGGGAGAAAGGAAGCAGCAGCAGTAACACTAAGAATGAAGCCAGCGTCAACTGAACCCTTACTACGTCCAGGGACCAGTCCAGCAGGCATTCACACACTCGATTCTTAGGGCAACCAGGAGACAGCTCCAATTGCTATTCCTATCTCACAGGTGGAAAAACTGAGGCTGGCAAGGGGACAAGATACCCACGTCCCTTGCTCCAGACCTAAGTGAACTCCCAACGGAGCGCGCAGGGCCTCCTGAGGTGCTCCAAGTGACCCCCTGCTCCTGCTCTGGCCCAGGCTCCCGCCTCCCCAGCCCTGTCTCCATTCCCCACCCGGTGCACCGGGAGGTCCTTGTAAAATGAAGCCGCACCATTTTCACTTCTCTACTGAAAACTTTCCAGGGGCTTCCCACGACACCTGGGTTTACTGTTCAATGTATATTTTTTAAAGTTTATTTATTTGAGAGCCAGCGAGTCCAGGGGAGGGGCCGAGAGAGAGGACCCCAAGCAGGCTCCGCGCTGTCGGCACAGAGCCCCACACGGGGCTCCATGTCCTGAGCCCTGAGATCACGACCTGAGCCAAACAAGAGCCGGCTGCTGTAACTGACCGAGCCCCCCGCCACCCCCCGGCGGCCCGCACTACGCTGCGTTTTAAAGGGGACACCCTTACTGCGGCCCACAAGACGAGGCACCGTTCTCCCCGGCTCACTCTCCCTTGCTGCCTGCGCTCCACCCACGCTGACCTTCCCCGGGCTCTCCAGTCCCTGGCCACACCCAGCCCGTGGGCGTCGCGGTCACCGTGCCCTCGCCCGGAGCACACTCCCGCCCCCAGACACCCGCGGGGCTGGCTTCCTCTGGCAGTCTCTGCCAGCTGTGGGACCTCCAGGCCTGCTCCCGCCAATCAGCGGTGCTCCCTGGTTGACCGCCCACCGTGGCTTCTGCCCGGAACCTCACGAAGAGGAAGCCGCAGCCACGCTGCAATGAACCAGACGAAGCTCCCCGAGAGCCACGCACGCTCGACAAGAGTGGCAGATGCGCATCACTGATCTTCTCGTTGGGGTTCCGCTCATGCTGACGAGGACTCCCGGGTCACGGATGTTCTGCACACACACGGCCGGAGAAGTGAGAGGGGGGGAAACGCTCCGGCTTTATTTCGGGGTGGAGACGCCACCTTTCGACAGTGGGAAACCAGCTGTTGGCTGTGGTCAGGTGCCCAGAGGCTGCCCCCACTCCAGACAGATCCCGCGAAGGAGCCAAGCCACCAGCGGCTCTTTGGGCAGCAAACACAACTGTGAGAAAACGGATGTCAGACGTGCCCTGACGGCAGAAAGAAACTAGCGCCACGTGTTTTCAGTTACACGGGGCGGCGGGCAGAGAACTGCCTTTAATGGCTACTCCTGAAACTCCCCAACGGCATGAATGCCTCTACAGAAGGAAACCAGGCTTGCAACTCCCCGCGGACTCAATGGGTGGCCCAAGGCAAAGCAGCTCACCCCTGAACACTCCCCGGGGGGGTGACAGTGGCTCCTCTGGTCCCCCCAGCCCTCTGTTACCACGCCCACTCTGCCTTGGAAGGAGTGCTCCACGCAAGACCAGGTAAGCGATTCTTCTTCCCTCGGCCCGTCGACCAGCAGAGGGCTAGCTGCCACCTCCAGTTCCACAGCACCCTCACCGTCATGTCACTCACATCGTGAAAAGTATCTTATGAGATCATCAAAATTAAAATTTGCCTTTCCGGTTCTTTCAGACTTCTTTCCTCTAGAAGTACTTACTCGTATATCCAACAAACACTCCGAATGCCCACCACAGGCACGAACCAGGCCGGGCCTCAGGGGTCCGAGGCGCGTGAGACCAGGTGCCCACGCACGCACCCATGACCGGCACTCCTGGATGCACGCGCCAGAGCTGTGTGCAAATGTAAGGTATGCACGTGAGCTGCTAAGATTCAGGCTGACACCAACATTTCTTCGTAAATGTAGCTTAAAAAATGTTATAACGTTATCTACTCAGCTCTCCTATTTTGTGTTTTTAGAACTTTTCGCTTAAATGTGCAAATTCTGAAGCTGCTGCTGGATGCTACTTTTCCTTTGAGAGGTTCCATTTTTCAGGGTTTTTGTCTCCCCTCCCAGATGTCACTGGGACGCTATCGTCAGAATTCCAAGGCCATCTGCTCGTGTGAACCAGCATCGGTAGTGTCCCATAAGCAGAAGCGGGAAATCTGAATAACAGGGATCTTAGACCTGGCACCCCCTACCTCCCAAACGTCCCTCTCTCGAGCCCTACTCAACATAAACACAGCGCCTTGCAAAGGAGCTGGACAAAATTAACGTCCCTGACCCTCCCACCCCAAGACGGTCTGCCGAAACCACTCCTAAAAGCACTGGACTTATCAGCAGAGCCCCTCTCGCCCACTCCCTGACCTCGCACTTACTGGAATTCGATGTGGTTTAAGAGATTAGCAACACCAAGGTTTTCAGGAGCACTACGGTTACCAACCACTACCGTGGCCTGGAAAAGCCGCTTTAGTTCTTAGTGACTATTCACACATTGTCTGCCACAATAAAAAGTCAGGTCTGAGGCATCCGTGGTGGGCTTTCCATACCGCCTGGTCTATACAGTCCAGAACCATCCCAGAGCACGGACAGGCCCTGCTCCCCACTGCGTACACCACACCCACCATAAAACGGTGGGGGCCTGTGTTTCTGTGACTGTGCAGAGACAAAACTATTTATAGAACAGGCTACTTAGCTAACCCCGGTATCGATAGCGGTTAGGGGCCAACCACGTCCTGGGCCTACGATTTCCAGGAGCTCCGATGCAGACGGCACAGGATGGGGGCCTGGGGCGGGTGGCAGGACGGAGAACGGGACGTTCTCTGTCATTCCATCACATGGACCACAAACCTTCGCAGATGTAGAGAAACCAAACCCTTCTGGAAGGGGCCCAGGGCTTCCTCAGAAGACCTACAACAATTCATCCAGTAAGCACTTAGGAAGCACCCGGGACCAGGGGGAGTAGAGGCAAGATCAGAATGACAACGTGAACTTCCAATGGGCTTGATTCCAGTTGGACACAGAAGGAACTAAAACAATAAAGAATTTAAAAAGCATGCCGTAGACACAAGAGAGTACAAGATATAGGTTAATATCTATAAAGTGCAAGGCAAATGAATGATCTTAAGGGCTTGGGCTTGCAATAAAAGTACGTAAAGAAAGACACTTCAAGTTTTTCTTTTTGTCTTTGAGAGAGAGCGAGCACACAAGCAGGGGACAGGGGTAGGAGCAGACAGAGAATTCCAAGCAGGCTCCAAGCCCAGAGTGGATCCTCACACGGGCTTGATCCCACACCCCTGGATCATGATCTGAGCTGAACCTGAGCCAAAATCAAGAGTCCGACACTCAACCGACTGAGCCATCCAGGCGCCCCTGAAGTTTCAACGAAAGTAATGTATGTGCTTACGTAAGTAGGCAAACAATAAAAATAAGTCCTCTTTAAAGAGAACGATTTGTTACGTTTTTGTAAATGTAATCACGTCCCCCTACCCCCACAATTTATTTTTGACACTCACGATCTGGACCTTGAAGAAGAACAGCTCACCCCCTTCTTCGGTTCAACACATCACAACCACGTTCCCACATCTCGAACACATCATTTTCAGTATCAGCAGTACCTTGGAAACACTGCCAGACCTGGTCACTCCTCACCATCTCTGCTGCTGATGCCCTGACCTCCGACAGAGGCGACAGCCGGTAACCCTTGAACGTCCAACGCCGATCGCGTCCCTCGTCTGGGGAAACCCGCACACGCAGCCCGTGTCACTCAGACATAAAGCCAGGTCCCCTCCGATGGCCTGTAAGGCCCCAGTGCATCGGCACCCCTCCTCGGACCCCCTTCCCCTTTCTGGAGGGGCGGGGCTCTTCCTGGTTCCAAGCCCCCTCCCCCCCACCAGTTTCCAGGCTCCAGTCCCCCGGTACTTTCTCTGTGGGAAGCGCCCTCCCCGGGTCCCTGCCCCACCAGTGTCACCTCTGACAGCAGGGTCTCTGGGCTCTCTCCTCCACCCCCAGCCCCCTCCCTCTGCTCGCTTTTTCCCATGGCACCTCACACCTTCTAACATTCTAGAGAAGTGAACATTTATTACATTGGTCGCCTATTTCCCACACTAGCGTGTAGGCTTTAGAGAACGGGGCTCCCCCCCCGCCACACACACACTGATGCATCCCAAGCACCCAACATATAAGAGGCGTTCAGTAAACATGAGGTAAGTGACTTCTCAGCGGCCACGCGGTGCCCGCCACACGCCATCATTTAATGGAGTACCCCTACGGCTGGCGGATAGGAGGTCCAGGGTTGTTCGCATCCTGAGTCACACTGCGGAGCACGCCTGCGCCATCCAAGCGTGCCAAGGACCAGCAGCAGCCCGGACCTAGAAACGCTGAGTCCCAGGCGCTCTCCCTCCGGGCCTGCGGAGTCAGAGTCTGTGTGCTCACAAGACGACGGTGGTTCCAGGCTCACGCGGGGCCCCGGACCAGGGGAGGCGGAAGCGGCCAGGGCACAGCCCTGGGGGAGCCTCCTCTCTCAGGTCACAACACGGGACGCCCTGGCCCTGGGTGGCACGTGAGCCCTCGTGAGCGTTTACTCGTGGAACGGCACTCAGAAGAGAGGTTACGCGGGCGTGCACCCTAAAACAACCCGCTTACCGACAGGAAGCCAACAGCACGCTCAGACGAGGGGTTAACGATGAAGGTGAGGGGGCGCTGGAAATGCACGTGGGGGGAACCGACGCCCTGATCTCCTGTCCTTCCCTCCCCACCCGTCCTCCGCGGCCACGTCACCGTAAACCAGCATCTCGGCTCGAGATGTCACGGACCACCGGGCGGTCCACGCGAGGGCGGCTCCTGGCCCGCCAGCCACCAGGGCACAAAACCCGCACAGGTTGGCTCTGCGGGGCAGAGAGCCGAGCCGGAGGGCGGAGGGGCCGAGAGAGGCCGGCTCACCTGAACTCCCACCGCGGTCCGGAGGGGGCTTTTCCCTTGCCCCCAACGGGTGCGTTCTCATTTGACACGGGAAAGCCGAGCCGCCACGGGGGAAGGGAAGCGTGGCGTAAAGAAGGCACCGGAGGGCCGGGAGCCCACCCGGGCCGTCAGTCCCGGTGGGAGTTCCTGGGTCTAAAAGGAGACTTCTCAAGCGGAATCACAGCCGATACCGATGTTTGGGGAAGCTCACGACGCTCACGTGAAGGACGCGGAAAGAACAGGTCAACGAGGGCGAGCAGAACGGCTGCGGTGGCGATGCGGGCGCACCGCCATCGAGGCGGCGGGGAGGAGCAGGCCTGCAAAGGATTCTGGTCTCGAGTTTACATTCCCAACGTTCTCTTTACCAATAACAGCGACCCTGTAGCATCTCCTCCCGTTTCCAACTCTTTGGCACCCGAACGGCAAAAGTGGCCATCGGTTCTCAAATACGTATATGGCGACGGCCGTGAAAGTCCGCAGAGTGCGCACGTGGGGTTGAATAAACACAGGTGAAAGTCGAGAAGCTACAAGAAGAGCCTTGAAAGCAGAGCGAGACAAGTCAACACGCGAGAAGACCCTCAAGGCCGCCGGGAGACGCCAGTGACGACCGGGACGGCTGTAACGCAGAAGGCAGACAACGGCGAGTGTCGGCAGGACGTGGACGCCCTGCGGCCTTCGTGCCCGCCGGTGGGAACGGAGAGCCGTGCAGCCGCTGGGGAGGACGGTCCGGTGGTCCCTGCGAGGGCTCGGCACCTGTGCTCCCGCGACCCCGCGCCTAGCGGTCTACCTCAGGTCAAAAGTCATTCACACGGAACCCGTGTCCGCACGTGAACGTCCACGGCAGCAGCATCACGGGAGCCAAAAGCGGGGAAGGACCCAAACGGTCACCGGCTGGTCAACGCACGAGCCGAATGCGTCCACTCACACGAGTGCCGGGCCGGGCCGCGCTACGGTGTGGATGGACCCACAACGTCACGCTCGACAGGACGACAAGGAGTCAGAGACCGGGAGAAAAATCACTGTAACACGCAACACATATCCGGTGACGGTCTGGTATTCAAAACACACAAAGAGCTCTTAGGTTTTTTATAAAATTAAACTCCTACAGGCAACTGCACCCCTTGGCATTCGTGCAAATGAGTTGAAAGCTTTTATCTGCACAAAAACCTGCAGTCAAGTGTTTATAGCAGCTCTATTCGTAAGTGCCAAACCTGGAAGCAACAAGGACACCCTCCAACAGGTAAAAGGATAAACATACCGTGGTCCACCCAGACACTGGAATATTATGCGGCACTAAAAAGAAAGGAGCTCTCAAGCCATGACAAGACGTGGGGGAACATTAAATGTATGTCGCTAAGGGACAGAAGCCAACCTAAAAAGGCTTCGTGATATAGGATTCCAAGTACGTGATTTTCCGGAAAAGGCAAACTGTGGAGACAGTGAAATATCAGTGGGGGAGCCTGGGAGGCTCCGTCAGTGAAGTGTCCAACTCTTGATTTTGGCTCACGTCATGATCTCACGGTTCGTGGGATCAAGCCCCATGTCGGGCTCTATACTGACAATGTGGAGCCGGCTAGGGACACTCTCTCTCCCTCTCCCTCTGCCCCTCCCCTGCTCCTGCGTTCTTTATCTGCCTCTCTTTCTGGAGGAGGAAGAGGAAGAAGAAGGACCAGTGGTAACCAGGGGTTGGGAGGAAAGGAGTGAGGGACGGAGAGTTAGGACTCGGGATTTTTAGGGTGGTCAGACTATTCTGTGTGATTCTGTAATGGTGGATACATTTGTCAAAACCCATAAAACTGTACAGCACCAAGAGTGAGCCCGACTCTGGGGAGCCTGGGGGGCTCAGTCGGTTGAGCGTCCGACGTCGGCTCAGGTCATGATCTCACAGCTCGTGAGTTGGGGTCCCATGTCGGGCTCTGTGCCGACAGCTCGGAGCCTGGAGCCTGCTTCGGATTCCGTGTCTCCCTCTCTCTCTGTCCCGAACCCACTCTCATTCTGTCTCTCTCTCTCTAAAATAAATAAACGTTAAAAAAAAAAAATTTAAAAGAGTGAGCCCCAGTGTAAAGTATGGACTTCAGTTAATAATAATGTGTCGATACAGGCTCACTGGTAATAACCAAATACCCCAGCGATGCAAGATGCTGACGGCAGGGAGACTCTGAGAGGGGGAGGGAGGGGGCGTATGGGAAGTCCGTACCTTCCACTCCGTTCTGGAAACCTAAAACTGTTCTTAAAAAACAAAGCTTATTAACTTAAAAAAAAAAAAGTGTTAAGTGAAAAAAGCTAGACATAAAAGTTACCCATTTATAGGAAATACCCAGGTAGATTCACAGAGACAGAGGACAGATTAGCGGAGAAACCGCTTAAGGAGTCTGGGTTTCCCTTTGGGGGGTGGAAACATTCTGGAACTAGACAGGACGGTTTCATAACACCGTGAGTGTACGAAATGCCACCGAACTGTTCACCTTAAAATGGCTGAGTTTATGTGAAGTGAATTTGACCTCAATTATGAAAAAAGCAGAGGAAAAACAAAAAGGTCACATTGAAGCAACTTTGATCAACTTTTGATGTCCCACAGAAATTCGAACGCTGTCGTCCTGATTTAAAGCGCCCAAACAGAGAAGAGCCAGCAAACACACATCAGAGGCCACCCGTGGAGCCAGTGCAGAACCAGGCAGAGGACAGGGCGGCTCGTGCCAGCCGGTCAATGGCACAGGGAGGCGAGGGTTCAGGATATGGACAGTCAGCGGGACTCGCGACACGCTGGGTGGATCGGACGTGGGAAAAACAGGGATCAAAGATGATTAGGTTTCCAGACTGCACGCGTTGGCAGATGATGGGACCACTTACGAAGCGGGGAGGACAGCAGACGAGGGGTCAGGGGTTTGGTTCCGTGCGTCATGTTCCAGATGCTCCTAGGAGGCACAGGTGGAGACGGCGAGGGGGCCGTGGTGTAAAAGACTCCAGGAGCCACAAGGGTACAGTCAGGACCGAACGTGTAAACACGGAAACTACTAGGAGATGGGAGAGTGTCAGAGGACTAAGGACATCACCTTCTTTTTTTTAAAATTTTTTTTTAACATTTTTATTTATTTTTGAGACAGAGAGAGACAGAGCATGAACGGGGGAGGGGCAGAGAGAGAGGGAGACACAGAATCGGAAACAGGCTCCAGGCTCCGAGCCATCAGCCCAGAGCCCGATGCGGGGCTCGAACTCACGGACCGCGAGATCGTGACCTGAGCTGAAGTCGGACACTTAACCGACTGAGCCACCCAGGCGCCCCAAGGACATCACCTTCTATCGTACCCCAGAAATACTACTTACCAGTTCGTTCAACTTCGTGCTCTTTTTCGCCAAGCAGAAATGAAATGCTGTTAGAGAGTTTAAAAGGTCCATCCCTGCCCTCTCGACCATTTGTCCTTGATGTCATAACCGGAAAGACTTTCCTCAGCCTGGGATCACAGAAGTACTCATCTACATTTTATTCTAGAATTCTGATCCACTTTTAGTATTTTTGTCTATACTCATATGGAAATCATTCCTGTATCAGAAAGGAATCTAACTCTATCGTTCTCAACGATTAGTCATCTTCACAGCACCCTGTGTTCAACCATCCCTCGCTCCCCACTGTTCTGAAAGCCTCCCTTCATGGTCTCCCGACGGCCCAGGTACACGAGGGTCGGCCTGGGATCCGTGTCTGCCTCACCAAGCCACTGCCCGTTCCTGAGCCAGTGTGACCCTGCTGTAATGATGGCGACTTCACCACACTTTGGTAGAATATTGCGCAGGACAATTGCCCCAAACACACTGCCTTTCCCCCAGAACTGTATTAGGTAAGACCACACATTTATTCATCATGCAGATCTCAGTATCGTTCGGTCAAGTTCCAAGAAAAATAAACTGGGGTCTGTTTGACTGGTATTGTGTTCCATTCATAAACTGGCATTATTACACTATCAGCGATTCCTAGTCACAAAAAATGATCAATTTTTCGCAGTCTTTTTATGTTCTGCACTCAAGTTTTACCGATTTCATCATATAGGCTTCACTCAGTTCTTGCTTATTCCTCGTACGTTGTCCCACGGTGCGGTTGTGAATGGGATGTTCTTCTATGACAGGAAAGTGCATACACACACATGTTCAAACACAATCATTTATTTTGTAGCCAGCCACTTCTGGAGCCGTGTTTCATTCCAACGACACTTTGGATGATACCTACCACTTATGATGTTAATTTCGTCCCTTCCTTTCTAGCAGATACACCTGATTTCTTTTTTCTTTTACCTGACGAGACTCTCCACAACATCACTGAATTAGGTTGGCACCTGGCTTCCTTGACTTTTCCAGTCTCAAAGAAGGTGTCTGTGCAAGGGACAGTCCCTCCTCAAGACAACACACCTGCAGCCTCTCTCACCTGTCACGTCTGTCATTCTGTTATCGAGTACTCAACGGTTTGCTCTCGGATCACGTTGTTTATATAAAATAAGTCAGATGATGGATCAGCGCCAAAACTATTTGGGGAAAAAAGTCATAACCGAGGAAACAATCACCTGAGTACTAATTATGGAAACAATACAAAAGAAAACAAGTACTTGTGTATATCGCCAATTACTCAAAAAAAAAAGTGGCCGCGGTCTCTTTTAGAAGGCTCAAGACCTGTCTTTTAATCTACTTCAAAAACACTTACATTTAGAACTTATACCCAATACTTTTTAAGAGTATTATTGAGTCTGGGGCACCTGGGTGGCCCAGTCAGTAAAGTGTCCAACTTCGGCTCAGGTCATGACCTGGTGGTTTGTGGGTTCGAGCCCCGCCTCAGGCTCCATGATGACAGCCTGCTTCAGATTCTGTGTCTCCCTCTCTCTCTCTGCCCCTCCCCGGCTCTCGCTCTCTCTCAAAAATAAACATTTAAAAATAAATACACATTAAAAAAAAGAATATTATTAACTTTAAAAACTAACGGAAGACTAGAAAAAGGCATTTACACCGTCAGAAGAATTTTACTTTGTACCAGATATAGGAAGGAAAGCTCAGGCCACATGGTGGCTCTTTTCTTAAAGTTACCAAGAAATAAGGAACAAGACAAGTTTCCAATTAAAAAAAAATGCTGAAGATGCTGTGGTCTCCTTGGTAAATATTTACACATTCTGAAAATATTCAAGATTACAAAAATTCTAAAGGGAAATTCAAACCACACATTAAGTCAAAACACCTGTAATTAAAAATGAAAACGTCCTTGTAACTGTCGAGAGCTGACATAGAGAGGCAAGGGTTTAATCAAAACTGGATTGCTTAATCATATAAATTATGTTCTTTAATTACACTATGTCAATAATATTTAATATATTCCTCAGGACTCATACTATAAAATTACTATTGCCAAGGCACTCTCTAAAGTAATGTTTTCTGTAGAAAACCTATTTTTAAAATTTTTTTTAAATTTATTTTTGAGAGAGAGAGAATGAGAGTGAGCGAGCAGGGGAGGGGCAGAGAGAGAGGGAGAGAGAGAGTCCCAAGCAAGCTCTACACCGTCAGCGTGCAGCCTGACGTGGGGCTCGATCTCACAGACCATGAGATCGTGACCTGAGCTGAAACCAAGAGTCAGTGGCTTAACCGACTGAGCCACCAGGCGCCCTGGTAGAAAACCTATTTTAAAAAATAAATTCACAAATTCCTGCTTCGCAGGAGTCAACACTCAGCATTTTGCTAGTCCGCCAGTTTTCCTAGGAAAACTTTCCTTTCCTTTCACAAGGGCTCACAGTGCATCACTCCCGAGGAGGCCGTGTGTGCCCGGGTCGTGTGCCGTGTCCTCCGGGAGCTCCGGTCATGCTTGTGCTCACCGGGGACGACAGTTAACCCCGCCGATGCCACCCCTGAGGTCGCCAAACGGGGAGTGTGAGCCACCGCTGGGAAGGCTGTCACCAATTAAGCGCCACTCCCAGTTTTTAAAAAGCGGAGCCCGAGGACATCAACACAGTCCACTCACACCGGGCAACGTCGTGCGTCCCAAGGGCTGGACGTCAGTCTCCTCCACCCAAGCGGAGCCCCCACCCTGCCTTTTGCCACTTACTGGGGCGCTGCCCCAAGGACACACGAGCGCAGTACACGAAAGGAGGCCTGGAGACTGCCGAGCCATGCGCAGGCAGACGTGGTCGTCGCCGGTACGTGGTCCCAAGCGGGCAGCTGGGAGAACCTGGCCCCGGTCCCCCCGCTCCTGCCACGTGCGGGCACCGGGTGAGACACCAGGAAGGAAAACAGAGCAGCTGCTCCTGTCCTGAGGACCTCAGCTTAGCAGGCGCCCAGAGAAACGGGCTTCCCTCTGCTCGGACAGATACGTTTGTGGTGGACGGACCCACGCCTGGACGGCCCGTTCCCTGCCACGGAGGCTGAAGGGCTCAAGGGGGACACGGAGCTGGGCCAGGCCACACAGCCTGCTCGCGGTCCGGCCAGGAACGGCTCACGGTCCGAGCGGGAGACAACACGGACTCCGTCCCCGCTGCGGGCACAGGGGAGGCGTCAGTCGGGCCTCCTCGGCTGCGGCCGTCAGGTGTGTGTCCCCACACGGCGCTCCGCTGTCTCCCCGACTCTCTTCCCCAACGGGGGCGCTCAGGGGCGAGTGGGACTGGGCCCGTCCCTACGTCCCGATGGTGTCTCTGCCCAGGCCCTTCCTGGGCTGGACTTACTCAGGGGACCTCGAACAACGAGTGACATTTCAGTGTCTCGCCGACTCAGGTCATCCTGTTTTTCTCACGCTACGGTTTCAACAGACCCTTGGGTCTGGTCTTACAGAATATACACTTTCACGGCGCACTTTCTCTTCCAGACTCGGCTTTTCTTCTGCCCTGTGTGGGCTCCCCCAGCCCCTTTGGATACGGCGGGGAGAGCGGCCAGGCCCGGTCTCCACCTCTCCCACGAGCGGCTCTCTACCAACCTGATCTTCGCAGAAGCACTCTGGGTCAGCTTCCCTGACGGCATTTCTACCCCGCTGGTCCTCCCAGACCAGACCCGAAGGCTGACAGTGGCTGACCCGGGTCTAAGGGGACAGGGGTGAAGGAAGCCGAAACCCTGTCTGGGTCGCAGCGGGCTTGCTTCTGAAATCCTACCAAACGTCCCCCCTTCGAGCTCACTTCTCCGTCTGGTGAGCACTGGCTCAGCACGGATTCTGCCTTGACCAAGGTCCCTCTGCTTCTGAGTGCTTTCCCTAACTTGTCCCAGGGCCGAAGTCGGGGGGACTAGTGGGGACGTTCAGGCTCGTGCCAACTCACCTGCTCCTCAACGTTACTGTTTGGAGGTGGGGCCGAGGCCAAGAGACACGCTACACGGCCCTAGAATCATCTCTCTGCCTTTGGCCACAGTGTGTTTGAAATATTAGAACCATAATACAAAACTGCCGTTTTTGTGGGTCAAAAATCAGAATTTCATGCAGTTCAACTCCATGTGTAAGAATGCCTCTTTTTGTTCCTTGATTACTTCTGAACATTTTCATACTCGTGTGTCCGATGACTTTTCAACATATACGCACAAATATGTAAACACACACACATACACACATACACAAGCATCCCATCAGGTAACGAGCAGGTTGTGTGAACCTCGCATCCCAACGCACTGCCCCAGACGGGTCAGTCCTCTGCCCCGAACTCCGCACTCGCCTCCCAGCGCCACCAGAGTTGTCTTGCTCAAGGAGGCCCTGCCGGACCTGCTCAGGTTCCCTCCTCCACCTGCCACCCGGCATTCCAACACAGCTTTCTTTCCATTCCTTAAAAGCCAGCTTCTTTCAGCCTCACTGCTCCCGTGCTCTTAACCCCTCGGCCTGGCTCACCGCAGAAAGGGGCTTTGCAGCTTCGGGTTCGGTGTGCTCTCAGCCTCGGGCCACACAACACCCACCTCCAAGTTCAGGGATCAGGGGCTACAGGGACTAGCGTGTGGGGCCAATGGCAGCTCTGCCCAGAGGGAGGGGAGCCTCGAGTCTGGGGTTATTTCTGCAGTACATATGTAATCTGTGGGATTAATAAGGAAGTAGAAAGCTATCACAGGGGGCTTCACACAACAGGACGTCAAATGGGCCCAGGTGTTTCTGGGTCACCTGTAACAACTCAGTGTCGAAGAAGCATGTCCAGAGATGTGAGGGACACCGCGGGAACCTGAGGGGCAGGGACACTGGGGGACGTGAGGAGCAGCCCCGATGAGGGACATCGTGGGGACATGAGGGGCTGGGACACTGTGGGGAAAGGAGGAAGTTAGGGACTCCGGCTTTCTGTTGGACCCCTGATGTTCCCACAAACTGGTGAGCAGCTAGCATTCTTGATGGCTTCCTTCAGGGACAACTATATTTATTCCTAAAAGAGCGATCAGCTTGCTATTTCCGCTCGTCACAGAAAAAGTCCCCGACAGGGCTGAGACGTCACCAAGGGACTTCTAGCCTTGCAGGTGGCTCCAGGCAAATTCACCCTCAGCGAGCCTCCACTTTTCTCCCTCTGCTTCAGAGTCTGCAATCAATGTGATCACATTGAAATCACAACGGGAATCAGCTTGATAGACGGAGGTGAAGACACCGGCTTTCGTCCTAACAGACGCCAGATGGGAGAGCTGGTTTTAGACTTGCAGCCAGCGAGGTGTGCTCGTGGGCGTGGCTGGACAGACAGACACAGGCAGGACGAAACCGGAATGGCCACGCCCTGCGGGCAGGGGCTCCAGAGGAGAGGAGGGAGGCCGGGGGGCCAGAGCCCGGCGCCTGCTTCCTTCTCGAAAGTCACCTGGCCAGCGGCTCGTTCGTCCTCCCCCCTGCATGGGGGTGGGGTGGGGAGGGAAGGGAAATTAAGAAAGTACTGGAGCTGAAGTCCCTCCCCAACAGAGTAAAGCCCCGAACCTAGCCTCACAGGGTTACTGGGACCGGAGCACCTGCCTTCCACACAAACACCAAAGCGCCCCGTGCGAAGGTTTTCTTCCTTCTCTGCAGCCGCGTCCTGGCGGCATCTCGCGCATCAACACACACTTGATAAGTGTTCGCTGACTCGGCTTCCCGAGAGGATCGCTTTTAATGAGACATCTGCTTTAACTAGGAAGTTCCAGGGGTGCCGGTTTGTTTAAAGACACAACCGACCGCTTCGGAACCGAATCCACCATGTACCGACAAGACGGTCAACAGCCCATCTCCCACGTCCCAGTTGTGACGGCCAGCCTCGGGGGGGCCGTCTCCTCCTCTCCCACATCGCTCCCCACTTAGACTTTCGCACCCACAGGCCTCCGATCCAGGCGTCAGAATCCTCGGAAAAACACTCGGGTGGCCCCAAAGATGCAGCCTTGGGCCGTCCCAGGGGTGCCAACGACCACAGGGCAGAGCTGGCACCAGTGGGAAACACAGATGAACCGTCGCGTGTGACAGAAATTCCCAAAGCAAACTCGGAAGCAGCCCCTCCGTTTCACCTGTAAGGGAGACGAGCAGTAAGGGGAGACTGAGTAATCACTCCCTTCCCTTCCCCCTAAGTGTCCAGTCCTTCGCCGGGACGCCGTGTGACGTGTCCGCAGAGAGAACGAATGTACTCCGCGTGCCACGGTGCTCCGCCAGCGACCGTGGGGCGTGCTCCTCTGGACCGCTGAGCTGCTGGCGTCTCAGCGGCGGGAGCACTCGTGCCCCAGGGGATTCACGTGTAACACGAGTCCAGGTGAATCTCCTCCCACATCCCGCAGACAGTCTTGATGGCCCCTGCAGCGAGGCCGGGGCCCCCGCCCTTCCCGTGACGTCTCCTCTCCTGCCCGGTCCTCCCCGGTCTTTCCGGTCCCCACACGAGTCAAGCACGCAGATAAGCACCGTAAAAGGACTCACCACCGTGCACACAGCACAGCAAAGGGACGGCTGTGAACCTCGGGAGCACGTCTTGCTGCGGCCCCGACACCTATCCTGGCCTTCCCCGGGTACAGCGGGGAGCCTCCCTCTGCCCCAGACGTGCACACGAGGGCCGTGGGGCACCCACGCCACGTACCATCAGCAGAACATTCCGGCAAGGCAAGGACAATATTAATACTGCGCAGGGCACAGATTCCGAGTCTGAGTGTTCTGTTCCCATGGCTTAGTTTCTGCTCCACTCAGCTGAAGTAGTCACTGGAGTCCCTGAGGCCTGGGTTCACTGGCTAACACCAGTCAGTGTTCGTGAGCATCGGTCTTCACTGCTGACTCTTCACGTAACACGGCCGTCGGGCAAAGTTGGTGCCGTGGGCTTCAGGCCGGACGGGCAGACAGGCCCGAGTTCCGAGAGCGGTGCTGTCTGCATGGCCTCTGCTTATGACAGCAGAGGTGGGGACGCATTCTTGCCACACTCTCCAGCTCCTTTCCATCCACTCGCAGAGACGCCCAAGAGTCAACAACTGTTCCTTTTCTGTCCTACGGACGAAGCACCTCCCAGAGCACAAGTTCCCAACGGACCCGGGCCACCGCGTCGGGACAGAGTTCCGGCCGGCCGACACACTCACACGACACAGAGGCTGTTCTCCTGCCGTGAACCAGTGTCCGGGAACCACGTGAACACGTACCCTGATGTCAGACGAACGTCCGAACGTACAAAAGAAGCACTCAAGACAACTCATCACATGGTCCGCGTTCCGCTCACCCTAAGGGCCACCGGGCGGCCGCTCCAGCCCACCGGACGGAAGGCACGGAGACTGCCGCTTTTGGTGAAATGCAAACAAACGAGAATAGTTAGAACCCAAAATCCCGCAGCCCGTCTTGAAGAGAGGGCGGGCACGGCCCTTCGAGGGCTGACGCGGGTCTAGCGCCAGCTCCGCCACACGTCAGTGTCCTGTGCTCGCAGCTCGCCCTATGATCACATCTCTAGATAAGCCTCAAGTGTAGACCTTCAGCTCCAGTCACTACTGATGGGGTCCATCCAGGTCCTCGCTCTCAACTACGTAATAGCAGAGAAGAATCACCTACGGTCAACAAAACACGATCTCGCATCGAGCATGGCTGTATTACGAATCTCGCGTGACAGATGACTTCGGGTCAAAACTGCTCCCCTAAAATCGGTTTGGTTAAAATGACCAACCTGTCAGCCTGAAAGGGAAGGGTAAGACCAATCGTCCACATGCTATGAATGCCCAATAAGGGCCAGTGGGGTCTCTGGATGGAAAAAGATGTCTGGTTTTTTTGCCCTTATCAAAGCAGTAACCATGCGTGTCCAGCGTAAAAGTAAATTTGTGTAAATGCAATCGGCCAACGAGGCAGTAGAACCCGGACCGTTCTCCCAGACCTGGAAGGGCGTTTTCGCTCCTGTTCTCACGGAAACCCACAGAGGGGTGAAGCACAAACGGATTCTGAACCCAAGAAACAAAGACCCCGCAGGCCAGGAGTTTCCAAGGGCCTAAAAATACAGAAGAGCAGCAGAGGCTCCCTCAACGTCCTACTGGCCTTTGCAAAAGATAATGCCACAGCCAACGATCCTAAAAAAGATTTTAATTTACAAAAATTTAACGTAATCTTCGATATTCTACCACAAAATGTCTTACCCTGCAGCCCACAGAGCATCCAGAGGCCCCCTTCGAGGCTCAGGACGGGGAGGGACCCCTTGAAGGGACTACATGGGCGCATATGAATTTTCTAGAGAGAAGCTCTGGGGTTTTCACATGAAGAACATCGTGACCAAGGTCTCTGGCAAGCCACTGCGTTACGTATGACCAGCTCCCTGCGCTAGAAAGTTCCGTCCAGCTCCTACTTTCCTTAACACTCCAAACCACGAGAATTCTCTGTCCTAACTGGCAGACATGTGCCGCACGGAGATGGGCTCATCTGGATGTCCCTCTCCACCTGCTCAGACTCCAGGGCACCCTCAGAGACCAGCTCCAATCACTCTTCCTCCAGAGGCTTTTCCAGACGCCTCAGCCGGAATCCACCTTTCCTACTCTCACTGAGCCACCTGCCGACTTTTACACGGGCATTCAACGTGGCGTACATTCAGACTCGATGTTAAAGGCTGCACCTGTCTCCCCAGCTGGTCGGAGCACCTGAAGGGTAGAGACTAGGCCGAATTCATCATAACTGACCCTTTCCCCACCGGCACCGAGCACACCAACGTGGGTGTATGGCCAAAAAGTGGGTGTGGAATGTTTGTTTCAGTGACCACCAGTTCTAACAATCTCATTCTTCACAAGGTTTCTAAATCAGCCACACAACGACACTCTAGGAAGGCCCACCTCTGGGTGGTTAGATGCTACTCACGCAATTGTGTGAGTATTGGGATTTCTAGTTCACAAAACAAAGGCTAATGTATGTCGAATGGCTTACGTTGTATTCACTTTTTTTTTAAGTTTATTAACTTATTTTGAGGGGGGAAGGGAGGGGTACAGAGAACCCCAAGCAGGCTCTGCACTAACAGCACAGGGCCCGAGGACACAGGGCTAGAACTAGCAAACCATGAGACCATGACCTGAGCAGAAATCAAGAGTCAGATATTTAACTGCGCCACCTGGGTGCCCATGTTGTATTAACTTCTAACTCGATGTGGGATTCAGTCGTCACAAGGAGCTCCTGAAAGCACAGATGAGGGGGGCTAGAGCCACTGGGAGAGAAGGCCAAGCTGGTCTGAAGCCTTCTCCACAAAGGCCCAGGCACCTGCCGTCACCAGAGGGGTTACTGATGAAGTTCTGAGGCAGCACATACACAAACTTTAGGGACAGCCCGCCGAGGAAGTGAGACACTACCATGTTTAAGATTACAAAGATAAAAACAATGAATACGAAGTCTTACCGGGAGTATCTACAGGAAGCCAAAGCAACTAACAGATTCAAATAATCCACTGCAGAGGGTAGTGTGAGGGGATGAAGTTAAGGAAATGAGAGGCTCACATGCAGGCACAACTGTGATCATGGAGGAGGAGGCCTGGGCCTGGAGTCAAAAGACCAGGATGACAGAAACTTCTGGTTCCACAGATGCAGTAGCCCCATTCCTCCCGGGTCCCCTCCTTACAACGAAAGACACTCAGGACGGAACACAGCGAGCACGGGCAGGAAAGCCGGCGGAGACAAGGCAGCAGGCGGCCCGGGACTTCGGGCCCGAGGAGCCACTTGGCAGGAAGCTCGCCAGGTGTCCTCGCTGCCTACCTGTCTGGGACAGGGTGCTGCACAGCCTCCAAGCTTGAGCAGCCAAATGGCACAGATGGAAACAGCTCCCAGAAAAGCTGTTCCTCCCAGCAGAAGGCCTGGGAAAAGGGTGGTCTCACAACAGAAAACCCGCATCTGTCACCCCCTGGGTTTCAGCAGGCTCATCTCCCGCTTCCCTTCGGGGCCCTGCACAACCAGGGAACAACTTCCAAGCGGCCAAGCAAGATCTCCTCTCCTGTCCCCTGCCTAGAGATGCAGGACGTGCTCAACTCCCCGACCAGGGCGGCGTCAGTGGGGCGCTGAGCCTCTACCCCGACCCAGGCACAGGCGGGCAGGAAAAGGAGGGGGGAGGCTGGGCGGGTCACCACTGCGCTGCTCCTAATACTCCCTGGTATCAGCCAGGCCAGGAGTAGCTGATGTCACATCCCACTCAACAAGGCAACAGAGGCTCAGGGACCCGGAGGTCAGCAGTTAAGAGCCAAGTGACACTCCTATCACCAGAGTCTCAGAAGGAAGGGACAAAGAGTGGGGCCGAAAAAGTATTTTTAGAAATAATGGCTGGAAACCTCCCAAGTTTGGCGAAAGACACAAATGCACAGATTCAGGAAGCTGAGCAAACCCTAAATATAATAGGTCGAAAGAACCTATGTCAAGACAAATCATAGTTCAACTCTGGAAACTGAGACAAATGAGCAATCTTAAAAGCAACCGGAGAGATAGGACACCTTTACTGAGAGCAATTCGAGGGACAGCAGATTTCTCATCCGCACCAGGGGAGGCCAGAAGAATAAGGCACCTCTTTCAAGTACTAAAAGAATGTGTCAACTGTGAATTCCATAGCTGGCACCGAGATCTCAAGGACGAAGGGGGAGTAGAGACATTCTCGGATGCAGGAGACCTGAATTTGTTGTCCACTAGCCCACCCTTAAGAATGGCTAAAGGAAGTTTTCCAAACACAAAGCTCAGAACTGCAGGAAGAAAAGACCATCAGAGTAGGTAAAAATAGGGGTGAATCTAACAAACCATCCCACTTTTCACAAGTTTCTTAAATCTTATTTGATGACTGACAGAAAGCCCTGTGATGTGGTGCTCCGAGTATAACAAGACTTAAAACGTTGATATTTAAAAAGTGAGGAGGGTAAAAGGATCTAGAGTAAAGGTCCCACACTTCACTGACGGTTGTAAAACACGGATGCCGCCACCCTAAGCTACGCACGTACACGGTAAGCCCAAGCAACCCACAAGAAAGTAAACAAAGCTTTAATTGACATATAATCACCAAATGATCAAGACGGAATCCTAAAACATGTTTAACCCACAGGAAAATAAAAAACAGAAGAAACAAACAAAAAATTAACAAAATGGGAGGCTTATGCCTTAACAGATTAATCACTTTACCTTAAATGTAAATGGCCAAAATACACAAATTAACAAAGATGGACAGAGTGAAGAAAATAGGACATAACAATATTCTGTCTATAAGATACTCACTACGAAACAACAATGTGGGTAGGTCAGAGGGATGGAAAAAATACAGCAGGAAAGCATTCATTAAAAAAAAAAGAGTCGCTATATTAAAATATCTGATAAGGTAGGGCAGAGGAGATTACTAGAGACAAAGAGGGAGATTACATAATGACAAAAGGATCAATCCACCAGGAAGTCCTAATAATCCTAAATGTTTATACACCACACAACAGTCTCAAAATGCATGAAGCAAAAACTAAGAGCTAAAGGAGAAACATCCACAATTGTATTTGGGAGACTTTCATACCTCCCTTTCAGGAACCGACAGAAATAGTGAACAATCAGCAAGGATACAGAACATGACACCCCCATCAACAACAGTACCTAACGGACATAAGTAGAAAACTCCACCCAACAAGAGATATGCATTTTTTTTTCAAGTGTCCATGAACATTCACCAACAAAGGCCCACAGAATATATACCATGATAGACCATATGCTGGGTCGTAAAACAAACCTTAAATATTTCAAAGAATTGAAATCATACTAAGTATGTTCTCTGACCGTAATAAACTCATAGAAATCAATAAACAGGAAAACCTCAAAACTCTTGGATTCTACAATATATTTCTAAATAATCTGTGGGTCAAAGAAAGTATCTGAAAAAGAAATACACACATGAACATGAACAAAAGTTCAAATACAACATATCAAAATATGTGAACACAGCTAAAGCAGTGCTGAGTGGGAAATTTATGGCACATACTAGAAACGAGGAAAGGTCTCAAATAAATATCCAAATCTCTACCTCAAAAAACAAAAAAAAAAGAGCAAATAAACCCGAAGGAAGTAGAAGGAAATAAGGACAGAAATACAGGATATTGAAAACAGGAAAGCCATAAAGAAAAGTTAATGAAATAAAAAGCTGCTTCTTCAGGGAAAAAAAAATCATTAAAAGCGATAAGCCTCTAAGAAGACTGACAAAAATACAAGACAGAAATCACCAACACCAGAAAAGAAACACAAGACAGGCCTCTCACCATTCTCATTCAACAAAATACTGGGACTTCTAGCCACTGCAGTAAGGCCAAGAAAAAGAAAGAAAGCATAGCTATTGGGAAAGAAGAAATAAAGCTGTTCATTTGCAGATAACAGGTTGATCCATAGAGAAAATCCCAAGGAATCTATAGGAAAGCCCTTAGAACTATTGAGTGTATTCGCTAAGCTTATAGGACACAAAATCAAGACACAAGTATCAATGGCATTGCTGTAGAAGAACAAGGAGCATGTGGAAACTGACAATAAAAGCGCTGTATCATTTCCAGTTGCTCTAAGGAAAACAAGATACTTAATATACACTTAAAACACATACCAGATCTGTATGCTAATAATCGCAAAACGCTAATAAAGAAATCAAAGGCTGAAAGAAAGACATACCATGTTCATGGACTGGAAGACTCAACATAGTTGAGCGGTCAATTCTCCCCCAAATGATCTATGGGTTTCATGCAACTGCTATCAAAATCCCAGCAAGATTTTTTTTTTATAGACCCAGGCGAGCGTATTCTAAGACACGTCTAGAAATCCGCAGGCCCTAGAATACCTGAAACAATCTTCAAAAAGGGAAATGAGGTGGGAGAAACCACTCTATCTGATGCTAAGGTCTTCCGCACAGGTATAGTAATCAACAGAACGTGATAACGGCAGGAGGAGAGACACACAGATCAGCGGAACGGAATAGAGAACTCAGAACTAGGTCCACACAAATATGCCCAACTGGTTTCTGACGAAACTGCAAAAGCAATTCAAAGGAAGGACAGTCTTTTCACCAGATGGTGTTGGAACAATTAAGCATTCAAAGCAAAAAAACAACAAAAAACAAAAAACTTCCATCCAAAACTCACACATTTTCATGGGATAATGAACTCAAAATGGATCAGGAACTCAAATGTACAATGTAAAACTACCAAACTTCCACGGGAAAAAAAATGGATTGGGATCTGGAGCTAGGCAAAGAGTTCATAGCTTTGATACCCAAAGTGTTACCTATAAAGGGAAAAACTGATAAGCTTGCTTCATCAGAAAAAGTTCTGCTCTATGAAAGCCCTTGTTAAGAGGATGAAAAGCAAAGCTACAGACGGGGAGGAAACAGTTGCAAACCATAAAACGTGGCAAACGACCAGTATCTAGAATGTATAAAAAACCTCTCCAAGCATTCACTAGCAATAAACCACAATAAATAACAAACCATAAAAACAAGTAACCTCTAGAAATAGAAAATAGGTAAAAAAAAAAAAAAAAAAAAAAACCACCAAGAGGCACCGCACCAAAGAGGATATAGGGGCGGCAAATAAACACAGGAAAAGATGTTCTGCACCATGAGCTATTAGGGAAAGGGAAATGAAGACAGCGAGGAGACAGCTCTTGCCCACCTATCAGGGTGGCTGACACAGCGAAAGGACACCAGATGCCGGCGAGGATACGGAGAACCCGGGTCACTCAGACACCGCCGGTGGTAACGTGAAAGGGTACAGGCACTCCAAAAAGTTCGCCGTTTCTTATCACGTTAACCACACCGTTGCCACACGACCGAGCAACTGGGCTCCTGGGCACTTATCCCAGACACGTGAAGATGTGTGTACGAACGTGTACGTGAATGTGCAGAGCACATTTCCTCACAACAGGCAGAGAACTGGAACCCAGAGGCCTTCGACAGGTGAACGGTTACGTGGTGGCCTGTGGTAAATCCACACCACGGATCCTACCCGGCAAACGGAAGGCGCAAACTGTTTCCGACACACACAACTCGGGTGATTCTCCAGGTGGAATGATAAAAAGAGGTCATGTTCTGCATGGCTCCGTTGGTACAATATTCTCGAATGAATAAAACTCGTAGAATTGGAGAAATGATCAGTTCTTGCCAGGGTCAGGGAGGGGCGGGAGGGAGCGGCCAGGAAAGGCGACCTAAGGGACCCTTGACGGTGACGGGAATATTCTGTATCTTGACTTGCGTGGCGTCGGTATCCTGGTCGTGACGCTGCCTCACATTTTGCAAGATGTTATCACAGAAGGTAACAGGATAGAGGGTACGTGGGCCCTCCATATTATTTCTCACAACAGGATGGGACTCCACAATTATCCCCAAAATTACAGTTATAAAAATAAAAATCTGTTCCCAGCTCTGCCACCTGCTACGTAGGTAGCTGACCTTGAACAGACTTTGAACTCCCCATCCTCAGTGTTCTCACGGCTAAATGGGACAATACCTCCCGAAACCTGAGAAAAACTAAATGTCACTTATGAAGGATGTGGCAACGCGCAAGGCACACAGTACTTCAACAACAGCCTGTGAACGCTGAATCTATGCGTAGACACAAAAAGTTTTCTAAATCGTACCATCCAAATGCCCACCACTGCAGCCGCTGCAGAGCAATTAATCTGAAAGGTCTCCTCCCAAAGTGATCAGTCAAAACATGGCGTGGGGGGGGGGGGGAGAATTTGTGGTTTTAAACTGAAAAAAGAATTCCTAACTAGCCACTGAACTAGTCACAGACAAAGTGAGTTTAAAATGGAGTTGCGGTGAGTTAAAAGCTGGGAAGGAAAAGAAGAGACCGACTAACAAACCTACTATTTCTGTTGATAAGGAAGTCAGTGGAGGTTAGCGTTTGCATGCACTGGGAGAAGGTTAGGAGTGAGTTCCCTCAAACGCACTCAACACAGTCATTTAAGACTCTACGTTGCTCAACATTTTCTCTACCTCCCGAGCTAAAAGTGCGAGAAAGTCAGTCACATCCTTGTGCTTCTTTCTACACCTGCCTGGCGTGGAGGTTCGGAGAAGCAGCCGAAACGCAACCTGGCTCTGAGACAGAGGAAGACAATGAAATGCACTTTACCCCAGAAGATGAGGGGAATTTTAAACACACAGTGTATCCCCGGGAATCACACTGGGCTCCTGGCCTTTAACGTTGGTGAAGACTGCCCAGAGCAGACCCACAGAGGCTTTTGAAAGAGGTGAAAAGGAAGGAGTGTTTTGTCATTCAAATGATTCTCTTCCCGTCAGTCCCCTCAAGATCCTCAAAGAGCTGCTTCTACTAAAATGAGAGATTTTCCTAACAAATACAGAAAGCGGGGATACCAGGCCGAGCCTGGAGGCTTAGACGCAGGGTTTCGGCTTCCAGGGGGTGGACTCACTTACCCCCGGGGCCTGGAACTTCTTCCTCGTGGGTGAAGTGAGAGGCACCGGATGGGTTTCTACAGCCCTCTGCTACATTTAAAGTCCCTGGGGGCACCGTAAACTCTCGTCTCCAGACAGCCGTCTGGTATGACAAACTCTCCTCTGCTTGAGACATACCTGCTTTCCCCACAATGAGCCTGGGAAGGAGTAGGTGAGAGGGCAGTGAGAGGGGGTAGCGATACAATAAAAACAAGCACATAAAAAATCATAAACAGGGGCGCCTTGGTGGCGCAGTCGGTTAAGCGTCCGACTTCAGCCAGGTCACGATCTCGCGGTCCGTGGGTTCGAGCCCCGCGTCGGGCTCTGGGCTGATGGCTCAGAGCCTGGAGCCTGTTTCCGATTCTGTGTCTCCCTCTCTCTCTGCCCCTCCCCCATTCATGCTCTGTC
This sequence comes from Prionailurus bengalensis, assembly GCF_016509475.1. NCBI lineage: Eukaryota > Metazoa > Chordata > Mammalia > Carnivora > Felidae > Prionailurus > Prionailurus bengalensis. Next base: position 2,921,914 of record NC_057357.1, read on the forward strand.
TCTCTCTGTCCCAAAAAAAATAAATAAACGTTGAAAAAAAAATTAAAAAAAAAAAATCATAAACAAACCGCCCAAATGACTCTAAGGGCAGGAGAGAATCTACGTTGGGCTGCTCCCGGTCCGTTTTCTCCAGATTTCCTTTCCGGGGAGCCCTGCAGCACAGACTCCCAGCAGAGAGAGACCAGAATCCAGACTTGGTCAACTCTACAGCTTTTCTGTTTTGTTTTGTTTTCCCCAAAACCGCCAAGAATAAGACGAGCAGGGGAATAGGAGAGCCAGTCGATTGTGCACACCACGCTGGAGATCCACTAAAGGGTGCAGAGCAAGGAATTCACTTGTACCGTCACGCGAACACACACAACGGCGACGGGGCAACGCGGGGGGCTGTGAGCACAGGCTGGGGTTACCCGAGGGTGTCAAGCAAGCAGTTACTGACTCGTGGCTTCGGTAAGCGGACCGCGGTGGTTTCTAAAGCGAGGCCTTCTCCTTCAGCGACAAATGCTAAGCCCCTTCCTAACGAAGTTCTCCGCGGTCTGGGGTTGACTTCCAGCCCCAGGGCAGGCGTGTGGGTGACCCGAGCGCTGAGGCTGGGGGAGGGGGCGTGGGTACGCGCACTTCGCTCTACTCCCTGCACGTTGTGCAGGCGGCAAGTTCTCAGTCCCCAAGCGGAGCCGGCCGGCCGGCCTCCTCTCCGGTCTACACCGCTCTCCGGCGCTTGCGGGGAGGGCAGGGCGAGGACGGCTCCCTGACCCCGGGAGGCCGGCTGTGGGAAGCGCGCAGAAGCCGTCCTGTAAGGGCGCGTCCCCGGCGCGGCGTCCAGGAGGGGCCCGCCCACCGTCCCCATCCCCCGAAGTTGGCCAGCTTTTCCGCGTCTCGGCCCCCGGCCCCCACCCCCCTCCCCCCCAGACGGGCAGGGGCGCAGGCCATTATCGCGCTGCGGCGCCGAAGGGGTGAGCATCCCCGGCCGGACACCCTCCCCCCCAAAGCCGGGGTCAAGCGGCCCGCACCTGGCCGCACCTGCGCGCACCTGGGCGCAGGTGCGCGGGCGGGGACGCCGAGGCGCGCGCACCTTGAGGATGTTGTCGAAGATGGTGTCGCGGAACTCGAGCAGCGCCTTCTGGTCGAACTCGCGACCGTGGATGATGCGCATCTGCTTGAGGAAGGTGGACTTGCCGCTCTCGCCCGCGCCCAGCAGCAGGATCTTGACGAGGCGCCGCACGGCGCGCCGCTCGCGGGCCAGCCCCGCGTCGATGTCCCGGCTGCGCCGCCGCGCCTCGCGCTCCGCGTCGCGGGCCCCGCTGCCGCCCGCCCTGCGCTCGCGGGCCCCGCCGGCCTCGGCCGGCAGCAGGCAGCGGCTGAGGGTCCGCACCACGCCGGACATGGCCGCTCAGGCCATGGACCCCGCCGCGGGCGAGGCGAGCCCCGCGCGGCAGCCGGCCGCTCCCTCAGGCCGCGTCCGTCCGCCGCCGCCGCCGCCCCGAGGCCCGCTCTCGCCCGCCGCTCGGCCCCGGCGGAGGGGCGGGGCGGCGCGGCCGGGGCCCGGCGATTGGGCCGGCCGCCGTCCATCCGGACGAATGCGCCCTCCGATTGGGCCGTGTGGCGCCGGGAGGCGGCCGTCCCTCTGGCCCTCGGGGCGGGGTCGGCGCCGAAAGAGGCGGGATCTTTGGGGTGGGGGCGCTTCTCATTGGGCATCTGGGATGAGGTTCTTTCTTTCAGAATGAAAGGGAGGCGGGGCCGCCGGGGAGGAGGGGCGGCCGTCCGCCATGACCAATTATAATTGCTCTGGGGTCACGTCAATCACGGGGAACAGGCTTGGGATTGGGAGATCGACGAAACCGGGCGGGACCAGAAGTGCCAGGTGTACAGAAAGATTCTCCCTGAGTTCCCAGATTGGGTCAACCTGTGAGACCGGGCGTCTCGTTAAGTGGACTTAACGTTGCCCGAAAATGCAGAAATAAGAGGTGCAGCTGCTCGTCTTATGTTTGCAGAGAAAGCTGTTCCTAAACCATTTTCCTTCCTTTCCTTCCTTCCTCCGCAGGGGGGGAGGGACGCACACACAGTTTTAAACAAATGCACCCTTTGAGAGTGGCATGGCCTCTGGGCGTCTGTCTTCCGTAAAAGTTAGCTAATCATCCAAACTAGAAGCCCCCCGAAAAAGTCTTACGTAGCACAGTAATTGGGAGTGGGGTCTGCAGTTGCTGGGTCTGAGTTCGAATCTTTCCTCAATCCTTTACTACTTGCACAGCCTTTTAGGCAGCTCCCCACCCCCCACCCCCAGCCACATACCCCGTTTTTAGCTTCAGTCTCTGCAAAATGGGGCGACGATAGCAACCACCTCATGGTTATGAAGATACGAATAGAGAACATTGACTTGAGAAACACTTACCATGCTGCCAAGACCCCAGTAAGTTCTTGCTAAGAGTTAGCTGATCTTATTAGAGATTCTTACCTGTCCCAGGTTGAAGTGTGGTCAGGATCCCTGGAAGGAGTTCAGGTATCTCTTAATCTCCAGGTGACCGGCCAGATTGGGGAACCATTGCCCGTTAAAAGATAAACTGGGGCATATTACAATTTTTAAGAATTTGCAGTATTTTAGCAAAAATTGATTCAAATCAGGACGAGCCAAACCAGAAGCGGTGAACGCTCCCCACAGTGGAGCCAGGGAAAAGACTTATAGAGAAAGTGCCTGGAGGAAAGAAAGGAAATTGATTGGCTGTAGCTTGAAGGCAAGTTGGCGGTTTGTGACTGGTTGTGTTGACCCTTCCGATTTTGTAACCTTGAGGCTTCGATTTTGGCTTGCTTTCCTAAGCCACCACCACCGCATTAAAGCCACTTCAGTCTAATGGCCTCCTTTTAAAATTAATTTAGCAAGTCTTAAAGATCATCCTGTCCAAACTGCCCTGCTCATCAGGTGTATAAAATAAAAACCAGCTTGCAAACGACTGACAAGGTTCCACACAAGGGCCACCCAGAGCTGGGCTCTCTTTCACTGTGTCACCATCTCTGATTAGAGAGCGGTGAGTGATAGAATAAGCGATTTGCGAACGTTATGTCATCTGGTTGTACAGATAACGTTAAGCACACCTATGAGAACGCCGGGCACTGGGGAGGTTTGGAGAGGAAGTTGGAGACGGAAAAGATACATTCTTTGTGTCAAGAAACTTGCACGTAAGTTAGGGAGCCAGGCTGCTCAAGTCCCCGAGCACAGGGAACGCTAGGGGAATCCCTAGTTTCTGCCACAGAACCAGGGTCTTGAAGGATCTAAACTCCCCAGGGACCTTGAGTGCTGATTGGATATGTGGCATGTCATTTATTGAGGCGTGAATTGGTATCACTTATGAGTCAACACACCATCTAGTACTCTGTCATCCTTCACAAATGATGGAGAAAGTCTTGTTTCTTTGTAAAAATACCCTTCCACAGAAAGACGCACACTAGTGTTATATAACAGAAGTAGAAAGTCGGAGGCCTCAGAAAGCAATGTGTCTGAAAAAGAAAATAGGAATTTTGAAGAATTAAACAGGAAAATGTAGAATTCAGCAGTGGACCAGAGTGAGCTCTTCATTCAGTTAAGAGAGACTGTGGAGAGGGGCGGCAAGATGGCGGCTTAGGAGGACGCTGGGCTCACCGCACGTCCTGCTGATCACTTAGATTCCATCTACACCTGCCTAAATAACCCAGAAAACCGCCAGAGGATTAGCAGAACAGAGTCGCCGGAGCCAAACGCAGACGAGAGGCCCACGGAAGAGGGTAGGAAGGGCGGCGAGGCGGTGCGCGCTCCACGGACTGGCGGGAGGGAGCCGGGGCGGAGGGGCGGCTCGCCGGCCAAGCAGAGCCCCCGAGTCGGGCTTGCAAAAGCGGAGGGGCCGGGCGGACTGTGTTCCGACAGCAAGCGCGACTTAGCGTCTGGGAGGTCAGAAATTAACAGCTCTGCTCGGAAAGCGGGAAGGCTGGAGGACAAAGGGAGGGAGAGCTGCTGAGCCCCCTGACAACAGAGCTCAGTTTGGTGGGGAACAAAGGCGCTCGCCAGCGCCATTTCCCCCGCCCATCCCCCAGCCAAAATCCCAAAGGGAACCGGTTCCTGCCAGGGAACTTGCTCGCTCCGCAAACACCCAACTCTGCGCTTTGGCGGAGCCAAACCTCCGGCAGCGGATCTGACTCCCTCCCGCTGCCACAGGGCCCCTCCTGAAGTGGATCACCTAAGGAGAAGCGAGCTAAGCCTGCCCCTCCTGCCCCCGAGCACCTTGCCTACCCACCCCAGCTAATACGCCAGATCCCCAGCATCACAAGCCTGGCAGGGTGCAAGTAGCCCAGACGAGCCACAGCACCCCACAGTGAATCCCACCCCTAGGAGAGGGGAAGAGAAGGCACACACCAGTCTGACTGTGGCCCCAGCGGTGGGCTGGGGGCAGACATCAGGTCTGACTGCGGCCCCGCCCACCAACTCCAGGTATACACCACAGCACAGGGGAAGTGCCCTGCGGGTCCTCACCACGCCAGGGACTATCCAAAATGACCAAGCGGAAGAACTCCCCTCAGAAGAATCTCCAGGAAATAACAACAGCTAATGAGCTGATCAAAAAGGATTTAAATAATATAACAGAAAGTGAATTTAGAATAATAGTCATAAAATTAATCGCTGGGCTTGAAAACAGTATACAGGACAGCAGAGAATCTCTTGCTACAGAGATCAAGGGACTAAGGAACAGTCACGAGGAGCTGAAAAACGCTTTAAACGAAATGCATAACAAAATGGAAACCACCACAGCTCGGCTTGAAGAGGCAGAGGAGAGAATAGGTGAACTAGAAGATAAAGTTATGGAAAAAGAGGAAGCTGAGAAAAAGAGAGATAAAAAAATCCAGGAGTATGAGGGGAAAATTAGAGAATTAAGTGATACACTAAAAAGAAATAATATACGCATAATTGGTATCCCAGAGGAGGAAGAGAGAGGGAAAGGTGCTGAAGGGGTACTTGAAGAAATCATAGCTGAGAACTTCCCTGAACTGGGGAAGGAAAAAGGCATTGAAATCCAAGAGGCACAGAGAACTCCCTTCAGACGTAACTTGAATCGATCTTCTGCACGACATATCATAGTGAAACTGGCAAAATACAAGGATAAAGAGAAAATTCTGAAAGCAGCAAGGGGTAAACGTGCCCTCACATATAAAGGGAGACCTATAAGACTCGTGACTGATCTCTCTTTTGAAACTTGGCAGGCCAGAAAGAATTGGCAAGAGATTTTCAGGGTGCTAGACAGAAAAAATATGCAGCCAAGAATCCTTTATCCAGCAAGTCTGTCATTTAGAATAGAAGGAGAGATAAAGGTCTTCCCAAACAAACAAAAACTGAAGGAATTTGTCACCACTAAACCAGCCCTACAAGAGATCCTAAGGGGGACCCTGTGAGACAAAGTCCCAGAGACATCACTATAAGCATAAAACATACAGACATCACAATGACTCTAAACCCGTATCTTTCTATAATAACACTGAATGTAAATGGATTAAATGCGCCAACCAAAAGACATAGGGTATCAGAATGGATAAAAAAACAAGACCCATCTATTTGCTGTCTACAAGAGACTCATTTTAGACCTGAGGACACCTTTAGATTGAGAGTGAGGGGATGGAGAACTATTTATCATGCGACTGGAAGCCAAAAGAAAGCTGGAGTAGCCATACTTATATCAGACAAACTAGACTTTAAATTAAAGGCTGTAACAAGAGATGAAGAAGGCCATTATATAATAGTTACAGGGTCTATCCATCAGGAAGAGCTAACAATTATCAATGTCTATGCACCGAATACCGGAGCCCCCAAATATATAAAACAATTACTCATAAACATAAGCAACCTTATTGATAAGAATGTGGTAATTGCAGGGGACTTTAATACACCACTTACAGAAATGGACAGATCAACTAGACACACGGTCAATAAAGAAACAAGGGCCCTGAATGAGACACTGGATCAGATGGACTTGACAGATATATTTAGAACTCTGCATCCCAAAGCAACAGAATATACTTTCTTCTCGAGTGCACATGGAACATTCTCCAAGATAGATCATATACTGGGTCACAAAACAGCCCTTCATAAGTTTACAAGAATTGAAATTATACCATGCTTACTTTCAGACCACAATGCCATGAAGCTTGAAATCAACCACAGGAAAAAGTCTGGAAAACCTCCAAAAGCATGGAGGTTAAAGAACACCCTACTAACGAATGAGTGGGTCAACCAGGCAATTAGAGAAGAAATTAAAAAATATATGGAAACAAACGAAAATGAAAATACAACAATCCAAACGCTTTGGGACGCAGCAAAGGCAGTCCTGAGAGGAAAATACATTGCAATCCAGGCCTATCTCAAGAAACAAGAAAAATCCCAAATACAAAATCTAACAGCACACCTAAAGGAACTAGAAGCAGAACAGCAAAGGCAGCCAAAGCCCAGCAGAAGAAGAGAAATAATAAAGATCAGAGCAGAAATAAACAATATAGAAACTAAAAAAACTGTAGAGCAGATCAACGAAACCAAGAGTTGGTTTTTTGAAAAAATAAACAAAATTGACAAACCTCTAGCCAGGCTTCTCAAAAAGAAAAGGGAGATGACCCAAATAGATAAAATCATGAATGAAAATGGAATGATTACAACCAATCCCTCAGAGATACAAACAATTATCAGGGAATACTATGAAAACTTATATGCCAACAAATTGGACAACCTGGAAGAAATGGACGAATTCCTGAACACCCACACGCTTCCAAAACTCAATCAGGAGGAAATAGAAAGCTTGAACAGACCCATAACCAGCGAAGAAATTGAATCGGTTATCAAAAATCTCCCAACAAATAAGAGTCCAGGACCAGATGGCTTCCCAGGGGAGTTCTACCAGACGTTTAAAGCAGAGATAATACCTATCCTTCTCAAGCTATTCCAAGAAATAGAAAGGGAAGGAAAACTTCCAGACTCATTCTATGAAGCCAGTATTACTTTGATTCCTAAACCAGACAGAGACCCAGTAAAAAAAGAGAACTACAGGCCAATATCCCTGATGAATATGGATGCAAAAATTCTCAATAAGATACTAGCAAATCGAATTCAACGGCATATAAAAAGAATTATTCACCATGATCAAGTGGGATTCATTCCTGGGATGCAGGGCTGGTTCAACATCCGCAAATCAATCAACGTGATACATCACATTAACAAAAAAAGAGAGAAGAACCATATGATCCTGTCAATCGATGCAGAAAAGGCCTTCGACAAAATCCAGCACCCTTTCTTAATAAAAACCCTTGAGAAAGTCGGGATAGAAGGAACATACTTAAAGATCATAAAAGCCATTTATGAAAAGCCCACAGCTAACATCATCCTCAACGGGGAAAAACTGAAAGCTTTTTCCCTGAGATCAGGAACACGACAAGGATGCCCACTCTCACCGCTGCTGTTTAACATAGTGCTGGAAGTTCTAGCATCAGCAATCAGACAACAAAAGGAAATCAAAGGCATCAAAATTGGCAAAGATGAAGTCAAGCTTTCGCTTTTTGCAGATGACATGATATTATACATGGAAAATCCGATAGACTCCACCAAAAGTCTGCTAGAACTGATACAGGAATTCAGCAAAGTTGCAGGCTACAAAATCAATGTACAGAAATCAGTTGCATTCTTATACACTAACAATGAAGCAACAGAAAGACAAATAAAGAAACTGATCCCATTCACAATTGCACCAAGAAGCATAAAATACCTAGGAATAAATCTAACCAAAGATGTAAAGGATCTGTATGCTGAAAACTATAGAAAGCTTCTGAAGGAAATTGAAGAAGATTTAAAGAAATGGAAAGACATTCCCTGCTCATGGATTGGAAAAATAAATATTGTCAAAATGTCAATACTACCCAAAGCTATCTACACATTCAATGCAATCCCAATCAAAATTGCACCAGCATTCTTCTCGAAACTAGAACAAGCAATCCTAAAATTCATATGGAACCACAAAAGGCCCCGAATAGCCAAAGGAATTTTGAAGAAGAAGACCAAAGCAGGAGGCATCACAATCCCAGACTTTAGCCTCTACTACAAAGCTGTCATCATCAAGACAGCATGGTATTGGCACCAAAACAGACACATAGACCAATGGAATAGAATAGAAACCCCAGAACTAGACCCACAAACGTATGGCCAACTCATCTTTGACAAAGCAGGAAAGAACATCCAATGGAAAAAAGACAGCCTCTTTAACAAATGGTGCTGGGAGAACTGGACAGCAACATGCAGAAGGTTGAAACTAGACCACTTTCTCACACCATTCACAAAAATAAACTCAAAATGGATAAAGGACCTAAATGTGAGACAGGAAACCATCAAAACCTTAGAGGAGAAAGCAGGAAAAGACCTCTCTGACCTCAGCCTTAGCAATCTCTTACTCGACACATCCCCAAAGGCAAGGGAATTAAAAGCAAAAGTGAATTACTGGGACCTTATGAAGATAAAAAGCTTCTGCACAGCAAAGGAAACAACCAACAAAACTAAAAGGCAACCAACGGAATGGGAAAAGATATTTGCAAATGACATATCGGACAAAGGGCTAGTATCCAAAATCTATAAAGAGCTCACCAAACTCCACACCCGAAAAACAAATAACCCAGTGAAGAAATGGGCAGAAAACATGAATAGACACTTCTCTAAAGAAGACATCCGGATGGCCAACAGGCACATGAAAAGATGTTCAGCGTCGCTCCTTATCAGGGAAATACAAATCAAAACCACACTCAGGTATCACCTCACGCCAGTCAGAGTGGCCAAAATGAACAAATCAGGAGACTATAGATGCTGGAGAGGATGTGGAGAAACGGGAACCCTCTTGCACTGTTGGTGGGAATGCAAATTGGTACAGCCGCTCTGGAAAGCAGTGTGGAGGTTCCTCAGAAAATTAAAAATAGACCTACCCTATGACCCAGCAATAGCACTGCTAGGAATTTATCCAAGGGATACAGGAGCACTGATGCATAGGGCCACTTGTACCCCAATGTTCCTAGCAGCACTCTCAACAATAGCCAAATTATGGAAAGAGCCTAAATGTCCATCAACTGATGAATGGATAAAGAAATTGTGGTTTATATACACAATGGAATATTACGTGGCAATGAGAAAAAATGAAATATGGCCTTTTGTAGCAACGTGGATGGAACTGGAGAGTGTGATGCTAAGTGAAATAAGCCATACAGAGAAAGACAGATACCATATGGTCTCACTCTTATGTGGATCCTGAGAAACTTAACAGGAACCCATGGGGGAGGGGAAGGAAAAAAAAAAAAAAAGAGGTTAGAATGGGAGAGAGCCAAAGCATAAGAGACTGTTAAAAACTGAGAACAAACTGAGGGTTGATGGGGGGTGGGAGGGAGGAGAGGGTGGGTGATGGGTATTGAGGAGGGCACCTTTTGGGATGAGCACTGGGTGTTGTATGGAAACCAATTTGTCAATAAATTTCAGAAAAAAAAAAAATAAAATAAAATAAAATAGAAAAAAAAAAAAAAAAAAGAGAGACTGTGAAAAGGTGATTCACAAAACACTTAGCACTTAGCAAGTGCTCCAGACAACATTTACAAACAAATTTATATCCTTATAAATAACTTTATGTCTGGGGCACCTGGGTGGCTCAGTCGGTTAAGTGTCCAACTTTGACTCAGGTCATAATCTTGTGGTTCGTGAGTTTGAGCCCCGCGTCCGGCTCTGCACTGAGAGTGTGGTGCCTGCTTCAGATTCTGTGTCTCCCTCTCTCTCTGTCCCTCCCCTGCGCACACTCTGTCTGTCTGTCTTTCTCTCTCAAAAAGAAATAAACATTAAAAAATTTTAAAATTAATAACTTTATGTCTGTGTTGATGCAATTATTACATAGTGTCCAGTTTGGGGTTTCGACAAAGTTTCTGGACATATCCTTTAGATTTGTCATAGGGTTCACGTGCTTGAAGTAAACAAGCTGATCTGTGTCCTTAAGAATAATCTCTTAATTATCCCCTACATATGTATGACATGTTATGGTTTTTGAAGTGCTTCCACATACACGGCCTTCTCATTTGTCCTGTGAACACTGCTGGGAGGGAGGCAAGGCAGAGACGATTGTGATCCCTGGATCCCAGGGAGTTAATGTCGCGTGTCAGGGGAAGCACAGTAATTTACAGAAGCCGGGTTGGAAACCTGGCCCAGTATATTCCCCATGCACAATATGAAATGGATGAAATCTGGACTCTACCACCTACTAGCTGTGTGACCTTGATCAACTCACTTAACCTCTCTGAGACTTACTTTCCTTACCTGTAATATCAGGAAAAAATAGGGCTCTGATAAATGTTAAACAAGTTAACACACATAAGGCCCTAATACACAGTGGGCATTCGGTAATTTCTAACATTATTGTTATTATCATGGAGCTTTGGGAATCAAGTACTACAAATTTAGAATAATAATACTGGCGTGATGATGAATAATCCATAAGGACAAGGTACTGTACGATATTAAAATGCAAAACCTTAAATATAGGTACAGCCTTAGAGATGAAATAACATATTGCTCCCAAAGAGAATAAGCAAGGCCCAAATTTGTGAACAGATGGCCACCACGTGTTTAAAAATTGGTAGAGGGGTGGGAGAGGTGGCCTGAATGCCCCTCCTAACTTATGTTCAATTCCACCTCCTGAGCTCAGGGGCAGCCAGGAGGGAGGGTCCAATGGCAGGGCCTGAAATGCATATGTGGAGTGGTGAGCTCTTCTGCAATCTCTAGAAAAGAGAATAGCCACAGGACTCATTTTCCAGCCCGGTGGGAGTGAGGGGCTCAGCAGCTCCAAGGCCTGGGATAAGGTCCAGAACTCTGTGGTTCCCAAAAGGAATAAAGTCCTCTTGGGTCCCAAGAATGCAGTCCCCTGTGCAGGCTTCTCTAGCCTGGGGAGAATGCGGGATAAATGCATGGGCAAGGGGGCGGGGAGATTGCCCGTGTCTGAGAATGGGGGCTTGCCAACAACTAGAACTGCTGAAACGTGGCAGCTTCCTCTCTGTGCTCATCACAGGGGCAACGGTTTGCCCGTTACCTCATCTTTCATCACTACAAAAGAGACCCAAAGAGCTTTCCTTGAAAGCCAAAGAGCTCTGAGTAGGAAGAAGAAAGTCTGAAGAGGCTGAAAAGGATCCAGGTACCAGAGAGAAGAAACAGAACATCTCAATTAATGGCAAATAGATGAAAACTTCACATCATCACCACCATCACCGCCACCACCATCATCACCATCATCACCATCATCATCCCATCTTAGGAGAACTGTTCATGGTATAAAACGGCATTGCACAATATCAACAAATGATTATGGTAACCATTGAGAACTTTTGAAAACAAGACAAGGGAACTGGAAGATAAAACGAAAGAAGTATCTCAAAAGTCAGAGGAAAAGTACAAAGAGATGAAAATCACGAGAGGAAGAATGGGAGACTTAGCTGGGAGTGCTAAGATTCTGGAAGGACAGGGAAAACATATGGAAGACAGAAGTAATCGAAGAGATTTCTTTTTCTGACGGTATGGTAGACCGACCCTCCCGCAGCAACAGTTAAAAATGCCTTATTAACCAGTCAAAACCGTTTTTGAAATGTTTATTTCTTTATTTTCAGAGAGAGAAGAGGGGGAGGGAGGCACAGAGGGGGAGGGAGAGAATCCCAAGCAGGCTGCATGTTTAGCGTGGAGCCCAACATGGGACTCGATCTCGTGACTGTGAGATCATAACCTGAGCTGAAACCAAGAGGTGGATGCTTAACCGACTGAGCCACCCAGGTGCCCTCAAAACTTTTTTTTTTTTCTTTTTTGAGTCACTGAGCTGAGTATGAAACCTCAGGGGCCAAAATCAAAGTGGAAACAAAAATTCAGAGTTAAGCTGATTAGCGGTGAAGCCACCAGCTTCCCTAACAACATCTGCTGTGTTGGATGTTGTGGAGGAGACGTTCGATTTTCCTGGCCGCAGGAGTTGAAGCTGAAAGATTATTAAAGGTAGAGAGTCTGATACAGGACACCTGCCTAAACCTTGCACCAAAAAGGACTATACATTCAGCGGAAGAGCTGGTAAGTCAACAGTATGGGTGTCAATCATTTATCAACAGGTTAAGTTCCGAGGGAAGTGAGTGTACAGTTTTTTCAACCACCCATGAACACGCAAGAAGATAAGGCATCATGAGTGAAAGTCAGCCCAAACCACAGATAGCAGAATCACACTAAAAAATGTGGGATATTGGCCTCGTCAAATGCAGATCATAGCGTAAATATTCTTAATATCTCTAAAGAAAGAAGAGAGGCTATTGAAAGTATTAGTAAGGAATAAGAGAATATAGAAAATGGGGAGGTGTGAACAAGAACCAAATAACACAACTAAAAATGAAAACTATAATTGAAACAGAAACATGATAGATGTGTTACATAGCACAGTAAGACACGGATCGAGAGAGTAAACTCAATACAGATCTGAAAACATCGCCTTCAATCCAACACAAAAAGACAGAAGACAAGAGGCCGGAAATACCTACTGAACATACATATTTAGCCAGAGTGCCACAGGGGGCTAGAGAGAAAGAAGAAGGAGCAGTATCTGAAGTAATCACGGCTTAGAATTTTAAGCTGGCAAACGACACGAAATACTTAGCCTGAGAAATGAAATCTAGACTGAGAGACACCATAGTGACCTTGCAGGACATCACAGACAAAGAGAGGATCTTAAAGGCAGCCAGAGGAAAAACTATAATAGCTACTGTTTATAGGATACTTACCACACTGACACTATTCTGGGCACTTTGCATACACTAGCTTGTGTCATCTGCAAAGCAACCACAAAAATTGAGAGCTGATACCTGAAGAACAAAAGAGGAAGCTAGATTGGAATTAATATCTTAAAAGCATCGAGGAGATATAACCATTAAGTTAAAATGGTAAACCCAGTAAAAATACAGCTCAAGAAAATGGAGGGTGTGGGGGCATTTCAAACAAAGAAAAATAGATGATTACCTTAATTATGGGCTGAATTGTGCCTCCTCCTCCAAAATTCATATGTTGTACTCTTAACCCCCGGGACCTCAGAATGTGACTCAATTGGGGCATAAGATTTTTAAAAGGTAATTAAGTTACAAGGTCATTAGGCTGGGCTGTGACCCCATGACTGGTGTCCTCATGGGAAAAGGAAATTTGAGGGGGGCCTGGGTGGCTCAGTTGGTTAAACATCCGACTCTTGATTTCAGGTCAGGTCATGATATCACAGTTTGTGGGATTGAGCCCCACGCTGGGCTCTGCGCGGAGCCTCCTTGGGATTCTCTCTCTCTCTCTGCCCCTCCCCCACTCGTGCTCGCTCTCCAAGTAAATAGACATTCATTAAAAAAAAAACAGAGGGGCGCCTGGGTGGCTCAGTCGGTTAAACGGCTGACTTCAGCTCAGGTCATGATCTCACAATTTGTGAGTTCGAGCCCCATGTCGGGCTCCGTGCTGACAGCTCAGAGCCTGGAGCCTGCTTCGGATTCCGTATCTCCCTCTCTCTCTGTCCCTCTCCTGCTCGTGCTCTGTCTCTGTCTTTGTCTCAAAAAAAAAAAAAAAAAAAAAAGACTAGATGCACAAAAAAGAAGGAAAAAGAATCTCAAAAGGGAGGTCTGCCATACAAAAAGAAAGAGTGGACAGTTTCTGAAGATACAGGTCACTCTTATCATTGACTATATTAAATAACAATAATAATTTTAACTTGTGGAGTTAAGGGAAAAAAATAGGACTAAAATACCGGATACCAAAGGCACATATACAGGGAGGGGATGATCACAAAGTTCTAAGATCTTTCGAAGCCGGAGAGGAGAATAAACACTTTGATTAATGTTAAACTTTGTCAAGTTAAATATTCACGCTAAAATTTTTAGTGTAAACACAAAAAGAAGAGAAGTGGGGTGTACAAATTCCACACTCGCAGAGGGGAAACATGGAATGAGGAAGCAAAAATCAACCAAGACGAAAGAATGTGAGGAACGAAGGAAGGAGAAACACAGGAACGGAAGCAGGACAAACGGGCCAGAATAAGGTGTCAATACACCCGAATATACGACTCATCAAAATAAATGTAAACAGGCTAGAATAGTTCAAAGACAAAGACTATCAGACTGGATAAAATAAAAACAAAGTCCAGCTTGTTTTTAGCCTAAAGGACATGCCTGATGACCCAGAAAAGATCAAAGTAAAAAAGTGAAGAAAAATTTACCAGGCAAATACCCCATGAAAGAAGTCTGGCAAATCTATGTTAATTTTTTTTAAACATTTATTTATTATTGAGAGACAGAGAGACACGGAGTGTGAGCAGGGGAGGGGGAGAGAGAGGGGAAGACACAGAATCCGAAGCAGGCTCCAGGCTCCGAGCTGTCAGCACAGAGCCCGACGCCGGGCCTGAACTCACAAACTGCGAGATCATGACCTGAGCTGAAGTCGGTCGCCTAAACGACTGAGCCACCCAGGCGCCCCGGGCAAATCGATGTTAATAGGAAACAGAGTGGATTTTAAGCGTAAAAGCATTGCTAGTGATGAAGAGTCATTTCATACAATAAAAGGTTTAATTCGCTGGTAAGGTGTAACAATTCTAAACTTGCATGCACCCAATAACAGCCTCAAACCTTTAAAGGAAAAGAATGGACACAACCTCAAGGAGAAAGGGAGGAATCCCTCCAAAGGGAGGGGTGGGGCTGGGGGTTAAACACACCTCTGCTAGTAATGAACAGTTCAAGAAATCGAAAAACATGGTTGTGGGAGCCTGTTCCATCGGTAGCCCCCAAAAGAATCACTTCTCTTTACACGAATCCGGATCGGACGTGGAGCATGCTTTGATAAATAGAGTGTGGCAGAGGTGATATTCTGCCAGTTTCAGGTTTGAGCCCTAAGGAAGCCTGAGAGCCTCTGTTTTTATGTGCTCAGAGCCCTGTGCTGCCTTGAGGAGCCGGCTGCTGTGCTGAGAGACTGGGGGAAAAGGTGAAGACACCAGCGCTATTTGCAAAAAGCTGCCCGAGTGTCCCAGCCCAGCCACATGCTCAAGACGACCCGGGGCCGCCCCGGGCCACGGGAAGGACCAGCAGAGCTGCTGGGCTGAGTCCAGGTTGCAGAGTCACGACCACAGGGCATGTGCTAAGCCGCTAAGATTTGGAGTGACTTGCTGCGCACCCATCAGTAACTTAAGCGACAATGAACGGGTTTGACCTGCTACAGATGGGTTGAATGGTGAGCCCAATGATTACAGAATACATATGCTGTTCAAATGCAAGGAACATTTTCGAAATTGACCACAAAATAGAAGGCAAGTTTCAACACATTTTGAAGGCCTGGTGTCTTGCGGGCCTCATTCTCTGGCCATGTTAAACTTGATATTACTTTTTTTTAGATGTGTCAAGTTCAATTTGGTATTATTACCGTGAAGCTGTCTTCCGAAAAGTCCAAAGTTTTAGAAATTAAACATAGTCCTTCTAAGTCAACAGTCTAGCTCGTTTAACTTGTTGCTTACGGCACCAAGTAAGCAAGGCCGTGGGGTTGTGTGTTACTGCTTCCTCACCTCACGCATGCCTCCCTCTACGACTGTCATGCGGCGATACGGCCTCATTTAGAGCGTGGCTCTGGGGCCCGCCTGTCTGCGATCCGATCCTGGCTCTATCCTCTACTGGCTGTGTGGCCTTGGGCAGACTTCCTAGTCTCACCGTGCCCCTCTTTTCCTCACCGGTAAAGTGGGAACCATCATGGCACTACAGTTCTGCAACGAAGTTGAAATGACCGCAGATGAGGTGAGGTATTAAAGCCCTAAGAAGAAAGACCTTCAGGAAGTAAGATCTCTGGAGGTTAATTATGATTACTATTATTCCATTCATGGTCTATGCAATGACACTGACACTCTCTTACCCCAAATCACATACTGAGGAAGTGGCAAAGCTGGAATTTCATCCCTGTCTTTCTGCCTCCCTATCCTCCCTTTCCGGCATCAAGTGTCTCCCCCTTCATGGGACTAGGAATAGGGCCCTCATTCCTTCCTCCTCCTGCCCCCCACAAACCCAACCACTCTGGAGAGTTTAGCAACTCTGGCTCCTATTTTGGGGAAAGATTGCTCCCGCCTCAGGGCCTTGCCTCCAGTTACTTCCTCAGCCCCCCAAACCGTCCCACCCTCAATTCTCTCTCAGGTGCTCACCCTTCCAGACAAAGCTCAAACTTCACTTTCTTGGGAAGCCTTTCCTGAACCCAAACTTGCCCTGCACACCCCACCAAACTAGGCCCGGTTCCCATGATCTGCTCTCCTAGCACCCCATGCTTCCACTTAGAGAGTTTATCATATTTAAATTACTTGTATCATTATATGTTGAATGTCTCTCCAGCTGCATCTATGAGTCAGGGTCTGTCTATACAGGGCTGGAGCCCTGCACCTGCACATAGTAGGAATTCAATCACTGCTTGTTGGGTAGATGGGTGGAAGGAAGGAAAGAAGGAAGGACGGAAGCAAGGGAGGAAGGATGGGTGGGTGGAATGTGGGTGGATGGATGGATGGGTGTAAGAATGGATGGATGGGTGGATGGATGAACGGATGGATGGGTGTATGAATGGATACATGAGTGGATGGATGGGTAGATGAATGGATGGATGGGTGGATGAACAGATGGATGGATGGATGGATGGATGGATGGATCAATGGATGGATGGGTGGATGAACAGATAGATGGATGGATGGATGAATGGATACATGAGTGGATGGATGGGTAGATGAATGGATGGATGGGTGGATGGGTGGATGGATGGATGGGTGGATGAATGGATAGATGGATGGATGGGTGTATGAATGGATACATGAGTGGATGGATGGGTAGATGAATGGATGGATGGGTGGATGGATGGATGGGTAGATGAATGGATGGATGAATGGATAGATGGATGGATGGGTGTATGAATGGATACATGAGTGGATGGATGAGTAGACAAATGCATGGATGGATGGGTGGATGGATGGATGGGTGGATGAACGGATAGATGGATGGATGGGTGTATGAATGGATACATGAGTGGATGGATGGGTAGATGAATGGATGGATGGGTGGATGGATGGATGGGTGGATGAATGGATAGATGGGTGGATGAATGGATAGATGGGTGGATGAATGGATAGATGGATGGATGGGTGTATGGATGGATACATGAGTGGAGGGATGGGTAGATGAATGGATACATGAGTGGATGGATGGGTAGACAAATGCATGGATGGATGGATGGATGGATGGACGGATGGGTTGATGGATGGGTGGATGGATGGCTGTATGAATGGATGGATCGGTGGATGGATTGGCAGATGAATGGCTGGATGGATAGATGGCTGGATGGATGAATGGCATTCACAGTCTCTAGGGGCCTTGAGGACATCACAGAAAACCCTTTCTTTAGGATAGGCTTAGTCACTTCTCTTGGAAGTAGACAAGAGGATTTTTCAGGATGCTGCCTGCCATAGTTTGGAAGAGAGAGTTGTCTTGCTGACTGATTATTTCACCCAGAGTCAGCATTTTTTAAAAATACTATTATTTTTTAATGTTTTTATTTGTTTTTGAGAGAGAAAGAGAGAGTGTAAGCGGTTGAGGCACAGAGAGAGAGAGAGA